>NW_027362762.1:890569646-891194646 GCF_046119375.1 Phyllobates terribilis | reverse complement strand
GACCTGGTGTATAATAGCCAAAACTAGGAAGAGGACTAGAAATCTAGTGCCACCTGTAGGAAGTAGCAATACTAAAAGTCAATATCGACTCTCTAACGAGCCTTGTCCCATGACTTAAGATAAAAGCCAGAATCTCAATTTGCAGGATCTGTGTTTTGGAGTACTGCTCCTCGTTAGTGCACTTGAGTTCTAGACCTCTTCCTCTCTGAAGAGACAATTTGTATATTTCCCAGAGGAGCATTGCAGCTTTAAAATCTCCTCACCTTGTCATGCTTAATATGTCACTCTCCACAAGTAGAAACGTTACCCCTTGGATCCTAGGTAAGACGCCTCTCATCCAGCCAAACCAGATCTCACATTCTGCACTGATGAGGAGCAGTACCCTGAAACACAGTGTCTGCAAATTGAGATTCTGGTTCTGGCTTTTATTCCAAGTCATGTGACAAGGCTCGTTAGAGAGTCGATATTGACTTTTAGGATTGCTATTTCCTATAGGTGGCAATAGAGTTCTAGTCCTCTTCCTCTCTGAAGAGACAATTTAAATAGAACTTTAACAATCGATAGCAGACAAAACACTTTAGTTAAAATTTTGTATCATACAGGGGCTTTCTTCTTATGTGTAACATACATGACATTTTGATGGTATAGTTATTATACATGAGTGTCAGAATAGTTCCCAAGCTTTCTAACTCTGGTCTTCAAGTAGGTCGATCATACAATATCACTCCATATATTCTCAATGGAAGCTCCAGAGATAGTCAAGCGCAGCGATCAGCTGATCTTTGGCACTCCTGTTAGAATGAATAGAGAGGCAGTGCGCATGATTGACTCCCACTCCATTCAGCAGAGGCTCCTCAGTTCCCGGGTTGTTGGAATCAGAGGGAGCCATGCCAGTCAGAACAGCAGTGATCGGAAATGTATTCCCTATCTTTTGGATAGCAAATAATGTTCAAAATTGAGAATATTCCTTTAATGGACTGTAAAAATAGTTACATGCATTCAGGAAATAAGTTTCTAAAGATAGTCATGTCCTTTAATGGTATATTCCCATCTCCCGGATCCTATCACAATATGTAGTACGTGTAATAATAATATTAGCAAATACCTCCAATTAGAAAAGTAGTATAGTTGTTCTGATAACCTATGTCACTTACCCCATGTGCAGGGCATTGCAGTAGTTTAGGTATCCATGGTTATGACAACTCATATAGTCAGTTAGTTAGTTAGTTAGCTGTTAGTGGTCGTAAACATGGATATATAAACTACTGTAATGCTTGCACATGGTGTAAGCGACAGAGAATCAGAAGAACTATACTACATTTCTAATTGGAGGTATTTGCGATTATTATTATGACACCAACTACATATTGGGAAAGGATATTGGAGATGGGAATACTCCTTTAAGATCAACTACAGGTTTTTGCTAAATAAAATAATATTGCTCAAAAATGGCCGGTATGAGAAAAATGTGTTTTTTCTCTATGAAAAATAAAAAGAATATCTTTTGATGAGAATATGGAAATATGAAGAGTTTATGCAAACATTTTACTAAATAACAGAATTTTTATTATAAAAATTATAAACTTAGAAAAAATAAATGTTTTTGTCTTTTTTTAAAGCAATATGTTAAATCCATGAAATAAGGATAGTGCCTTATCTCAAAGAGCAGTTCTAATCTCTTTAATATTGTGGAATCTAATGGGCCTGTGGAGAGCTCAGATATCATAGATAAATGTGAATTTGGACTGACTACAAATCCAGGGAGGGTGATCTTCACAGGAAACAATAACTTAATATTCTGTATTGATTTAGTCAGAATTTGCAAACTAAGGATCATTTCCCTAAACTCAAAAAATCACCTGTAAATGTTGGTCATTGAGTTGTCCTGAAAAATTCATTAAAATGTGATCAATCATATGTGTAACAAAGGGGCAGAAACTAATAGCAAACGGTCTTCGCTCAAGAATTGTGTATGGGTCACCCAAAATTAAAAGGATGTAACATTTTACAGATTTTTATGCCTATCGGCTTGTGATAGTGAAAAATAATAAAACCTAAGATTTCTCTTGGTCCAGCATTCCCTTTCCGATGCTGCTCTAGTATTGGATAACAGGTTGCCGCGGTGATGTTATGACTTTAGCACATGTTACTACTGCAACTAATACATGTTACCACTGCAGCCAATCACTGAAGTAGATGATGCAAGTTGCTGAATCCATTGATTGGCTGCTACATTAGTAGTAGTTATAATGTTATTGCTGGTGTCCATTAAAAAAAAAAAGTGATATGTGATTTAGAGGGAAATTCTCATCAATAATAAAATTATGAAAGCCAACGAATAAAGCCAAATTATACAAACCAAAAAGAAGCATTCCAAAATGTTAATACTGGTATACATGGCCCCCTCATTTCCATCCTGGTATACATGGCCCCTTCATTTCCATCCTGGTATGAATGGCCCCCTCATCCTGGGATTTAGATCTTGACTTATTGCTGGCCACTTCAGCACTCTCCAGTGCTTTTTTTCCATACATTTCCTGGGAGCTTCTTGAAGTATGTTTGGAGTCATTTTCCTGCTGGAGACCCATGATGACCTAGGACTAGTGATGAGCGAGCATGATCACTACTGCTCGGTGCTCACCCGAGCATCTCACTGCTCGAGACGCTTGCTGCTCCCCGAGTATTTCCGGGGTTGCTCGGCGGGAGCTCGGGTCTCCTCCCTGCATGTTTGGAGCTCTTTACAGAGCCAATGAATATACAGGGATTGCCAGCCACTCATTGTAATGCCGTAGCCATGTTGGTTGTGGCATTACAGTGATTGGCTGGCCGCACAGCATCATCAGGTCTATATCAGACCTGGCGCCGCCATGCTTGTCACAGTCACTGCAGAATTAGACAGTTTAGGAAGAGCAACTGCTGAGCTAGGGAGAGATTTGCTTGTTTCTAGTTAGCGTAGGTGTACCAAACTATATTAGAGGCACATATCCATCACAACAAACAGTCCTTCTGAGGACTAATCCATCTGCAGAGATGTCAGGCAGGCAGTGTATATAAGCAGGCAGGGTATATAGCAGACTGCAGTGCTCATAGGACAAGAGGCTCCATTCCAGTTTTGTCTGCTGCTGCTGCTGTTAGGCATTTTTAGAAATAGGCCCAGGTCTCGGGGGCCAGGAATACTTTTTTCTTGGATCTTAATCCTCATTATTTGCTTAAAAATCAATCCAGAGAACACCGTTTTTCTGCGCCATTTGCTTGTTGGCACTGCAGAATACAGCCAGGTCCTTTCCATAATCCAGCGCTAAAAATCCAGGTACTTAAAACTATGGTTTGTCTGTCACATGGATCACATATAATTGCGTTGAAAATACTGCCATTTCTGGCATCCATTAAAAATTTGTGTCAGTGAAGCAATTGACACCAGTTTGCTGTTCAAAATAGTTACCTACAGGCCAGGTATTTAAAACTGTGGTTTGTCTGTCACACGGATCACATGTAAGCTCGCTCCAAATTCAGTCATTTGTTGTGAGCGTGGAAGATATTGACCTCCATTTAAAAAGGGCTAGGGACAGGGAACTGGACGTGATGGTGATGGTACATGCCGAGGCCATGGGCAAGCTGAAAGTGTGCCACCACAAACACCCACATCTTCTCGCTCGACCTTCCTGTCCCAATTAATAGGGGGGCCGCAGAACACCACTATTGAACACAGAGCAGTGTGAAAAGATTATTGGTTGGATAGCAGATAATGCTTCCAGTCACTTAGCCACCACCACCACCTTGTCTTCCACACGGTTACGTCTCAGTAGCTGTGAGTCTGGACCGCATATTCCTCACCCTGAACCTCCTTCCTCCCACCATGCTGAGTGCCCGGAGACAACTGATCCCACACTTGGACACTCCGAAGAGCTGTTCACTTTTCCATTTATAGATTCGGGCCTCTCGCCCGGTCCACTTGAAGCGGGGCAAGAGGGGATTGCATGTAACGATGCCCAAATATTTGAGCAGCCATGGTCACATGAAGGTCACATGGTGGGAAAGTGTCACAAGAGGTGGATGATGATGAGACACAGGAGGAGGACCAGAGTGCGGAAGTGGAAGACGAGGTGGTGGATGATATAGTAACTGACCCAACCTGGCAGGAGGGCATGCAGAGCGTGGAGAGCAGCACACAGGGAGAGGGAGGCAGAGCACCCCAACAGGCAAGAAGAATCAGTGTTGTGGCCGCAGAAAGAAGTTACGTAACCATTCCCCGTAAGACCAACATGAAGGAAGTTGCCAGTACAACTGTTAGGTCTTCCCGAGTCTGGTTGTTTTTTATAAACTCTGCCATAACCCCAAAAAGGCCAATTGCACCACCTGCCAAGCCAGCATCAGCAGGGGTGGCAAAACGACCAGCCTGACCACAAGCAGCATGATCAGGCACATGGCAGCAAAGCAACTGACTTTGTGGGCCGAACCCCAAGGTCCAGGAACAGTGTATGCGGGGACACCATTGCTTCTTCCGCTGATGTGCATGCAAGCCAATCCCTTGTCCATGGTGCATGCGAAGATGCCTCCTGCCCTGCACCTGTCATTGCACACTCTCAAGTAGCAGCATCAGGAAGCACGTCCACATCCTTCTACCAGCGCAGCGTTCAGTTGTCCATACCCCAGTCCTTGGAACGCATGCGCAAATACGCAGCCAATGCCCAACAGGCCACAGTACTAAATTCCCACATTTCGTGACTGCTTGCACTAAACATATTGCCTTTTAGGCTCGTGGAGACGGAAGCATTCCGCAACCTGATGGCGGCTGTCATTCCACGGTATTCGGTCCCAGCCGCCACTATTTCTCCCGGTGTGCCGTCCCCGCATTACACAAGCACGTGTCCCAAAACATTAGCCGTGCCCTCAACAACGCAGTTACTGGGAAAGTCCACCTAACCACAGACACGTGGACAAGTGCTTGTGGGCAGGGAAGGGAACATCTCAATGACGGCACACTGGGTTAACATAGTGGAAGCCGGGACCCAGTCGGACCTTGGGACAGAACACATCCTCCCGACACCAAGGATTGCAGGCCCTAGGTAAATCAGGGTTTCCCCCACAATCTACAGCTCCTGCACCTCATCCTCCTCAGCCTCCTCCTCCTCTTCAGCCTCCATCTCAGAAATGACCACATCAGTCACAAGCTGGAAGCACTGCAGCACTGGCTCGGCCAAGCGGCAACAGGCTGTGCTGAAGATAATATGCTTAGGTGACAAACTGCACAATGCTGAAGAGTTGTGGACAGCTCTGAAAGAGCAGGTAGATCTGTGGCTCACACCGCTGAACCTACAGCCAGTCATGGTAATGTGTGACAATGGCCGGAACCTGGTGGTGGCTCTGAGGCGAGGCAAGCTCAAACACGTACCATGCCTGGCTCAAGTGCTTAACCTCGTGGTTCAGCTGGTACTCAAATCCTACTCGGAGCTGCCAGATCTGCTTGTCAAAGTACGCCGCCTGTGTGCCCATTTTAGAAAATCACCTACAGATACCGCCGCCCTTGCCATGCTTCAGCAGTGTTTGCAGCTTCCGGCTCACAGACTGGCGATCACACTTCTAGGCAATGACCTGGGAGTCAGAGCTGCTTCCAGGGGTCTTCTCCATGCTGTTCCCATGTCTTTTCAGTACTGTATGCACGTCTCTGATGATGGCAAGATAAGGTTGTAAAATGTTAAAATGACATTTCCCAGAGAATGCATTTGTCTTGGTTGAAAGCAATGCAAAAGTGCAAAAACGCATCAAAAACACTACGTTTACGCTAGCCCAAACGCTAGCCCAAGGTGTGGAGGAGAATTTTTGGTTTTGGTTATTTATTTTGCCCTATATAAAAGTCATTACCCTGGAAAGGATGTTCCTTAACATATTTCCCAGGAAAATCCATTTTGGTTTTGTTTTTGTGTGTTTTATTGTGAGTCTGTAAAAGTGGCGTAATACTCTGACAGCGTTGTTGACGGCAGTGACCTGGGAGTCAGAAATGCTTCCCCGTGTCTTCCCCATGCTGTTCCCCTGTCATTTGAGCACTGTTCCCATTGATTTGGTCAATTTCTAGGCCCTCTGCAGACCACCGGGGGGAGCCACCTGAAAAATGCTCGAGTTTCCCATAGACTTACATGGGGCTCGTTGCTCGGGTCGAGCACCCGAGTATTCCAATTTGCTCAACCCGAGCAATGAGTACCCAAGCATTTTAGTGCTCGCTCATAACTACCTAGGACGCAAACCCAGGTTTCAGACCCTCGGCACTAAATTGTGATCTAAAATCCTTTGGTAATCCTCAGATTTCATGAGGCAGCAAAAGAATCCTCAAACATTTTTAAACCTCCACCACATTTGCCTGTAGGTACTGTGTTCTTTGTATGTCTCATTGCATTTTTGGTAAACAGTAGAATGATGTGCTTTACCAAAAAGTTATATCTTGTTGTCATCCGTCCACAAGACACTTTCCCAGAAGGATTTTGGCTTATTCACATACAACTAAACCTGAAAGTCTACACTTCAATTGCATTTCAGTTGTTTCACTTTTAATAAAAAAATAGTGGCATGCAGTGCCCAAATCACAAAGATACGGTCACTGTCCAAATATTTCTGGACCTAACTGCATAAGTAAACAAACAATTACATAATCTGCAGAAGGACCTTGCAAGTTCTAAGAAATAAACAATCATATGGAATAGACAAATTTGTGAATTGTATTTTATTTACCATACATATAAATGAGGCTCTTAGTGCACAATTTCATGAAAATGTTTTCTAAGAAGGTTACATTCATATGTATAGTAAATAAACCAATAATACAATTCATTAATTCAATGTTTACGTACCTGTTAGCAAAATTGCATCTTGTGTGCATTATCATACATCATGTGACTGTTTCCCTTTGCATTGCATATTTAGGGAATAGATTGAATAAAAGAACAAAAGCTCAGACAGTCCCAATGGTGCCTAGGATAAGTTCTCATCTGAGAACAAAATTAACTCCTGGGGAAGAAATTATGGAGTAGAAAAGAAGGCTGAAGCTGATAGAGTAACTAATGATGGGTAATGAATGGGACACCTGACAGACACTGAAGGAGAGATTGAGGGAAATGACTTGAAGCACGTAGAGTGGACAATTAAAGTGGCACCTGGAACAGCATTAAAGTGGTTCTCTCGAACTAACATATTGATGACCAAATTTGGAAACTATACCCATCAAGGAATTTATCTAGAGGTGTAGTGAGTATGTTGAACCCACAGGTGCTTCACAAAATTTTAAAACATTGGACTGCAAAAATTTGAAATTGCATTTTCCCCACACAAATTTTTCATTTTTAGAAGGGTAACAGGAGAAAATGAACTACATAATTTGTTGTGCAACTTCTCCTGAGTACAGAAATACCCCATATGTGGTCAGAAATTGTTGTATGGGCACACAGTAGGGTTCAGAACGGAAAGAGTGGTATGTGAATTTTGTAGTGCAAAATTGTCAGGAATAGATTGCGTATTTCGAGAGCCGCCGACGATTCAAAACAGCAGAAACCCCCACAAATTAATGTATTTTGGAATCTACACTTATGGAAGAATTCCTCCAGGGGTGTAGTAGGTATAGTAGGAATTTTAAACCCACAGGTATTCTACAGAATTGCATAACATTGGGCTGTAAGAATGAAAAATTACATTTTTTTCCTACTAAAATGTTGTTTTAGTCCCAAGATTTTACTTTTCAAAAGGGCTAATAGGAAAAATAGTGTATTAAATTTTGTGGCCTATTTTCTTCTCAGTACAGCAATATGTGGTCAAAAATGACTTTTTAAGCACAATGTAAAGCTGAGAAGGGAAGAAGCTTCGTATCAGGGTGCAGATTTGCCTTGAATGGTTTGTGGGCACCATGTCCCATTGACAGAACCTCTGAAATGTCAGAAGAGCAAACCCCCTCCATAATTGATCCCATTTGACAAACTACACCTCTTAATGAAATCATCTAGCTGTGCACTGAGCATATTGACATCACAAGTTTCATAAAATTTTAGAACATTGAGCAGTGAAGAAAAAAATTATTACATTTATATCACTAAAATATTTTAGCTCCAGATTTTACATTTCCACAAGGGAAAATATGTGCATAATTTGTTACACAATTTCTCGTGAACATTGCAATACTGCATATCATTTGTGGCTGTTCAGTACTGGTTGGCCACATGGCGAGACTAGGGAGAGAAGGAGCGCTATTTGACTTTTGGAGGTAAGATTTTCCTAGAATAGTTTGCAGACTCCATTTACAGACCCCCTAAGTGCCAGAAGGGAAGAAATCTCCCTCAATTGACCCCAGTTTGGAAATTAAACCAGTTTAGGAATTCTTCTACAGGTGTAGAGATCCTTTTGACTCTATAAGTGTTTTCCAGAAATAAGTAGCAATGGACGTTGCAGAGTGAAAATGCAAATATGCCATTATAGTGACCATACCTTGTAGTGCCCAATACATTATAGTGCTCATAAATTGTACCCAGCTCGTATTTCTGGAGACATGCACCCCTTAAATTAAGTTGGTTCTCCTCGCAACAATATTGCTAAACATGTGGACGCTAACTGCGGTCTGGGCTAACTGTGGGGCTCAGGAGGAGGGGGCATTTAGATTTGAGAGTGCAGATTTTGCTGGATTTCCTATGATGATAGCCATGTCACATTTCTAGAGCCTTTGCGCTACCAGTAACCCGCTATATTTCTGTTAACATATGATGGACCTGAGTGAGGACTTTTTTTTTTGTGGGTTGAGTAGAAGCTTTTATTGGTGGCATTTTGGATCAGTTCACGTTTATCCTGTGCTTTACGCTGAGCACTTATATCAGGGTTTCCATCTAAATCTACAAAATACGTGATTCGGATGAAACCCCCGAGGGATCCTTTCACTAGTAAGGCAGTAGAGATACTCTTGACGGTGTGGCTTCTGTTCGGTGGTATCCGGCTTCTAAGAAGTGCACAAAACTGTGGGTGACAAGCTTATAAAGACGGATACCGCCAGATTATAGGCCAGACAGAGTCCCCAGTGTGTCCATCTTCCTCATTATAGGAGATCTTCCGTCGGGGATTCCATCTGAATCAAGTATTTCAGATATTTACACAGAAATTCCAGTGTAAGGGCTCAGCATAGAGCACAGGATAAATGTGAGCTGAGCCTTACTGCGATCTTTGAACAGAATAAAAAGATCAACAGCATGTGAAGAATTGGTTTTATTTAGGTTATGCGTCTTTTTCCTCGTGCGGTATAAGTGATAAGACAACTTTATTCTCCGGGTCTGTGAAAATACAGCTATGCAATATTTATATTGTTTTTTTTGTTTGGCTGCTGTCAAACATTGAATTATTATTTTTTATTTTACAAAAGTTTTTATCGCCATATTTTGAGAGCTAAAATTTTTTTATATTTCTGTCGTTAGTCATGTGAGGGCTTATTTTTTGTGTCATGAGCTGTTTTTGTTTGTACCATTTTTTGGGCACATATTGTTTTTTTAATCCTCTCTACTCTGTGATTTCGTCATGGGGTTGCCAATGGGAGTGAGAGGGAGATATCTCCCTCTCTCAACTTTCTAAATGCCGTGATCACAATTGACTGGAGGGGTAATTAGCCAGGGCCGGTGAGGGCATCGGTCCGGGCTGTTACCGCCGGAGCTCGGCTGTCTGTTGTGCCTAGCTCCTGGTAGCAATTGTGCAGTTAAGGGCTGATATATCAGCACACAGTGACCGCTTAAAAACAGGATGGGCATAGCACGTCATGACACGGGAATTGACACCCGCTCATGACATACTATACCCATCATCGGCCGTTAAAAGGTTAAATACGTATTTGTGTTATGTTTATATTAACTTGCCATAGTTTTAGCCATTTAATTGCCAATGTCACACAGTGTCATTTAAAGAGGTTGTCGCTTACTTTATCATTGAAGGGGACTAAAAATTAAAATTTTAAAATAAGAAAGTAAAACAAAAAATAAAAAAATAAAAAAAATTTGAATCAATCCATTTTTTGTTCAATTATTCAATTTTGGTATTGCCGTTATTGTACTGAGCTGGAGAATCCGTGTCATAGGTCATTTACTGAATAATGAATTCCATAAAAACAAAACCCCAAAAATAAACCCTCCCTTTCCATCCACAAAAGGGAGCCAGCTTTTTGTGCCAGATCGGTTGGGATTAACCCGTCAGTATTTCGAGCAGGTTTTTGACATAAATTATTATTTTAGGATTTCTGTGAGTTGTTCATAGATTAGACAGTGATGTCTTGCTGCACAATCCCACAATGTATTTTACACTAAATGTTATTATATAATGTAACTGATATTGAGCATTGTTTTACCTGACAAGTATTTGGGTTCAGTCTCTACGGCAGTGTTTTACATTAAATGAAGAATAAAAATTGATGTTGACATTTACTTTGGAAAGGTCAACATTTTTGTATTGCTTTTACAGATTGATTGTCGAGTAATTATATAAATGTTCTTGTGTCTTGAGAGCTGAGAAAAAACGTCTCAGAACGGTAATTGTGCGGCATCTTCAGGACTTCTCTCTGTCAATCATACATTGAATTGTAAACTCTTTTATATGAAAACATGAGGTAATTTTATTTACATATTTAAATATAGTAAAAAGCTAATATTTCCCATCCATCCCCATACACTAGCTGATTTCGTTGTGATATTACAAATATCAGCTGACAGAAATGTAGAAAGCATTGAACCCAGCTATCTGACCTCAAATGCAGAAGCTCATAGAAACCTTTGTTATAAAATAAAATAGAAATAATAAAAAACAATAATTATCCTGAGTAATGCAGATGTCAATTTTCAATTTCATTATATTTAATATTTTGCATTGCAATCACGTATTTGAGAGAAATTTCACAAAGTTAATTCAGATCTCCTATTGGTTGGTATCTCCAACTCATTTGCAGAATAATGCATCTCCATGGCAACAGAAAACAAACAAACCCTTTGTAGTCTGATCCTGCTACAATATTGTCATCCTAAGAGACATATTTCAGCACAACTACACCAGTCTCCATGTTTTTTAAGCTGCTGTGAGCAGCCTGTGCGGCCTAAACATGCTACCATGTCTGCACAGTCTTCAAACTTGTCTTCCTAGCATATCTGGGTCATCATTGGTCGGTAAATGAAAAGGAAGCTGCCAGCAGTGGATTTTGATAATTTCTCCAATTGCATTCAAAATGGCTTCAGCACCAAAATGGAGATAGTTAAAAGTGTTATCCTCTACTAGGACAACCCCTTCTCAATCACTATATTTCCCTGATGTAAAATACCAAATGCTGTACTCACCGTTGGTGCCGGTGGGGTTCTCGCGATGTCAATGCATGGTCTCCTGCGGCTCACTTTACATGGTTATGTTATGAAACCTCTAGAGTCAATCAGCGTCCACTTGACTCTCACTTCCTTCAGAAAAACCTGACACCGGGAAGAAGTGAGTGCTGTTGCTCTCAGACTTCCTAAGCCAAAGTTTAAAGTGGGGTACCAAATGCTAATAAATATTTAGGTTGCATTTACCACAGACTACAGTCATGGATAAGTTCTCAAGGACAAAAAAATGTACACCGATTCAATATGTACCAACAAGCAGGGACACCTCCTCAGTCATGTACTTCACCATGCCCTGGATGAGAGGTGTATCATCAATAGCAGTGATTTTCAAATGAAAGCATAATTTTAGCAAGGGTAAACCAAGATCCTTTGCCATCTTGTCATCAACAAAATCTGCTGCAGAGCCGCAATCAAAGAAGACCTGAAGCCACATAGAATTTTCTAGGTAAGATAAACAAACAGGTAACAATAATTTGAGAATCATAAGGAAATACCTATGCGTCTATGAGGGCATCTTCAAGCCCACCCAGATGCTAACTTATTTAATGGCAGTTGTCTTGGGCAGGAAGTCCTCTAACTCTTCACAACAGTTACCAAAAAACATTTTGCGTTGCTTGATACCTTGAAGTTGATGGGAGTGAGTTACCCCAATCTGCATGGGTTCCTCAGTGAGGATAATAGGTGCCCAAGTCTTAGTAGAAGGTACAGAGTCAGCAATGTGTTCCTGTCTGCGTTCGCACATCAAGGCCTATCAAGATGGATAGCTAGGGACATGGCAGTATCCAGAGAGTCAAAAGAAGGGGACAGACCCATCATGTCCTTAACTTGGTCAGAGAGTCCGGTAAGAAACCAATAGCAAAGTGTCTGGTTATTCCACTGTAAGAATGTGGCCAAACACTGAAACTCTGTACAATAATCCCCAGCAGGACATCACCCCTGATGTAGTGCAGTTAATTTACTTTCAGTGAAAGCTACTCAGTCAGAGTCATCATACAGGAGCCCTAAGGCCTCTAAAAACAAGTCTACTGTGGAGAGTTCTGGGATTCCAGGGGGTAGGGAGAAGGCCCAAGCCTAGGGGTTTCCCTGCAGCAGGGATATTATGGAGACTGAAATACAGGCGACAGCTTTCTTTAAAGGAAAAAAATAACTAGAAGGTCATCTGAAAATCTGTTAGGAAGGTTGACCTTGGGTTTCGGAAAAAACAAGGGAAGTGCTGCAATGGCTTTGGCTTGTGTGGATTCCTGATGCTGAATCTGCTCGGCAAGACGTTGGATTAAATGGGCCAGGTCTTGCATTGGATCTACCAGCATTTGGAGGGAGTACATGATTTGTTTGGGCCAGATATAATATAATTTCTGCTATCTGAGGCCACAGGCTCAATAGGTTGCCTTGGACAGACTTGGCACAAGTCACAGCATGTGGCAGATTCCAGACAAATCCCAATACCCTTTAGTCCCTGTACAGGGATCTGGTTTTACAATAGTACCCAGTGGAATGTTACTATGGAAGGGATGCCATCCAGAGGTAGGAATGGTCACCAAGCAGGGTCAGATCCAGGAGATCACATCAAGGACAAAATCAGTATCTGTAAGAATAGTCATCAACAAGCTGGGTCAAAAGAAGAATACACTAAACCAAACAGGAGCAAAAGACAAACACCGATCCAGGGAAACAATAAACTAAACAGGACTAGATGGACTTAGTCTTCCTTCAACCTTAAAAACTATGTTACTATGTTAGGAGCAGATGTTGCACACCTGTAAGGTGCCCCAGAAAGGTAGTGGTGGGTGAGCTGTGGCCCCTGCTTGCTCTGGCACCCTACAGACAAAGTGTGTCCTCCCTCTGATGTGCTGCAATGTATGTGCTTTCCACTTACTTCAGAGCAGCCGGTGGCGTCTGTCTCCAGGCATTTCTCTTCAGGAACCAGGGCAGCAATAAATTCAGAGGACACGAGGTTCATAACCATAAATGGAATTTACCTGGGAAAGAGGAATATGTACAATATTTACAGGCAGATATAATGGATAAGGCCCAATGGGTTGTCATCTTTCCCACAGGTACTTAATACAACTTCAGCCCTGGTTCCCTCTTTAAGTGAAGCATCTCTGTTGCTTTGTTCTCTAGCCCTCGAGAATATTTCTCACCAATGACAGTATATACGGATCCTAATTCTCCCCATATCCTAGACTTGAGTCCTAGCTTCTTCTGCAGCCTGCAGACAGAATGTGCCCCCAGGTCCTCAATGGCTCTCTTGAGTTTCTCCGGCCGGCTAAGGGGACTCTTGTGGAGGGAATCTTTACTCTGGTGATCCTACTGTCTGGGGTACGGGGACCACATATGCCCTAGCAGCCAATCATACGAAGCCTGTCTGGCCTGTCCCAGGTACTACACAACACTGACTTGTTACTTTCTGCTTCTGGAAACTAAGCAGAGATTTTCCTAATGTGCCCACCCTCTATGGGCTGTCATCACACTCATTAACCCCTTCACTGTCCTGAATGTCAGCAACACTCTTAGCAGACTTAACCTATCATCTGCACCTGGGACAGTGGCATCTTGTGGCTGGTTACCAATACTGCAGCCCACAAGGAAACATATTAGAAACAAAGCATTTTTTCACACTCTGTGCCTAACCATAGCACTAGGTTCCCCTTTACTCTACTGGGCTGGATTATCACAGCTAACCCCTTAACTGGACCTAACTGCAGCCCAGAGAGATCTAACCATCGGGAACATTCTGTTTAACCCTTTTAGTGCCAGTGGGAAGCTACCTCCTTCCCCACTACTACACACTTATCCAGGGACACACTAAACTATATTTAGCTGCTTCCAGCAGTAAGCTGGAAGCCTTGGTAGAGTGTGGTGCTCACGAATTGGCTGGAGCAGGAAGCTGATAACTTCAACTGGATAGCACACACCCCACACTGCCAGACTGGACAGTCCTACAGGCCACAGCCACCCTAACCTTAGTGGCTGGACAGAGCCTGCCGTCCAGAGCTACTGGATCTGATATCTCCTCTATAACAAGCATAATGCACAAAGAGAATATGTTGGTGCCTGGCGATAGAAGCAGAAGTTGCAGGAGCAGGTTCTGATAAAGACGTAACAACGGTTTAGGCATTGGCGGGCACATAACAACAGGTGAGAAAAGGTAAGTATAAAGGTTTGGGTTTTTTTAACCTCTTGCCTACCTTCATGGCAATTGGGCAGTTTAGATTTGTACCAAATGTATTCAGAGCACATCAAATCTGGCCAAATTTGGGTGATTTTTGTCCTAATCCTAATCAAATATCAAGTGATTCACACATCTCTAGCCACAACGTAATCTACAAATAAAATTGACTGGACTCTGCTACTTTTATGTCACAATATTTATGATTTAATTCATTGTATTAACCAACTTTATGGATGTTTGATGCTTTGTGCGTCAATGCCATACAGCACCGTGCTGTGGGACATAAAACACGCCATACATTTTTAAACAGCATCCCACTCATCCACTGTGCTATAAACTGATAAAATAAATATTCGGCACCATCTTTTGTATTTACTGCTTGCCCTTCTGGTCAGCTAAGCCTGCAAGACAAACAAACAGAGTATTCTTTAAAGGCTTTAGAGCCTGCAGTGTTCTGATAGAAAGCTGAGTCTCTGCAGTAATACACAAGTGTTCAGCAAGAACTCAGATCTCAGACCAGCTAAAGCCCAGAGACAGCAGTCTGGAAAAAAGATTTTCTGAAAACCATTGAATTAAGTGTCTTTCTGCTGTCTTCTGACTCAGAAGTGATAACCCCCTTTAACCTCATGAATTATGTATACACGGGTGATGTTACCTGTCATAGAGATAAGTTAGATGGAAGTTTATGTAGGTGGTACATATACTAAGGCCATGGCCCCACTATCAGTATTTGGTCAGTATTTTTTCCCAGGAGTGGGTGATAAATGCAGAATTGGTGACTTGTTTCTATTATACCTTTTCTCTGATTATTCCTTACTTGGTTTTGGGTCCCACTCCTGAGAAAAAATACTGACCAAATACTGATAGTGGGGCCGTGGTCTTATAGTAACATCCACGTGAATGCCAGTATGCAAGGTTTCCTCAGCCGAAAATTGCCACAAGCTTCACACGGCATCTACCAACTTGTCATTTTCTTATACTGCATTGGTGATCCCCCAGAAGTAACTTATTCTGGTCTAGATAACTTTAATAATGTTATGGCTGTCATATAATTTGATGTTCATGTTAAAGTGAACCTGACAGCTTTCCCATATCCCACAATGTCTTTATTTCACTCTTTATACTGATTGCCCATTTTATTTTGTTTTCTGTTTAACTAATTTCCATAAAATAACATTTAATTTGGCCAGGGGATATGGAAATCAGTAGTTGACTAGTCAAGGGGGCGTTTTTTTCACCAAGACTAATCATGCCACTGATCATGTTATCACGCCCCTGTAGGCCTGAGTTATATGACTTGCAAGAGTGGTATCTCTGCCTCTCTGCCAATGTGCACAATGTCAACGCTGCATCCCTGAGAGTGCGCAGTGCGCTGATGAAGCCAGATTGCGTACATCGGCATTAAGTGAGGATTGTCAGGGAGACAGAGATTTGCAAAGAGCTAGCAGTGCCACCATTATTGTTTATCATATTACTCATGCCCACAAGGGCGTGATAGCATGAATAATCTAGGGGTAATATTTCTCCTTGTGGAGAGTGACATTTAAGCACGTCAGGTGAGGAGACTTTTAAAGCCGCAATGATTTAGTTAGATTAGGCAGAGAAATCCCCTCTCCTGTGCCCTTACCTCAATAGAGAGTACTAGAAGATCTTAGTGGTTTATTTTCTAGCTCAGGGGTGGGGTACCTTTTTTTCTGCCAAGAACCATTTGGATATTTTTAACATCATTCGGGGGCCATACAAAATTTTCAACTTAACATTTTTCTTGCTATATTTTGTCAAACATTTAATTATCTCACCCCTAATGTGATGGCTGAAGCTGATCCTCTTTGGTGTGATATGTGATGTTAGGTGGTATTGATGATGCTGCTACTCGCAACTGCTTTTCCAGGTTTCTGTTCTGGTCTAGAGCACAGGAGACTTTTTTTTGATGATAAATTTTGTAAGGAACTCACTGCAGTAAATCGTGCCTAACACAGTTATATATATTACACTACAGGTATCATCACAGTGTGAAATTCATCACTGCTCATGTATTATAGAACCCAAGCAGTGGGAGGTCTTCTGTATACATCACATAGGATACATTGATGTGGGACAGGAGCACATCACATGTTAAGCCAAACCACAAAGAATGTCTGGCCATCATCATGGCATAATCCTTCATTGCATGAGCCACAGAGTTCAGTAATGAATGCTGCGTGTGCATGCTCACAGTGTAAGAAGGAACTAAAGGACCATTAGCCTAAGCATTATGTGTAACAAGCAGAAGTAGTGCTGTTGCAGAATGTGACACGCAGAAGTAGTGCTGTTGCAGAGTGTGACACGCAGAAGTAGTGCTGTTGCAGAGTGAGACATGCAGAAGTAGTGCTGTTGCTTTAAAAGCATTCAGCAATTATTAGAAGTAACACAAGCACAGGAGACAGGAAGTGTTGTGCTCCAGAAGCATCCAGGAACTAGAGGGGTTAACACAGTCACAGGAGAAGGTGGGTATTTTAGCAGAGCCCCAGGGGGATTGTATGGAAGTTGTTTACTGTCTGTCTGAAGCCGAACAGAAAGGTTGTGTGTGTGTTCTGTATCTCACAGAAGCGCCCCTGCAAGTGAAAAGGATTCAAGTCAGGTGTGAAGCTAATCACAGGTCAGGTAGAGTTCCTGAACTAGCAATGCAGAGTATTGTCAGGCAGAAAGACTGGAAGAAATGGTGTCACAGCGATCATCTCCTTCAGTAAACCCGCCCCCTCCTCCACCTCACTGTGATGTAAAGAATGCTGCGTTCATTAATGTGCCTTTGCATTAGAACTATGCTGTCCTGTACTACTGGGAAGACTGTGAGCTGCTGTGCTGCTAAGGAAACTGTACTGTTTGTCACTGGAGCCTGTTGCTCATAAGACTTAACTTGCACTGGCTGTGCGACTTCTTATTAAATGCTACTGTTCTAGCGTTTATGAGGACTCTTGTCAAGTATGTCTGGGCAGCAAGTGAAACAACCTATGTGTCTGTGCCTGAGGGTCAATACCCCTGTGTGCCTGAGAGAAGCTGCAGCACATGGTCTATGGTCACCCTGAGTAACGGTTCCCCCAGGATTCCAAAGAATTCATGTAACCTGTATAACACCTATCTGAACCTAGCGGCGTGCGTGTAACATACAGTACAGATCCAAAGTTTGGACACACCTTCTCATTTAAAGATTTTTCTGTATTTTCATGACTATGAAAATTGTACATTCACACTGAAGGCATCAAAACTATGAATTAACACATGTTGAATTATATACTTAACAAAAAAGTGTGAAACAACTGAAAATATGTCTTATATTCTAGGTTCTTCAAAGTAGCCACCTTTTGCTTTGATGACTGCTTTGCACACTCTTGGCATTCTCTTGATGAGCTTCAAGAGGTAGTCACCGGAAATGGTTTTCACTTCACAGGTGTGCCCTGTCAGGTTTAATAAATGGGATTTCTTGCCTTATAAATTGGGTTGGGACCATCAGTTGTGTTGTGCAGAAGTCTGGTGGATACACAGCTGATAGTCCTACTGAATAGACTGTTAGAATTTGTATTATTGAAAGAAAAAAGCAGCTAAGTAAAGAAATATGAGTGGCCCATGGCCAGATTGTCCTCGTCCTGTGTGGCGATCCCTGCAGCTCCGCTGCCTATAGGAGAATATGGCAGCGGAGCAGCAGGGATCAGTCCTCTGCTGCCTGCCCGCCCGCGCTTTCTGTGTGACACAGACGCGCTGCTTGATAAAGTTAGCAAGCAGCGCGTGCCTGTGTCAGGGAGAAAGTTGCTGGTGAGGATGATGCTGCAGGGGAGCGTGCAGAGAGGTAAGTTGTTTATTTATTTATTTTATTTTATCCAATACACTGGGGCAATGATGCGGGGAAAGCAATGATGGGGATGATGGGGGGACAGCAATGATGACGATGATGGGGGACAGCAATGATGGCGATGATGAGGGGAGAGCAGTGATGGGTGAGAGCAATGTTGGGGCAGTAATGATGAGGATGATGGAGGGGAGAGCAGTGATTGGGGACAGCAATGATGAGGATTATGGGGGACTGCAATGATGGGGGTGATGGGGAGAGCAGTGATGGGTGGAGAGCAATGATGGGGGTGATGGGGGGAAAGCAATGATGGGTGTGATGGGGAGATCAATGATGGGGAGAGCAATGATCGAAGTGATGGGGAGAGAAATGATGGGGTGATGGGGGGAGCAGTGATGGGGAGAGCAATGATGAGGGTAATGGGGAGAGCAATGATGAGGGTGATGGGGAGAGCAATGATGGGGGTGATAGGGGAGAGAGCAATGATGGGGGTGATGGAGGAAAGCAAAGATGAGGATTATGGGGAGAGCAGTTATGGG
Organism: Phyllobates terribilis; assembly: GCF_046119375.1. Classification (NCBI taxonomy): domain Eukaryota; kingdom Metazoa; phylum Chordata; class Amphibia; order Anura; family Dendrobatidae; genus Phyllobates; species Phyllobates terribilis. The sequence continues at coordinate 891,175,743 of NW_027362762.1, read as the reverse complement.
GAAACAGTAATGATGAGGATGATGGGGGAGAGCAATGATGGGGGGTGATGGGGGAGAAGAACAATGAAGGGGTGATGGGGGGAGAAGAGTGATGGGGACAGTAATGATGAGGATGATGGGGAGAGAGCAATGATGGGGGTGATGGGGGAGAGCAATGATGGGGGAGATAAATGATGGGGGTGATGGGGCAGATAAATGATGGGGGAGAGCAATGATGGGGGTGATGGAGAGAACAGTGATGGGAAGAGCAATGATGTGGGGAGAGAAATGATGGGGGTGACGGGGGGAGAGCAATGATGGGTGATGGGGGAGAGAAATGATGAAGGTGATGGGTGAGAGCAATGATTGGGGTGAGCAATGATGGGGGTGATGCGGAGAGAAATGATGAGGGTGATGTGGGAGAGAAATGATGAGAAGGATGGGGGAGAGAAATAATGAGGGTGATGGGGAAGAGCAATGATGAGGATGATGGGGGGAGAGCAGTGATGGGGGACAGTAATGATGGGGGGTGATGGGGGAGTGCAATGATTGGACAGAGCAGTGATGGGGGGTGATGGGGAGACTGTGAACTGCTGTGCTGCTAAGGAAACTGTACTGTTTGTCACTGGAGCCTGTTGCTCATAAGACTTAACTTGCACTGGCTGTGCGACTTCTTATTAAATGCTGCTGTTCTAGCGTTTATGAGGACTCTTGTCAAGTATGTCTGGGCAGCAAGTGAAACAACCTATGTGTCTGTGCCTGAGGGTCAATACCCCTGTGTGCCTGAGAGAAGCTGCAGCACATGGTCTATGGTCACCCTGAGTAACGGTTCCCCCAGGATTCCAAAGAATTCATGTAACCTGTATAGCACCTATCTGAACCTAGCGGCGTGCGTGTAACATACAGTACAGATCAAAAGTTTGGACACACCTTCTCATTTAAAGATTTTTCTGTATTTTCATGACTATGAAAATTGTACATTCACATTGAAGGCATCAAAACTATGAAATAACACATGTGGAATTATATACTTAACAAAAAAGTGTGAAACAACTGAAAATATGTCTTATATTCTAGGTTCTTCAAAGTAGCCACCTTTTATCTCGACCCCCTCTCGCCAGTTTAAAATTAGTTTATTCGCAGATGACATCATACTCTCCCTGTTAGAACCATCAAATTCAATCATAGAAGTTTTAAATATTTTGAAGTCTTTTTCCTTGATATCTTATTTTAAGATTAACAATGGAAAATCGAAACTTCTAAACATTAATTTAGATCAACAATCCAAGAAAAATTTACATTTAAACACACCTTTTGGGTGGGCTAAGGGAAATTTGACTTATCTTGGGATTATCATAGGAAAAAACATTGACTCAACAATCTCCGCCAACTTAAATTCAATTAATAATATTGTCCAGAGGGATGTATCGGATTTTGAGGGAAGAGATCTTTCATGGTGGGGTAAAATTCTTTCAATCAAAATGTTCACTTTACCAAAAATTTTATATATCTTTCGTAATATGCCCTTAACAATTCCCTACATTGCTATTAAAAATATCCAATCTCTGTTAAATTCTTACATTTGGAATAAAAAGAGAGCGAGAATCTCTGCCAATATCCTATATAGGAACAAATGCAATGGAGGCCTCGGCCATCCTAACATATTTGCCTACTATCTAGCAAATCTGATTAAACAGAGCGCAAATTGGTTCAACAACAATAATCCCCCGGCTTGGACAGCTCTGGAGACATTCCTAAACAATAATTCCCCCCCTCGCGATCTCTTATTCAGGCACCTGTTCAAAAAAACCACACATGACCCAACTCATCCTATTTTTCAAGCGATTATAGGGGCCTGGAGGAAGATCGCAAAACGGAAAAAAAGAATTCCTCCTAAAGATCTAGATATGCACAACCTTTCTCTTATAAAAAATGTCTCAATTTCTTTTGTCGCTGCCCTACACAACTCTTTCATACCAACTGATTGGGAAAGTAAAGGACTGAAGAAAATTAAAGACTTATGTGGAAATTCCACTATCTTACCCTTTCAAACCCTTAAAATAAAATTTGGTCTGCCATCTTCTGACTTTTTCCTCTACTCCCACTTAAAAGGAATCATCCTCAAATTTATTTCAAATAAAATCTATATCTCTGAAACCTCGGCAAATCTACTATGTAACCCAAAACATAAAATTTTCTGGAGCTTGCGGCATATATATAATAGTTTTAATGATGACTTATTATTTAAAAAGAATGTTTACATGCTCCGATGGGAAAAAGATTTAAAACTTTCTTTCTCCTCTGACCAATGGGAAAACGCTATCTCTTATACTCAAGCCTCCAACATCTCTATGCCTCTTCTAGAGGCCTACTTTAAAATCTTGACCAGATGGTATTATACCCCGATAAGATTACATCATATAAAATCTAGCAACTCTCCCCTTTGTTGGCGTAATTGTGGGCTTAGAGGGGATATTTTCCATCTTTTTTGGAGTTGCCCCAAAATCCGTAATTTTTGGGCTCAGATCTCAATTCTACTAAGTGATTTATTGAGCGGTCCTTTTATCCTGACCCCTCAACGAGCCCTATTATCTCTGGATCTAGAATCTTACAAACCCCACGAGAGGTCTATTATTATGCACCTACTACTGGTTGGTAAAAACACACTGGCATTTAATTGGAGGGGATCGCATGTCCCTGCGGTGGAGGAGCTGGTTGACAAAATGAATCACCATAAAATCTATGAACATAGATTCGCAATCATCAACAATAATCTACATAGATTTTCATTGAAATAGAGTAGTTGGTCTACTAAGTTTCCCTGTACTCCATAATATTGATAATCATAAGATGCGTGTCGTTCTAGCATTTACCTAGTGTGTATGATTTCTAGTTAAACAGATGATGTAACTATCTCTATTGTTATTAATTTAGGTTGATTCAGATATCTATTGATTCTGGTTTATCCTTTCTATACCTCTACGCCTCTTAAAATACTTCACTACTTGACGACTCAATTCTTCCCATTTTCCTTGTTCACTCCACTGAGTGTTCCCACTCCTTCCCCATTCCTTCCCATTCCTTCCCTATTCCTCCCCAGTCCCCTTTCACTTCCTTCCACTTACCCTCTTATCATTTACTTATACTTAGCTTGTGTTAACGTTAGTATTCCCGTGTTAAATATTTGTTTTTTCAAAATAAAAAAAAATTATTGTAAAACAAAGTAGCCACCTTTTGCTTTGATGACTGCTTTGCACACTCTTGGCATTCTCTTGATGAGCTTCAAGAGGTAGTCACCAGAAATGGTTTTCACTTCACAGGTGTGCCCTGTCAGGTTTAATAAATGGGATTTCTTGCCTTATAAATTGGGTTGGGACCATCAGTTGTGTTGTGCAGAAGTCTGGTGGATACACAGCTGATAGTCCTACTGAATAGACTGTTAGAATTTGTATTATTGAAAGAAAAAAGCAGCTAAGTAAAGAAAATTGAGTGGCCCATGGCCAGATTGTCCTCGTCCTGTGTGGCGATCCCTGCAGCTCCGCTGCCTATAGGAGAATATGGCAGCGGAGCAGCAGGGATCAGTCCTCTGCTGCCTGCCCGCCCGCGCTTTCTGTGTGACACAGACGCGCTGCTTGATGAAGTTAGCAAGCAGCGCGTGCCTGTGTCAGGGAGAAAGTTGCGGGTGAGGATGATGCTGCAGGGGAGCGTGCAGAGAGGTAAGTTGTTTATTTATTTTTTTTATTTTATCCAATACACTGGGGCAATGATGCGGGGAGAGCAATGATGGGGATGATGGGGGGACAGCAATGATGACGATGATGGGGGACAGCAATGATGGCGGTGATGGGGGGAGAGCAGTGATGGGTGAGAGCAATGATGGGGAAGAGCAGTGATGGGGCAGTATTGATGAGGATGATGGAGGGGAGAGCAGTGATTGGGGGACAGCAATGATGAGGATTATGGGGGACTGCAATGATGGGGGTGATGGGGAGAGCAGTGATGGGTGGAGTGCAATGATGGGGGTGATGGGGGGACAGCAATGATGGGTGTGATGGGGGGAGAGCAGTGATGGAGAGAGCAGTGATGGGGGTTCAGTAATGATGAGGATGATGGGGAGAGCAATGATGGGGGAGAAAAATGATGGGGATGATAGGGGAGAGCAGTGTTGGGGAGAGCAATGATGAGGATGATGGGGGGAGAGCAGTGATGGGGGACAGTAATGATTAGGATGATGGGGGAGAGCAGTGATGGGGAGAGCAACAATGATGGGTGTGATGGGGGAGAGCAGTGATGGGGGACAGTAATGATGAAAATGATGAGGGGGGAGCAATGATGGAGGTGATGGGGAAGAGCAATGATGGGGGAGAGAAATAATGGGGGTGATGGGGGAGAGAAATGATTGGGGTGATGGGGAGAGCAATGATGAGGATGATGAGGGAGAGCAGTGAAGGGGACATAGTAATGATGAGGATGATGGGGGGCAAGCAATGATGGGAGATAATGGGGGAGAGGAACAATGATGGGGGTGATGGGGGGAGAGCAGTGATTGGGACAGCAATGATGAGGATGATGGGGGACAGCAATGATGAGGATGATGGGGGAGAGCAATGATGGGGGGTGATGGGGAGAAGAACAATGATGGGGTGATGGGGGGAGAAGAGTGATGGGGACAGTAATGATGAGGATGATGGGGAGAGAGCAATTATGGAGGTGATGGGGGAGAGCAATGATGGAGGAGATAAATGATGGGGGTGATGGGGGGAGAGAAGTGATGGGGGAGAGCAATGATGGGGGTGATGGGGAGAACAGTGATGGGAAGAGCAATCATGTGGGGAGAGAAATGATGGGGGTGATGGGGGAAGAGCAATGATGGGTGATGGGGGAGAGAAATGATGAAGGTGATGGGTGAGAGCAATGATTGGGGTGAGCAATGATGGGGGTGATCGGGAGAGAAATGATGAGGGTGATGTGGGAGAGAAATGATGATGGTGATGGGGGAGAGAAATAATGAGGGTGATGGGGAAGAGCAATGATGAGGATGATGGGGGGATAGCAGTGATGGGGGACAGTAATGATGGGGGGTGATGGGGGAGAGCAATGATGGGACAGAGCAATGATGGGGTGATGAGGGGGAACGCAGTGATGGGGGTGATGGGGGAGAGCAATGATGGGGAGAGCAATGAAGGGGGAAGAGAAATGATGGAGGGAGAGCAATGATTGTGGTATTGGGGGAGAGAAATGATGAAGGTGATGGGAGAAGAGCAATGATGAGGATGATGCGGGGAGAGCAGTGATGGGGGGACAGTCATGATGGGGGAGAGCAATGATGGGGGAGAGCAATTATGGGGGTGATGGGGGGAGATAAATGATGGGGAGGGAGAGCAATGATGGGGGTAATGCTGAGCTCAATTATGAGGATAATGGGGGAGAGAAATTATGATGGTGATGGGGGAGAGAAATGATGAGGGTGATGGGGGAGAGAAATGATGAGGGTGATGGGAGAAGAGCAATGATGAGGATGAGAGAGAGCAGTGATGGGGGGACAGTAATGATGGGGGGTGATGGGGGAGAGCAATGATGGGGGGTGATAGGGGAGAGCAATAATGGGGGTGATGAGGGGAAAGCAGTGATGGGGTGATGGGGGAGAGCAATGATGGGGGAGAGCAATGATGGGGGTGATGGGGGGAGATAACTGATGGGGTGGGAGAGCAATGATAGGGGTAATGGGGGAGCTCAATGATGAGGGTAATGGGGGAGAGAAATTATGATGGTGATGGGGGAGAGAAATGATGAGGGTGATGGGGGAGAGAAATGATGAGGGTGATGGGGGAGAGAAATGATGAGGGTGATGGGGGAAGAGCAATGATGAGGATGATGGGGAGAGTGCACTGATGGGGGACAGTAATGATGGGGGGTTGATGGGGGAGAGCAATGATGGTGGAGAGCAATTATGGGGGTGATGGGGGAGAGAAATTATGGGGAGGGAGAGCAATGATGGAGGTAATGGGGGGAGAGTAATGATGGGGGTAATGGGGGAGAGAAATGATGAGGGTGATGGGGGGAGAGAAATGATGAGGGTGATGGGGGAGAGAAATGATGAGGGAAGAGCAATGATGAGGATGATGGGGGAGAGCAGTGATGGGGACAGTAATGATGGTGGGGTGATGGGGGAGAGCAATGATGGGGGGTGATGGGGGAGAGCAATGATGGGGGGTGATGGGGGAGAGCAATGATGGGGGGTGATGGGGAGAGCAATGATGGGGGGTGATGGGGGAGAGCAATGATGGGGTGATGAGGAGAAAGCAGTTATGGGGTGATGGGGGAAAGCAATGATGGGTAGGGAGAGCAATGATGGGGTAATGGGGGGAGAGCAATGATGGTGTAATGGGGGAGAGAAATTATGAGGGTGATCGAGGGAGAGAAATGATGATGGTGATGGGGGAGAGAAATGATGAGGGTGATGAGGGAAGAGCAATGATGAGGTTGATGGGGGGAGAGCAGTGATGGGGAACAGTAATGATGGGGAGGTTATGGGGGAGAGCAATGATGGGGGGTGATGGGGAGAACAATGATGGGTGGTGATGGGGGAGAGGAACAATGATGGGGGTGATGGGGGAGAGCAGTGATGGGGACAGCAATGATGAGGATGATGGGGGACAGCAATGATGAGGATGATGGGGAGAGCAATGATGGGGGTGATGGGGTTAGCAATGATGGGGGAGAGCAATGATGGGGTGATGGGGGAGAGTAATGATGAGGAGAGCAATGATGGGGGTGATAGGGGGAGAGCAGTGATAGGGGACAGTAATGATGAGGATGATGGGGGAGAGCAGTGATGGGGGAGAGCAATGATAGGGTGATGGGGGAGATCAATGATGGGGAGAGCAATGATCGAAGTGATGGGGAGAGAAATGATGGGGTGATGGGGGAGCAGTGATGGGGGAGAGCAATGATGAGGGTAATGGGGAGAGCAATGATGAAGTTGATGGGGTGAGAGCAATGATGTGGGGTGATGGGGGAGAGCAATGATGGGGGTGATGGGGGGAGAGCAATGATGGGGGTTGATGGGGGGAGAGCAATGATGGGGGGGTGATGGAGGAGCGCAATGATGGGGTGATGAGGGGAAAGCAGTGATGGAGGTGATGGGGGAGAGTAATGATGGGGAGAGCAATGATGGGGTGATGACGGGGAGAGCAATGATGGCGGTAATGGGAGAGAGAAATTATAAGGGTGATGGGGGAGAGAAATGATGAGGGTGATGAGGGGGAGAGCAGAGATGGGGAACAGTAATGATGCGGGGGTGATGGGGAGAGCAGTGATGGGGTAAAGCAATGATGGGGGGTGGTGGAGGAGAGCAGTGATGGGGTAGAGCAATGATGGGGGGTGATGTGGGGAAAGCAGTGATGGGGGTGATGGGGGAGATCAATGATGGGGGGACAGCAATGATGGAGGTGATGGGGGAAAAGAAATGATGAGGAGAAGAGAAATGATGGGGAGGGAGAGCAATGATGGGGTAATGGGGGGAGAGCAATGATGGGGGTGATGGGGGGAGAGCAATGATGGGGGGTGGTGTGGGACAGCAATAATGGGGGTGGTGTGCGACCACAATGATGGGGGTGGTGTAGGACAGCAATGATGAGGGTGGGGGAGAGGACACTGAGGTGTGGTGCGGGAGAACAAAGAAGGGAGGAGAACAATGATGGAGTTAAGATGCATAGGACATGTTATAATGAATTGAAAGGTGGGAGAAGACTCTGTCAGGGGCTGTAATGAATTGGGATGTGGCGGAGGATGCTCAGTATCTGATAACGTCTTCTCCCACCTCCAAAGTGTGGGGGAGACACATGTATGTATACAATATGTGACCTTATTATTTTCTAGGCTGGAAATCATTGTGACAACACAGGGAGATGTCGACATGAAGGTCTGACCAGATGGAGAAAAAACAGCAGAAACCGACTCTGATCAGATGAGACGTCAGCGGTAAGGGTCTTGATGTAAATATTAGTGTCCAGCCTAAAGGAATCCCAGCACTCATATGTGGTGAATTAATCTCATTTATTTCCACATCCCAAACGTTTCAGATTGACAAAGGCTCTGGATAAGCTGAAACAATTTGGGATGTGGAAATAAACAAGATTAATTCACCACGTGTCAGTGCCGGGATTCGTTTTTGCTGAACACTTCATTTCTCCTCGTGCACCACGAAATGTTATATCGGATGTAAATATTATTCTGTATCTGCACTGTGTGACTTGGAGCGATAATGTGTGGCGCCCCTGAGGGTTCAGTCGCCACAGGGGTACTGCTCTTCAGTAGAGGTGTGGTATCTCCTCTTCCAGGTAAGGATGGAGCACTTCTCAGGACCCTACTTCACCATTCAACACTACACCACTCCTGTCCTGTAGGGGGCACTGTACCGCTCCTAAGCATCATGCCGGCACCCCTGTCCCCGGTCGCCATCATCTGGGAGCAGCTATCGGCTCTGGAGGCTGAGGCCCAAGCCACCGCCGTCACCGGAGACCTGCTATGCCTCCCGGCTCCTGGCCCAGGGAGTCCTGAGTTTTATGGGGAATCCACCTGCCCCAACCCGGACTGGTCCATATTAGCATAGGGTCCGCAGCAGCCTCCGCTCTTTCCGCTCCCTGCACCTCCAGTCACCTGCCCGCCGGCAGATGAGTATGTCTGGGACAACCAGGGGGGTGACCTGATGGGCTTCCCCCGGGAGACCCGGGCTGAAGCGCTGAGGAGGGAGGAGACGTGCCGAGAGCATCTCCTCCAATTCGACAAGGAGCGATGCCAGAAGGAGGTCCACTGCGAGCGCCTGGAGGTGCGGACCAAGGCCGCAAAGTCGCGGACCCGCCAGGCAGAGGCCGCCCGTCCAAGCCCCCGGGAGAAAGGCCTGATTGTCCGATTCCACCAGGAGGCCGGATGGGGCTTTATTCACAGCCCCCAGTTCCACCGAGACGTGTTTGTTAATCGACGGGACGTCGAGCCGCGGTTGGAGCAAGGCCACCCTGACCGGAACCTCTACCCGGGCGACTTGGTGTCCTACATCCGCCACCACGGGGAGTGGGGGTGGTATGCCCTGGACGTCCATAGGGTGTTTAAAGGGGATCCCTCCACGCACCTGCCTACAGAGGACAAGTCATTTTCAGTTGGCAGAAACGAGCCTTTTCCCAAGTGGGGATACCGCTTCTGAGCAACCCTGGGAGATGCAATTCCCTGTTGTGAGAACAGTTGAGTGAACTGTTTTTGGTTTTTCTTTTTATACCCGGATTTAAGTTTAAAGAGACATTAGTCCCTGTGGATACTGGCAGTAGATAGACTTCTATTGTAAATAGTTATGCATCTATTTAGGTGCTCCCTATTGGTTTTATGCAAAACCGCTTCTACTTCTACCTCAGACCTCAGAAGCAAAATCTGTCTGGAGTGGCTCTCCTGGAGGTCCAACTCGGGATCTCCATGCCCTGCAGCCACCCCAGGGCCTACGTTGAGGGTTTGGGACAGGTCCCTCATGCTGCTGAACTGACACTTTTCTACCATGTTTCCTAATGATCTGTCTACATGCATAATGTCTCTTTACTGTTTTTCTACATTTATACTATATTATATTTATATATATATATCATGCAACGTTAAAGTGTCCTTACCTCCCATAAAGGGAAGATTGTTATTGTTATTGTTATACAAAAATTTGAAATGTCTGTACCACTTTTTACTCTATTGCAGCCCGCGGACGTGCTGTGTTTCACCAGGGGAGAATGTGACACCCCTGAGAGTTCAGTGGCCACACGGGTACTGCACATCAGTAGAGGTGTGGTATCTCCTCTTCCAGGTAACGATGGAGCACTTCTCAGGACCCTACTTCACCATTCAATACTACACCACTCCTGTCCTGTAGGGAGCCTAAATGCAACAGGGTGCTGCCCCGGCCCGGGATATAGGAGAAGGGGGAACCAAAGATAGGGGGAACCATGTAGTGGGTGAGGGTGGAGGACACACTTTTAGGGTAAATTATTCATTCATATTTAATCTACAGCCATCTTAGGTTCAAGGTATTTGATTGTGATCTTCACCGCTGATTGTGGCCTTCTGTTAGAACCTGCAGCCTATTGAAGATACACGGTCCTCGTTCTCTGGCCTTGAGGCGAGGAGCGGGTCAGAGTTAACCACTGCCTCTACCCGGTCAAGGTCCCTACCTAAGAAGGCCTGGAGGGGAGTATTGGAGACAAGCTCCACAGGCAAAAGGATCCCAGGGGGATACGGAAGGAGCGGCACACGCCATCTGTATTTCTTACTCTGGCCTAGTCAGAGGGACTCCTGCTGCAAGAGGGGTGACCAGCCCCCGATATCTGACTTTGCTACTTCACGTCTCAGTCAGAAAAGCCCGGAGGCTTAGTGGATCCCAGGAGGGATACGAATGGAGCGGCATACTCCACCTGTACCTTTCCAAGGAGAGGAACACACACACCAGAGGGGTCTCGACAGGTGCTCCTGATCTATCTGGGAAGTGCTGGACCCCCTTCCTGGTGGCCGCAGCACGCCGCGAGGAGCAGAGGGAAGCTTTGCGGCTAAAGTTCATCTTAATGTGAGTAAAAACCCTGGATGACTTCAAACCCCGCTTCAGCCTGTTATTTCTTGTGCGGCACTGCACCCACCATTCCTTCCTCATACTACCCTGAGGCCTGCTCCACCTGCGGGGAGCCGTCCCATCTTAGCTGCCTGTAACACCGGCCTCAGTGGACTGAAGCAGCGCTGGTGTCCATCGCCGGAAACCGTATGTGGTGTAGTCGGAAAATTACCACTCAACCTTGAAAGCCCGTTAAATCTTTTATGTGATCGCCCTGGGCACGGACCGGGTCTGGGCCACGACTGCAACCCCGAGACACCAACACTGACCCGGCTCCGAGTACCCCACTTCCCAGGGAGGGCTGAGAGTGTCACAACTGTAAAATCCCTTAGGCTGTATACTCACATTTGTTTGAAATGTCCATGTGCTGCCAGATTTTTGTATTGGATGGTCCACGGAGTCGTAGAGTTATATATATGTACAGTGGGTACGGAAAGTATTCAGAAACCTTTAAATTTTTCACTCTTTGTTTCATTGCAGCTATTTGGTAAATTCTAAAAAGTTCATTTTTTTTTCTAATTAAAGTACACTCTGCACCCCATTTTGACTGAAAAAAAACAGAAATGTAGAAATTTTTGCAATTTTATTAAAAAAAGAAAAACTGAAATATCACATGGTCATAAGTATTCAGACCCTTTGCTCAGAAACTCACATTTAAGTCACATGCTGTCCATTTCCTTGTGATCCTCCTTGAGATGGTTCTACTCCTTCATTGGAGTCCAGCTGTGTTTAATTAAACTGATAGGACTTAATTTGGAAAGGCACACACCTGTCTATATAAGACCTCACAGCTCACAGTGCATGTCAGACCAAATGAGAATCATGAGCTCAGACAGAATTGTGGCAAGGCACAGATCTGGCCAAGGTTGCAAAAGAATTTCTGCATTACTCAATGTTCCTAAGAGCACAGTAGCCTCCATAATCCTTAAATGGAAGAAGTTTGGGACCACCAGAAGTCTTCCTAGACCTGGCTGTCCAGCCAAACTGAGAAATCGTGGGAGAAGAGCCTTGGTGAGAGAGGTAAGGAAGAACCCCAAGATGACTGTGGCAGAGCTCCAGAGATGCAGTAGGGAGATGGGAGAAAGTTCCACAAAGTCAAGTATCAGTGCAGCCCTCCACCAGTCGGGCCTTTATGGCAGAGCTGCCCGACGGAAGCCTCTCCTCAGTGCAAGACATATGAAAGTCTGCATAGAGTTTGCTCAAAAACACACAGAGAACACTAGAGAAATAAGATTCTCTAGTCCGATTAGACGAAGATAAAACTTTTTGGTGATAATTCTAATCGGTATGTGTGGAGAAAACCAGGCACTGCTCATCACCTGCCCAATACAATCCCAAGAGTGAAACATGGTGGTGGCAGCATCATGCTATGGGGGTGTTTTTCAGCTGCAGGGACAGAACGACTGGTTGCAATTGAAGGAAACATGAATGTGGCCAAGTACAGACATATCCTTGATGAAAACCTCTTCCAGAGTGCTCTGGACCTCAGACTTGGCTGAAGGTTCACCTTCCAACAAGACAATTACCCTAAGCTCACAGCTAAAATAACAAGAGTGGCTTCAGAACAACTGTGACCATTTTTGACTGGCCCAGCCAGAGACCTGAGCTAAACCAAGTTGAGCATCTCTGGAGAGACCTGAAAATGGGTCTCCACTAACATTCACCATCCAACCTGACGGAACTGTAGAGGATCTGCAAGAAAAAATGACAGAGGATCCCCAAATCCAGGTGTGAAAAACTTGTTGCATCATTCCCAAGAAGACTCTTGTCTGTACTAGCTCAAAAGGGTGCTTCTACTTAATACTGAGGAAGGGGTCTGAATACTTATCACCATGTGATATTTCAGTTTTTCTTTTTTAATAAATTTACAAAAATTTCTACATTTCTGTTTTTTTTTCAGTCAAGATTAGTGTTGAGCCACCCCCGTAGTGTTCGAGTTCGGTTCGGTTCGTCGAACACCCGTATGTTCGTCGAACTGTTCGTCGAACACCTTTGAACACCGTTAAAACCAATGGCAGGCAAACAAAAACACATAGAAACACATAGAAAAAACATAGAAAACACTTCAAAGGTGTCCAAAAGCTGACAAACTGCTCAGAAGACACAACTAACACATGGAAAAGTGACAAGTACATATAGTCATGCGAAAAGAAAAGAGGTGGAGGAGTAAAAGGAGGGGGAGACACAGATATAGGCATGTGATGCCCTTCTAAAACCAAAAAAGTGCAAAGCCGAGACGGCCAGTCCGTTCTTGCCCGAGCGACCTCCGTGTCGCCGGGTCTGTGCCAGAGCCGCGGTGGACCCTGACGGCCAGCCCCCCTCTGCCAATACTGGTGCCTGTCCGCTGGTGGATCGAGCCCCCCAGCGGTGGGGGGGAGTAACATCTGCAGAAGAAAGACCATCTTCCAGCCAAACTAAGATGTCTACTTCTTTTCGTGGACAATGTGGTACGATCCCTTTCTTACGGACACGCCCATCACTACAAATTCCAGATGAGGCACAAAAACAGCAGGTGCTTCAACGGATATCAAGTGCTCCTTCAAGTGGGCTCTCCTTCACCTCAACTTCAACATCACAAATACTCCAGTCCTCAGAGGTGTCACTCCAATCGCACTTGCTTCCTCACATCTCCCAAGTCTCCAGCTGCCCGTCTGAGTATGGGGTAACACAGATGGTTGAGTCTGCACAGCTGTTTACTCATACTATAGCCTGGGAAACGGAGGTCTGCTCCAGAGCTTCTGTTAATCCAGAAGAGGAAATGATCTGCACTGATGCCCAGAATCTTTATGAGTTGGATCCAGGACCAGATGAAGAAGGTTCTGAGCATAATGTAGACCCTCGTTCCCAAACTGTAACTCCTGTTGGTGGAGACAATGATGAAGACGATGATGAGACTCAAATACCTGATTGGAGCGACAACTTGACTTTTCTGTCAGGGCAGGAAGAGGTTGGCACTGAGGACGATGGGTGTGAGACCACACAGGGTGATGATGACGAGGTTGGAGATCCCACTTACTGTCAACCCACAGTCAGCCAGTCGATGAGGTCAGCAGAGGAGGTGGAGGAGGATGTGACTAGCCAAGGGGATGGGGATGACTCGGTACTCGGGCCTTTGCCTGGCCTTTGGGATGTCGCGGTGGTCGGCTCCCGGGCCCGTACCCTGGGGTCACTCTTTAAAAGGGTGGATAATTTTTAATTTTATAAGAGTTCGTGACGCCACCTGTGGTATCTGGTGAGAAGCACCAGCACTGCAGCAGTCCACTGAGGCCGGTGATAAGGCAGCTCGATGGTATAGCTCCCCACAGGAAAAGCGTATGCAGGGGGAATGCAGGACAGGCGAGACCCAGCTGGATCAGAGCAAGAACGGGAACGGACACGGTAGTCACTTCAGTACCTTTTACTGGTGGAAATTCAGGCACATCCAGGAGCACTGTAGGGTGAAGGGTGCATATCAGGATCCTCCCCAATGAGCGGGTGTAGGGCCTCCTGTTTCTTGCCTCTGCGTAGTAAGCTTCTGACCTGCCTGGAGCTAGGCCTAACTTTGTCTCTGTCCTGTGCTGGCTGACCTTGTGGTAGGGCCTTGTATTGGAGTTCACGCTCCCAGTATGCGGGGCCTAAGCGTCTCCTGGTTCTGTTACGTATCAGCACATTAGCGATCCTGGGACTTGCAGTTCTCCAGGGATTCCGGTTATGCCTTACTGGGTCATAGAGATCCCGGTAAGCACAGAGCCGGTGTCCGGTAAATGCTTTGGGGTGAGCTGGTTAAGCTCCTCTGCCCCCTATGTACTAACTCTCCACTCGCCTTCGGCCTACTCGGGCCCTCACTAGGCTATACACACTAACGGCAGCTTGCCGCGCTTCACCGATCTTATGGCGCCGGCAAACCTTAAGCTCTAACTGGGCTCCCTGAATCTAGCTAACAGGAGCCTCGTGCTCCACTGCTGAACTATTAACTGAGTTCTCTAGACTAGACTGAGCTACACTGCAGACTGACCTCTCTTAGGCTTCTCTACTGCAGGAACTCTTCAGAGGAACTGAACTGTCTAGCTCCACCTTCCCTATTTATATCCCTAACGGGCTCCCTCTGCTGGTCTGAGGTGGAAGGTGGAGATGTGTGAATGTTTATGGGGGCCTCTTGTGGAGGATTCCATCAATGCACTCATCTAGGATCTGTGATACCAAGCGCAGCTGGGCGTCACAGATGCTATTGACGAAGAGGTTAGGTTGTGCCTTCCTGGACAGAGACGGAGTACTGGAAGCACGTCAAAAACTGCATCCTCAACCACAACTCTGCCTCTGAACACAAGTCGCAGTGGCTCTTCAGGTCGCATGGGCTCTAAGCCTTGCATAGCCTGGGCATTTTTTCAGATCGATAAGGATGACCCAACTCGTGTTATCTGTAATATTTGTCACCAAAAGCTAAGTAGGGGCCAAAAATACATAGTTTGAGTACTTCAAGCATGAACAGTCACATGGATATGAAGCATAAGTTGCAGTGGGAAGCTCACTGTGCTACAATGCGGCCTAGCGGGCCGGGCCAACCACAGTCTGCCCCATCTTGTGCATCCGCGGCCTCTTCATCCTCTGTGACTGGGGGGACAGCAGTCACACATGTTTTTGGACGCAGACCTTCCACCTCTTTACCCGCAACAGCCAGTGTGATTGGCAGGTCATCATTTCATTTGGAAGTGGAAACACCAGCTGGTGTTGAGTGCTCTCCGACATCGAGAGCACCACCTTTGGATCAAGGCAACCTAACTTTTCCGCCTGCATCTTCCTCACAGACCGGCAAGTTTGCCGGGGACACCCTACTCAACCCCGTCTAAGCACAACAGCCAGCCCTCGGTCCCTCAGATGTGGACAAGTAAAAGACCATTTCCTCCTAGCCAAGAGAAAGCTAAGAGGTTGAATTTCACCATCTGCTACAGAAATGCTGCCTTCCGCCTGGTGGACACAGAGGATTTTCGAGACCTTATGTCCGTCGCAGTGCCCCAGTACCAGATGCCCAGTCGGCACTACTTCTCAAAGAAAGGTGTGCCTGCGCTCCACCAGCATGTCGCACACAACATCACCGCTTCTTTGAAAAACTCTGTGTGTGACAAGGTGCATTTCACCACAGACACTTGGGCGAGTAGGCATGGATAGGGGCGTTACATATCGCTGACTGGGCACTGGCTAACTATGGTGACAGCAGGACAAGGGGCTGCTGTCCAAGTCTTGCCGTCCCCACGAGTTGTACGTCAATCCTCTTTATCTAGAAGTTCCTCCACTGCTTCTGCCTCCTCAACCTTCTCTCGGTCCTCCCCCTGCACCCAAAGCCTGTCTGGTAATGCCACC
Source organism: Phyllobates terribilis (assembly GCF_046119375.1). NCBI lineage: Eukaryota > Metazoa > Chordata > Amphibia > Anura > Dendrobatidae > Phyllobates > Phyllobates terribilis. The sequence continues at coordinate 891,159,794 of NW_027362762.1, read as the reverse complement.
CACTTTCTAACTGCGCAGAAGGAATCCTGCACACCTCCTTACTATGCTGGCAGCAGGGCTCAATGGCATCAGGCGGTGTTTACTTTGAAATGTCTGGGAAATGTGAGTCACACAGCTGAGAAGTTGTGGTCAGCTCTGGAGACCCAGTTTCATGAATGGTTGTCTCCACTGGACCTGCAACCAGGGAGGCCGTGTGCGACAATGCTGCAAACTTGGGTGCGGCCCTTAGCCGGGGCAATGTCACACACGTGCCTTGTATGGCTCACGTGTTGAACCTGGTTGTCCAGCAATTTTTAACCCACTATCCCGGACTAGATGGCCTTCTGCAGAGGGCATTGTCGCTGTGTGCTCACTTCCGCCGTTCGCTTCCCGCAGCTCAATGACTTACATCTCTACAGAAGTCGTTGGGCCTGCCAGTTCACCGGTTGAAATGCGATGTGCCGACACGGTGGAATTCAACTCTGATCATGTTGCAGCGACTGTGGCAGCACCGACAAGCCATGGTGCGATACGTTCTGACGTATAGCCTTGGCCAACGAGATCCAGAGGTGGGGTAAATCACGCTGCAGGAGTGGTCTCAGATCAGGGACCTATGAAGTTGACGCGCCTGGGCCGTGGGGTACCCGGAGCCGGGCCGGTAGACGCTGGGGGTTGTAGTCACTGTGGCGGCGACCCGGTGCGTGACCTAGGGCGGTCAATCCAAGGGTAATTTGTATATATGGGTTTTATAATGTCCGACTACGCCACCTCTGGAGTGAAGCCAAAGGGGCCGCCGCTGCGGAACAGTCCTCTGTAGCTGGTGGTTTTGCAGCAATGGTATTATTACTCCCCACAGGAAGAGTGTAGCTTCAGGGCAGTGTGGGTGGATGATGGTGGTTGTAGTGCAGGGAGTCAGTAATGAACACAGAGTCCGTGTGATGCAGTCTCAAAATCTTTACTCACAGTTGTTGCAGTCCAGATTACAGGTACCAGAGCAATCTCCCCCGTTGTGCTGTGCGTACTCAGTGAGGGGCTCAGTCCACCCCCACATAGCTCCGGAGTGCTTAGCAGGACCCCCTTCTGTGTGTCCTTTCTCTGGCCTTCTCCCTGCACCTCACACCCAGTGACACTTCTATCCAGTATCCTCGGGCCTTGGCGGGCAACGTGTGTTCCGTCCCCTGGGTCCTATGTGGCTACCTTCTTAGTGAGACTGGTGTGGACTTGGCCTGCAGTACATGAAATGCTGCATCCTCCGGATTCTAGTTGAGCCTTGCTGTTTCTCCACTAGTTGAGGGACCGGTTCCCCTTATCTGGCCTGACCCCTCTACCTCCTGGTAGCAGCGGGCGTACGGGTGGCCTTCTGCACGGCCCATACCCCTAGGATCCTTTCGGTTCCTGGAGCCTTTCTGCTCCCACTCCTCTCTTCTCTCCTTCAGTCCTGGGCCTCCAGGCTAGGCCCGCCTCCGGAGCAGAGCTCATGCAGAGCCTCTGCTCCTGTCACTTCTCCTCTGACTGGCTTGCTCTTTCTAAGATGGCTTCCTATTTATACTCTCCCTGTCACGTGCTCCCCTAAGCTGCTTTCACCATCCACATCCACTACATAGGACCCTCCCACCAGCTAGGGACCTTGGACTGTGCTCTCCCTTAGGAGCATTCTCGCCCTACCCCCACTGTGGGTATGTGTTGGATGCAGGTGTTAGGGTCCCGAGCCATACTCCTTACCTGAGGGTGAGATACCACACCTCTGGGTGAGATGCAGTACCTCTGTGGTGACTGAACCCTCAGGGGTGCCACACACCCTTCTGCACAGTTTTGAAATGGCGACGAAGATGTTTAGTGCTGACGACGATGCCATTATCAGCATGACTATTCTGGTGATTTACATGCTGGAGCACACGTTAAACAGAATTCAGAGTCAGGTGGTGGGACAAGAGGAGTTGGAGAAAGTAGAGGAGGAGTCGTATGCGGAAGGGATAACATCTCCAAGATCCAGACGGTCGGCAGCAACAAAGCGGCAGGCATGGGAGGGTGGGGGAGAGGGATTAACCAGGGCGCATGGTAGCAGCCAAACTGTTGAGGAAGGTGTAGGAGCCGAGGAAGAAGTGGAGGACGAACTGGCGATGGGCATGTAAGACTCATCAGATGAGGGATACCTTGATCACATTTCTGTTGTGCGAGGTTGGGGGGAGAGGGCAGAGGAAGGAAGCATGATTCTTACCTCGCTACCAACACAACAAGGACTTGGTCCTCCTGGATGCGCAAGACACATGAGTGCCTTCTTGCTGCACTACCTGCAACATGACCCTCGGATTGTCAGAATTCGAGGTAATCCCGACTACTGGGTTGCCACACTCTTAGATCCCCGGTACAAAAGTAAATTTGCCGAAATAATTCCTGCCATAGAATGGGATTCACGCATGCAGGAGTATCGGCAGAGGCTGTTGCAGAATCTTACATGTGCTTTTCCACAAAACACCAGTGGTGCACGTAGTGACTCTCACAGTTCTAACTTGCAAAACGTGTGACTGTCGAGACTTCATCACTCAAACCGTAACAGTAACACAGTATCTGCTGGTAACAGCAATTTTGTGGAATCGTTTCACCACTTTTTTAGAACATCCTTTGCAAGGCCACAGGAGACAAGAAGTCTGACACATAGTCAACGCCTAGAGAGGATGGTACAGGAGTATCTCCAAGTGAACATCGAAGCTATGACTGTGTCACTGGACCCTTGCTCATTTTGGGCTTCCAATCTGGAAAAATGGCCGGAGCTCGCCACTCACGTCTTGGAGATCTTGTCATGCCCTGCAGCCAGTGTTCTCTCTGAACGTGTGTTCAGCGCTGCTGGTGGTGTGCTGACAGATAAGCGCAGCGGATGTCCACTGAGAATGTAGAAAGACTCACGTTCATAAAGATGAACAAATCATGGATCCGCAAGGACTTTTCTACACCTGTGTCATCCTGGGGAGACTAAAAGCTTGAGGATTTGGTAAAATCACTTCACCAACCGTTTTATGCAACTCTGGGGCAATTGATGCCACTTAAGTGGTGTCTGTGCCACAATTTTTGGAAAAAATGGAGACTCTTTTTGGAGTCCCCTTGCTGTGTTTTACGTGACGTTGGCATCGTCAATTCCAGGTGGGTTGGGTCGCCCCCCCCCCCTTTTAACTGTAAGAAACTACATACACTATGACTTGGGGTAACACAGATGGTTGAGTCTGAATAGCTGTTTACTCAGAGGTCTGCTCCAAAGCTTCTGTGTCTGCTAGTCAGCGTAGAATTTTTAACTGCATCTAGCCTTGGCAATACTTTGGGCGAGGTAACCCAGCTGCGAAGCAAGCTGCACCGACTGTGTATCTAATAAGAATTTTTAAATGCATCTAGCCTAGGCTGACTGTGGGGACCCCCAACCAAACCCAGACGCTCAGCCACCCTACCGCCCCCCTTTCCTTGACAATACAATAATGTAACTCTTACAACTGGATGGGTGAGGATCGGTCACAGCTTTATTAACTCTTTATACTCATTCCATTAGAAAGGCATTTTATTTCTAAAATAATTCTGCTGGTTACAGCATGCCCTGGGTCTCCACATCGGCAAGTTGGCCAACAAGTGTAACTCTCCAACATGTCCTTTCTATTTCCAGGCAACGGAAGATCCTGCGTACTCGTATGCAGGACTCTGACCCCCATACATCACTCTTAACGCTTGTTCCACTCCGTCCTGGAGTCCTGACAGGAATATGTCCAGTCCAATATCCATTAAGTGAACACCGTCGGGCCGTATGAGGCCTGCTTTATCTCCTTCCAGTTGTCGGTGTTGTATCACTACACCGCCTCTGTCTCTTCTTAATTTTGCCATCCGAATATTTGTTACCCGCCTTGTCCATTCGATGGCCGTGATGTCTCGCGCACCTTGCCATACCGCTATCGGCACAATCTCTGACCATACTATAGTTAGTTTTGTGAAAAATTCTCTGAAGCGCTTAGTGTCTGGTTTCATTATTGCCATTAGTTATGCGCTTTTGTGATGACCTAGGTCGTTTCCCCCGGCCTGTATAACTAAGATGACCGGACCTCTTGCCTCTCTCCCTACCTTGATTACCTCCATTAGTACCTGTGGCCATGGCAGGCCTCTAATACCTCTCCAGTTGAAATATGTGTTATGAAACTCTAATTTCCTCCCACCTGGACGGACTTTCGCCCTTTTTTCTGCCAAATATATATACGAGTGGCCTATCACCCACACTGTTGGCTTAGCGTCACCTGTAAAAGAAACAAACTACGTTAGGATAACAAATCTGGTCTTATGTATCTCGCCAAACACATGGATCGCCATCTCCCTATCCTCTGAACTTCCGTTTCTGACAGTCCTACTCTAGCTGCTTCTGTGGCCGCGCCTATGCGGAATGAGTGTGTCCCGTAATCTTTGGGGTGGTTCCCTGCCGATGTTATGCATTTATTAAATATAGCTTGGAACGGGTATCTTGACAATGGCGTTCCATCAATGTGTGATAGGAAGAAATTTCTTTGTGATCTGATGGTTATATATGTTTTACTATTGTTACCCGACTCAGTGTACCGTTTGTGGGTTGTAGAAGTACCCAAGTGCCCCTGCCCGCTGGAACCGTTTTCGATTGGCGTATGCATAGACGTATTGCATTATTGGCTATGACTACGTCCTGGTGTAATAAGCCTCCGCTTGTGGTAATTTTGGATTGAGGGACTAATTCGGTTATGCATAGCGCCCCAAAGAAGGCGATCGCAAATGCAGTAGACAGTAGTGTTGCTTCAAATTGTGAGTGTCATGTTAATGGTGTTAGGGATATGATATGAGAAATCAGTTTTAGTGACACGGGACGGGACGTCTACACTCCTGACTTGGCTGACCCATTTTCCACCCTTTTATGGATTGTCTGATGATGAATCTCTTTGTCACATCTTCCCAATTCAGTAGTTGGAAGTGAAATGCTACTCCGGTCAGACACCGCTGCGCTGACGCCCCTGATATGCCCTTCATCATTAGCTGGTGGAGAAATTCTATGGTGACTTGTAATCTGGCTTGTTCACATTGGTCAACCCGTCTGCCTGCTACTAGTCATGTCCACTCTTCCCATGCCTTACCGTATGCTTGCCACATTGACGGGGCAACTGACGCTCTGATTAATGGCATCAACAATTCACCACTAGATCCCATAGGGTGGGTGGGCAACTGTTGCCCGATGGGTGGGCGTTGGGGAGGAGCTCTGTGAAAATCTGCCAATTGAATTGTGATAAAGCGTTAGCAGCAGCTTTAGACCCCTCAGCATCGTGGCTAGCGCGGACCCATACATTGTGTTTTAGGCACAGGAATGCTAGCCGGCATAGTAGGCCTAGCACTGGGAGAGACGATGATGCCATCTTATTAATGCAGTGCGCTAGGCTGGTGTTTTTTGTTATGAAGCGTATTTTTTTGTTAGCCAGGAGCACGCCCCATATTTCTTTTGCTACCACTATTGAGAAGAAAAATTATTTTCCGGGCTAGATGCAGCTAAAAATTATTATTAATTTCAAAGCTGGTGGAGCTTAGTATAGATGGCCTAATAGAATGAGTACCACACACTGCTAATATGCCCAAAATTAGTTTACAGGCAAGATGCAGCTAAAAATTATTATTAATTTCAAAGCTGGTGGAGCTTGGTATAGATGGCCTAATACAATGAGTACCACACACTGCTACTAAGCCCAAAATTATTTTCCGGGCTAGATGCAGCTAAAAATTATTATTAAGTTCAAAGCTGGTCGAGCTTGGTATAGATGGCCTAATACAATGAGTACCACACACTACTACTATGCCCAAAATTATTTTCCAGGCAAGATGCAGCTAAAAATTATTAGTAATTTGAAAGCTGGTGGAGCTTAGTATAGATGGCCTAATAGAATGAGTACCACACACTGTTAATATGCCCAAAATTATTTTCCAGTCAAGATGCAGCTAAAAATTATTATTAATTTCAAAGCTGGTGTAACTTGGTATAGATGGCCTAATACAATGAGTACCACACACTGCTACAAGCCCAAATATTTTTTCACAGCTAGGTGCAGAAAAACATTATTTTGAATTTGCAACCTGGTGGAGGTTAGTATAGATGGACTAATAGAACAAGTCCCACACACTGCTACAAGCCCAAGCCAAAATATTTTTTCAGAGGTAGATGCAGAAAAAAAATATTTTGAATTTGCAACCTGGTGTAGGTTAGTATAGATGGACTAATAGAACAAGTCCCACACACTGCTACAAGCCCAAGCCCAAATATTTTTTCAGAGCTAGATGCAGATAAAAATTATTTTGAATTTGCAACCTGGTGGAGGTTAGTATAGATGGACTAATCGAACAAGTCCCACACACTGCTACAAGCCCAAGCACAAATATTTTTTCAGAGCTAGATGCAGATAAAAATTATTTTGAATTTGAAACCTGGTGGAGGTTAGTATAGATGGACTAATAGAACAAGTCCCACACACTGCTACAAGCCCAAGCCCAAATATTTTTTCAGAGCTAGATCCAGATAAAAATTATTTTGAATTTGCAACCTGGTGGAGGTTAGTATAGATGGACTAATAGAACAAGTCCCACACACTGCTACAAGCCCAAGCCCAAATATTTTTTCAGAGCTAGATGCAGTTAAAAATTATTTTGAATTTGCAACCTGGTGGAGGTTAGTATAGATGGACTAATAGAACAAGTCCCACACACTGCTACAACCCCAAGCCAAAATATTTTTTCAGAGCTAGATGCAGATAAAAATTATTTTGAATTTGCAACCTGGTGGAGGTTAGTATAGATGGACTAATCGAACAAGTCCCACACACTGCTACAAGCCCAAGCCCAAATATTTTTTCAGAGCTAGATGCAGATAAAAATTATTTTGAATTTGAAACCTGGTGGAGTTTAGTATAGATGGACTACTAGAATGATGCTATGCCCAAAAAGTTTTACTTGGCTAAGTGCAGTAAAAATATTTGTATTCTATACCCAGGTGGTGTAGCTTGCAACACAGATAGGCTACTCCACTGACTAACACACACTGCAAGAGGCCAAAAAGGATTTGCTTAGCTAGATCTAGCCAAATGCTGTGAAAAAAACTTGCACAGCACTGGCACAGACCTGCCTGGCAAAAAGTGATAGGAACTGATGTAACCTAGCACTCAAAAGGACTGCAATTACAATTAGTCCTAACTCCCAACCTATCTATTTAAGAGCACAGACCTGCCTGATAAAAGTGATAGGAACTGATGTAACCTAGCCCTCAAAAGGACTGCAATTACAATTAGTCTTAACTCCCAACCTATCTATTTCAGAGCACAGACCTGCCTGATAAAAGTGATAGGAACTGATGTAACCTAGCCTTCAAAAGGACTGCAATTACAATTAGTCTTTACTCCCAACCTATCTATTTAAGAGCACAGACCTGTCTGATAAAAGTCGTAGGAAATGGTGTAGCCTAGTCCTCAAAAGGAGTGCAATCACAATTATTCCCTACTCCCAAGCTATCTGTGGACTTGTGCGAAAATTGGCTTGAAATTAACACTCAAAGTATAGCGCACACAGCAACAGCGGTGCCGTCTAACACGCAGCTGCAGCAGTGAGAAAATGGTGGCTACGTGCAAAATGGCTGGGTCTTATAGGGCAAGGACATGTGACATACACTGCCAATGACACCTTGCTTGTGTGAAAAAAAGCATTTCGCTCCGTGTGTGCGCTGCTGATAGGCTGACAGATTGCACCTCCCCACTGTAAATGCGGGAAAGAGAAACAAAAATGGAGATCTTCATTATTTATGCAGAGATCCATCCCCTGCCCCCCCCCGCCCCACTGTACACTCAAACTGCGTATTAACATTAATTTTCAGCATTACTGAGAAAAAATCCAGTTATGATTTTGGTGCACGAACAGTTATCGAACATAACCTCGAACAGCCGAATTTTTTTCAAATTGTTCGTGTTCGCCGAACGGCTCGAAGACCGCCCAAAACAGCTCGAATTTGAGATTGGCGAACAGTTCGAGTCGAACACCGCTCATCTCTAGTCAAGATGGGATGTAGAGTGTACTTTAATGAGAAAAAAAAATTTACTTTTTAGAATTTGCCAAATGGCTGCAGTGAAACAAATAGTGAAAAATTTAAAGGGGTCTGAATACTTTCCGTACCCACTGTATGTGTGGCTATATATATATATATATCTGTAGCTTTGTCGCAATAAAAGGAGGAGGGCCCATACACATTTCTCACACAGGGCCCCATGCTGTCAGTGTCCACCGCAGGAAAGAAGTAATAGGTAAATCATATAGAATTTGCATGGAGAAGCAAGTCCTTAAAGGCGTTTCCCAAGACAAACATATTGATGGTTATCATATACATATTTCTCAGCATGTGACTGTGGTGTGACTACAAGGTGTTAATGTATCATTCACTCAGTTTTACACTCAGCTTCCACTCAGACTGTATCTGAGCCAGATACACTACACTCTCCAAACAAATGTGGTAATGAGTCCCAAAATGCACTCTGCTGTCCAACAGTAGAGATGAGCAAACCGTTGACCTTCGTTCTAGATAGGTGAACTTCCCAATGTTCGTTGAACATATCCGAACCCCATTGAATTCAATGGGAGGCAAAACCAATTGCATACACAACATCTTCAAAGGAGCCCAAAAGTTGCCAAAACAGCTCTAATTAGGGGCAGACACCATGAAAAGTGCATCAATTGACCCACAGTACACATTTTATAATGACACAGCAGCAGTCAGCCATGGGCCATGCATGAGGAATTAGGGTCTGGGCCAGCATTTACAGCTTTGAATTTAAATTCAAAGTAAGATGAGGTGGGTGAGGGATCGGTGTAGGCCTACTGTTCTGGGAGTCCTGATACCACATGCAACAGCTGCTTTTCTGCTCGGCCACACAAATATTGGGCACAATATCAGTTTCGTAGACTACTATTGGTACAAAAATTTAAGGATAGTAACACGGGTAGTTGACTGAAAGTAAGTGGAGGCCTGCTGGTCTGGGAGCCCTAATGCTAGAGGCAAGAAACATGAAAGAGACCCAATCAGGAGTCTCCACATTTCCAAAAATTAGGGCCAGACACCACTAAAGTGGCATCAGTTTCGCCAGATTAGAAATAGTATAATGGGGACCAACAGCTCTTCCACTATAGGAAGCACACCAGATGGAAACCCAACCAGGAGTCTCCACATTTCAAAAAAATTATTGGTAACATCAGCAGCAGGCACAGAAGCCATGACAAAGATATCAGACTACAATAACACGAGATCAATGCAGCACACCCAAAACTACACCATTGCCTCGTCTGCACAGTCTGCGATTGGGTTGCAAAAGTCCTTGGAGATCCATGACTTGTTCATCTTTATGAAGGTTATGCGCTATACATTTTCAGGGGACAGCCAGATGCACTTTTCCGTCAGGACACCACCAGCAGCGCTGAAGACATGTTCTGAGAGAATGCTGGCTGCCGGGCATGATAAAACCTACAAGACGTGACAGGCGAGTAGAGGCCACTCTTCCATTTTTGAAGACCAAAATGTAAAATGGTCCAAACCCTTCCTGTTGGCATTCATATTGAGCTTGAGATACTCCTGCACAATCCTCTTCAGTCATTCATCACGTGTCAGAATTGTACTCTGTTGTGCTGGTGCACGGCCTGGTGTAAAAAATGTGTGAAAGGACTCACAGAAATTGCTTTTGACACTTACACTGCTACTGCTGCTAATGTTTTTGGGTTGACAAATTGACATTCTTGGGGTTGGAAGTCTAAAGTTGTGATGCACACTGTGTGCCTCACTGCTGTCTTAAGGTTTTCTAAAAGCATGTTTCGATACTCCAGCATGCGTGGGCCTCTTTCCAGGGCGGGACGCATGTGGCAAATTTTACTCCTGTAACATGGATCTAACAGAGTGGCAACCCAGTAGTCAGCATTATTTCTAGTCCTACCTATACGGGGATCATGTTGCAGATTGTGCGTCAAGAAGGCCCTCATGTGTCTGGTACTTTCATTATGTACAAGTCCATGGTGTGTTGGTGGCTGGGTAACACTGATGCTTGTTTCCTCAGTCCCCTCCCGCCAACCACAGACAACAGAGACGGGATCATTATCTTCTTCATCTCCTGACTGTTGCTCACCCATCACCTCTTCCTCCTCTATTTGTTCCTTGGCTCCTGCAGCTTCACTAACAGTTTGTTGGTTAACACGAGCCCTCCTCGATCACTGTAATACACCTGTCTTGGCACCCACCTGTGTCACGACAACCTGGAACTTAGAGATATTGTTATCCCTTCGCATCCTATTCTGCTTCCTCCTCTTCATCTGGGACCACCACCTCATCCCGGAGACTATTCAAAGTGTGCTCCAGCATGTAGATGACCGGAATAGTAATGCTGATGACTACATTGTTGGCGCTGACCATCTTAGTAGCTATTTAAAAACGGTGCAGAGGTCCTTAATCTGTACCCATTCCGCAAATGTGATTTGCACCAAGTCCATACTGCATTGGCCCCGGTTACAGGACATGAGATACTGCATTAGGGCTCGTCGCTGCTGACAGTCACTGCAACATGTGCAGAGTGGAATTCCACCATGTCGGCACATTGCATATCAACCGGTTAACTGATATGGACAACGACCTCTGTATCAATGCTAGTTGATGACCTGAGGTGTGCGAACAGCGGAAGTGAGCACACCATGACTGTGCTTTCTACAGCAGAACATCCAGGCCAGGATAGTGGCGGAGAGATTGCTAAATTGCTATACCACTAGGTTGAGGATATGAGCCATGCAAGGCACATGTGAGAGCTTGCCCCAGCGTATGGCCGTCACCAGGTTCTCACCGTTATCGCACACGGCCTTCCCTGGCTCCAGGTTCAGTGGATACAGCAATTGCTCAAACTCAGCCTGGATAGCTGTCCATAACTCTTGACCTGTGTGACAGCAATCTCCAAGACATATTAATTTTAACACTACCTGATTGCGGTGAGCCCTTGCTGCTCAGAATGGAGGTGGTGAGGATTCGCTCTGCACTGTTGGAACACGTGTCTCATAAAGGCAAAGGTTGAGGGCGCAGGTAGAGGCCCTAGAGGAGGAGGAGGAGGCAGAAGCAGTGAAGTAAGCGTTAGATACAGAGGTCTGTCCAGCAAGCCTTGGGGATTCCAATACTTATAGAACAGCCCCTTCCCCACCTGCCCCCACAGCCACCAGAGTCACCCAGTGCCAAGTCTGTCAGCGAGATGGAAGGTCCCTGGCTATGCTTATTTGTCAAGGTGTCTGTGGTGAAATGCACCCTGGCAGGCATAGATTTAGTCAAGGAATGAGTGATGTGATCTGCAACATGCTGCTGTAGCGCAGGCACAGCTTTCTTAGAGAAGTAATGGCGACTGAGCAACTGGTACTGGGTTACTGCAATGGCCATCAGCTTTCGGACACCATGTGCATCCACCAGGTGGAAACGCAGTATTTCCGTGGCCAACAGATTGGAGATGGTGGAGTTGACCTCTTAGCTTTGTCATGTGTAGGATGAAACAGTCTTTAACATGAAGACAACTGTGGAACCAATGGCTGGCTGCTGTGCTGAGAGAGGGTGGAGTAGGGTGAACACAATAAACTGCTGGACCGTGAGTGAGGTGCACGCGGAGATGTGGTGTGCTATGTGTTCTTGGGGTTGCACTCATCCTCCTTCTTCCTCCAAACACAGTTAATACCAAAAAGTTTTATTTTGGTCTCATCTGACCACATGACCTTCTCTCATGCCTCCTCTGAAATCATCTAGTTGGTCATTGGTGAACTTCAAACCGGCCTGGTCATGCTCTGACATTAGCAGGAGCACCTTGCGTGCCCTACAGGATTGCATTCCATGATGGCATAGTGTGTTACTAATGATAATTACAGTAGTTTGAGACTGTGGTCCTAGCTCTCTTCAGGTCATTGACCAGGTCATCCTGTGTAGTTCTGGGTTGATTCCTGACCTTTCTCAGAATCAAAGGTCAAGATCTTGTAAGGAGCCCCAGACCGAGGAAGACTGATAGTCATCTTGTGTTTCTTCTATTTTCTAATAATTGTGCCAACAATTGTTGCTTTTTCACCAAGCTGCTTTCCTATTGTCCTTTAGCCCATCTCAGCCTTGTGCAGGTCTACAATTGTATCCCTGGTGTCCTTAGACAGCTTTTTGTTCTTGGCCATGGTGGAGAGGTTGGAGGATGATTTGAGTGTGTGGACAGGTGTTTTTTATACAGGTAATGAGTTCAAACAGATGCAATTAATACAGGTAATGAGTGCAGAGTAGGAAGGCTTCTTAAAAAAACTAACAGATCTGTGAGAGACAGAATTATTGCTGGTTATTGGGGACTAAAATACTTATTTCATGCAATTTAATTATTTAAAAATCATACAATGTGATTTTCTGTTTTGAACTTTTAGATTCTGTGTCTCACAGTTGAAGTTTGTAGGTGGGAAAACTTGCAATATCAGCAGTGTATTAAACACTTATTTCCCCCACTGTGTGTATATATATATATATATATATATATATATATATATATATATATATATATATATATACTAAATGACATGAGAATCTGATGCCCAAGGCTTACTAATCTCTGTATTAGACACATGTCAGAGTTCAAGTGCAGATTAAACACCACACTTATTAGGAGTAGTTCGGTTTGGAGAACTGCATGGAACTGACTCCTGATAACCTGCTGAGTGATAACATGACATTATTATTATCCCTATGAATATGATTTCCACTGTGCCTATCTAATACATATTTAACATGGTTTGAGGGATTTTGTACATTTTTTAATAAATTCCGCTGAATGCAAAATTTGAAAGAGCAAATTTGTGATTAAAGGCAAGGAACACTTTATTAACATATTTTTAATATACTAAGGTATATGATCTGTGCAGTGCTCTTTCTTCTTTCTTGTTACAGGATCAAAAGTGGAAAAAAACTTAAATGGCATTTCCCTTTTATACCATGACTTTGACTTGTAAAGGGCAGGTCTATTTTCCCAACGCTTAGTGACATTAGATAAAAGTGTCTTAAAGGCAGTCAGATTTCTCCCATGGGTTTCAATTATCACACCAATTACTTTAACAAATAGTGAAATATACACTTGACCACTGATTTAACTATTTTGAAACTGCATGAAGATAAATTATAATTCTTGATCTTCTTGATAAAATGTTTTACATTCTTGGTAAGGGCTTTTTCAGACGAGAATAATATACATACAGTCGGGGAAATAAGTATTTCATCCCTTTCTGTTTTTGTAAGTTTGCCCACTGACAAAGACATGAACAGTCTATAATTTTAAGGGTAGGTTAATTTTAATATTGAGAGATAGAATATCCAAAAAAAAATCAAGTAAATCACATTGTATAAATTAGATAAATTTATTTGCATTTTGCAGTGAGAAATAAGTATTTGATCCCCTACAAACCATTATGAGTTCTGGCTCCTACAGACCAGTTAGACGCTCCAAATCAACTTGTTACCTACATTAAAGACTCCCACAGGAGTATTTTATACAGACAGTCACCTGTGTAAAAGACCCCTGTCCACTGACTCAATCAGTCAGACTCTAACCTCTGCAACATTGGCAAGACCAAAGAGCTTTCTAAGAATGTCAGGGACAAGATCATAGACCTGCAAAAAATCTGGAATGGGCTACAAAACCATAAGCAAGATGCTGGGTGAGAAGGAGACAACTGTTGGTGCAATAGTAAGAAAATCGAGGAAATACAAAATGACTGTCAATCGACATCAATCTGGGGCACCATGCAAAATCTCACCTCGTGGAGTATCCTTGATCATGAGGAAGGTGAGAGATCAGCCTAAAACTACATGGGGGATCTTGTTATTGATCTCAAGGCAGCTGGGACCACAGTCACCAAGAAAACCATTGGCAACACATTACGCCTTAAAGGTTTAAAATCATGCAGTGTCCGCAAGGTCCCCCTGCTCAAGAAGGCACATGTGCGGGCCCGTCTGAAGTTTGCCAATGTACACCTGGATGATTCTGTGAGTTATTGGAAGAAGGTGCTGTGGTCAGATGAGACCAAAATTAATATCTTTGGCATTAACTCAACTTGCCATGTTTGGAGGAAGAGAAATGCTGCCTATGACCCAAAGAACACCGCCCCCACTGTCAAGCATGGAGGGGAAAACGTTATGTTTTGGGGGTGTTTCTCTGCTAAGGGCACAGGACTACTTCACCGAATCAATGGGAGAATGGATGGAGCCATGTACCATAAAATCCTGAGTAACAACCTCCTTCCCTCCGCCAGGACATTAAAAATGGGCCGTGGCTCAGTCTTTTAGCAAGGCAATGACCCAAAACATACAGCCAAGGTAACAAAGGAGTGGCTCAAAAAGAAGCACAGTAAGGTCATGGAATGGCCCAGCCAGTCTCCAGACCTTAATCCCATAGAAAACTTATGGAGGGAGTTGAAGCTTCGAGTTGCCAAGCGACAGCTTCAAAATCTGAATGATTTAGAGATGATCTACAAAGAGGAGTGGACCAAAATTCCACCTGACATGTGCGCAAACTTCATCATCAACTACAAAAAAGTCTGACTGCTGTGATTGCCAACAAAGGTTTTGCCACCAATTATTAAGTGTTGTTTGCCAGAGGGATCAAATACTTATTTCTCACTGCAAAATGAAAAAAAAATTATCTAATTTATACAATGTGATTTTCTTTATTTTTTTTTTTTTGGATATTCTATCTCTCAATGTTAAAATTAACCTTCTTTTAAAATTATAGGCTGTTCATGTCTTTGTCAGTGGGCAAACTTACAAAAACAGAAAGGGATCAAATACTTATTCTCCCACTGTATGTGAGCTATTCATGTTACAATTGAATAGCACTCAAGTAGCACATGGTACAATGTTATTAATTAGGGCTGTTAAGATGAGAGTTTTTTTATATGGACGTATTATTTGTCTGAAAATGAATTTTAGAGTGCACTAGTCGTGCGTATTTGCGATGAGACTCATCTATTCAAGCTTGTGCGTGTACAAAAAAATTCAGATATGGAACATCAGGTGTCACCCCAGGTGTGGGAAAAACTTAGTGAAACACAGAGGGAAGAGGGAAAGAAAGCCCAGACACTAGAGAAAGGGGGGAAGTGGATACCCCCTAGTATGGTCTAGTGTCATCCTGTCTCAACTATTGTCCTTATATTGCCTCTTCAGCAATTGCTGCACGTGTGCCTCGCCCTGACTTTCCCTGACGTATTTCTAAGGCTAGGGATGGGAGGAGATGAGCACTAGTCGGTCTCCACTAAACTCTATAGACAACAAGGGTAGACTAGCAGGGGAAAATTGAGAGAGCCAGAGAGCTAATTAGCCAGAGGGAGGTAGCTGCTAGGTCCTAGAGACAGCCTCTCATCTAAGAAGATGTCTGTAATGCCAAACGTAGAGATCTCCTCCAACCAACTGCAGGGCGACTGTCTGTCTCCTCTGATACACCCGTGACATCAGTATTGCATCTGATTTTTATGGATACATTGCAATTATTGAAGAAGCACTCCTCCCATCAAAAGTTTAATCCTCCTAATATATTGCAATCATCATATTATATAGCACTGTGTATGTACATTTGCTCATTTTGCCCTTCTACCCAGTTGATTCTTCTCTTTAACATTAAGTTGATAACATCATGTAATTAAAATCAGACTAGCTGAAACCTTCTAAGCTCTATGTAGAAATAGGAGGTCAATTTTCCCTGTATGAGTCATCAGTAGTACTACAATTCTACTTGCTGCAAAGTGACAGACAAGGGCGAGGAGCGCAGCAGCTGGGTCGAGTTGAAGAGGGGTTTGACTCATGCTGGGAAAAGAGACTTCAAGTTTCTACATAGAGCTTAGAAGGATTCAGCTAGTCAGTTTTAAATCACATGATGTCATAGAACTAATGGAAAAGAGAAGAATTAGCTGTGTAGAAAGGAAAAACTAGCAATTGTAAGTACACTGTGCTATATGATATAATGACTGCATTATATTAAGAAGATAAAGCTTTGTTGGAATGAGTGCTTCTTTAACTTGAAAAACATTACACTGCCCAGGTGTCCCCTATTTGAGCCTCACTTATGTTGTCCTAATTTTAATACTTTTGTCTTTTCGATATTTGAATAAAGTGATTTTCTTTTTTATTATTTTTGACTTGTATTTTCGCTATTATTGCTGTGGCTATTAACATAGGAAACTATTTGGCTCCCTTGCCTGCTCCCTTTCCAGTCTTTGTACAAGTTAACTTCATGAAATGACATTTTGTGCCACTGTTCTAAGCCACTAAACAGCTCATTTATCTAAAACAAGCCCTCAAACTGCTTCATCACCTAAGAAATAAAAAAAAAAGTGATGACTTTCATAGAACAACAACACAAGCCTATGTTTTTAATAATTTTTAATAAAGGTAGTAAGACATAAAGATATATACTTTTGGAATTAACTGTACTGGCCCATAGTTAAAATAAATCACTCAAAATGACACAATTGCTTGTTTTTTTATTTCACTCCACATTTTTTTTTCAATACATTAGTTCATCAACTAGAAAATTAAATGATGCAACACAAAATATGCAACTGACCTTTCAAATAAACAATTCATATTGCAATGCTGTTGAAATATAGTTATTGCTCTGGCAAGACATTGAGGGGGGAAAAAAGGAAAGTGGTAAAAATACAATACATGTCTTTTGGGGTTAATGTTCATTTTTATTTTTATACCATGATCTACTGGCACATAGTTGTTAGCGCACTCCTTGGTTAGTCTTAAACACCAAATAATGTGGTCAAACATATCTGGGGTCCATGGACTTTGATCTGATTGCTCTGTATTATGACATAATGTGGGTTAAATAGCAAAGATCAGCATTTTTGTTAGATGATTTTGTGTTTTACAGCTATTGATCTACTCTTTATTGTGCAGGTACAGTAGCCTGCCACTCATAACGGGGATACGCATCACTAGTTTTCAAGTGGATAGACTGGACACCCTTGGGGATTTTTTTTTTTTATTTAAAAGCATATGTTTTTGGGCTAAATATAATTTTTGCAATTGAGCTTCATTGAACATTTTGCATGTTTTGTCTTTTGTAACCTCCATAAACAAGTATAGCACTATGTATAGTTGGTTGAAGAATGAGTTAAAGGGACTCTGTCCAAGCACAGGGGCTTAGTGCACCCTTGGTGTGGTCAAATATTTAAGTGCACCTTCCCACCCACTTGATTTGAAATGTATCTCCGCCCCTTCTTCTTTGATTCACTTTTCTGGCTTTATAGAGATGAGGCGCGCTACATGAATGCGTTTTTCCTGGCTGGGTGTTTGTACTTGTCTTGTGAGGGCTTCGCGCTCGAGCAAGCTGCCTGTAGCTATTGGTGTTGGCCAGCCAGGACACTGGCGTCCACAGTTCAATAAAGGAGAATCCCATTCAAAAACACAGTCTTTACTGAACGATAACTTGGTAAGGGTTATGTACAAGGGACAGTGGGTACAAAGTGTTGTGGATGTTTTCTTTTCAGTATAAAGCATTTTCACTACACAGTATCCTTCCACTGTAGTCTTCTCCAGTGTCGGTGAAGCACATGGTTTCACCCTACTTTGTCACAACTCAGCTTCTATGCCACAGTCCTTATCAGCAAGTCTCTCTACTCACTGCATGGTTCAGTGCGAGTCCTATTTGTTCCACTACTGGCACCCTGGATTTACCGCTTGGGACTACTAGTCTCACAAACTCAGTCTTGTTTAGGTCCGCTACCTTCGGCGTTTGCAAGCTCAGAGTTTCTCTAGACTCTGCGTCCTATCCAAAAACCTTTTTCTGGAAGGCCACTCAGTCTTGTTGATTACTTCAGGATCTCGCTATCACTTTTATTAAGTCTCCTTTTCTTTTGTGGATCCCTACCAACAGCAGCACTGCTAACTTCACTCTCCAAATCCTATCTAACTATCTACCAGGAACTCCGTCACTTTCCCTAACAATGTCTCCTTCCACTGTGGGCTAGTCCCAAACATTAACTCTATCCTAACTTACCCTATTGTCATTACCTAAACTGCCGTCAACTATCTACTGTATTTTTTGGAATATAAGATGCACTTTTTTCCTCAAAAATTTTGGAGAAAAGTGTGTGTGGGGGGGGGGGGTGCGTCTTATAGTCGGAACATACTGTATGTTCAGCTGTGGGTGGTGGGTGGGGGGATGGGCAGTGGGGGATGAGCAGGGCACAGGAGGCAGCAGCCGCCTGCTGCAGCCTACCCTGTGTCCACTGCTAAAGAAAATTAATATTCCCTGCCTACCCACGCCCATTTTACTTAATAGCGCGCACACTGTAGCCATTGCACGGCTCCTGCTGCCGCTCTGCGGTGTGTGTGCCCGCTCTTAAAGTCCATGAATATTCACTACAACCCACTCCCATGTGTTGTAGTGAATATTCATGGTCTTTAATAGCGGGCACACTGACCGCAGTGCGGCAGCAGGAGCTGCGCTGCGGCTACAGTGTGTCGGCTATTGAAGAGAGTGAATGGTCACTGCTCCCCACGTATACAGTCCCGGCGCAGGGAGCAGTGACCATTCCGGCACAGCACTTCACTGTGTGAGGACGCATGTCAGGGACGCCATGTGCGCCCTGCCATGCGCAGACCACACAGTGAGAGTGTCGGCAGCAGAGCAGGACAGCGCTGGAAAAGAGAGGAGGTGAGTATGATTGTTTTTTTTTTTTGTGGGCAGCGTGATGGGGCTCAGAGGGTGCCATGCATACTAGGATGGAGGGGTGCCAAGCATACCAGGATCAAGGGGTGTCATGCATACCAGGATGGGGGAGTCAAGGGGTGCCATGCATACCATCATCAAGGGGTGCATGTATACCAGGATGGGGGAATCAAGGGGTGCCATGCATACCACGATAGAGGAATCAAGGGGTGCCATGTATACCAGGATCAAGGGGTGCCATGCATAAGAGGATGGGAGATTGGGACGCCATGTATACCAGGATGGGGGAATCAAGGGGTGCCATGTATACCAGGATCAAGGGGCGCCATGTATACCAGGATGGGGGATTGGGGTGCCATGTACACAAGGATGGGCGAATCAAGGGGTGCCATGCATACTAGGATGGGGGAATCAAGGGGTGTCATGAATAACAGGATGGGGGAATCAAGGGGTCCCATGCATACGAGGATGGGGGATTGGGGTGCCATGCATGCCAGGATGGGGGATCGAGGGGTGCCAAACTTACCAGGGTCAAGAGATGCCATGCATACCAGGATGGCGGATCAAGGGGTGCCATGAATGCTAGGATGGGGGGATTGGGGTGCAATGCATACCAGGATGGGAATGAGGGCCACGTATACCAGGATGGGAATGAGGGCCATGTATACCAGGAAGGAGGGGCATTCATATCAGGATGGAGGATATTAACAGAATTGGGGTACATTACCCCAATACCAGTGTCAGCAGCAGACCCCCTCCCCCATAACAGTGCATTATGACCACATTTTTAGCTTATTTTTTTTCTATTTTCCACATCTAAAACCTAGGTGGGTCTTATGGTCTGGTGCGTATTATAGTCCAAAAAATAAGGTATATCCCTATACTATCTGTCTTATCTTATTCACTATCAAATCCTACACTATACACTACTTATAAATCAATACTGACAATTCACATTACACAATACACATGATACAATTGGTGTCTCCAGGGGTAGGAATGTGACAACCATTGTCTACCACCCTTACAGAGGCAAAGAAGGGCAGAGATGAAAGACAAGTAGCTGGAAAGGTGCACTTAAATGTTTGGCAGCGCCAGTGTTACACTTGGTTTGAACAGCCATTCTGTGTAGACAGACTCCGCTTAACTAAGAATTAGTGTTGAGCATTCCGATACTGAAATATCGGGTATCGGCCGATATTCGCGGTATCGGAATTCCGATACTTAATTCCGATACTTTTGCAATATCGTATACCGGAATCGGAAGTTCCCATAATGCAATGAGCCATTTTCATTTTATTCAGCCAATGAGGATCCTAAGAAGTGTGGGCACATCCTGTTAGGCATGTAGGCATCTTAACTAATGGCATGGCTGTGATTGGCTGCTGAAATGATGTCATGATGCACTATAAAAGCCGCCGCCGCCATTTTGAGCTCACTCTGCTGTGAATTCAGTTAGGGATAGGACGCTGTTGTTCTGAGGGACAGTTTTAGCTACCTATTTGCTCTATACTGCTTTACCCAAGCTACTTTCTAAATCACTGTGCCTTGCAGCGCTAGTGCACAGTTCCCTGTGCTGTTCACCGCTGTCTGCAAGGTCTGTGTGTGTGAGTGCAGCTCACCCTGTAGTGTGTGCTTCAGCCAAGTCTGGTTGTAGTGCACTCAGTGTGTGTCACTGCCTCATACATTGTCCTTTTTTGCCAATTCATAATTTTTCCTGATATCTCCTATTAGTGTGGTGGTTCCATCTGTATTCAGCTAAATTGGTTACAAACACACTATATAGGAGTACATAGAGAAATTTTTTTCCGTCTTGCAGCACTAGTGCACAGTGCCCTGCATCTGTACTGTTCACCGCTGTCTGCAAGGTCTGGTGTGTGAGTGCAGCTCACCCTGTAGTGTGTGCTTCAACCACGTCTGGTTGTAGTGCACTCAGTGTGTGTCACTGCCTCATACATTGTCCTTTTTTGCCAATTCATAATTTTTCCTGATATCTCCTATTAGTGTGGTGGTTCCATCCGTATTCAGCTAAATTGGTTCCAAACACACTATATAGGAGTAGATAGAGAAATTTTTTTGGTCTTGCAGCGCTAGTGCACAGTGCTCTGCATCTGTACTGTTCACCGCTGTCTGCAAGGTCTGGTGTGTGAGTGCAGCTCACCCTGTAGTGTGTGCTTCAACCCCGTCTGGTTGTAGTGCACTCAGTGTGTGTCACTGCCTCATACATTGTCCTTTATTGCCAATTCATAATTTTTCCTGATATCTCCTATTAGTGTGGTGGTTCCATCCGTATTCAGCTAAATTGGTTCCAAACACACTATACAGAAGTAGATAGAGGAGCCTTTCTGCAGCATTGGGCCCTGCAGCCCCAGCCAGATTAGTATTAGCCTATTTTTTGCAGCCTCATCTATTGCATTGTAGGTTACCTTCCTACATTGTAATAGCTACAAAAAGTTTGTGATACTATCGTTATTACATCTTTAGGCACATCCAGTGTCTTTTTGTGACAAAAAAAAACCTAAATAAAGTTCACCAAACACTCCACTTTACAGTTGTGTAGGCCACATTAGCTCATATTAAAGTCTAGTCCACACTTTATAAAATTAGTGTTTCTTATACCTGTTAGCAGCTGTTCAGGAATAAGCACACTAAGCCCTTAGTACTTTTCTGCCTATCTTTATCAGTCTACCAAGATGAAGAAGGCAGGGAGTAAGGCATGTGGTCGTGGGCGTGGGCGTGGGCGTGGAGTTTCTGCAGGGAGAGGACGTGAGGATTCTGTGCCTGCAGGGAGAGGACATGGGGATTCTGTGCCTGCTGCGGGCACCAGTGACTCAGCATCCCCCAGTTTTACCAGGGAACAGTCCTTTATGCGCAGCTTTGTAGGAGCTAGCCGTACCCCACTGCTGCGCGAGGACCAAATTGAAGCCGTTGTCGGATGGATGGCAGCTAACGCATCGACTTCAATTAGTTCCAGATCCTCTCAGGTCCTGAGCACTGAAGAGCACCCATCTGTCTCTTCACCACCTGCCAAATTGCCCAGGCAGTCAGAGAGCCCTGGACAGGAGCCATCTCTACTTCTGTTCTCTGAATCTCTTGGCTTGGAAAGAGGGGGCCAGCCAAGCAGAATTCTAGAATTTGAAGAAGAGGTAGTATGCAGTGATCCGCAACCGTTTTGTCTCTCTGAATCTGAAGAGGCGGGTGGGCCAGTGCCTATGGTCAGCAGCACACCTCAGTACGCATCTGATGATGAGACTCAGGTGCCACTTTCTGGTGCGTACTGTGCTGTCGAGACTACCCAGGAGAAGCAGTTGTTTGAAGAGGGTGGTGTAGATGATGAGGTCCTTGACCCATCATGGCGTGAGGGACAGGAAGGTGGTGGGAGCAGCTCTGAGGAAGAGATTCCCCGAACGGCCCAAAAAGGAGGGAGAGGGAGGGGGCAGACTTGGTTGCCTGTAGCCTCCACTTCGGCACCCATTAGGAGCATGGCTCTTCCAAAATCCAAAGCGGGCGCTCCCAAGACTTGCAGTGCCTGGTCCTTTTTTGACACAGTTGCAGTTGACATTTGCTTTGTCAAATGCAAGCTGTGTAATCAGAAGGTGAAAAGAGGGAAAAGTGTCAGCAACCTCAATACCACAAATATGTGGAAACATGTGCGGACCAAGCACGTGGTGGAGTTACAAAAACACACTGAAGACCTAGGCCAACCTACAGCGCCACCTACCACCTCTTCAGCTCGTGTTGTAGCCTCTTCCTCCAGCTCACACACAGCTGGTTCGGTTTCCTCACAGGATCGCCATGGAAGAATCTCTGGCACTGTTGTACAGAGACACAGTGTAATTCCACCCACAGCACCACTTTCCCAGTCATCCTCACACTCCCAGGCCAGTCTACAGCCATCGTTAGCACAGGCATGGGAGAAAAGGCGCCCATACTCGGCAAACCACCGACGAGCACAGGCTCTGAATGCTGGCATTGCTAAACTACTGGCCCTTGAAATGCTATCATTCAGGCTGGTGGAGACTGACACATTCCGTAACTTTATGGCATTGGCAGTCTCACAATACAACGTGCCCAGCCGCTTTTATTTCAGCAGGCAAGCCGTCCCTGCCCTGCAACATCATGTGGAGGGAAAAATTAAACATGTGCTACAAAACGCCGTCAGTAGCAAGGTCCACCTGACCACCGATGCGTGGACCAGTAAGCATGGACAGGGACGATACCTTTCCCTCACTGCCCATTGGGTAAATGTTGTGGAGCCGGGTACAAATCTTGAGAGTGGCGCTGTACGTGTTCTGCCAACTCCAGGGATTGCAGGAATCCAGTCTGTACACATTGACTCCTCCTCATGCTCCAGTTCCTCTGAATCAGCGCTGCAGGAGCCGTCACGGTCTACCTCCACATCGACCCGTGAACGGTTACCTGTTATGATGACCGATATGAGCACAGCCGTGGCCAAACGTCAACAGGCCGTATTAAAATAAATTTCTTTGGGGAATCGAAGCCACACAGCGCAGGAGCTCTGGAATGCCATCAAGCAGCAGAGCGACGTGTGGTTTGTGCCAGCGAATCTCCAGCCAGGCATGGTAGTGTGTGACAATGGCTGAAATCTGGTGGCAGCTCTGGGCCTAGGCAACCTCACTCACATCCCATGTCTGGCACATGTGCTCAACTTGGTCGTGCAGAGTTTTTTGAGGGACTATCCGGATCTTGATGCACTGCTTCACAAGGTCCGCATAGAGTGCGCTCACTTGCGGCGTTCCAGCAATGCAAGATCACGCATTGCAGCTCTGCAGCGCCGATTACGTCATCCGGAACATCGCATCATATGTGACCTACCCACCAGGTGGAATTCAACGTTACATATGTTGGAAAGGTTGTGTGAGCAGCAGGCAGCAGTAATGGAGTACCAGCTGCAGCAGGCGCAAACAAGTCGCAGTGCGCGCCGTTCACACTTCACCACCACTGAGTGGGCCTCTATGAAGGACATTTGCCACGTTTTGCGTGCCTTCGATTATTCCACGCGGATGGCGAGTGCAGATGATGCACTAGTCAGCATGACTATCCACCTTATCTGCCTGCTTGAAAAAACACTGCAAGCACTAAGGGACGAGGTTTTGGAAGAGGTGGAGGATGAGGAGTCACAAATGCCATCTGCTTCTCTACAGTCTGCGCAACATGGTTCCTCACAAAGGCCTAGGCAGGGGACACTTTGTGAGGAGGATGAGGAGGAGTCAATGGATGAGGAAGACATCTGTCCAGAGGAGGGAGGTACACAATGCTCTAGTAGTCAGTATCTAGAGCGAGGGTGGGGTGATGCAGAGCAAGCAGAGATCACGCCTCAAGCAGGGGACAGCGTTTATTGGCCAGTTGGCAGTCTGCAGCACATGGTTGATTTCATGCTGCAGTGCCTGAGAAACGACGGGAGCATCGCCCACATTCTCAACACGGCTGATTATTGGGTGTCCACCCTCCTAGATCCTCGCTACCGGGACAACTTACAAAGCCTCATAACACCGTTGAACCGGGAGCGTAAAATGCGGGAGTACCAAGACGCACTGGTGCATTCCTTCATGTTCTCCATTCCAACCGAGAGCAGTGCTGCTAGTGCTTTACAAAGCAGCTCAGTGCGTCGAGGCAGTGGAGGAAGCTCTGCACAAAGAGGGAGCAGAAGCAGCGCCTCAGCACAAGGCAAGACCAGTATGGCCGAAATGTGGCAAAGTTTTGTGTCCCCGCCGCCACAAATGTCTACACCATCACAGACGGCTCCAGTCAGCAGGAGGCAACGTTTCCGTCAGATGGTGACAGACTACATGTCTTGCCCTCTTAGTGTTCTCCCAGACGGCTCTTCTCCCTTCAAGTTTTGGGTCTGTAAGCTGGATACATGGCCAGAGCTTAGTCAGTATGCATTGGAGGTGCTAGCTTGCCCTGCTGCTAGTGTATTATTGGAACGCGTCTTTAGTGCCGCAGGTGGTGTACTAACAGACCGTCGCATGCAACTATCCTCCGATAACGTTGACCGGCTTACTTTTCTCAAAATGAACAAGGCCTGGATCTCTCATGAATTTGCCAGTCCTCTTCCAGAATAAATAATTGGTTGGCAACAGTATCCAGGTCTCCTGTTCTGTTCATGTTTCTACCACCTGAACTGTAATCCCTGAGCTCCAACACCGCCAGTTGGCGCTCGGAAGTGCCGTCTGCACAGTCAACACTTGCTGCCGTGTTATTGGGGTTCAGTAACGTCAGCTGTTCCCCTGCTGTGCGGACGGCAATTTCTCCTGCTCTGTCCACATCCACTGTACTACACATTTTAAAGTTGCTCCAATTACACCTCTGGCTCCTCTGTTTTTATTCTTATCCCTGGGCTCCAGCACTGCCAGTTGGCGCTCAGAAGTGCCGTCTGCACAGTCAACACTTGCTGCGGTGTTATTGGGGTTCAGTAACGTCAGCTGTTCCCCTGCTGTGTTCACGGCAATTTCTCCTGCTTTGTACACATCCACTGTACTACACATTTTAAAGTTGCTCCAATTACACCTCTGGCTCCTCTGTTTTTATTCTTATCCCTGGGCTCCAGCACCGCCAGTTGGTGCTCAGAAGTGCCGTCTGCACAGTCAACACTTGCTGCGGTGTTATTGGGATTCAGTAACGTCAGCTGTTCCCGTGCTGTGTTCACGGCAATTTCTCCTGCTTTGTCCACATCCACTGTACTACACATTTTAAAGTTGCTCCAATTACACCTCTGGCTCCTCTGTTTTTATTCTTATCCCTGGGCTCCAGCACCGCCAGTTGGCGCTCAGAAGTGCCGTCTGCGCAGTCAACACTTGCTGCGGTGATATTGGGGTTCAGTAACGTCAGCTGTTCCCCTGCTGTGTTCACGGCAATTTCTCCTGCTTTGTCCACATCCACTGTACTACACATTTTAAAGTTGCTCCAATTACACCTCTGGCTCCTCTGTTTTTATTCTTATCCCTGGGCTCCAGCACCGCCAGTTGGCGCTCAGAAGTGCCGACTGCACAGTCAACACTTGCTGCGGTGTTATTGGGGTTCAGTAACGTCAGCTGTTCCCCTGCTGTGTTCACGGCAATTTCTCCTGCTTTGTCCACATCCACTGTACTACACATTTTAAAGTTGCTCCAATTACACCTCTGGCTCCTCTGTTTTTATTATTATCCCTGGGCTCCAGCACCGCCAGTTGGCGCTCAGAAGTGCCGTCTGCACAGTCAACACTTGCTGCGGTGTTATTGGGGTTCAGTAACGTCAGCTGTTCCCCTGCTGTGTTCACGGCAATTTCTCCTGCTCTGTCCACATTCACTGTGCTACTTATTTAAAACTTGTTCCAATTAGGCCTCTGACTCCACTCTGTTTTTATTATTTACCCTGGGTTCCAGCACAGCCAGCTGGTTCTCGGCAGTGTCTTTGGCTCGGGTACTCCCTCCTGCCCAGCCTGGTTCCAGCACGCCAGCTGTTTCCGGGTAGTGTCAACGTCACTTTGCCTCCAATGCGTTGTCCTGTCGTGTTGCGGTCGGGTTAGCCGACTCTATGGTGCCTGCAGTTTAGGTGACTCCTATGTGGGCTGCGGGATCTGGCAATGAAGGCTGGTTCCATAGTGCCAATAAGACAAGCACCCCCTGTAGGACTGTGGGTTTTGGTAACTGCGGCCGGCTCGCGGACTTGAACTTTTTTTTACATGGGTACCTTCTGCTACCCATCCGGGTTCCAGTACCGTCAGCTGGTTCTCGGCAGTGCCTTTGGATTAGGTGCCTCCTTCTCGGTATCCAAGTTCCACCAACGTCTGCTGGTCCTTGGTAGTGCTTTCTGGCACAGGTACCTCCTGCTTAGTAACCGAGTTCCAGTAACATCAGCTGGTCCTCGGTAGTTCCATTGGCTCTTGTACCTTCTGCTACCCATCCGGGTTCCAGTACCGTCAGCTGGTCCTCGGTAGTTCCATTTGCTCTTGTACCTTCTACTACCCATCCGGGTTCCAGTACCGTCAGCTGGTTCTCGGCAGTGCCTTTGGATTAGGTGCCTCCTTCTCGGTATCCAAGTTCCACCAACGTCTGCTGGTCCTTGGTAGTGCTTTCTGGCACAGGTACCTCCTGCTTAGTAACCGAGTTCCAGTAGCATCAGCTGGTCCTCGGTAGTTCCATTGGCTCTTTTACCTTCTGCTACCCATCCGGGTTCTGGTACCGTCAGCTGGTCCTCGGTAGTTCCATTTGCTCTTGTACCTTCTACTACCCATCCGGGTTCCAGTACCGTCAGCTGGTTCTCGGCAGTGCCTTTGGATTAGGTGCCTCCTTCTCGGTATCCAAGTTCCACCAACGTCTGCTGGTCCTTGGTAGTGCTTTCTGGCACAGGTACCTCCTGCTTAGTAACCGAGTTCCAGTAACATCAGCTGGTCCTCGGTAGTTCCATTGGCTCTTGTACCTTCTGCTACCCATCTGGGTTCCAGTACCGTCAGCTGGTCCTCGGTAGTTCCATTTGCTCTTGTATCTTCTGCTACCCATCCAGGTTACAGTACCGTCAGCTGGTTCTCGGCAGTGTCTTTGGCACGGGTACTCCCTCCTGCCCAGCCTGGTTCCAGCACGCCAGCTGTTTCCGGGTAGTGTCAACGTCACTTTGCCTCCAATGCGTTGTCCTGTCGTGTTGCGGTCGGGTTAGCTGACTCTATGGTGCCTGCAGTTTAGGTGACTCCTATGTGGGCTGCGGGATCTGGCAATGAAGGCTGGTTCCATAGTGCCAATAGGACAAGCACCCCCTGTAGGACTGTGGGTTTTGGTAACTGCGGCCGGCTCGCGGACTTGAACTTTTTTTTACATGGGTACCTTCTGCTACCCATCCGGGTTCCAGTACCGTCAGCTGGTTCTCGGCAGTGCCTTTGGATTAGGTGCCTCCTTCTCGGTATCCAAGTTCCACCAACGTCTGCTGGTCCTTGGTAGTGCTTTCTGGCACAGGTACCTCCTGCTTAGTAACCGAGTTCCAGTAACATCAGCTGGTCCTCGGTAGTTCCATTGGCTCTTGTACCTTCTGCTACCCATCCGGGTTCCAGTACCGTCAGCTGGTCCTCGGTAGTTCCTCAGCCTTCTTGTACTTTCTGCTACATTTCCAAGTTCAAGCTTTTTGAAATGGTTCTTGGTAATCACTCTGGATCTCCCTGATGAGGACCCTGAAGACGAGGACCCTGAAGACCAACCCGAAGAAGACGAGGACCCCGAAGACGACGACCCTGAAGACGAGGACCCTGAAGACCACCCCGAAGAAGACGAGGACCCTGAAGACGAGGACCCTGAAGACCACCCCGATGAAGACGAGGACCCTGAAGACCACCCCGAAGAAGACGAGGATCCCGAAGACGAGGACCCAGAAGACCAACCCGAAGAAGACGAGGACCCCGAAGACGAGGACCCGGAAGACGACCACCCTGAAGACCACCCTGAAGAAGACCAAGAAGATGACCCTGAAGAAGTTGACCAAGAGGACAAAGAAGAGAAGACAAGTACCAAGATACAGAAGAACAAGAGACAGAAAACCAAGAAGCAGAAATACAAGAAGCTGCAGAACAAAAAGCGGAAGAACATTAAGCATAAGATTAAAATTCAGAGCAAAAGATAATATCTAAATTATAAGCAGAATATGACTAAGCAGTGTATGGGGGTGAGTCCGTTCCTGCTCGTGGTGCCCCTGGAAAAGACCTGCTGCTGCAGGCCAAACTGAACGCGGACAAATCCTGTTGTGAATCTTTTGTGACGGGCAGAACGAAAGGTGTAATGTCCAACCTTTTATAGATAACAACTACAGGAATGCCTGTCACAAATAAGAATATGAAAAGAAGAAGAATATGAAGAAGATGAAGAAGTAGAATATGAAGAATGTAAAAAAAAGAATAATACGAAGAAGGTGAAGAAGAAGAAGGTGAAGAAGAAGTGGATGAAAAAGATGCTGAGGATGATGAAGGAGAAAGTGTGGGAGAAGTAAAAAAGAAGGTGAAGAGCATGGAAGTAGTGAAACATAAATATCTGACAAAATATAAAAATACTTAACATAGTTAATATTTCCGTAACTCAGAACATCTTAAAAAAATAGTAATTCCTGCTATTCCATTTGATTGGGCTAAACCTCTATGCCTTTATTGTCTCCCCCACCTCCCCCAATACATTCTACATTATTCTTAGTTGTTTTCCTTCATGTAGAATTAACCTACAAGGAAAGAAAGGGTTTATTTTAATTACGATATTTATGTCCCATTGACTTGCATTGGTTTCCGGTATCGGAATCGGCGATATCCGATACTTTTTCGGTATCGGTCCGATCCAATCCGATCCGATATTTCCCGATATCGGAAGGTATCGCTCAACACTACTAAGAATCCATTACTGATCTCCTCGTGACTGACAGTTTGTAACTCTTTAATTTTTCTTTTACTGAGCCTCTCACGGCTGTTTTATGACCACATGAAAGTTCAGCTCTTTGTCAAAGATCAGCACAGAGTAGCTGATTAAAAGACAGATAAAAGAGTTACAAACTTTCCTATAAGAATGAGCTCCCAGATTCTTAGTTACCTCATTTTGTGCCCAGCCATGAGCACGGTAAGAAACCATCTTAAAGAGCCAAACATTGCATAACACCGACGCGTGCATGTTGTCTGAAATGATGAGACTTACAGGCCCAACTAAGTTCAAGTACTACAAGTAAATGATACTATTCTTCTTTGTTACAGCTCAATCACATTAATTCCTGTCTACGCTGGTGACAAAGTGACAGGACCTAAAAATAAAGCTTTGTTCTTAGCTCATTTGTCAGTAATTAAGGGAAATTACTGGATGTTTAGTTCTAAGAGACGAGTGTCAGTCATCTTCCTTCTATTTCACACAATCAGTTTCAGAAATAATTAGAAATTTTGCAGAATGCGGGATAAAAAGGTTCATAACAATAATTGCACATTAGAGATATCACCTGCTGCTGAAACCTATTGAGGGCGACCAAAATAAATATTCTTATTAGCATGAAGAAAGATACCAAGGATCATGCACAGTAAATCCTCTGCCAGAGCCTCTGGATGTCACCGTGATTCAGATGTGATACATTACGTTACCACCAGCTTCAATTCCTTGAACATATCATTAAGTCCTGACATCTGTTTCCTGGCATAGTCTCATTTAATCTTCATTAAATTGTTCTCCCAAATGAAGGAAAAAGAACCTGAAGAAAATGAAATCTATGTGCTTATCTGTATTCTTGAACATAGGGGGCAGTATGATAGATGTAGGTGCATATGTATAAAATATTAGATTGTCAATGGAGCACTTGTCACTTTCCCTCTTTCTCAGCAGACAGCTCTCTACAGAGTCTGTGAAATCAGTAGTACATATGAATACCAATAAAATTGTGCAGCACATCAACAGCAAGTGTGAACACAGCCCTAAGTAAATTCAACCAAACTAATTGATGGACCAACACTGAGTTAAACACATCAGAGCTCTCTTGTACTTATTGATTCACTTGCTACTTCACCCGAAAAAATTGCTATAACTTCTCAAAAGAGACTGTCGACCGTACTGAAATTTGGACTGTACATACTTTAATTCATGAGAAGTGAGAGGGCAATGTACCTCAGAGACAGCGTTCAGAAACATCGTCGCGCCAAGTGGTCTCACCGACTTGTTGACCCGCCGGTCATCTCCACTACGAGATAGACTAGCTGCACTCCTTTCAGCTCGTCGGTAGTTTATGCATTTCACTACTGCCAAATTCCTTCTTCGCTTGTTGACAAAGTTCAGATACAGTTTTGAGGAGTGTGTTTTCATTGTGAAACCTTGTTGTAAAAATGAGGCCTTAAAGAGGAGCCAAAATGAGTTTCGAAAGAAGTTTGGAGGTCGAAATCCATTGTCCAAACCATGTATTGAAGCCTTCTTTGATGACAGTGTAATCTCCAAGGGATTGTGGCCATCAAGATTGCCCGATTTAGTACCACCAGATTTTTTCCTTTGGGACCATTTGAAAGGTCGGGTGTACAGTAACAAGCCACAAACCTTACAGGCACTCTGAGAGATCATACAGCAAGAAATTCAGGCTATGACAACAGACGTCCTCAGGAATACACTGTGTGCAGAATTATTAGGCAAGTTGTATTTTAGAGCATTATTTTTATTATTGATCAACAACTATGTTCTCAATCAACCCAAAAGACTCATAAATATCCAAGCTTAATATTTTTGGAAGTTGGAGTGGGGTTTTATTAGATTTGGCTATCTTAGGAGGATATCTGTTTGTGCAGGTAACTATTACTGTACAAAATTATTAGGCAACTTAACAAAAACCAAATATAATCCCATCTCACTTGTTTATTTTCACCAGATAAACCAATATCAGTGCACAAAATTTAGAAATAAACATTTCTGACATGCAAAAACAAAAACAAAAAAAATTAGTGATCAATATAGCCACCTTTCTTTATGATGACACTCAACAGCCTTCCATCCATAGATTCTGTCAGTTGCTTGATCTGTTTTCGATCAACTTTGCGTGCAGCAGCCACCACAGCCCCACAGACACTGTTCCGAGAGGTGTACTGTTTTCCCTCCCTGTAGATCTCACATTTTATGATGGACCACAGGTTCTCTATGGGGTTCAGATCAGGTGAACAAGGGGGCCATGTCATTATTTTTTCTTCTTTTAGACCTTTACTGGCCAGCCACGCTGTGTACAGTCATGGCCAAAAGTATTGAGAATGAGACAAATAGTAATTTTTCCAAAGTTTACTGCTTCATTTTTTGTAATGGCAATTTGCATATACTCCTGAATGTCAAAGAGTGATCAGCTTAACAGCAATTACTGTACTTGCAAAGTCAATATTTGCCCAGAAAATGAACTTTAACCCCCAAAACACATTTCAACATCATTGCAGTCCTGCCTTAAAAGGAGCAGCTAACATCGTTTTAGCGATTGATCCATTAACACAGGTGTGGGTGTTGATGAGGATAGGGCTGGCGATCAATCAGTCATGATTAAGTAAGAATGACATCACTGGACACTTTAAAAGGAGGCTGGTTCTTGGTATCATTGTTTCTCTTCAGTTAACCATGGTTATCTCTAAAGAAACACGTGCAGCCATCATTGCACTGCACAAAAATGGCCTAACAGGGAAGAGTATCGCAGCTACAAAGATTGCACCTCAGTCAACAATCTATCGCATCATCAAGAACTTCAAGGAGAGAGCTTCCATTGTTGTCAAAAAGGCTCCAGGGCGCCCAAGAAGGACCAGCAAGCGCCAGGACCGTATCTTAAAACT
Organism: Phyllobates terribilis; assembly: GCF_046119375.1. Lineage (NCBI taxonomy): Eukaryota > Metazoa > Chordata > Amphibia > Anura > Dendrobatidae > Phyllobates > Phyllobates terribilis. The sequence goes on along the minus strand of NW_027362762.1, from coordinate 891,127,769 downwards.
GTTTCACCTGTGGGATCGGACTACCAGCAGTGCCGAGCTTGCTCAGGAATGGCAGCAGGCTTGTGTGAGTGCTTCTGCACGCACTGTGAGGCGGAGACTCTTTGAGCAAGGGCTGGTTTCAAGGAGGGCAGCAAAGAAGCCACTTCTCTCCAGAAAAAACATCAGGGACCGACTGATATTCTGCAAAAGGTACAGGGAGTGGACTGCTGAGGACTGGGGCAAAGCCATTTTCTCTGATGAATCCCCTTTTCAATTGTTTGGGACATCTGGAAAACAGCTTATTCAGAGAAGAAAAGGTGAACGCTACCACCAGTCTTGTCTCATGCCAACTGTAAAGCATCCTGAAACCATTCATGTGTGGGGTTGCTTCTCAGCCAAGGGAATCGGCTCACTCACAGTCTTGCCTAAAAACACAGCCATGAATAAAGAATGGTACCAGAATGTCCTCCAAGAGCAACTTCTCCCAACCGTCCAAGAGCAGTTTGGCGCCCAAAAATGCCTTTTCCAGCATGATGGAGCACCTTGTCATAAAGCAAAGGTGATAACAAAATGGCTCATGGAACAAAACATAGAGATTTTGGGTCCATGGCCTGGAAACTCCCCAGATCTTAATCCCATTGAGAACTTGTGGTCAATCATCAAGAGACGGGTGGACAAACAAAAACCAACAAATTCTGGCAAAATGCAAGCATTGATTATGCAAGAATGGACTGCTATCAGTCAGGATTTGGTCCAAAAGTTGATTGAGAGCATGCCAGAGGTCTTGAAGAAGAAGGGGCAACACTGCTAATATTGACTTGCTGCATTAACTCATTCTAACTGTCAATATAACCTATTGCTACTAATAATATGATTGCAATTATATTTCTGTATGTGATATAAACATCAGACAAACACTAATAAAAACCAGAGGCCAGCATATCATGTGAAAATATAATTTTGGTGTCATTCTCAAAACTTTTGGCCATGATTGTAGTAGTTGGATGCATGTGATGGAGCATTGTCCTGCATGAAAATCATGTTTTTATTGAATGATACCGACTTCTTCCTGTACCACTGCTTGAAGAAGTTGTCTTTCAGAAACTGGCAGTAGGTCTGGGAGATGAGCTTCACTCCATCCTCAACCCGAAAAGGTCCCACAAGTTCATCTTTGATGATACCAGCCCATACCAGTAGCCCACCTCCACCTTGCTGGCGTCTGAGTCGGAGTAGAGATCTCTGCCCTTTACTGATCCAGCCTCTGGCCCATCCATCTGGCCCATCAAGAGTCACTCTCATTTCATCAGTCCATAAAACCTTTGAAAAATCAGTCTTAAGATATTTCTTGGCCCATTCTTGACGTTTTATCTTATGTTTCTTGTTCAAAGGTGGTTGTTTTTCAGCCTTCCTTACCTTGGCCATGTCCCTGAGTATCGCACACCTTGTGCTTTTTGATACTCCAGTAACGTTGCAGCTATGAAATATGGCAAAACTGGTGGCGAATGGCATCTTGGCAGCTTCACGCTTGATTTTCCTCAATTCATGGGCAGTTATTTTGCGCCTTTTTTGGCCAACACGCTTCTTGCGACCCTGTTGGCTATTTGCCATGAAACGCTTGATTGTTTGATGATCATACTTCAAAAGCTTGGAAATTTCAAGACTGCTGCATCCCTCTGCAAGACATCTCACAATTTTGGACTTTTCAGAGCCCATCAAATCTCTCTTCTGACCCATTTTGCCAAAGGAAAGGAAGTTGCCTAATAATTAAGCAGACCTTATATAGGGTGTTGATGTCATTAGTCAACACCCCTCCTCATTACAGAGATGCACATCACCAGATTTACTTAGTTGGCTCTCAAGCCTATGCTGCTTGGAGTAGGACAACATGTATAAAAAGTATCATGTGATCAAAATACTCATTTGCCTAATAATTCTGCACACCGTGTACATTGAACAATATGCAACAACGCTTGCAGGCATGCTTGGATGAGAACGGTGGACATTTTCAACACCTGCTTTAAAACGTCAGTTTCTCTTGAATCCTATATACAGTATTGTCCAAATTTCAGTACGATCATCTTTTTAGAAGTTACAGTAATTATTCTTTGTAAAGTAAAGAGTGAATCTCACTGTAGTTTGCTAGAGTGTAAGGCCAGTTTCACATGGTCCGTGAAGAACAGACTCTGTTTATATTGGAGGATCTAGACCGACCGCCAAGTCTCCTGAGCTGAGCTGTTTCATTATGCCTATGTTGTAGATGGCTCATCAGGTCGGGAGACTCAGTGGTCAGTGTGATTTCCATTTTAACATTTCCAATCACTTTTGAATCCTGAATGATCTCTTCGGCACTTTTCATTTATAGGAGAAATAGATCCAGCTCAACAAACATCCAAAATGTAAAATTCAACAATTTTTTATTTTATATACAGTGATGGCCAAAAGTATTAGCACCCCAGCAATTCTGTCAGATAATACTCAGTTTCTTCCTGAAAATGATTGCAATCACAAATTCTTTGGTATTATTATCTTCATTTAATTTGCTTGCACGGAAAAAATACAAGAGAGAATGAAGCAAAAATCAAATCATTGATCATTTCACACAAAACTCCAAAAATGGGCCAGACAAAAGTATTGGCACCCTCAGCCTAATACTTGGTTGCACAACCTTTAGCCAAAATAACTGCGAACAACCGCTTCCGGTAACCATCAATGAGTTTCTTATAATGCTCTGCTGGAATTGTAGACCATTCTTCTTTGGCAAACTGCTCCAAGTCCCTGATATTTGAAGGGTGCCATCTCCAAGCTGCCATTTTGAGATCTCTCCACAGGTGTTCTATGGGATTCAGGTCTGGACTCATTGCTGGCCAGCTTAGAAGTCTCCAGTGCTTTCTCTCAAACCATTTTATAGTGCTTTTGGAAGTGTGTTTTGGGTCATTGTCCTGCTGGAAGACCCATGACCTCTGAAGGAGACCCAGCTTTCTCACACTGGGCCCTACATTATGCTGCAAAATTTGTTGGTAGTCTTCAGACTTCATAATGCCATGCACACGGTCAAGCAGTCCAGTGCCAGAGGCAGCAAAGCAACCCCAAAACATCAGGGAACCTCTGCCATGTTTGACTGTAGGGACCGTGTTCTTTTCTTTGAATGCCTCTTTTTTTTTCCTGTACACTCTATGTTGATGCTTTTTCCCAAAAAGCTCGACTTTTGTCTCATCTGACCAGAGAACATTCTTCCAAAACGTTTTAGGCTTTCTCAGGTAAGTTTTGGCAAACTCCAGCCTGGCTTTTTTATGTCTCGGGGTAAGAAGTGGGTATCCTACAATACAGTCCCTTTTCATTCAGATGACGATGGATAGTACGGGTTGACACTGTTGTACCCTCGGACTGCAGGGCAGCTTGAACTTGTTTGGATGTTAGTCGAGGTTCTTTATCCACCATCCGCACAATCTTGCGTTGAAATCTCTCGTCAATTTTTCTTTTCCGTCCACATCTAGGGAGATTAGCCACAGTGCCATGGGCTTTAAACTTCTTGATGACACTGCGCACGGATGATACAGGAACATTCAGGTCTTTGGAGACGGACTTGTAGCCTTGAGATTGCTCATGCTTCCTCACAATTTGGTTTCTCAAGTCCTCAGACAGTTCTTTGGTCTTCTTTCTTTTCTCCATGCTCAATGTGGTACACACAAGGACACAGGACAGAGGTTGAGTCAACTTTAATCCATGTTAACTGGCTGCAAGTGTGATTTAGTTATTGCCAACACCTGTTAGGTGCCACAGGTAAGTTACAGGTGCTGTTAATTACACGAATTAGAGAAGCATCACATGATTTTTCAAACAGTGCCAATACTTTTGTCCACCCCCTTTTTTAGGTTTGGTGTGGAATTATATCCAATTTGGCTTTAGGACAATTCTTTTTGTGTTTTTTCATTGAAGACAAATTAAATGAAGATAATAATACCAAAGAATTTGTGATTGCAATCATTTTCAGGAGGAAAATGAGTATTATCTGACAGAATTGCAGGGGTGCCAATACTTTTGGCCACCACTGTATATAAACACATGGTCATAATTGTTGGTACCCCTCGTTTATTGAAAGAAAAACCCACAATGGTCACAGAAATAACTTGAATCTGGCAAAAGTAATAATACATTAAAAATCTATGAAAATGAACAAATGAAAGTCAGTCATTGCTTTTCAACCCTGCTTCCACAGAATTTAAAAAAAAATTAAACTCACGAAATATGCCTGGACAGAAATAATGGTACCCCTGAAAATAATGTGACAAAAGGGACATGTTAAATCAAGTTGTGTCCACTAATTAGCATCACAGGTGTCTACAATCTTGTAATCAGTCAGTGGGCATGTATATAGGGCTACAGATACTCACTGTGCTGTTTGGTGACATGGTGTGTACCACACTCAACATGGACCAGACCAGAGGAAGCAAAGGAAAGAGTTGTCTCAGGAGATTAGAAAGAAAATTATAGACAAGCATGTTAAAGGTAAAGGTTATAAGACCATCTCCAAGCAGCTTGATGTTCCTGTTGTAGCACCGGTGTCTCTGCCTCCTGCCAGGCAGAGACGCCGTTCCCCTCTCCGCCGCGGTCCCAGCCTGGCATCCTCCAGCTCCCCTGCTGCTGTTGCGCGCACAGCGCGTAGCTTCCCGGGCACTGTGCTAAGGGCACGCACGTGCGTGCTCCCTTCCTCTAACAGGGGCCGCGCGCGCCGTCCTAAAAGAGTCCCAGGCCAATGGCCGGAGGACCACTCCTATTTAAAGCACCTCCTCCAAAATGGAGGTGCCTGTGCAAGGTTTCTGTTTGTGTGCTAACACTCTCCTCAGACCTCAGGTTCCATGCCCGCCAGTCTGTCTGTCAGCCATGCTCGCCTGCCTGCCTATCTGTCGTGCCAGCCTGCCTGTCTATCAGCCGTACCCACCAGCCTGTCTATCAGCCATACCCACCAGCCTATCAGCCGTACCCGCCAGCCTGTCAGCCGTGCCCGCCAGCCTGTCTACCTGCCATGCCCGCCGGCTTGCCTACCCGGATCACCTGTCTGGTTACCTGCTGTGCCCGCCTGCTTGCCTACCCGGATCACCTGTCTGGCTACCTGTCGTGCCTACCTGCTTGCCTACCCGGATCACCTGTTAGGCTACCTGCTGTGCTCATCCACTGTACCTGTCAGCCTCAGCCACCTGACCCGTGGGAGTCGCCAGCTCTCACACAAGGTCGGTCCCAGAGTGGCACCTGGTTCACCTGCCCGGTTCCTCCTTGGTTCCTGAGTTGACTAAGCCGCCGTGTGGCCATGGTCAGTCTGAGTTGGCACTTAGTTACGCCCCTCTGGTCCCTCCTTTCATCTCAGCACAGAGGTTACACCACCCGGATCCGTAACACCTGTGACTACAGTTGCACATATTAATCAGAAATGTAAGATCCATGGGACTGTAGCCAACCTCCCTGGACATGGCCTCAGGAGGAAAATTGATGACAAATCAAAGAGACGGATAATATGAATGGTAACAAAAGAGCCCAGGATAACTTCTAAAGAGATTAAAGGTGAATTTCAAGCTCAAGGAACATCAGTGTCAGATCGCACCATACGTCATTGTTTGATCCAAAGTGGACTTCATGGGAGACGACCAAGGAGAACACCATTGTTGAAAAAAAATCATGAAAAAGCGAGACTGGAATTTTCCAAACTACATATTAACAAGCCACAAAGCTTCTGGGAGAATGTCCTATTAACAGATGAGACAAAAATAGAAGTTTTTGGCAAGGCACATCATCTCTATGTTCGCAGAGTGAAAAGTGAAGCATATCAAGAAAAGAACACTGTCCCTACTGTGAAAAATGGAGGAGGCTCTGTTATGTTCTGGGGCTGCTCTGTTGTATCTGGAACAAGGTGTCTTGAATCTGTGCAGGGTAAAATGAAATCTCAATACTATCAAGGGATTCTAGAGAGATATGTGCTGCCCACTGTCAGAAAGCTTGGTCTCAGTCGCAGGTCATGGGTCTTGCAACAGTATAATGACCAAAACACACGGCTAAAAATACCCAAGAATGGCTAAGAGGTAAACATTGGACTATTCTGAAGTGGCCTTCTATGAATCCTGACCTAAATTCTATTGAGCATGTTTGGAAAGAGCTGAAACATGCCGTATGGAAAAGGCAACCTTCAAACACGAGACAACTGGAGCAGTTTGCTCATGAGGAGTGGGCCAAAATATCTGTCGAGAGGTGCAGAAGTCTCATTGACAGTTACATGAATCGTTTGATTGCAGTGATTGCCTCAAGGTTGTTCAACAAAATATTAAGTTAAGAGTACCATCATTTCTGTCCAGGCCTATTTCACGAGTTTAATTTTTTTTAAAAATTCTGTGGAAGCAGGGTTGAAAAGCAATGACTGACTTTCATTTGTTCATTTTCATAGATTTTTAATTTATTATTACTTTTGTCAGGTTCAAGTTATTTCTGTGACCATTGTGGGTTTTTCTTTCATTAAACGAGGGGTACCAACAATTTTGACCACGTGTGTATATTAAAAAATCCTTCTTGATAGTGTGAACAAGCAAAAATCCATATCTGGAATTAGGGAAACATGGGATACAATGCTGAATATCATACGTGTTTCAAACAGCAATTGTTCTTATATTTGGTATAAATCTAGATTTACACCAAGTTTAAGAACAAGTGCTGTTCGAAACGCGTATGGTATTCGGCATTATATCCCTAATTCCAAATATGGATTTTTGATTGTTCACACTATCAAAATGAATTTTTTAATATATATAAAATAAAACATTTTTGAATTTTAAATTTTGGACGTTTGGTGAGCTGGATCTATTTCTCCTATACCTCTGTATCCTAGCGCTGGCAGAGAGCTTGATTGCGTGCTCCTGGACAGACTGAAGCCGCAGGAGGGTGAGACGGTTAAACCGCTTTTTTTCTGTTTATTACTTTTCACATAGAGCATACCTCCCAACCATCCTGGATCCAGCGGCACTGTCCTAAATTTGCAGAGCTGCTCTCTATCCCGGGAGGACAGGAGAATGTCCTGGCTTGAGCTGGCTTCTAGCAGCACAGAGCAAGGACAAAGTTAGCTTCAGCAGCATCAATAATTATCTCTTATATGTTTTGCAGGAGATAATTATTGTGTCCAGTAGGTGGCATCATCACTATGCAGCTTTCTACTTCTTTTATAACACAGAGTGGGGCCAGTAGTGAGATTAGTCCATGCTGCAGAGGAAGGAGAGAGGAATAGGTGAAATGGTAAGAGTCCTCCTTCCCTCCTTACTGCCCTGCTGCTGATATAAATTGATCCCTCTGGGACTGAGCTGACTGCACAGCTCCTTTGCTTTGTTTGCTCAGCAACTTTACAGGAAGGACATGGAGCTGCCTCCCTGCGTTCTGTGCAGGTAAATGCTTCAGTGACATCAGTCTTTCAATGGACCCTCCCCCACTCAAAAGCCCCTGCCGATCAGTGTCTACCTCAAATCCTCACAAGAACAATAGCCCCTGCCACCCTTTATTCCCCTCTGATCTCCACCAAGAGCCCCAACCACCCATTGTCTCCTTTTTGTCTCTACTAAGATCCCCTGCCACCGAGCATCTCCATCTAATCCCAATCAATAGTGCCCATCTCTTACTGTCCCCCTTTAATCTCCACCAAGAGCTCCAGTGTGCCCCTCTAAACCACACCAAGAGCTCCTGCCATCCAATGTCCCTCTATGATCACCAAGAGTTCCTACCACTCAGTGTCCCCCTTTAATCCCTACCAAGAGTTCCTGCCACCCAACTTTCCCCTGTGAGGGGCACAGGGTGGTCGTCGTGGCAAAGGGCTGCTTTTCTCCTCCCACACCCTGGCACCCCACAAATAAAGGATGAAGCCCTATTCTTTTTGTGGGCTGTGCGTAGCAGATAACACTTACGTTTTCCATTGAGGGCCTCGTCTGATACTGGGTCTCTTTCTCAGAGGAAGGCTCATAGTCAATCTCAGACTCTTAATTCTTTCTTAACAAAACCATTTTATTTAACTCCTTCAGTTCAGTTTTGGTCATAGTTACAGTACAATGTGATGCAGCAGTTACCGTTTCAGTCACCTGCATTATCATTCTCTTTTCTGACCCTTCCTTCCTCAAGAATATTACACCCTGCTCCGCAGCTTGCAAAAACACGGTCCTACTTCCTATTTGGGCATCCCCATCCATTTTCCCCGCTTGGGACGAAAGTAAGACTGACTCCTCCATACCTTTTCTAGGCCATAGGCCTCTGACGTTTAGGGAAGATTCCCTGAAGTTGACCGCTCCCATTTCCATAATGCTGCTCCTCTTTTTCTTTTCCTCTTTCTGCATCACTATTGACCATCATCCCACTGGCCCTGAACTTTATCATTTTTCTCAGTTGTCCCTCCTACACATACTTTAACGTTTCAACCAACTCTTCTTCTCTTACTGTCAAAACCACTGCTCTTCACTGGCCCAAACCCCTCACACTTTTAACTGGACCAATCACAAACTGTCTCCTTTGGTTGCTGGGCAAACTTCACCCTTCACCACTTAACTGCAATCACTACCTGCTAACAACATGCACTGAACTTCTTATGTCCTAAACTTTGCCTTATATCTTATACACTAAAAGGCCCACCACTGCCTATTAGCTCTAATGTTCCTATCTATCACTAACTAAACCCTAAACTGTATCCTATACTTTCCCTATACACTATATATTTAAATAATCATTCACAGCATTAATAATCTGAAAACTTTACATCAAAATATAGACATAGTCTATAGCAAAATTCACATTACTAAAGGAAAGAATACTCGTTTTATTAAGGAGGCACGAAGCACCTGAGTTGCCCCTGTCACACACTTACCCCCCTTTAATCTCCACCCAGAGCTCTTGTCACCCAGTGTCCCCCTTCAATTTCTGCCAAAATCCCCTGCTATGCATTGTCTCCCTCTAATCTCCACCAAAGTGATAAAGGACTGGGTGAGGTTAGGGAACTTGCCTGGTGTAAATCAAAAATTGCCGCAGAGCACTTGGTGCACCTTTGTATGTGTTCCTCTTTCTTATCCTTGGAGGTATCATTAAAGCAGTGTGGCAGATGCATATAATTTCATTATAACTTCTATGTTATACATATGCAATAAATTAAATATTAATTGAATAAGAATGGAAATTTAAGATAACTGCTGAAAATCATCTAGCAAATGTTGTTATCTGTCTAACAGTACAGTCAATTTAGTAGTATAATATAACCTGGAAATTATAGCCTATTAGAAATAAATGAATATAATTTGTTCAATATGTTCAAACGTTTATTTAAACCTCATAACAGTGAGTGTGAAATATACCTGTCACTGAGCTATTGTAGACATTGGCTGTGTACTCACACAATTATAATGGGAGCACTGCTGTAAAATATAGCCAAACTCCTGACACAACTGATGAGCTCATACTGTATGCAATCCTAGCAGATTAATTCCTTCCTAGGGTTGTTATATAAATATTTATTACCTACCGGCCCCTGCCCTGTCTATTGTACTAGCCCGAACCAATCCCTGTACTGTACGTCAGCGCTAAAGGCAATGGTACGGCTCAATCGCTCCTCTCATTGACCACCGCAGGTGTCTACCGCCGAGCGGAGTCTCCTCTCAGATCTTCAGTGCTTGACCAATGGAGGATATCTCTCATACTCGTGGAATGAGGGCTGGGCCTCAGCACTTGACTGGTGTACACACAAAAAACGGCCTTCATCCTTTAAAATGGGTTGACAGGGAACCTGTCAATACATCGTGCCTGTCAGCCGCATGCCTACTCAATTCTGTATATATGACAGGAGAAACAGAGTATAAATGGCATGAAACAGATTTTTTAGTACAAAGTTAAAATCTAGTCAACAAAGTCAAATAGTATCACAATACTCTAAAGATCTAAAGGAACAAAACGGAGGCACTTAGAACAGACAAGACTTTCATCACAGGAAGGAGGCGAAACCAAGTGCCTTGTTCAGACCCCGGGGAGCCATGGTGTCAAGGCGGACGATTCATTTTGTTTCCTTCCTGTGATGAAAGTCCTGTCTGTTCTAAGTGCCTCCGTTTTGTGCCTTTAGATCTGACTCTGGCATTAAGTTTTTTAATATGCAAGTTTTTAATTATTATTTATCATTATTCTTATTCCTTTTTCTCTTACTTCCATCAGCTCTGAAGTGGGACAATATTTAAACGTTTGGGGTCATTTACATCTTCAGATCAACAGGATGGACCATGCTTATCTTAAATTGTGTTACATGTATATTTATGACATTGTATTTCTACTCATTTTATATACTGGTGTCAAACATCATTATATTGTACTGTGAGTTATATTGTCCTGCCTCTGTCTTCTTCTTTTTTCTCCACCCCTCCACCACTCCTTTTCGCCACTGTTCAGCCTTGCGACTTACGATGTGGTGCGCATGCGCTTCGGGTTACATGGTCTCTGGTCCGCGCTCGACCGTGTCCACACCCGGCCGCGCACTTCCGGGTTGCGCGATACGTGCTTCCGGACATGCGCTGCCGGGTGACGGCTGCTGCCCGCACTGTGGGACCCCGGGACCCGGCACATGCGCCGTAGAGCATCAGTCGCTCGGCAACCACTCGATCACGTGACTGATATTCAGGTCACGTGATTGTTTGGGGAGGCATTTAAAAAGGTCCTTCTACCTATTCAATACCATGCCTCTTGAGAAAGCCTGCAGCTTCAGCAGCGAAATGCGCGTCGGGGCTCCTTCCTGGCCAGATGACGATCTGATTTTCACCCACCTTCTGTTTCCCTGGGACATTGGCTGGTAAGCGGAACCTCTGCTGACTATTATGTTATAGTTATTGCACACACTTGTGTGCAATATAAATACCAGCGGTCTGTCAGGTGTGTTTAATATATACTAGGGTCTGTACTTTGTGTCTACTTCTCGGATTGCCATGGCCTGTGTGTACGCTATATTTCACCTTGTATTGTATTGAATAATATGTATTGTGATACTATTTGACTTTGTTGACTAGATTTTAACTTTGTACTAAATGAAAAATCAGTTTTATGCCATTTATACTCTGTTTCTCCAGTCATATATACTTGACTGGTGTAGTCTGGACTCTGGGTATTGACCGTCGCGGGTCTGGTTTTTGAGCCTTGACCAGCGTAGTCTGGGTACCGGAGCTTGCCTGGCGCAGATCAGGTCTTCAGGTGTCACGCCAGGTGTGGGAAAGGCTTAGTGAAACACAGAGGGAAGAGGGAGAGGGAGTCCAGACACTAGGGAAAGGGTTGAAATGGAGACCTCCTAGTCTGGTCTAGTGTCACCCTATCTCAACTATCATCCCTATATTGCTTCTTCAGCAATCACCATACTTTTGCCTCGCTCTGACTTTCTCTGGCATATGGCTAAGGCTAGGGATGGGAGGAGATGAGCACTAGTCGATCTCCACTAAACTCTATAGACAACAAGGGTAGACAGACAGGGGGAGATTGCTTAGCTTTATATGACTCCAAATGTGCACACAGCCTCAAGCTTCAGAGAGGATGAAGTACTGCTCTTGCTAAGCCTCACAAGTAGAAATGAATATAGCCAGCACCTCCCTCTCATACACACCAGGTATTTATACACTCAGGCCAGAAAGCTAATTAGCCAGAGGGAGGTAGCCGCTAGGTCCTAGAGACAGCCAGCCTCTAAGAAGATGTCTGTAATGCCAAATGTAGAGATCTCCTGCAACCAACTGCAGGGTGACTGTCTGTCTCCTCTGATACACAAGTGACATCAGGCCTTGACAAGTGACATCAAGCGACAAGTAACATCAGGCCTTTAGGACTTGTCTGGCGCCACCAGAGTGTTATGTGATCAGAACTGTGGGGGGCATTATACTCTGTGTTTGAGGGACCACTGTTGGGGCATCATAGCGTGTTTGTGTCGAGGGCACTGTGCTGCTATACATATCCCTCTTTTCTTTCTTTTACAGTTGGGAGGTACGACAGTAGGGGTCTCAGCAGTTGAACTGCCAGCAATCATACATTTATCATCTATTCTGTGATCAGGGATGTTGTTTATGAGATTTACAAGTCAACAGCAAATTGCATGATTACATGTTGCCCATTCGTTAGCATGGCACTTGGTAGCCTAACAAAACCCTCAATCTATTAGACCATGCCAAACAATGTTGAATTTGTTGTTTTTCCTATTTTTTTTCTTAAAAATAAATAAGTAATTATTAGCTTGTATAAACCCTAGAATTAACATATGTCAAAGTGAAATAGTTATGACTCTTGCAGAGATTATAAAATATCTTTGTATTAAAAGCCTACAATTAAATAGATCTTATGGAGTTAAAGTTGATCACTTATCAAGTTTGATTTTCAAATTTTGAAAGTCCCTTGCAATATCAAATGTGTCCACTAGATGTCATCCTATCACAGATACTGTACATCTATGGTGTATTCCTCAGCACAAAAATATTACTGTAGTCCCAGATTTATGTATGAAGTTTTGTTTTTTTCTCGGCTAAAATGGGGAATGGATCTGGAGAGAAAAGATTACATCTCTTTAGACTCCACTACTTCATTTGGCAAAAATAATAACAGACTAAGTTGGCACTTTACGTTCCACAGGATTTTTCCTATAATGACCATATTCTTTCTTGCTGCTGACTTGATTAAATCTACTAGATCGAAACATGTTTTAACCTATTGGTTACATTTTTCATTCTGATCATTGTACACAATGATTGAAAAAAAAATACCAGGTATTATTTTCTTAAAATGGTCAGCATTTTCTTTTAACCATTTAGAGGGGCAGATATTACTCTCCTTCTCCTGCTTCAATGTTAGCTCCCCACTTTTGCTCCATCTGTGTTTTGGCTGCAGCAATGGGGAGTTGGAGCTGCAGCAGGGGAGGCGAACACTAACTGTCATTGTTATTTTACATTTCAGAAATTGCATGGGTCCCACTTTCTAAAAATGGAAAACCCCTTTCATAAAATCCTATAAAAAGAGATTTAAGATAGCATGCCTCTCTAAAAATAAGCTATTGCACACTTATGTGTCAGGAAGAACACCAGAGAAATCATGCAGATCCCACTGCTGCCACCAATTTGTCAGGTAATACAACTCCACTGCCTCCAATCATCAGGACATTTACGCAATTAACTGATGATTGTTGGATGAGGCCATGGCTGTTTTCACTACTAGGCCTGTTATTGGGGAACTCATAGTGAGCGTATGGTATATACACCTCCAATTCCAGCACATGGAATATATATACCCTGATTCAATCACTGCCAACTCCACAATAACAAAAGGAACTACTAGCTGCCACCACCAATCGTTTATACAGGCTGATTGGACACCCATTACAGATAGCGTATGGCTTCAGTCAGGTGTGCAGTTTACAGAGCAAAGAGAATAGTACAATTACAATTTACATATTTCTTCCAGAAAGGAAGGCAGGGCTTATACAAAATAAACAAAGATGGAACAAAACAATATGGAATATACAGTTCTTCAATACAAAAAGTGAAACTCATATATTTTATAGAGTCATTACAAACTGAGTCATCTATTTCAAGAGTTTATTTCTGGTAATGTTGATGATTATGGATTACAGCCAATGAAAACACCACAAAAGTCAATGACTCGCCCCCTGGGCCGTGGAGTACTCAGGGCCGGGCCTCTGGATGCGGATGGGGAGTAGTAGTGGCGACCCGGTCCCGTGCTCAGGGTGTCAGGCTTAAAGGGGAACCGTCTTTTGATATATATATAGGGTAAGTTCCGACAACGCCACCCGTGGATTGCGGTCAGGGATAACCGCCGCTGCAGTGCAGACCGCTGGGGCAGATGTAAGTGTGCAGCACTGAATAATATAACTCCCCACGGGAGGAGTGTGGCCACAGGGCAGTATAGATAGGTGATGGAGGGGATGATTCCGACCGCAATAGCCAGGAAACGGAGGTCTCTTAAACAGTTCAGGGTCTTTATTTGAACAGGTGAAATGACCCAAAAACAGTCCCGACTAGGAGGGGGCCTGGATGTCTGAGAACAAGTGGGATGCCCTTCTGGTCAGGGTGAGGGTGTAGGCCTCTCTGCACTCTTCCTGGCTATTTCCCTCCTCGTGGTGTAATAGCCCACGTTCCTGAGCTTGCCGTGTCTTCTCGCCCGTATGGCTTGCAACTTGGGTCGCTTTCCACTCTTGGCCTGGTGCAGCTCTGCTGGTTCCTTCTGCTGTGGCGGAACCTCCGGGCTTCTTAAGCCAAGGGACATACAATCCCCTGCGGTCTGGTTATTTGCTGTAGGACTTGGAATCCTAACAGCCTCGGACACCAAAGTCCGGTAGTTCTGTTTCTCTCTCAGCCAGGACAGGCCCACGTCGCCTTCCGTCCCTGGCTCGTGGCTCCTCTACTGCCACACGACCTCCTCAGCTTCAGTTGAACTGGCTATCCCTTCTCTGGGACGCCTCTCACTTCAGAGACAGGTCGTCCAGTTCTTTCTAACCCTGCCCCCAGTTCCAGCTTTTATAGGGGCAGCCTGCTCCCCCTACTGGCCTGGGACAGGAGGTGCTGCATGCTAATGGTACCTAACCAGAGAACCTCCCCCTTGCTCTCAGACACAGCTTTATTATACATTTGTGGCATCCAGGCCAGGGTGACACATTCCCCCCTAGTAAAACTTAGTACTCCCGGACTAAACAGGAAACCAGAGTAATATGCATGACCATTAAAACATTATAAAGCAAGTGATGCACAGGTTGAGTTCTTAAGGTCACAGTGTGGTCTGTGAACGGGTGTCCATTTCACCAACAACAACGGGGAGCTTTAACCAGGTGGGGGTCTGCTGTAGCCCCAAGTCCTTGACAGTCCTTGTTCATTACATTGGTTAAGCTCCAAACATATTTACAGGACAGTCTCGGTTACTCACAGTTCATAACCTGTTAGTCCATGTATTAACTGAAAGAAACTGAAAAAACGCGTAGTTACTGGTCATGCAATTATATTTTAAACAATTCAACATTTTGCAGGCTATTTACATTTGCTATCACACCCTACACTCTCCAGCGAGCTGGTATTTGCCCCTTAGTGCTCCGGGTTGACCTACGTAACCCACTGTCTGGTGGTGATCTAACCTGGCTTTTCTCACTAGCGCTCGGGGTGCAGTCACTGGCTAGATTTACAGGCAGGGCAGGCAGCTGTCTGCGGGTTCTTTGGCTTACCGCAGGCATGGCAGGCTCACTGTCAGCAGAGGGTTGACTCTCCTGGGCTGCTGGTAGAGGCTCTTCTGCCTCTGGGGCTGCTTGTTCTTCTTCACCTTCCTGCTCTAGTGTAGGTTGTTGCTGAATTGGTTGCAGGAAATGCAGGATGGGTACCACTATGGCATCGTTTATTCGAGTCCAGGACTGAGGGAACTCCCCAAGAACTGTGCTGATCATCTCTTCCTTGTCCTCTGCGGTTTCAAGGTCACTTTGATCCTCTTCTGCACTCTGTAGTTGCTCGGGGCACCTTTTTAGGTGGTCTCTGGAGACGGTACTATTGGTTTCTCCTCCATCCTTAGTGATCACGCACACCTTCAGGTTGTCGTGATCAGACTGCTGAACTGTGTAGGGTTCCCTCTCCCACTGGTCGTCCAGCTTGTGTAGCCTTCTCTTTCGCTTCAGGACCTGCTCACCAGGTTCCAGGGGACCAGCAGGGGCGTGTTGGTTAAAGAGCCTCTCTTGCTTTTCTCTCGCCTGGGCCAGGCTCTTCTCCACACTCTCCTGTACCTTCTTGTACTACAGTCGCCTCTCCGTATCCCAGTCCGCATCTGGGGAGGTGTCCTCGGGTGTTAGGACTCCCATCTCCAGGTCTATGGGCAGCTTACCTGGTCTGGCTCGCATCAGGTAAGCCGGGGTGCAGTTTGTAGCATTCACCGGGATATGGTTGTATAAGTCTATCAGGTCCGGCAGATTTTCTGGCCACAGGCTGCGTTCCTCCAGGGGCAACGTCTTCAGGAGATCAATGACTATATTGTTCATATTTTCACACATCCTGTTGGTTTGTGGGTGGTAAGGCATTGTCCAAATCTTCTTACAGCCATAGAGGTTGCAAAACTCTTGGAAGATTTCAGCCTCGAACGCTGGACCCTGGTCGGTCAGGACCTGTTCCGGATACCCGTGTGGGCGGCAGAAGTTTTGCTGGAAGGCTCTGGCCGCCATTTGAGCTGTCAAGTCTTTTACCGGGACCACCACTAGAAATCGGGAATAGTGGTCCACGATTGTCAGGGCATAAACGTATCCTGACCGGCTTGGAGCCAATTTGACGTGGTCCAGAGCTACCAGCTCAAGAGGCTGCTTGGTGACGATGGGCCTCAAGGGTGTCTTCTGGCTGGTGCGGTCCTTCTGACGCGCCCCCTGGGCCTGAGTTGTGCAGGGGAACCCGGAACCGGGCCTGTTGTAGAATGCTGGGGGTTGTAGTCTCCGTGTGGCGGTGACCCGGTCCGTGCCCAGGGTGGTCAAACCAGTGGCAGTCTTAAGTACTAACAAATGTCCGACTACGCCACCCGTGGATTGCGGTCAGTGGGGACCGCCGCTGCGCTGCAGACCGCTGAGGCTGATGTTGTTTGCGCAGCTGAGTATGGGATGACTCCCCACGGGAGAAGTATTGCCTCAGGGCAGCTAATGTGGAAGATGATGGGAGTAATGGTGTGAGGGTCCCAGTGCTAATGGTGCAGGAGCGGCAAGGAATCACAGAGACGGGAGGTGCAGTTTAGGGTCTTTACTGATGGTACAAGGCAGACCCTCCCGGGAGTACTGGCTAGTATAAGGGGCCTGGTCAGTCTGCGAGCAAGCAGGAGTTCCCCTGGCCAGGTGGAGTTGTAGGCCTCCCCGTTTATCTGCACTCTTCCTGGCTACCTTGCTGTCAGCGGTTACAAGTAGCCCACGTCCCTGAGTATACAGTGTGGTGCTCACCCGTATGGCTGGTGACTTGGGGCCTTCTGTTAGCCTCCGCTCCTGGATGGCGGCGCTGGTCCCTTCTCTGTGACTGAGCCTCCGGGCTTCTATGGCCAGAGGACCTGGAATCCCCTGCCGGCTGGTTTCTGCTGCTGGGTGTATATCAGTCCCCACAGCCTCGGACTCCTGTGTCCGGCTTTAGTATCTTCGTCCAGGGCGAACTCTGCTCAGCTCCAGCCCCTGGACTTCTGCTACTGCTCCTACAGAGCTCCTGTTCTTGCTTTCCCTGTGTCTGGAACTGTCTGCAGCTCCACTCTGACTCTGTCTGCTCTAATCCCGCCCCAGACCCAGTTTAAAAGGGCAGATTCCTCCCCTCCCAGGTCTGGGCGGACCGTGTTGCATGTTTAGGGATCCTGACCAGAGAAACCTCCCACTTGCTCTCAGACATAATATCTCTATTACTGTGGCAACCAGACCCCTGGGGTGTCACATTCCCCCCTAGTAAATTTTAGTACTCCGGGACTAAACACATTTTTAAAGAAACATAAATACAAGGTATAACAATAATACAATAACATATTCACAAGAAACTTTAGTCTGTAGAGGTCACGGCGTTTCCGTGACCGGGTGTCCATATCACCCAACAAGGCGAAGTCTTGGCACAGAATAGGGGACCTGTCCAAAGCAAACCCCTTGCGTTGTCCTTGTGCGTGGCTGCAAGGGTAGACTAACTACTTTGGGCCGCAAGGAGGCCACGCCAGACAGGTTTTCTCTTCCGCGGCCGTCTTCGCAAGAGGCACCAAGGTGCAACTATCTACAAAACTGTTCCGGTTATCCAGCGTCCATAACCTGTTAGTCCATAAAAATCTGCAGGGTAACTGAGAAACATAATTAATAACAGGCAACAAACATAAACCATAAACATTTTTCAATAAACAGTCAACTTTACAGTGCATTGGTTTAGATTCTCCAGCGAGCGGGTATCTGACCTCTAGTGACTCTAGTGGACCTACGGAGCTCACTAACTGGTTCTGCACTACAGGGTGTAGGAGGTGTTATGGGCAAGCTGGGCAGCTTTATGCACACTCTTTGGCTCACTAGGAGCACGGCAGGCTCACTACTAGCAGAGGGTTGATCCTCCTGTACTGCTGGTGTGGACTCTTCTGCCTCTTGGGCCGGCTGCTCTTCCAGCTCTACCGGTTCCTCTGTAGGCACTAGCGGGGCTGGCTGGAGAAAGGTGAGGACGGGTACCACGACAGCGCCGTTTACTTGTGTCCAAGACCGGGGGAAGTCTCCGAGTACGGTACTGATCATTTCTTCCCTTTCCTCTGCGGGTTGAGGGTTTTCTTGATCTTCTTCAGGGCTTTGCAGCTGCTCGGGACACTTCTTCAGGAGGTCTCTGGAGACAATGGCTGTGGTTTCTCCTCCATCCTTACTGATTACGCAGATTTTTGGGTTCTCATGGCTTGATGGCAGTACGGTGTCTGGGTCCTTCTCCCTCTGGTCGTCCAACTTGTGGAGCCGCCTCTTCCTCTTCAAGACCTGCTCTCCAGGTACCAGGGGAACAGCGGGAGCATACTGGTTATAAGCCTTCTCTTGCCTTTCTCTAGCTTGAGACAGACTTCGCTCGACGCTCTCCTGCACTTTCCGATACTGCTGCTGCCATTCTGTATCCCAGTCTGCCTCTGGCGAGGTGTCCTCAGGAGTCAGGACTCCCATATCCAGGTCAATAGGCAGCTTACCAGGTCTTGCTCTCATTAGGTAAGCCGGGGTACAGTTGGTGGAACCTACAGGGATGTGGTTATACAGGTCCACCAGATCGGGCAGTTTCTCAGGCCACAGACTGCGTTCTTCCAGGGGCAATGTTTTTAGCAGATCTATCACCACCTGGTTCATCTTCTCGCAGAGTCCATTGGTTTGAGGGTGATAGGGCGTTGTTCTTATCTTCTTGCAGCCATACCGGTTGCAGAACTCCTGGAAGACCTCCGCTTCGAAGGCTGGTCCTTGGTCTGTCAACACTTGGTCCGGGTACCCGTGTGGACGGCAGAAGTGCTGCTGGAAGGCTCTAGCTGCTGTTTGAGCCGTTAAGTTCTTGACCGGGATCACCACCAGGAACCGGGAGTAATGATCTACGATTGTGAGGGCGTAGACATACCCAGATCTGCTTGGAGCCAGTTTCACATGGTCCAGGGCTACCAGTTCCAGTGGCTGTCTGGTGATGATGGGCTGCAAGGGAGTCTTCTGGCTAGCACGGTCCTTTCTTCTCAGGTGGCACGGGCCACAGTCTCTGCACCACCTCTCGATGGCTCCTCTCATGCCTACCCAGTAGAACCGTTCACGCAACAAGAACTCCAGCTTCTTCCATCCGAAATGCCCCGCTCCGTTGTGGTATGCCTCCAGAATCATAGCCGCGTCTCGTCTTGGGACCACTACCTGCCAGGTCAACTCATGTGTTCGAGAGTTAACCATTCTCCGGCACAGCTTCTCCCTGTAGAGGAACAGCTTACTTTTCTCCTTCCACAGTTGCTTGGTCTCCTCCGGAGCATCTGGGTCAAAACGGGCATCGGCCTGGGTCAGCATTTCCTTCACCAAATGGACTGCGGGATCACTGTCTTGCATCTCCGCCCAGTTGTAGTGGGGCAAGGGATTGAACGTCACGGAGCGCCTGTCCTTCACACGGTGGGAATACAGGGTAATCCCATGACGGTGAAACGCAGGGAGCTCAACTTCTTCCAGATCTTCTGGATCTTCCCCTACGTCCGGTAAGTTCGGCATTCTAGACAGGGCATCCGCGTTGGCATTTGAGCGTCCTGCCCGGTATTTGATGGTGAATTCAAAGTTGGACAGGCGGGCCATCCATCTCTGTTCCAGGGCACCGAGCCTTGCAGTGTCCAGGTGTGTCAACGGGTTGTTATCCGTGTACACAGTGAATTTGGAGGAGGCAAGGTAATGCTTGAAACGTTTGGTAACTGCCCCACTACTGCCAGGAACTCCAGCTTGAATGAGCTATAATTCTCAGGGTTCCTCTCCGTGGGCCGTAGCTTTTGGCTGGCGTAAGCGATTACCCATTCTTTCCCTTGCTGGATCTGGGACAGTACGGCTCCTAGCCCGATGTTGCTTGCGTCCGTGTGGAGGATAAAGGGCTGGCTGTAGTCTGGATATGCCAGGATTTCATCCCCCGTGAGGGCCATCTTCAGCTGGCAGAAGGACTCCTCTTCCAGCTTTTCCTACCTGAAGGGCGGCTTCTGGTTTTTGGCTTTCCGAGATTGACCTATCAGGAGGTCCTGCATAAGGGCTGCCATTTTGGTGAAACCGGAAATGAATCTTCGGTAGTAGCCTACCAACCCGAGGAACTGCCGCACTTCCTTTATGCTGGAGGGTCTTGACCAGTCCTTAATTAAGGTGATCTTATCAGGGTCAGGAGCCACTCCGTCAGCACTCACCACGTGTCCCAGGTACTGCACCTTTGGTTTCAGGAGGTGACACTTGGAGGGTTTCACCTTTAGGCCGTAGTTTGCCAGAGCTTCAAACACTTCTGCCAGGTGTTTCAGGTGGTCCTCATAGGTCTTGGAATAGACGATGACATCGTCCAGGTATAACAGGACCGTCTCGAAGTTCCGGTGTCCCAGACAGCATTCCATCAACCGTTGGAAGGTTCCTGGTGCGTTGCAGAGCCCGAACGGCATGCAGTTAAATTCACTGAGACCCATCGGGGTGGTGAATGCAGTCTTCTCCCGGTCCGCCTCTGCTACAGGAACCTGCCAGTACCCGCTAGTGAGATCCAAAGTAGAGAAGAAGTTAGCAGATTTTAATGCAGCCAAGGACTCTTCTATTCTTGGTAACGGGTACGCATCTTTGTGTGTGATACGGTTGACCTTCATGTAGTCTACACACATTCTCATGGTGTTGTCTTTCTTTTTCACTAAGACTAGTGGAGCTGCCCAGGGGCTACAGCTGTCCCTGATTACCCCAGCCTCCTTCATGTCTCTAAGCATCCCCTTGGCGTGTTGGTAGTGTGCCGGGGGTACAGGTCGGTATCTCTCCTTTATGGGAGGATGGTCTCCCATAGGGATGTGGTGTTCTACCCCCTTTACTCGCCCGAAGTCTAGCGGGTGTTTACTAAACACTCTCTCGTACTCTCGAACCACCCGATAGACTCCCTGTTTCTGGTGTGAGGGAGTGGAGTCAGTACCCAAATGCAGTTGCTGACACCAGTCCTCCATTGGTTTCTTAGAGCCGTTACCTTCCTCTGGTTGAGATGGAGGCAAGGGTTCCACGGCCTGTACAGAATTCTGGTTTATGGTGAACAATTTGGCTAGCGTGGCATACCGGGGCAGGTGTACTTCTCTCTCCCTGATATTTATGATGCGAACGGGCACCCTCCCATGGCGTACATCGACCACCCCCCGTGCCGTCAAAATGGTGGGCCTACTGTCTGAGTAGACGGGTTCTACCATTGCTTGGTAGTCTCTACCTCTTAGACCAATAGCTGCCCGGCACCAAATCATCATCTCACTTTTTGGGGGCATGGCAATAGGGAACGGGTCACACATTCTCACGCTACCTATCTCACCACCAGATAGTTCCACCTGTTGCCGCTTCATCAGTGCCCGGATCTCTTTTTGGAGCACACGCTGCTGGCCGAAACTGGCGTTCTTGGCAACCTGCTGTAAAATGAGAATCACCTCTGCAAGACAATTTTCAATCACATTAGTTCCCAAGGTTATTCTAGGGTGACTCTCATGACGGTCTATGTCCACTATTATCAGTCCTTGTGCCGCCAGTTCGACTTTACCGATCTTAATGGTCACCTCTTTGAATCCCACCTGCGGCACGGGCTGACCATTGCTGGCGATGATACTCAGGTCGTCATCTGGGTAGCGGGTTATGTCCGAGTCATTCCAGTACTGTTTAAAGAGCACGTACGGGATGGTGGTCACCTGTGACCCAGTGTCTAGTAGGGCACTCATAGGAATGCCATCCAGTACCACAGGCAAGATTGGACGTCCCCCTACGTATTTATCATGCCAGTTTGATGGGCCTGATGGTCTTATGCCTGGGGGTTGGCCCTCTACCCCAGGTTGTGCCCGTTTAAATGACAGTACCTTGCCACATGTCCGGGTTGATTGCAGCGGCGGCAGATGGGTCGTCCGTCCTCGTTGTATCTGTCGCTGGGTCTTCCTCTGGCCGGTGGGGTCCTCCTCAGTCGGTGCCACAGGACGTCCTCCGGTCCGGATGCCAGCTGGATCTTTCCTGGAGAAGAGACCTGTAAAGACTGCACAGTTCTGGTTAGCGCGGCAACGCTCTTAGTCAGCTCTTGGACCTGATGGTGCAGGTCTGTAGCCGGGTCACTGTTTAAAGCCTGCGCATCAGCTCCCACAGGCCCTGCAGACAAGGGCGCCGTCTCCTGG
Source organism: Phyllobates terribilis (assembly GCF_046119375.1). Taxonomy (NCBI): domain Eukaryota; kingdom Metazoa; phylum Chordata; class Amphibia; order Anura; family Dendrobatidae; genus Phyllobates; species Phyllobates terribilis. The sequence continues at coordinate 891,105,434 of NW_027362762.1, read as the reverse complement.
TGGTAAGTGATAGCAGGGCGCCTGTGGGTCACAGCGCCACCTGGTGCCAGTTCTCGGAGCACCCGGATGGCTCTGTCCTTGAACTGTGCAAAGTCCAGGTCAGGGTCCTGTAAGGCCATTGCCCGCAACTGGGTTCGGTGGGCATTGCACAGTAGACCCTCAATAAATTGTTCAGTCAACAGCTTATCTTCATTTCCCACGCTATCAGGGTCTGCCTGCTTAATGGCTCTCAGGGCCTCTTGTAGGTTTAGAGCATAGTCTCTTATACTCTCATGTGCCCGTTGTTTGCACCCATAAAATCGTAGTTTTATTTCAGCTGAGGTGCGGGTGTCAAATGTGTCTTTCAGCCGGGTTAGTATGTCTCTGACAGTCCTCTTCCTCCCAGGTGGCCAGGACTTTACCTGCCTTTGGGCTGCCCCGATTAATTGGGCCACCAGGATGCTCACTTTTTGCTCTTCTGTGAGGGGGTACACTTGGAAGAGGCTATCCAGTCTTTCTCTAAAGTCATTTAGGGTATGTGACTCCCCTGAGTACTGGGGTAGCCAGGTTGCCCCCGGGATATAGGGCATGGTGAATGGCATGACTGCTGCAGCGGTTGCGCTGGCGGTGGCTGTGGCAGTGGAGCTCCCCTCGGTATCCGGCATCCTCCTCCCCCCTAGTGGACCGTGGCCTACCTTGCGATGCTCTTCTTCCGTAGGCCGCGGCTCCGCAGTCGATCGTCGGGGTTGAGGACCTGGCGTCGCGCTCCGATGACGTTAGCGTCGCTCTTCCTTCCTTCCAGGACCTTACGCAGCGTCGGAGCGTGGGGCGGAGCGTGGGGCGGAGCTTCGGATCTCGCGCGCTTTCGGCGTCCACGCCCCTCTTCTTCCCGTGCGGCGTCCCGAAGATGGCGTCCGAAGGCGGGAAGCAGCTGTGGATGGTGGGAAGAAGGCAGAAGACGGCGTGAAACGGTCCAAGATGGCGTCTGATGGCGGGAATCGGCTCCGGATGGCGGGAAACGACTCCGGACGGCGGGAAACTTCACCACAGGTAAGTATAAAAGTCTCTTTTTCAGGCATGCAGTACCCGGTGGTTGCGGGCACGAAATCCTGCCGACTACGCCAAAGTTGACGCGCCCCCTGGGCCTGAGTTGTGCAGGGGAACCCGGAACCGGGCCTGTTGTAGAATGCTGGGGGTTGTAGTCTCCGTGTGGCGGTGACCCGGTCCGTGCCCAGGGTGGTCAAACCAGTGGCAGTCTTAAGTACTAACAAATGTCCGACTACGCCACCCGTGGATTGCGGTCAGTGGGGACTGCCGCTGCGCTGCAGACCGTTGGGGCTGATGTTGTTTGCGCAGCTGAGTATGGGATGACTCCCCACGGGAGAAGTATTGCCTCAGGGCAGCTAATGTGGAAGATGATGGGAGTAATGGTGTGAGGGTCCCAGTGCTAATGGTGCAGGAGCGGCAAGGAATCACAGAGACGGGAGGTGCAGTTTAGGGTCTTTACTGATGGTACAAGGCAGACCCTCCCGGGAGTACTGGCTAGTATAAGGGGCCTGGTCAGTCTGCGAGCAAGCAGGAGTTTCCCTGGCCAGGTGGAGTTGTAGGCCTCCCCGTTTATCTGCACTCTTCCTGGCTACCTTGCTGTCAGCGGTTACAAGTAGCCCACGTCCCTGAGTATACCGTGTGGTGCTCACCCGTATGGCTGGTGACTTGGGGCCTTCTGTTAGCCTCCGCTCCTGGATGGCGGCGCTGGTCCCTTCTGTGTGACTGAGCCTCCGGGCTTCTATGGCCAGAGGACCTGGAATCCCCTGCCGGCTGGTTTCTGCTGCTGGGTGTATATCAGTCCCCACAGCCTCGGACTCCTGTGTCCGGCTTTAGTATCTTCGTCCAGGGCGTACTCTGCTCAGCTCCAGCCCCTGGACTTCTGCTACTGCTCCTACAGAGCTCCTGTTCTTGCTTTCCCTGTGTCTGGAACTGTCTGCAGCTCCACTCTGACCCTGTCTGCTCTAATCCCGCCCCAGACCCAGTTTAAAAGGGCAGATTCCTCCCCTCCCAGGTCTGGGCGGACCGTGTTGCATGTTTAGGGATCCTGACCAGAGAAACTCCCACTTGCTCTCAGGCATAATATCTCTATTACTGTGGCAACCAGACCCCTGGGGTGTCACACTTCCTCCGTAGATTACAAGGGCCACAGTCTCTGCACCATTTCTCTACAGCCCCTCTCATGCCAATCCAGAAGAACCGTCCTCTTAGCAGGAACTCCAGTTTCTTCCAGCCGAAGTGCCCCGCTCAGTCATGGTAAGCCTCCAGGACCATAGCTGCATCTCGCCTTGGGACCACGACTTGCCAGATCAGCTCGTGCATCCGATGGTTGACGAGTATTCTGCACAGCTTACCTTCATAGAGGAACAGCCTGCTCTTCTCTTTCCATAGCTGCTTGGCTTCCTCTGGAGCATCCGGATCAAGACGGGCGTCTTCTCGGGTCAGCAGGTCTTTCACCATGCGGATTGCAGGGTCACTATCTTGGGTCTCGGCCCAGCTGTGGTGAGGTAGGGGATTGATCATGATGGTTGTTAAGTCTTCCTCCTTCACGCGGTGGGAGTATTGAGTGGCCCCATACTGGTGGAATGCAGGGAGCTCTACCTCCTCCAGCTCGTCTGGATCTTCTCCCTCATCGGGCAAGTAGGGCATTCTCGATAGGGCATCTGCATTAACATTGGCTCGGCCTGCCCGGTACTTGATGGTGAAGTCATAATTTGCTAGCCGGGCCATCCACCGCTGCTCTAGGGCACCAAGTCTCGCATTGTCCAGATGCATTAACGGATTGTTGTACGTATACAAAGTGAACTTCGCAGAGGCCAGGTAATGCTTGAAACGCTCCGTTACGGCCCACACCACTGCCAAGAACTCCAGCTTAAAGGAGCTGTAATTCTCCGGGTTTCTCTCAGTGGGCCTCAGCTTTCGGCTGGCGTACGCAATCACCCTTTCTCTGCCCTGTTGGTTCTGTGACAGTACGGCTCCCAGCCCCACATTACTGGCGTCTGTGTGGTGGATAAAAGGCTGGCCATAATCGGGGTAGGCCAGGATCTCATCCCCTGTGAGGGCCATCTTCAACTGGCGGAAGGACTCCTCTTCCGGCTTGTACCACTTGAAGGGTGGCTTTTGGCTTCTGGACTTATACTGTCCTATCAGGAGGTCCTGCATAGGGGCTGCCATCTTAGTGAACCCGGGGATGAACCTTCGGTAGTAGCCTACCAACCCGAGGAATTGCCTCACTTCTTTGATGTTAGAGGGGCTTGGCCAGCTCTTGATGGCTGTCACTTTGTCGGGGTCGGGGGCTACTCCCTCGGCACTCACCACGTTCCCTTGGTTCTGTACATTTGGTTTCAACAGGTGACACTTTGAGGGTTTCACCTTCAGGCCATAGCCTGGGCTTTGAACACCTCGGCCTGGTGCTTTAGATGGTCCTCGTAAGTCTTCGAATAGACGATCACGTCGTCCAGGTAAAGGAGGACCGTCTCGAAGTTTTGGTGCCCTAGACAGCATTCCATCAGCCACTGGAAGGTCCCTGGTGCGTTGCAGAGCCCGAAGGGCATACAGTTGAACTCGCTCAGTCCCATCGGGGTTGTGAAGGGGGTCTTCTTCTTGTCAGGCTCTGCCACAGGAACCTGCCAGTACCCGCTAGTAAGGTCCAAAGTAGAGAAGAAGTTAGCTGATTTTAGGGCTGCTAAAGACTCCTCTATCCTAGGTTACGGGTACGCGTCTTTATGGGTGATACGGTTGACCTTTCTATAGTCCACACACATTCTCATGGTACCGTCTTTCTTTTTTACCAGAACCAAGGGGGCTGCCCAGGGGCTACAGCTATCTCTAATGACCCCAGCTTCTTTCATTTCTCTCAGCATGCCCTTTGCATTCTGATAATGTGCAGGGGGTACAGGCCTGTGTCTCTCTTTTATTGGTGGGTGGCTCCCCGTGGGGATATGGTGTTCTATCCCTCTTACTCTGCAGAAGTCTAGCGGGTGCTTACTAAAGATTCTCTCGTACTCCTGTACCACCTGGTAGACTCCTTGTTTTTGGTGCAGGGGAGTGGAGTCTGCACCCACATGGAGTTCCTGGCACCAGTCCTCCTTGTGTTTCTGTGAGCCATTACCCTCCACCGGGGAAGATGGAGGCAAGGGTTCCACGACCCTGATAGCATTGTGTTGGACGGCAAACAATTTAGCTAGTGTAGCGTACCGGGACAAGTATACTTCCCTTTCCCCAATGTTTAAGATCCGGACCTGCACCCTTCATGGTGGACATCAACCACCCCCCTGGCTGTCAAAATGGTGGGCCTGCTGTCCGAGTACACGGGTTCTACCATGGCTTGGTAGTCTCTCCCTCTTAATCCGATTGCAGTCCGACACCAGATCATCATTTCACTTTTGGGAGGCATGGCAATGGGCAACGGGTCGCTCATCCTCACGCTACCGATCTTACCACCAGACAGTTCTACCTGTTGCTGCCTCATCAGGGCTCTAATCTCCTTCTGGAGGACCCTCTGTTGGTTGGAGCTCGCATTCATCGCCACCTGCTGCAAAATCATAATTACTTCTGAAAGACAGTTTTCAATCACGTTAGTACGAACAGTTATTTTAGGGTGACTTTCACGGCGATCGATGTCCACAATGATCACTCCCTGTGCCGGCAGTTCAACCTTACCAATCTTGATGGTCATCTCTCTGAACCCCACTTGCGGCACAGGTTGGCCATTGCTGGCGATGATGCTTAAGTCATCGTCTGGATAACGGGTTATATCCGCGTCATTCCAGTACCGCTTGAAAAGTACGTAGGGGATGGTAGTCACTTGAGACCCGGTGTCCAGCAGTGCACTCATGGGGACACCGTCCAGCACTACGGGTAAGACCGGGCACCCCCCCACGTACTTATCACGCCAATTAGACGGGCCTGGTGATCTTATGCCTGGGGGTTGGCCCTCTGCCCCAGGTCGGGCCCATTTAAAGTACAGTATCTTCCTAGGTGTCCAGGCTGACTGCAACGGCGGCAAATCGGCTGTCCATCCTCAGTGTAACGGTCGGCGGTCCTCCCTCTGAATGACGGGATCCTCCTCTGTCGACGCCACGGGACATCCTCCGGACTGGAAGCCAGCTTGATGGGTCCTGACGGGTCCACCTGTAACGACTGTACAGTCCTGGTCAATGCAGCAATACTTCTGGTTAGTTCCTGGACCTGATGGTGCAGGTCTGCAGGAGGGGATGGGCTTGAGACCAGCGCATCAGCCCCCACAAGGTCTGCAGGGTAGGGCGCCGCCCCCTGGTGGCAAGTAATGGCAGGGTACCGGGAAGCTACAGCGCCACTTGGTGGGGGTTCTCGGAGCACCCGGATGGCCCTATCCTTGAACTGCGCAAAAGTCAAATCGGGGTTCTGTAGGGCCATGAGGCGCAGCTGGGTCCTGTGGGCGCTGGACAGCAGGCCTTCTATGAACTGGTCAGTTAACAGCTTATCGGTGTCCTGCATGCTACCAGGGTCAGCTTGTTTGATAGCTCTCAGGGCTTCTTGCAGGTTCAAGGCATAGTCTCTAATACTATCCTGGGCTCGCTGCTTACAGCCATAGAACCGCATTTTTATTTCTGCTGAGGTACGGGTATCAAAGGTACTCCGCAACCTGGCCAGAATGTCCTTTACAGTCCTTTTCTCCTCATCTGACCATGATTTCACTTCCCACTGGGCTGCACCGGTGAGCTGCCCCGTCAGAATGCTCACCTTCTGTTCCTCTGTCAGGGGATAAACTTTAAATAGACTGTGTAGTCTTTCCTTCAAGTCAGTCAATGTATGGGAATCCCCTGAGTATTGGGGCAGCCAGGCTGCTCCGGGGATGTAGGGCATAGAGAACGGCATCACCGCTGCTGCAGCCACACTGGTGGTAGAGGGTCCCTCCGCGTCCGTCATCTTCTTCCCCCCTAGTTAACCGTGGCCTACCTTCCGTTGATCCTCTTCCATAGGCCGCGGCTCTGCTGGTGCTTCTCCGGGCGAGGACCTTGCGTCGCGTCCTGGTGACGTCAGCGTCGCTCTCTCTCCTTCCAGGACCTTGCGCAGCGTCTGTGCGTAGGGTGGGGCTTCAGATCTCGCGCGGTTTGGACGTCCACGCCCCTCTTCTTCACTCGCGGCGTCCTGCAGATGGCGTCGGATGGTGGGAAAACGGCTGAAGATGGGGGGAAAACAGCTGAAGATGACGGGAAACTGCTGAAGATGGCGGGAGACGGCTGAAGATGGCAGGAAACGGCTCTGGATGACGGGAAACCTCCCTCTCAAGGTACGCAGACAGTCTTTTCAGGCACGCAGTACACTTTTGTGGCGGGTGGGTCACAATCCTGCCGACTACGCCAAAAAGCTGACTCGCCCCCTGGGCCATGGGGTACTCAGGGCCGGGCCTCTGGATGCGGATGGGGAGTAGTAGTGGCGACCCGGTCCCGTGCTCAGGGTGTCAGGCTTAAAGGGGAACCGTCTTTTGATATATATATAGGGTAAGTTCCGACTACGCCAGCCGTGGATTGCGGTCAGAGATTACCGCCGCTGCAGTGCAGACCGCTGGGGCAGATGTAAGTGTGCAGCACTGAATAATATAACTCCCCACGGGAGGAGTGTGGCCACAGGGCAGTATAGATAGGTGATGGAGGGGATGATTCCGACCGCAATAGCCAGGAAACGGAGGTCTCTTAAACAGTTCAGGGTCTTTATTTGAACAGGTGAAATGACCCAAAAATAGTCCCGGCTAGGAGGGGACCTGGATGTCTGAGAACAAGTGGGATGCCCTTCTGTTCAGGGTGAGGGTGTAGGCCTACCGTGCTCTCTGCACTCTTCCTGGCTATTTCCCTCCTCGTGGTTTAATAGCCCACGTTCCTGAGCTTGCCTTGTCTTCTCGCCCGTATGGCTTGCAACTTGGGTCCCTTTCTACTCTTGGCCTGGTGCAGCTCTGCTGGTCCCTTCTGCTGTGGCGGAACCTCCGGGCTTTTTAGGCCAAGGGACATACAATCCCCTGCGGTCTGGTTATTTGCTGTAGGACTTGGAATCCTAACAGCCTCGGACACCAAAGTCCGGTAGTTCTGTTTCTCTCTCAGCCAGGACAGGCTCACGTCACCTTCCGTCCCTGGCTTGTGGCTCCTCTACAGCCACACGACCTCCTCAGCTTCAGCTGAACTGGCTCTCCCTTCTCTGGGACGCCTCTCACTTCAGAGACAGGTCGTCCAGTTCTTTCTAACCCTGCCCCCAGCTCCAGCTTTTATAGGGGCAGCCTGCTCCCCCTACTGGCCTGGGACAGGAGGTGCTACATGCTAATGGTCCCTAACCAGAGAACCTCCCCCTTGCTCTCAGACACAGCTTTGTTATACATTTGTGGCATCCAGGCCAGGGTGACACATCATTATCTCAGTAAATTAGAATACTTTATAACACCAGCTTGAAAAATGTTTTTAAAATCCGAAATGTTGGCCTACTGAAATGTATGTTCAGTAAATGCACGCAATACTTGGTCAGGGCTCCTTTTGCATCAAATACTGCATCAATATGGCGTGGCATGGAAGCGATCAGCCTAGGGCACTGCTGAGGTGTTATGGGAGCGCAGGTTGCTTCAATAGCAGCCTTCAGCTTGTCTGCATTGTTGGGTCTGGTGTTTCTCAACTTCCTCTTGACAATACCCCATAGATTTTCTATGGGATTAAGGTCAGGCGAGTTTGCTGCCAATCAAGCACTGTGATATTGTTGTTTTTAAACCAGGTATTGGTACTTTTGGCAGTGTGGACAGGTGCCAAGTCCTGCTGGAGAATGAAATTTCCATCTCCAAAAAGCTTGTCAGCAGAGGGAAGCATGAAGTGCTCTAAAATTTCCTGGTAGACCGCTGCGCTGAGTTTGGTATTGATAAAACACAGTGGATCTACAGCAACAGATGACATGGCTCCCCAAACCATCACTGACTGTGGAAACTTCACACTAGACCTAAAGCAGCTTGGATTGTGGCCTCTCCACTCTTCCTCCAGACTCTGAGACCTTGATTTCCAATAGAAATGCAAAATTTACTTTCATCTGAAAACAACACCTTGCACCACTGAGCAACAGTCCAGGTCTTTTTCTCCTTGGCCGAGGTAAGATGCTTCTGGCGTTGTCTATTGGTCATGAGTGGCTTTACACAAGGAAAGCAACACTTGTAGCCCATGTCCTGGATACGTTTGTGTGTGGTGGGTCTTGAAGCAATGACTCCAGCAGCAGTCCACTCCTTGTAAATCTCCCCCAAATTTTTTATGGCCTTTTCTTAACAATCCTTTCAAGGCTGTGGTTATCCCGGTTTCTTGTGCACCTTTTTCTATCATACTTTTTCCTTCCACTCAACTTACCATTAATATGCTTGGATACTGCACTCAGTAAACAGCCAGCTTCTTTAGCAATGACCTTTTGTGGCTTACCCTCATTGTGGAGTGTGTCATTGACTGCCTTCTGGACAAGTCAGCAGTCTTCCCCATGATTGTGGAGCCTACTGAAAAAGACTAAGGGATCTTTTTAAACACTTAGGAAGCCTTTGTAGGTGTTTTTTGTTAATTATTCTAATTTACTAAGATAATGACTTTTGTGTTTTCATTGGCTGTAAGCCACAATCATCAACATTAACAGAAATAAACACTTGAAATAGATCACTCTGTTTGTAATGACTCTATATAATATATGAGTTTCACTTTTTGTATTGAAGAAATGAAATAAATAAAATTTTTGAGGCTATTCTAATTTTGTGAGAAGCACCTGTACAATCACATAAAATAAAGGAGAACAAAAGAAAAAGTACTAAACCTGTGTCACAGAAATGGCTCACAGCTTAGCGGAGGGAGCTACTCCTTTTTGAGAAAATCCTTAGAGCAACGGACTTAACCAAAGCAAGCTGTACCTTCCAGGACAGACAAATGACCAAAACTCAAACAAATTTTTATTAGATTAAGGTTACGCCAACATTACTTGCCTTGATGAGCTCATATGAGGGTGTGTCATGGGATGTGCTAGGTCTTTTAGAAGTTTGAGATTCCCCAACTTTCAGGATATCTTTGCCCCTGGAGGTCCCAGGTGGGAGATATCTTTGTCATGTTACCTATCACGATTTTACCATTCTGTAGAGATGAAACATAGCATGGATTACATGATCCATCTTTCTGATGTTAAAGGAGTTGTCCGGTCTAAAATGATAAGTCTGCAATCACTCTGTGTGACTGCAGACTTTTGAATCCCCCCCGGGTACGCACTGAGCTACGAGGATTCTCCGGTTTCTGAGCCAGGAATGGTGGGGATGTATGCGATTATATAAAACTTCCAGGCAGAAGCAGTCAAGGAATAAATAAATGGCTTCCAGGCCGTCACAGTATCTTATGATTGTGTATAGAGACTCAACATCTGCCACAGCAAGAAACATGTCAGGTTCCAAGTATATTCATCAACATGATTGAGGACATCTGTGATGTCTCTGTCATAGGAAGGCAGCGTCTAATAGCATCTAAAAGGAATGCTAGTAATTTATTCGGCAAAAGTTTCAAATTCAGCACGAATATGGCACATTCGGATTCATAGTCGCAAAGGCGAGCAAATTTTCTTAAAATTGGAAAAGTTTGACGAATGTGCGTGGGACCGGGAATACAGGGCAAGCACGGCGTTTTGAACAGTTTTGTTAGCATAGTGTATGATGAGCGGTGACATGTGCCAGGTGAGTGAGGGGGCTGTGGAAAGCTTAGAACAGGTCAGATCAGCGACGCACTGTTTTTTTTTTTCCTGTGGGCGGTAACTTTAACTGAGGAAAGCGCCGCCAGCCAATCATAGCGCAGGAAGCATCTACACTGTCCAGACATAAGGGCATCTACAATTGGCTGCAGAAATCACATGTCCTCTCAATATAAAAAGCAGCCATGTTCCCTTAGCGCCATTATATCCATGTCACTGCTGGAGACAGACGCAGCTCAGTGTTCTCCTGTGTAATGAGAGATATTAGCTAGATAGATGGGCGCTTATGTGGTAGTCAGAGAGTGTAGATAATTCCTGGCCTGTGTACCTCTGCAACCACTGGTGCAGCACATTTTTGGTGTTCTTGTGCAAGTACTGAGATTCTGACAGAAACAGAGGACCTGTGCACCGCTGGTATAGAGCTCCATGTCTCAGTATACCTTGAATCTTTTTTTGCACTTGCTAATGTGATCAAGCTAGTGCAGTGCACCTTTTCAGTTAGTGGGGTTGAAATTGTGCTCTGCACAGTCTGCAGAGCTTTTTATTGCAGAGCACAAAATCAGTTTTTTTTTCTGTTGCTATTGTGATATTGAAAGCTGTGTGCACTGAAGTTTTTTTTAGTGTCAGGTACTATTTTAGTGGAGTTGAACTTCAGGTAGTTTCAGAGTAAAAAAATACATTTTTTCTCTTGCTACGCTCAGTCCAAAAAATATTTTTTCCTGTGCCAAAAGTCATACAGTGCTATAAAGCCAGCTACTACGTCAGTGGCATTCAAAGTCAGCTGGATGCAGAGCTTATGCAGAGTAACCCAAAAATATTTTTTGCTCTGAATAAAGTGATACAGCTGGCTAGATCTGAGTTTGAAATATTTTGAAGCATATATTCTATGTCATACTGGCCTCATCCACATTCAAAAAAAAAAAAATTTTTCTGTTCCTAAAGTAATACAGCACGGGACATCTCAGTTTGAAATTGTTTGGAGAATATCTCGTAGGTTTTATCGGCCTTATGCACACTAACAAATTTCTTTTGTCTGTTAGTAACGTTATACGGCAGGCCATATCTTACCTTGTAATATAATGTCACTGAAATTCAGGTGTGTGCTGAGCTATTGCAAAGGAAAAAAACATATTTTTCTTTAGTTAATTGCGTGCTCCTACCACTGTATCTGACCAAGATGAGTAGGAAAAAAGAGGGCATCGTGGAAGGGGGAATAGGCTTCCACCTCAACATCACACGCAGTACAGTCCACAGAGGTGGCACCCCAATTACCCATGCTTCCCCCCCCCCGCGTCACAACTTGCCAACTGCCCAACTGACTGTAGTGAACCACAGATGGGCGAGTCTGTAGAACTCTTCACCCGTTCTACACCATGGGCATCAGAAGTATACTCCAAACAGTCAAGAGGAGGAAAGCATCTGCACTGATGCCAACATTTTTTTTAGCTTGGATTCGGGGCAGGAAGAAGTTTGCAGAGTGGGAACAGACTAAGCACCTCTGCACCCTTCTGCACGGTTTTGAAATGGCTACTAAACTGGTTAGCGCTGACTTTGTCGTCATCAGCATCACTCTTCCGATCATACATGCTGGAGCAAACTTTGAATAATTTACAACAGGAGGTGGTGGCCCCAGAAGAAGAGGAGGATGCGGAAGGGATATTAATGTCTCAAATTTCCAGACTGTCATCACACAGGTGGATGCCAAGTGATTGTGGATTACAGCGATCGAGGGGGTTTGGTGATACCAGGAAAACTGTTAGTGAAGGTGCAAGAGCCGAGGAACTAATGGAGGAGGAAGAGGTGATGGGCGAGCAGCTGTTAGAGGATGAAGAGGATAATCATCCCCTCTTGTTTTAACGTGGTTGGCAGGAGGTGACGGAGTAAGCAAGCATCAGTGTTACGCAGTCTACAAAACAGTCTTGCTTTGGACCTCCTGGAAGAGCCCGACATATGAGTGCCTTCTTGATGCATTATCTGCAACATGATCCCCGTATTGTTAGGATTCAAAATAATGCTGACTACTGGGTTGCCACTCTGTTATATCCACGTTATAAGAGTCAATTTTGCCAGATGCTTCCCGTCCTGGAAAGGGACCCGCTTATGTTGGAGTATCGAAACAAACTTTTAAGCAACCTTAATAGAGGTTTTCCCCAATATAACAGTGAGGCACACAGTGTGCATCGCAGCTGTAGTCTTTTAACCTCGGGCACATGAGTTTGTCAACGCCAAAACATTAGCAGTAGCAGCAGAGTAGGTGGCAGAAGCAATTTCTGGGAGTCCTTTCACACATTTTTTGCACCAGCTCCTGCACCAGCACAACAGAGTACAAGTCTGACACGTGGTAAACGACTGGAGAGAATGGTACAGGAGTATCTAGAGTTCAATATCAATACCATCAGGGAGGGTTTAGACCCCTTTACATTTTAGTCTTCAAAAATGGATGAATGGCCTGAGCTCGCCTCTCACGCCATGGAGGTTTTATCATGTCCGGCAGCCAGCGATCTCTCTGAACGGGGCTTCAGTGCTGCTGGTAGTGTCTTGATGGATAAGCTCTGCGGGCTGTCCCATGAAAATGTAGACCACCTAACTTTCATCAAGATGAACAAGTCATGGATCTCCAAGAACTTTTGCATCCCAATTGCAAACTCTACAGAGTAGGCAATGTTGTTGTTTTGAGTGTGCTGCATTGATCTCTTGAAATTGCAGTCTGTGATATGGCTTCTGTGCCTGCTCTTCCTGCTACTGCTGTTGCAGGTTTTAGGCCCTAATTTTGGGAAGTGTGGAGAATTCTGATTGTGTCTCCATCCAGTGGGTTGGCTGTAGTGGGACAGGCTTGGGTCTGCGTTAAACTACTTGTAGTCTGATGACATTGATGCCACTTCGGCGGTGATAGGCCCTCATTTAGGGCAATGTGAATACTCCTGATTAGATCTCCATCTCCCGGATTAGCTGTACTGGAAGAGGTGTGGGTCTTATTTACACTATTTCTAGAGTAGTGAAATTGATGCCACTTTGCTGGCTTCTGCTACTAATTTTTTAAATGTGGGGAATCCTGATTGGGTCTCCATCTATTGGGTTGGCTGTAGTGGAACCTTCCTGTTCTGCAGTCTAAGTTGTGTAAGGTGGCGTACCAGTCCTTGCTACACTCCTGATACAGACTGTGCCTGCTGAACTCCTGATACAAACTCTGCCTGCTGCACTCTGATACAGACTCTGCCTGCTGTACTCCTGATATACACTCTGCCTGCTGCATTCCTGATACAGACTCTGCCTGCTGCACTCCTGATATACACTCTGCCTGCTGCACTCCTGATACACACTCTGCCTGCTGCACTCCTGATACAGACTCTGCCTGCTCCACTCCTGATACAGACTCTGCCTCCTGCACCATCTAGTCTGTTCTACTGAGTCCAGCTGCTTCGCATCCGTTGGTCTGTCCTGGAGTGGCACCTGGCTTTCATCGGGAGCCTAGTCTAACCTCACCATCAGAGGCTCTAGTGAGCAGTCCGGTGCTTGCTTAGTCACACCCCTCCAGGATCTCCGGGGTCTGTGGCACAGTGGTTCCATAAACCACATCCATGACAGTGCACCCTCGCAGACAAGGTCCTCTCTCCTGTTGTACCAGTCAGTGACCCCTTTTGACATGTAAAGCTCAACTGAGTAAATGTCGCTGTCACAGTAATATTAATCATAGTACTTGTACTCTGGGTCAATTGATGGCACTTCCCTGGTGTCTACACCTAATTTGATGTGTTTTGGCAGCTTTTGGTCCCGTTTCTAGGTGTTGTATATGCATTTTTTTGGTCCCCCCATTGACTCCTATGGGATTTGGAAATGTTCGGCTAATAAATTTGGCGAATATCAATTTGTTTGGCAAACTTTTCCGAACCGAACATTGAAATGTCCGCTCATGCCTAGTCTCAAACAAAGGTTGGAGGTAATGTTCAATGAACTTGCAAACTGGATCGCATAGCCCTGCAATGCCAGAGACAATTGAATGTCCTAGTGGATTCACAGAATCTTTGTACTTTGGGAAGTAGATAAATGTTGAAATAACAGGGCATCTAACCATCAGACCCTCAAATACCTTTTTAGTGATGATACCTTGTTCTAAAGCATTTTCAAACCTCTTGGAGAGTTCGATAAGAGGAATGGCAGATTTTGAGGTAAGGGAGTGTAAGTCTCACTATTCCTGAGTTGTTTAAAGGCCTCCTTGTATTTCTCAGCAGGCCAGATGAAAACATTCACCCCCTTGTCTGCTGATTTGTAAACCACATCATTAAATGATTTAAGCTCTTGTAAGGCTTGGCGTTGATGTGAGGGTAGATTATCACCAGCCCTTTTGTTTACAATGGATTTGAAATTCTTAGTGACCAACTTAGTGAAAATCTCCACCTCAGGGCAAAGTGACAAGTGGGGGAAAGTGGTACATCTGGGAAATATGAAAGAAGGAAAACTATCTGTGACAGTGAGATTTTGTTAATTTTTCAATTTTTCCAAGAAATGGGTGGCCTCTTGTTTCACTTTATGGTTCAAACCAAGGTCCATCACAGATTTAGAATATAGCTTTTTCAGAACCAAATTCTGGGAAAGTAACCGCAAGTCTTTCATAGCTGTGAATAAGTCAAAGTTGTTTCTGGGTACAAAGATAAGTCCTTACCCTAGAGCTTCACATTGTGTAGTGGAAAGTATATGAAAGGATAAATTAATTACTCGAAGATTATGTTGTTTATATTTTTTCTCATTGGAGTGAGATGGAATCAGTCTATGTGAATTGTTAAATCTATTCTTGTTGGATCTAAGATGTCTGGTGTATTCGGTATTCTCAACCACATTTTTCCTTATGTCACCCACTTGTACGCTGTCATTGATTGTTGAAAAGAATGAGGCTGAGCTTGAATAGGTTCATGACATAGATCTTGATCTTACATTGAATTCCCTCTGCCTATAAACCCGGTTGTTCTGAAGGTCTGACAATACACGTAGGTACTTTATTTTATTTTCCCCCCACAATCTCCTTTTTTCAACTTCTGGAGCTCACCATCGAGCTATCCATTAAATTTTGAGAACAAATCAGGGCTCAGTTGTCTATTAATGCTATCCTGGATATTATTGATCTCACTATCAGTATCCAATGACACCTCAGTATCTTTGAGGAGTCATTGGACTGAAGAAGTAATTCCATGTGGAGGATAGCTTTTTGTAGGAATTCTTGAGTTCTTCTTTACCTATTTGGGTACTGATCTATGAGGCCTAATGGTCCAATTATTCTCTGTTACTTTTTTTATTCAAATAATTGTATCGGGGGCGTGGCCAATGCTCAGGACATGCAGGAAGCATAACTCTGTGCTCCGTACAGGCTTACCCTTTAAAAGCAACATAACAAGCTTCATAAGAAGAATTTGCTGTTAAAATCCAAATGGACATATTCCTCATCTTCTCAGGATCAATTTGAGACCAAGAAGACTTATCCCACCTCAACAGTTCAGGAGAAACTCCGTGGGTGAGCTGGCGGGGGATTGCTTTGAGTTCCCATCAGCTCCGTGACCTGCGACACAGACCTGCAGGCCTGCAGGCCTCTGTGTCCTCACAGAGAAACTCCGTACCTCCGGACATCGGAACTATATACTCCCTGTACACCCATCTGGGACCAAAGACAAGACACCTCTTAAAGTAAAGGGGGGACCATGGTTCCCTGAAAACCCGCAGATCCCAGGACCAGTGAATCACCTAACTTGCGCTACTTGCAGAGGAGCACGGACTTTTAACCCCTGAGACGGCGCGCAGGCACGGAAGAAGAAGAACAGGCATACTCCACAAGCTTCCCAACAAGGTCAGTCGAGACACCGCAACATTATTAAGCACTTACCGTGTGTCTGTGGGGTGGCACAGCTCGGCTCTGGAAGCTGCCTGTCGCGTGTACGCAGCCCTCCCCCTCCTGCTGCAGCGTCGCGCGATCCTCTCCATCCTCCTGCTGTACTGAACTGGCGGTGACTGCGGGCCGGGGTGACTGCAGCTAATTAGCACCAGCGGTCCCTGCTAAAGACAGAGAGACTTAGTGCCAGTGAGGAGGTGAGGCGGATGCCTTGAGCTCACCTCAGTACCACCGCTACCCAGGCACAATAGCGGAGTCAATCAATAAGCTGCGTGCAGGAGCGCCGCTTGCCTCTGCCTCCACTCCCTGCTGAGCCTCACTACAGCCCGACGTGGGCCATTTAGATATATCTGCCCCGCTCTTTAACTGGCAGGGAGACCTGCATAATAAAACTCCCTCACATCATTGGAGGTACTGAGGACAAGACGCAGCTGTCCACTGCGCAAGAGCAGTGGAGGAATACAACTTAGGAGAAGGCTGGCACCCACCCAATAAATCTGCACCTTCTCAAACACCTTATCCCCTTGGAAGAATATTGGAATACAAGGAAGCCCTGTTGGTTAATTAACAGTCTCTTCTGGGACAATTACACCACTGAACTCAGCTACTGTCAGCCTATACAGCAAAGCTCAGCCATTGGCTATTACACATACTGACAGTAGTTTCTATACCCCTATGTGAGAACTCCTCTGCGCTTCTGCTTTTCTCTAGCTGTGACCAGCTTTGAGTCAGGGTAGGAGGCTGACTATACCCTGTTCTAACCCATAGACACTGAGATAACATAACTTTAAACACCCATTACGGAAGACGGGACTGTCTGCAGCTGAAAACTCACCTTCACTGGCCTTCCCAGTAAGAAGTCCCAGAACATAATATACCTCAACTGACAATAGAGAAGGAGGAATATTTTGAGCTCATTCATATTGGAGTGACTGATATCTACCTTTATCTCATCCCCTACAACTTCCAAGTGAAAGTCATGACCTGTATTTCTTGCTTCTATGTACAACTAAATGCCTATCATAAGTGCTTAGGTTGTTAACCTGTATTATTTCTTTCCAGGCACTCCATAATCTGAAAAATATAGCTGCATTATTTGTGTTGCATAATACTTCACTCCCTAAACTCTTCTAATACACTAACATCTTCTTAAACACTTCTAAAAGGTCTGCTTAATAATTGAAGCTACCTATCTCTTAATAGTCAGCACTAGTTATCTGCTGCCGCCAATAAGCTGTGGTTGTAACTTATTTTCAAATTCCTGCTCAGTTTCACTATACTCCATTGCCTAAAAATTAAAACTCCACAAATGGCCTCTAAAACAAGGAACTCACAGAAGCACTCGGACACTGCCGCTAAAACAAAAACCTCAAAAGAAAAAACCCTCCACTGCTTTTCTGATTCTAATCTCTTGGCTCTCTCCCAACTCTCCCAACATCATTAGTCCCATTAAATCTAGGTCACCCCTAAAAAGAGCGGAGAACTACCCAAATTCAAAAAATTCTAAAACAATCGTCTCCACCAATAAACCTACTAAAAGTGAAACATCACCAAAACCTCAGAGAATCACCAATCCCGCACTCGTCTCTAACTCCCCAATAACCAACAAGGGAGAAGAAGAGATGGATCTCTCTATCTCCTCTAAAAGAAGAGAACCAGGGGATTGGGGTAACAAATACATATTCATTTCAGAAGACTCTGAGGACGAATTTCTAGACACATCCCCTAACCCGAGCCCTGAAAGGAGACTCATCAAAAAAGACTCGTCCCCTCCACCTCATGATTCAGATCTGAATATAGCACCAAAACAATCTACTCCCCACACCTCAGAGATTACTGACTTTGGGTCATACTTAGACAACTTGACCAAAACAATAGACAAGAATATGAAGCTTGGCTACAAAAAACAGGTGGAAACAATTCAATCCACCCTGGATACTTTTGATCACAAACTTGAGGAGAATGCTAAGAGACAGCATAGTTGAAGAGAGAACTGAAACTCTCACCTCCGAAAATCAGGACATTAAAGCTGAACTTAAGAAACTTAAATTGAAAGTCGCAGATCTAGAGGACAGGAGTCGGAGAAACAATTTAAAAATTAGGGGCATCCCCGAAAATGTAACACCTTCCAATCTCTCTGCATACGCTAAAAACTTATTTAAGCAGGCAATCCCATCTCTATCAGAGCAGGATCTCATTATTGACAGAATCCACCGACTATTCCGTCCAGCGTCCATTTCCTCAGATCTACCCAGAGACACAATATTGAGAATGCATTTTTTCAGTACCAAAGAAAAAATTTTGAACTACATTAGGGAAGAGAAAAAATTCCCCGATCCGTATTCACAACTAAAAATTTTTGCAGATTTCTCAAAAGAGACCATGGATGCAAGGAGAGCATTTAAAGAAACCACAAATACCCTAAGAGACATAGGCATCCAATACCGGTGGGGATTCCCTGTGAGACTACTAGTTCTTTTCAAGGGAAAAACAATTCCCCTTTCTGATCCAGAAGAAGGCCTTAAATTTATTGCCTCCTTAAAGGATAACCCACGCAGAGAAACAAAATCACCCAATCGCGGAACATTAATAGGTCCTCTATGCAGGTACTCTTCCACACTCTCCCACATACCCTTTTAAAGTAAAATTCCACAGGGTATACAATGTTAAAAAACACAATATTGTATTTGCCAATTGCATAACTGTTGAGTCATTTGACTACCTTAACATACTCATTTTGATCCAAGTTGTTAACACACCACATCCAAGTATATCTTCTTGTTCTTCTCTATATATAGCCTTTACGGTCTTGTACCACAATTTTTCACCCAAAACCGAAAGAGAACCTTATTGGTGAAGGCTCCTTCAGGAAGATTTTGTTTTGTCTTTTGTTCGAGAGAAATCGGAAATTTTGCAATTATCTGTCATTCCATACTCTGTTTTATATTGCTTAAATTACCAGTGATATTCGTCTGAATTAATACAGGCTGTGCACATTTGTTCTGTACTCCAGCTAATTTGATCTGATTTAAAGATTTGTTGAGTCAATTAATCTTCTACCCCTCTTGAAACATCTCATCTGCTAACCTCAATAATGTCTATCAAGATTGTCACTTATAATGTTAGGGGCTTAAACAGCCCCAATAAAAGATTTTCTCTCTGGAAGGAGTTAAACCACCTCAAGGCGGATGTCGCATGCATTCAGGAAACCAGATTCGCCAAAGGAAAACACCCAAAATTTAGCCACAAAAACTACCCCCACATTTTTGAATCCATTAGTGATTGTAAAAAAGCCGGCGTAGCAACAATTATTAAAAATTCTATCCCATTTGAGCTAATTGAGGAATATAAAGATCCAAGAGGCAGATATCACATTTTGGTTTGTAAAATGAATAGCCACGAATGTACTATTGCAAATATATCTGCCCCTAACAAAAAACAAATCGCTTTTTTGAATAAAATTTGGGAAAAGGTTGAAAAAGTCAGAAAGGGTGAGCTAGTTCTCCTTGGAGATTTTAACATAGTACCGGACGGACATCTTGACTCCTCTTCTCCCAATCGTCATCTATATGCCACATTGAACAACTGGCTATCGAAAAAAGAACTCTGACGTATTCAGATGTTTAAATACGACGTCTAAAGAATTCTCTAATTTTTCTGACGCCCATCAGTCTGCATCAAGGATTGATTTAATCCTGAAGGATGTTTTCTCTCTATCCAAATTTACCAATATTTTCATAAATAATAAATTGATTTCAGACCACGCCCCCGTTTTAGGCGAACTCTCCCTAGGCCCTCTCGTTAGAGACAAGTTTTTGTGGAAGTGCAAATCTTCCCTCATCCATATTCCAAAAAACAAAACCTTAATCGAAAAAGCCATCGCCAATTACTTTAAGGAGAATGATACTCCTGACTTAATTAACCCATTTACAAGTTGGTGTGCCCACAAAGCCGTCCTTCGCGGAATTTTAATGCAAATCTCATCTCTAGAGGAAAAAGAAAGCAGATCAAAAATAAATAAACTCCAAAAAAAAGAAATCAATTCAAACT
Organism: Phyllobates terribilis; assembly: GCF_046119375.1. Classification (NCBI taxonomy): domain Eukaryota; kingdom Metazoa; phylum Chordata; class Amphibia; order Anura; family Dendrobatidae; genus Phyllobates; species Phyllobates terribilis. Next base: position 891,085,777 of record NW_027362762.1, on the reverse strand, counting down.
AATCTCCCCTCTCCCTCCCCGACATTCAAAAGGAACTATTAGACCTAAGAGTGGAACTGAAATCGGAAATCTTTTTGTCCTTCGACACAGTTATCAAAAACTCTAAATTTAACCAATACGCTGCATTGAACAAACCCACCCGTTTCATGGCTCGCTATATTAAACAAAGAAGAATCATTAATAGGATTGATAAAATCAAGGCAGAAAATGGTGTAACTTACTACCATCCCAAAGACATAGCCAACCAATTTGCAACTTTCTATAAAAAGCTATACAATATCAACCTAGATCCCTTAATCCCTCAACCAAGTACTGAAACAATCAACAATTTCCTTTCATCTGTCAAACTCCCGAAACTGAACCCTCTGGATCTCGAGTTACTAAATAGGCCTTTTACCACTCTAGAAACAACAAATACTATTAAGCAACTGAAACTTTTAAAGGCACCGGGTCCAGATGGGTTCATCAATAAATATTACAAGGTCTTTAATCAACATCTTTCCTCCCACCTCACCAAAATCTTCAACTCTGCATCGTCTATGGGATCCTTTCCACCAGAGATGTTAGAAGCGACCATCACCCTAATCCCTAAGTCGAAAGGAGACAAAGAAAACATAAAAAATTATAGACCCATTTCCCTAATAAACACGGACATCAAAATTTATTCAAAGATTCTAGCTAACCATCTATCAGACATCCTTCCACAACTCATCAACGACGACCAGATTGGCTTCGTTGGTGGCAGACAAGCTACTGATGGTACTAGAAGACTATTAAATACTGTATCATAAAAATAATCAACACCTATAAACTCTCAGCCACCTTATTAGCGTTAGACGCAAAAAAGGCCTTCGATAGGCTAAATTGGGTATACCTAAGACAGTCACTTATCAAATTCGGCTTTAATAACCATTTCCTTTCCTCAATTATGGCCCTCTACTCCAATCCCCAAGCTAAAATCTATGCAAACAACCAATTATCCAACTCAATTCCCATCTCAAATAGTTCCAGACAGGGCTGTCCTCTTTCCCCCCTACTCTTTGCCCTAGCCATGGAACCATTAGCCCAAAAAATTAGAGAGAACACTAAAATCAAAGGAATCCCCACCATATCCCGCCAATTTAAAATAAGCCTTTTCGCAGATGACATAATGTTATCATTACTAGACCCAATAAATTCGGTAAGGGAAGTTTCGGAATTGCTAGATTCATTTTCACTAATTTCCTACTTCAAAGTCAACAGTGAGAAATCAAAACTACTACACTTTAACCTTGACCAACTTTCAAAAAATGCTTTAAAACTAAACACGTCTTTTAGCTGGGCCAATAAAAGCATAACTTATCTAGGGATCACTATCTGCAAAAATTTTAATTCTATCATTTCTTCCAACCTTGAATCAATCAACGACATCATCCACAAAGAATTAATAAACTTTGGCAAACGTGATCTCTCATGGTGGGGCAAAATACTCACTGCTAAAATGTTCATCTTACCAAAAATCCTCTACATCTTTCATAACCTCCCTTTAATCATTCCCCATGTATTTATTCAAAAAATTCAAAACCAAATAAACTCTTACATCTGGGACAAAAAAAGAGCCCGAATCTCCACCAATATCTTATATAAAAACAAAACTAACGGTGGACTTAGCTTACCCAACATATCCGCATACTACAGTACTTAGCGAACCTCATAAAACAAAGCGCCAACTGGTTCAATTCAACAAATACTCCAGCCTGGATTATCCTAGAAACATCCTTGAACAATAACTCCCCTCCCTGTCAACTGCTATTTAAACACCTTTTCCAAAAAAATACACATGACCCAACTCACCCTATTTTCCATGCGACCATTTGGGCCTGGAAAAAACTTGCAAAGCAGAAGGTGAAAAACCCTCCCAAAGATCCTGACCTAGGCAAGTTTAAAATCGCCCAAAAATTTCCCAATATCATTCGTGGCCTCTTTATACGACTCTTCAATCCCAGACCACTGGGAAAATAAGGGTCTGAGAAAACTAAGAGACCTATATGAGGGCCCTAACATTATACCCTTTAAATCCATTAAAACTAAATTCAACTTATCTTCATCTGATTTCTTTCATTACTCCCATATAAAAGAAATTACACTTAAATTTATTTCAGGTAAACTTTTAATATCTGAGACTTCGGCAAACCTCATTTGTAACCCGTTTCATAAAATTTTTTGGAGCCTACGGCATATCTATAATGGATTCAATAATGAACGGTCATTCAACAAAAACCATTACATGTCACACTGGGAATCAGATTTGAAAAATACCTTTCACAGCGACCAAAGGGAAAATGCGATATCTTATACACAAACTTCAAATATCTCAATGCCACTTCAAGAGGCTTACTTCAAGCTTATCTCGAGATGGTACTACACTCCCATTAGGCTTCACCACATAAAGCCCAACAATTCTCCCCTATGTTGGAGAAACTGTGGGCTTAGAGGAGACCTTATGCATCTCTTCTGGAGCTGCCCTAAAATTCACAACCTGTGGGCCCAGATATCCATTTTGATAAACGATCTTCTGGATAAACCCATCATTCTTTCTCCTCAATCAGGGTTATTATCTATAGGTTTAGAATCCCTCAATTTTTCTGAAAGATCCATCATAATTCATCTATTTCTGGTCTGCAAAAGCTCCCTGGCATTTAACTGGAAAAAATCAACTATCCCCTCATTAGAAGAATTAATTGAGAAAATGAACCAACATAGAACCTACGAATATAGATTCGCCATCATTAACAATAATGTGCCTAAATTTTCAAAAAAATGGGACATCTGGACAGCCAAATTTCCCTATGTCTCTCTTGTCCCTGGTAAATCATAACATCTGCACTACAAACAATGTAACCATTTACGATACTGTATAACTCTCTCGAACTGTTATATTTCTTTTTTGTTGTTACCATTGTCATCGGTTTATACTTGATATTTTTAAAATTATCATCATTGGTCGATTCAACTTCTTCCCCCTTCCCTTGTTTGCCCCTTCCCCATTTAGCCCACCACCCAATACTCATGTTTCTCCCTTCCCATGTTTCACCTCCCTTTCCTGATCATCCCTATTATAATTATCTTGTTTTTTTTTTATTGCTGTTAATTCCTGTTAATTCCTATTAATAACAATAAAAACTATTGTAAAACAAATAATTGTATCATTAGTAGGGCAAGATATGCTATAGAAAAGTGGAGAATCTGACTGTCTAGAAGCTGAAGCCTGAATGTAAAGAGGAGTGCCATGATAGAGGCAGCTGAAGATTGATGTGTTTGGGTGAGGGATTGTGATGCAGTAACTGTAAAGGAATGTGCGTAGGGTTTGTGATGCCCTCTAGCCCACATTGGGTAACCTTGTTTTGTCAGGGATCCCTCCTATGGTATACGGGGGACTGTTGTACTCATAGAATATACACCATTTCATCCAAGTGATTTTTGAATAAGGGAGTTTGCAGCAATGTGTTGTATTTATGGCAACTTGATATGTACTAAACTTATACTAGTCAAATGTATGTGGTCTATGGTGCCACCTGGTGGTTGTTCCCATTTTTTAAATGTTGTGTGTTTTAATTAACTGTTCTCAATAAAGATTAAGTATTTTTATGAAGTATTTTCTGGGTGTTATTTCTTACTCTACTCTAAATCAAGGTTGGTTCTGATAAACACTATTTACATTATATGATATTAGCTCCTTCAGGGTTAGCCTTTTCCTCTGTGTGCTGCCTTTCTCATAAATTCCCTCCTTGCCTGGGCTAAGCATTTTGGTGGGTGGCCCTCTCTTGGCAGGTTCGTTGTGGTACCATGTTCTTTCCATTTGATGATAATGGACTTGATGGTGCTCCGGGGGATCATCAGAGATTGGGATATTTTTTTTTTATAACGCAACCCTGACTTGTACTTCTCAACAACTTTGTCCCTGACTTGTTTGGAGATCTCCTTGGTCTTCATGGTGTTGTTTGGTTTCTGGTGCCTCCTTGCTTAAAGGGGTTTTGCACTACTAGGACAACCCCTTCTTAAACTAAATGTTTGGCCCCGATAAAATAAAAACATCTATATTCACCTCCCATGACAGCTCCATTCCAGCGGTGTCGGCACTTGGGGTCCCGGGGCTGTGATGCAGAGGAATGACATGATGCCCGACACCCAATCAGCGCTGGCGTCACTGTCCCCCTTCGAACAAACGGAACATCAAGAGGAAGCCAGGGCTGCAGCTGATCCAGGACTTCCCATTCATGTTCAGTTTGACCGAAGGAGGGAACAGTGATGGCAGCTCTGTTGGGCACTGCATCACAGCCCCAGGACTGCGAGTGCTGACACTGCTGGAACGGAGCCGGCAGGGGATGTGAGTATAGGTTTTTTATTTTCTTGGCGCCAAATATTTAATTTAAGAAGGGGTAGTCCTAGTAGTGGACGACCCTTTTAATGGTGTTGCAACCTCTGTGGCCTTACAGAAAAGTTGTGTATATACTTACAAACCATGTGACACTTGGATTGCACACAGGTGGACTTCCATTCACTAGGGGTGAATACATATGCACATGCCAATTTTTAGTTATTATATCCCATAAATTCACTTCACCAACTTAGACTATTTAGTGTTAATGTATCATACAAAAATGTATAAAGTTTATAAAGGTCTTAGACCAGTTCAATGACTTAGTCAGTCCAATAGTATTCATGTGCACCATTGACCAAACTTGTGCTTAGCTCGGCAGAGCCTCCCACCAGGTCCAAAAACAATGTAGAAATTCAGAGAAGCTGAGGCACTAAAACCGCAGGTTCTTGATACCTGAACTTTATTCATATTATTTAAAACAGAAAAGCAAAGCAGGCAATGTTTCTGCCATAATTGGCCTTTCTCTAGCCTAAAAAAATACAGCTCTAGAGCCATGTTCACACATTGTGTTTTTGATACTTTTTAATGTAAATTTAAAGATGTGTTTTACAGTACTAGCAAAGTCTATGAGATTTCTGAAATCTCACGCACACCCATTGTTTTTTTTTTCTGACTGATTTGGAAAACTGCAGCGTTTTTGCAAAATGCAGAATGTCACGTTTCTCAGCGATTTATCAGCTTTTTTGCATTTTTTTCACTCCTAGAAAGGAAGTGCAAAAACGCAGCAAAAAATGCAGGTATCAGGTTTTGTTGCATTTTAGAGTGGAAAAAAAGCATGTACAGCAGTATGTGAAACACATTTATTTTTGTGATTTTTTTCCCAAGCTTAAACCATAATGTCTTTGTGTTCATGGCAGTTGAGAATGACCGTTTAGGATTAGTACATTTTAATTAAATGAGTGATGTGTAAAAAAGCAAACATTGGCCAACCAAGGTGTGAAATTGAACAATGTTTGTGGCCCACCAAAGTGTGAAAGTAAGCAGTGTCCTACAAACTCTACACTCTGCCAGTGTCTTAGGTAAACTATTCCTGAACAATTCACCCCCTCCCCGCCCCACTGATACATTTGTAATTCTGGTTAATATCGTTTCACATATGTCCTGACTTGTGTTCATGCTTCTTTGGTGGAAGCAAAGATGAACTTTAGGATCCTGAAAAACACAGTAAAAACCACAAGAGAGCATGTTTTGCCTGCCAAAAAAACAGCAAAAACACAACATGTGAACATAGCCTAATAGCCAGAAATATAAAAAAAGAAAAGTTACAGGCTTTTGACCATTAAATGAAAAAAAAATCAAAAAAATTGTAGGGGTAAATGCTGTATAGCCCAGAATACTAAAAGGGGCTAAATATATTAATAACTTGTAGCAGATGAACATGACCGAGATTAGTATTTTTACAAGGATCATTATTTGTACAAAAACAAAAAAAATAGTCTAAACAAAATTCACTGTAATAAAGTTCAATGAGTTTTTATGATGCATTATAGGCAAAAATACTGTAAAGAAACATGTCAAATAATTTTCTCCAACTTTTTCCTTTTCGAGAATATACTCTGTGTGGCCACTAGGTGGCTCTCTAGGATTTACAGATTTACAATGTTGTTCTAGTAAACTGCTGAGTGATTACCTGTAGACATTTGGACTTACTGCAACATGATGTCAAAAACAGATTTCTCAATATATACAGTGTATTATTTAAAAAAATATATTTAGACAATGTTAATTGAGGAATATTACAACACACAGGCTATATAAATTGAAAAATTTACTCATGACCTACTCCACACCAGTTTGTATTGTGTCTAATGCAGGGGTCTCAAACTCTGCTGGGTATATGAGCCGCACATAGAAAAAAAAAAATTGGGGGGGCTGCATTCTTTGCATGACAAAGTGCCATTTTTAGTGATACCATTTTTTTTTCTATACCCCTTTTGAACTGGTCCTCATCTTGTAGTAATGCCCCATTCCTGGTCCTCCTCTTGTAGTAATGCCCCATTCCTGGTCCTCCTCTTCTAGTAATGGCCTTATCCAGGTGCCCACATTGCACCTACAGTGGGGAAAAAAGTATTTAGTCAGCCACCAATTGTGCAAGTTCTTCCACTTAAAAAGATGAGAGAGGCCTGTAATTGACATCATAGGTAGACCTCAACTATGAGAGACAAAATGAGAAAAGAACTCCTGAAAATCACATTGTCTGATTTGGAAAGAATTTTTTTTCAAATTTTGGTGGAAAATAAGTACAGTGCCTACAAGTAGTATTCAACCCCCTGCAGATTTAGCTGGTTTGATAAGATGCAAATAAGTTAGAGCCTTCAAACTGCAAACGAGAGTAGGTTTTATGAACAGAAGCATAAATCTTACAAACCAAAAAGTTATGTTGCTCAGTTGAATTTTATTAAATTTTAAACCTAAAAGTGTGGGTCAATTATTATACAGCCCCTATGTTTAATATTTTGTGGAATAACCCTTGTTTGCAATTACAGCTAATAATCGTCTTTTATAAGACCTGATCAGGCCGGCACAGGTCTGTAGAGTTATCTTGGCCCACTCCTCCATGCAGATCTTCTCCAAGTTATCTAGGTTCTTTGGGTGTCTCATGTGGACTTTATTCTTGAGCTCCTTCCACAAGTTTTCAATTGGGTTAAGGTCAGGAGACTGACTAGGCCACTCCAACACCTTGACTTTTTCCCTCTTGAACCAGGCCTTGGTTTTCTTGGCTGTGTGCTTTGGGTCGTTGTCTTGTTGGAAGATGAAATTACGACCCATCTTAAGATCCTTGATGGAGGAGAGGAGGTTCTTGGCCAAAATCTCCAGGTAGGCCGTGCTATCCATCTTCCCATGGATGCGGACCAGATGGCCAGGCCCCTTGGCTGAGAAACAGCCCCACAGCATGATGCTGCCACCACCATGCTTGACTGTAGGGATGGTATTCTTGGGGTCGTATGCAGTGCCATCCAGTCTCCAAACGTCACGTGTGTGGTTGGCACCAAAGATCTCGATCTTGGTCTCATCAGACCATAGAACCTTGAACCAGTCTGTCTCAGAGTCCTCCAAGTGATCATGAGCAAACTGTAGACGAGCCTTGACATGACGCTTTGATAGTAAAGATACCTTACGGGCTCGTCTGGAACGGAGACCATTGCGGTGGAGTACGTTACTTATGGTATTGACTGAAACCAATGTCCCCACTGCCATGAGATTTTCCCGGAGCTCCTTCCTTGTTGTCCTTGGGTTAGCCTTGACTCTTCGGACAAGCCTGGCCTCGGCACGGGAGGACACTTTCAAAGGCTGTCCAGGCCGTGGAAGGCTAACTGTAGTTCCATAAGCCTTCCACTTACGGATGATGCTCCCAACAGTGGAGACAGGTAGGCCCAACTCCTTGGAAAGGGTTTTGTACCCCTTGCCAGCCTTGTGACCCTCCACGATCTTGTCTCTGATGGCCTTGGAATGCTCCTTTGTCTTTACCATGTTGACCATGTCTGAGTGCTGTTCACAAGTTTAGGGAGGGTCTTAAATAGTCAGAAAAGGCTGGCTAAAGAGATCTTTAATCCACACATGTGAAGCTCATTACTCTTGGTGCCTGAACTACTTCTTAATACTTTAGGGGGACCAAACAGAATTCTTGTGGTTTGAGGGGTTGAATAATAAATGACACTCTGAATTAACTTTTAACGTTTAAAAAAGAAAAAAAAAATTGCTGCAGTGCATTTCCCACTTCCAGGCTGATCTACAGTACAAATGTCACAATGCCAAGTTAATTCCGCATGTGTCAACCAGCTAAATCTGCAGGGGGTTGAATACTACTTGTAGGCACTGTATTTGGTCAATTACAAACAAGTAAGATTTCTGGCTCTCACAGACCTGTAACTTCTTCTTTAAGATGCTCCTCTGTCCTCCACTCATTACCTTTAGTACTGGCACCTGTTTGAACTGGTTATCAGTATAAAAGACACCTGTCCGCAACCTCAAACAGTCACACTCAAAACTCCACTATGGTGAAGATCAAAGAGCTGTCGAAGGACATCAGAAACAAAATTGTAGCCCTGCACCAGGCTGGGAAGACTGAATCTGCAATAGGCAAGCAACTTGGTGTGAAGAAATCAACTGTGGGAGCAATAATTAGAAAATGGAAGACATACAAGACCACTGATAATCTCCCTCGATCTGGGGATCCACACAAGGTATCACCCAGTGGGGTCAAAATGATCTCAAGAACGGTGAGCAAAAATCCCACAACCACACGGGGGGACCTAGTGAATGACCTTCAGAGAGCTGGGACCAACATTACACAGGCTACCATCAGTAACACACTACATCGCCAGGAACTCAGATCGTGCAGTGCCAGACGTGTCCCCCTGCTTAAGCCATTACATGTCCGGGCCCGTCTGCCCGGACATGTAATGTTTGCTAGAGAGCATTTGGGTGATCCAGAGGAGTATTGGAAGAATGTCATATGGTCAGATGAAACCAAAGTAGACCTGTTTGGTAGAAACACAACTCGTCGTGTTTGGAGGAGAAATAATGCTGAGTTGCATCCAAAGAACACCATACCTACTGTGAAGCATGGGGGTGGCAACATCAAGCTTTGGGGCTGTTTCTCTGCCAAGAGACCAGTACGACTGATCCGTGTACACGAAAGAATGAATGGGGCCATGTATCGTGAGATTTTGAGTGCAAACCTCCTTCCGTCAGCCAGGCTATTGAAGATGAAATGTGGCTGGGTCTTTCAGCATGACAATGATCCCAAGCACACCACCAGGGCAACAAAGGAGTGGCTTTGTAAGAAGCATTTCAAGGCCCTGGAGAGGCCTAGCCAGTCTCCAGATCTAAGCTTATAGAAAACCGTTGGAGGGAGTTGAAAGTCCATGTTGCCCAGTGACAGCCCCAAAATATCACTGCTCTAGAGGAGATCTGCATGGAGGAATGGACCAACATACCAGCAACAGTGCGTGCCAAACTTGTGAAGACTTACAGAAAACGTTTGACCTCTGTCATTGCCAACAAAGGATATATAACAAAGTATTGAGATGAACTTTTGTAATTGACCAAATACTTATTTTTCACCAAAATTTGAAAAAGATTTCATTCCAAATCAGACAATGTAATTTTCAACATTTGTTTGTTCATTGTGTCTCTCATAGTTGAGGTCTACCTATGATTTCAATTACAGGCCTCTCTCATCTTTTTAAGTTGGAGAACTTGCACAGTTGGCGGCTGACTAAATACTTTTTTTTCCCCACTGTATGTCCCCATCCAGGTGCCCACATTGCACCTACTGTATGTCCCCATCTAGGTCCCCATATTGCACCTATGTCCCCATCCAGGTCTTCATATTGCACCTATGTCCCCATCCAGGTCCTCATATTGCACCTATGTCCCTGTGCCGTTTGTTCACATACACATAACAGAGAAAAAAAAAGATTCTTCTCACCTGTCCTCCGTTCCCTCAGCGTTGTTTCCGCACATGTGGGCCTCAGGCACCATAGACCCCGATTGTGGCCCAGTCCAGGAGCCGCCCACAGATGCACTGTAGTTCAGTGTATTGCCGCGCAGAGACCCTGCCAAAAGTACCAATACCTTGTTTAAAGACAACAGTATCACTGTGCTTGATTGGCTAGCCAACTCGCCTGTGGGGTATTGTCAAGAAGAAAATGAGAGACACCAGACCCAACAATGCAGATGAGCTGAAGGCTGCTATCAAACCAACCTGGGCTTCCATAACACCTCAGCAGTGCCACAGGCTGATCGCCTCCATGCCACACCGCATTGATGCAGTAATTGATGCAAAAGAAGCCCTGACCCAGTATTGATTGCATTTTCTGAACATACATTTCAGTAGGCCAACATTTATTTTGGATTTTAAAATCAGTTTTCTAGCTGGTGTTATAAAGTATTCTAATTTACTGAGATAATGACTTGTGTTTTCATTGGCTATAATCCATAATCATCAACATTAACAGAAATAAACACTTGAAATATATCACTCTGTTTGTAATGACTCTATATAATGTGAGTTTCACTTTTTGTATTGAAGAACTGAAATAAATAACATTTTTGATGACATTCTAATTATATGTGTATATACACTGCTCAAAAAATAAAGGGAACACTCAAATAACACATTCTAGATCTGAATGAATGAAATATTGTCATTGAATACTTTGTTCTGTACAAAGTTGAATGTGCTGACAACAAAATCACACAAAAATCATCAATGGAAATCAAATTTATTAACTAATGGAGGCTTGGATTTGGAGCCACCCCAAAATTAAAGTGGAAAAACACACTACAGGCTGATCCAACTTTGATGTAATGTCCTTAAAACAAGTCAAAATGAGGCTCAGTATTGTGTGTGGCCTCCACGTGCCTGTATGACCTCCCTACAACACCTGGGCATACTCCTGATGAGGTTGCGGATGGTCTCCTGTAGGATCTCCTCCCATACCTGGACTAAAGCATCCGCCAACTCCTGGACAGTCTGTGGTGCAACGTGACATTGGTGGATGGAGCGAGACATGATGTCCCAGATGTGCTCAATCGGATTCATGTCTCGGGAACGCGTGGGCCAGTCCATAGCTTCAATGCCTTCATCTTGCAGGAACTGCTGACACACTCCAGCCACATGAAGTCTGGCATTGTCCTGCATTAGGAGGAACCCAGGGCCAACTGCACCTGCATATGGTCTCACAAGGAGTCTGAGGATCTCATCTTGGTACCTAATGGCAGTCAGGCTACCTCTGGCGAGCACATGGAGGGCTGTGTGGCCCTCCAAAGAAATGGCACCCCACACCATTACTGACCCACTGCAAAACCAGTCATGCTGAAGGATGTTGCAGGCAGCAGATAGCTCTCCAGGGCGTCTCCAGACTCCATCACGTCTGTCACATGTGCTCAGTGTGAACCTGCTTTCATCTGAGAAGAGCACAGGTCACCAGTGGTGACTTTGCCAATCCTGGTGTTCAGTGGCAAATGCTAAGCGTCCTGTACGGTGTTGGGCTGTGAGCACAACCCCCATCTGTGGATGTCAGGCCCTCATACCACCCTCATGGAGTCAGTTTCTAACCGTTTTTGCAGACACATGCTCATTTGTGGCCTGTTCCTCCTTGCACAAAGGCGGAGGTAGTGGTCCGGCTGCTGGGTTGTTGCCCTCCTATGGCCCCCTCCACGTCTCCTGGTGTACTGGCCTGTCTCCTGGTAATGTCTCCAGCCTCTGGACACTACGCTGACAGACACAGCAAACCTTCTTGCCACAGATGTGCCATCCTGGATGAGCTGCACTACCTGAGCAACTTCTGTGGGTTGTAGAGTCCGTCTCATGCTACCACGAGTGTGAAAGCACAACCAACATTTAAAAGTGACCAAAACATCAGCCAGAAAGCATTGGTACTGAGATGTGGTCTGTGGTCCCCACCTGCAGAACCACTCCTTTATTGAGTGTGTCTTGATATTTGCCAATAATTTCCATGTATTGTCTTTTCCATTTGCACAACAGCATGTGAAATTGATTGTCAATCAGTGTTGCTTCCTAAGTGGACAGTTTGATTTCACAGAAGTTTGATTTACTTGGAGTTATATTCTGTTGTTTAAGTATGCCCTTTATTTTTTTGAGCAGTGTGTATGTATATATATATATATATATATATATATATATATATATAATACATATATATTTTTATATATATATATCTTCGTGATGGGCGAGAATGAAAATGCTCGGGTGCTCGTTGCTCGGGTCGAGCAAATTGGAATACTCGGGTGCTCTACCTGAGCAACGAGCCCAATGTAAGTCTATGGGAAACTCGAGCATTTTTCTGGCAGCTCCCCCTGGCGGTCTGCAGAGGCCTAAAAATTGCCCAAATCAATGAGAACAGTGATCAAATGACATGGGAACAGCATGAGGAAGACCCCTGGAAGCATTTCTGACTCCCAGGTCACTGCTGTTAACAACGTTGTCAGAGGTATTACGCCACTTTTATGGACTCACAATAAAACCTTCAAAAACTAAACCAAAATAGATTTTCCTGGGAAATATGTTAAGGAACATCCTTTCCAGGGTAATGACTTATATATAAGGCAAAATAAATAACCAAAAACAAAAATACTCCTCCACACCTTGGGCTATGTTCACAAGTAACGTTTTTGATGCGTTTTTGCACTTTTGCATTGCTTTCAACCGTGACAAATGCACTCATGAAAAAATGTTCCCATTATTAGGAAGTGGGTCTCCCATAGTGTTGGCATCATAAAACCCCTTTAAAAAAATAATGTGGGTGTTGCATCACGGACCACGGTCACCCTGGTGATACGGTGGTGGAGGATGAGCAGAAGGAGGAGGACAAGAGCAAATAGCCAACATCAGGAAGTGTATACCCATGTGTGGGTGTGAAAAGGTGCATGGGTATAAACCTCCCAAAAAAAGACACTGGATTTGAGTTGATGTTGCATTGCTATCATTCGGTGGTGTTGAGAAATCTGGCCCAGTCCGGCCCTTGTTCATTTTTATAAGAGTCAGCCTGTCAGCATTTTCAGTTGACAGGTGGATGCACTTATCACTGTAGTGTTGAGCATTCTGATACTGAAATATCGGGTATCGGCCGATATTCGCGGTATCGGAATTCCGATACTTAATTCCGATACTTTTAGAATATCGAATACCGGAATCGTAAGTTCCCATAATGCCTGCGCTCTGCAGCGTCTCTGAAGGATGACAAGCTGGATGACAGCGCTCAGCTGCGATCCAGCCTGTCATCAGAATGCCATCCCAGCATGAGAGAATTCTCCTGATTGTTTAAAAGCCGGCGGGCGGTAAAAAGCCGCCGGCTTTTAAACAATCACACCGCCCCATACTGCTTCCCCGCAGCCTCCCACCCCGATCCTCCGCTCCCCTCGCCACCTCCCATCCCGATCGTAAGTTAGGACCGGGCGGGGAGCGCAGCACCAAGGAGCGGGGAGCGAAGGACCCGGGCGGGGAAGCCGGCAGTGAAAAGACTTCACCGCCGGCTTTCCCGTTCTGTGCTGCGCTTTCCTGCCGGTTATTTCAAATGAATAGCTGAGGTATCAAGTGATGCCGATCAGCTGTTCATTTGAAGTAGCCGCGGTGCCCTCAGAGGGTTCATGTGAGTTCATGCTTGACTGCATTGCATGAACTCACATGAACTTTCCCACAGCCGCACAGGTCATCCTCACCTCCCAGACCATCAGACCCGTCATGATTGGTGTGTGTAGGTGTCTGTGCGATATGTGCGCGGTGTGTGTGTGGGGTGTCTGTGCGATGTCTGCGGGTGTGCGCGGTGTCTGTGCGATGTCTGCAAGTGTGTGCGGGTGTGCGCGGTGTCTGTGCGATGTCTGCGGGTGTGTGCATGCAGGCAGACATAGGCCGGTGTGACACTACTACTCCCATCGGCCTACGTCTGTCCCCCGTCCACTCGTGCCAGCAGGATCAGCTTGATGGGAGCAGTAGTTCCCATCAGCCTGATCCTGCTATTTAAACTGCCCCATGTGCTATTTTTTTGCCCCTATAAATCTTTTAGTTTTTTAGGCCCCCATATATATTTGTTTTTGTCCCCAATAAATTTTAAATACATGTCATTGGTGGCCAGTGGTTACCTAAAATAAATTAGTTCATACATTACCTGTCCCCACCGATCGCCACCTAAAATAAAGTAAAAAATAAAAAACTACACCTATACTCACCTAGACACCTAATTCCCCAAAGCCATCGATCTCCTGTAATAAAATATAAAATAATAAACCACAACCTTATCCTTACCCCTCCGTAGGAGTCCACAAGTGTCCCACGAAGATCTCCAGTTTAGAGCAGCCACATAGAATGTGACCGCTCTGAACCGCTGCCGCCGCTAGAATGACGGGGCCGTAAAGCAGCCCAGTCATTGCATAAGCGGTTTCGCCGGAGTTCAAGCAGCGCTGCTCCGGTCAGCTCCTTTACGGCCCAGCTGTACCGTGAGAAATTCCCACGGTACAGCAGTGCCGTAAAGGAGGTCTCCGGAGCTGCGATGACTGAATGCACTCCGGTGACCTCAGTCAGTGGCTCCCGCTGCCGGGAGCGGACGTGTTCCCGGCAGTGTGAGCTTACAGCAGCCATGCACAGCTGTCACCATCTCCAGATGTGACAGCTGTGCATGGGAGATCAGCGCAGGTACGTGGACAGGTAACTATTTTTTTTTTAGTAAACTAAGAATTAAATAAAATGGTGTGTTTTATTTCAAATAAATTATTTTTTTCTGGGTGTAGTGTGTGTTTTTTATTTTTAACACTTTGTAGGTTAGTGATGGGGGTGTCTTATAGACGCCCATCATTACTAACCTGGGCTTCATGGCAGCTGGCGCTGACATGAACCCCACCACTATTACCCCCTGCCACCTCACCAGGGCAGCGTGGAAGAGCGAGGATAAGTGCCAGAATTGGCGCATCCTATGGATGCGCCATTTCTGGGGCAGCTGACGGCTGGTGTTTCTAGCCTGAGAGGGGGCCAATATTCATGGCACCCTTCCTGGGCTATTAATATCAGCCCCCAGCTGTCTGCCTAGCCTTTGCTAGCTATTAAAATAGGGGGGACCCCACGTCATTTTTTAGGGGGGTCTCCCATTTTAATAGCTAGTAAAGGCTAGGTATTCAGCTGGGGGCTGATATTAGTAGCCTGGGAAGCTCCGTGGGTATTACCCCCTTCCCAGGCTTCAAACATCTGCCCCAGCCGTCTGCTTAACCTCCGCTAGAGACTAAAATTATGGGGGATCCCACGCCAATTTTATTTTTAATAAATCCTTTATTTTAACACTAAATGACACTTGAGGGGTTAATAAAGATGCAGTCCCTAAATTATTATTTATTTTTTAATTAATTTTTCCCAAAACTTTTGACGTGGGCTTTGCCATATTTTTGTATGCCTGCCAGGTACAGCATCCAGGAACGGGCTGCCCCCAACTCCCAGCTGCCTATTTGTACCTGGCCGGACACAACAATATAGGGAATTTCATGAAATAAGTAAAAAAAAAAAAATACGAGGGGCTTCGCCCTATTTTTGTGTCCAGCCAGGTACAACTAAGCAGCTGGGGGCTGGAATCCACAGCGCAGGGTGGCCCAAGCTTTGTGGGCCCCCCCTGCTGCGAACTGCAGTCAGCAGCCACCCCAGAAAATGGTGCGTTCATAGAAGCGCCATCTTCTGGCGCTGTATCTGTGACACCCCAGGGGTCTGGTTGCCACAGTGATAGAGATATTATGTCTGAGAGCAGGTGGGAGGTCCTTTGGTCAGGGATCCTGTGCATGCCACACCTCCTGCCCAGTCTTGGGAGGGGAAGAACTTCCCCTGTATAAACCCGGGGCTGAGGCAGGGTGAGTCAGACAAGGAGAGTGGAGAAGAGAAGCAGCATAGGAAACAGCAGAGTTACAAGGAGTCAGGGGCTGGCAGCTACAGAGCTCGCCCTGACTAAGAAGATTCTTTACCGGACCCGGAGTCCGAGGCTGTGGGGACTAACTCCTACCCAGCAGCAGAATCCGTCGGGCAGGGGATTTCAGGTCCTCTGGCCCCCAGAAGCCCGAAGGCACGGTCACACGTGTGGGACCAGCACCGCCATCGTGGAGCGGAAGCCATTAGAAGGCCCCGAGTCACCGGCCATACGGGTGAGCACCACACGGTACACTCAGGGACGTGGGCTACTTACATCAGCTTCTAGCAAGGTAGCCAGAAGAGTACAGTCAGTTTGGGAGGCCTACAACTACGCCTGGCCAGGGGAGATCCCATCTGCTCAAAGACTGACCAGGCCCCGTTTGCTAGCAAGTACTCCGGGAGGGTCTGTCGTTGTTACCAGTAAAGACCCTGAACTACACCGCACCGTCTCTGAGTGGTTCCTGCTACCCCCATCATCCACGTCGGCTGCCCTGAGGCCATACCCCTCCCGTTGGGGGTTATACTATCACGCTGCACAATCCTACCACCGGCCTCAGCGGTCTGCCCTGCAGCAGCAGCTTCCTGGCTGCACTCAACGGGTGGCGTAGTCATCAACTATTTACTACTAATAGACTGCCGTCTAGTTTGACTCCCTGGGCACGGACCGGGTCACCGCCACGAGATTACAACCCTCCACGGATCCGGCTCCGGGTAAGCTCCCGCGTGCGCACCGCAGCGCGACACAGGCCCAGGGGCGCGTCAACTTTGGCGTAGTCGGCAGGATTTCGTGCCCGCAACCACCGGGTACTGCGTGCCTGAAAAGCAAAGACTGTTCAAACTTACCAGTGGTGAAGGTTTCCCGCCATCCGGCGCCATCTTCTACCTTCTTCCCGCCATCCGCGGAGTTTTCCCGCCATTGGACGCCATCTTGAGGACGCCGCGCGGGAAGAAGAGGGGCGTGGACTCCGAAAGCGCGCGAGAACTGAAGCCCCGCCTCACGTCCGGACGTTGCGTAAGGTCCTGGAAGGAGCCCAGCAGACGCCGACATCACAGGAGCGCGACGGAAGGTCCTCAACCCTGACGATCCACTGCGGAGCCGCGGCCTACGGAAGAGGATCATCGCAAGGTAGGCCACGGTCCACTAGGGGGGAGGAGGACACCAGAAACGGACAGCAAGATGGCGGACCGGCAGCAGACTAAGCTGCCCAGCATCGGCAGTGCCCCAGTCGTCGCCGGCCCCGACCAGCGCCGGGAGAAGACGCGTGACGCAGGAGCGGTCGCGGGAGCAGGTAAGAGGAGTCTCCCTGTCCCGGACGCTGCCAGCGTCAGCCTGCTCCCGGGCCCCCTGGTGGAGCCGCCAATTCCGGGCGCTGCAGACACCGACCTGCTCCAGCCCCCGCAACAAGCCCTGCGGCCAAGCCCTCCAGCCCTGGGCACTACCACCACCAGCCCGCGCCCAGGCCCAAAGTTGCACCCTCTGACCCCGGGCGTCATCAACGGCGACCCTCTCCACGCCTGGTCGCAAGGCCTGAACTCCCCAGGTGCAAAAGGACTGTACGCCCTCCACGTTAACCAAGGAGGAGCTGCAGTACTACCAATACGAGGAAAGCCAAGAGGACCCGGACGGGTCTGAAGCCTACACACAAGAAGGAGCAGGAGGATGCCGTTACTGAAGTACGGTAAAGTGGAACTGTACATAGTTACCCGTAGGGGTACTTGTGTTGCTAATTAAAATATGGTCCCCGTTGGGACAAGTGTGAACTGTTCCCGTGTGTCCCCTATCCTTAACCAGGCTGAGGACTGTGAGCAGCCATCCCATCTCCCCACAGGCTGAGGACTGTGAGCAGCCAATCCTTATCCCCACTGGCCGAGGACTGAGAGCGGCCATATCTTGTAAATATTATGTGTTTCCAGTTATTTATAGGAGTCCTTGGTGGATTTACCGGGAATCCTTTGTACAGTTAGTGGAGCGTAACCCAGGATGGACTAAAAGACTGTTAAGGACTCGGGGTAGGACAGACCCCTACCTGGTTACGTCTCCCTGTGTTGGTGAAATGGACACCTTTGCTTTTCTTCAAAGACTGCATCCGGTTGCGGACACGCCGTAACCATCTTATGTGTTTTTTCTTATAGTATTGTTATTGTTATACTTTGTTATGTTTTTCTAAATGTGTTTAGTCCCGGAGTACTAAATTTCACTAGGGGGGAATGTGACACCCCAGGGGTCTGGTTGCCACAGTGATAGAGATATTATGTCTGAGAGCAGGTGGGAGGTCCTTTGGTCAGGGATCCTGTGCATGCCACACCTCCTGCCCAGTCTTGGGAGGGGAAGAACTTCCCCTGTATAAACCCGGGGCTGAGGCAGGGTGAGTCAGACAAGGAGAGTGGAGAAGAGAAGCAGCATAGGAAACAGCAGAGTTACAAGGAGTCAGGGGCTGGCAGCTACAGAGCTCGCCCTGACTAAGAAGATTCTTTACCGGACCCGGAGTCCGAGGCTGTGGGGACTAACTCCTACCCAGCAGCAGAATCCGTCGGGCAGGGGATTTCAGGTCCTCTGGCCCAGAAGCCCGAAGGCACGGTCACACGTGTGGGACCAGCACCGCCATCGTGGAGCGGAAGCCATTAGAAGGCCCCGAGTCACCGGCCATACGGGTGAGCACCACACGGTACACTCAGGGACGTGGGCTACTTACATCAGCTTCTAGCAAGGTAGCCAGAAGAGTACAGTCAGTTTGGGAGGCCTACAACTACGCCTGGCCAGGGGAGATCCCATCTGCTCAAAGACTGACCAGGCCCCGTTTGCTAGCAAGTACTCCGGGAGGGTCTGTCGTTGTTACCAGTAAAGACCCTGAACTACACCGCACCGTCTCTGAGTGGTTCCTGCTACCCCCATCATCCACGTCGGCTGCCCTGAGGCCATACCCCTCCCGTTGGGGGTTATACTATCACGCTGCACAATCCTACCACCGGCCTCAGCGGTCTGCCCTGCAGCAGCAGCTTCCTGGCTGCACTCAACGGGTGGCGTAGTCATCAACTATTTACTACTAATAGACTGCCGTCTAGTTTGACTCCCTGGGCACGGACCGGGTCACCGCCACGAGATTACAACCCTCCACGGATCCGGCTCCGGGTAAGCTCCCGCGTGCGCACCGCAGCGCGACACAGGCCCAGGGGCGCGTCATATCCAGCTCATCCAGGGCCCTGGTGCGGTGTCTCACTGGGTAATAAAGGGGTTAGGGCCAGCTTTGTATTATCCGCTGGCCCTAAGCCCGAAATTCATGGGGTCACGGCAATATTAGACATGACCGCCATGAATTTCTAGTAAAGTATTTAAAAAAAACACAACACCCAGAATAAAGTCTTTTAATTGAATTAAACACACAATTCTTTAATGTTCTAAATTAAACCATACTTACCATCACGCACATTCCAGCTGAAGCCAATGATGTCCTGCAATAAAAGAAAAATAATAAAAAACCAACATCATCCTTACCTTTCCATGGTTCCCAGGACAGCTTCAGCTCTGCTACATAGAGATGACAGGCTGGACCGCAGCAGAAAGCTGCCATCCAGCCTGTCATCCCGCAGATACTGAGAAGCGCAGGCTTGCTTGCGCTCCTCAGTGTCTCGCTGTGACGGCATCCAGATGAGCCGACAATGAACTCAGCTCACCTCATGCACGTCACTGACAGCGTGGGAGAATTCTCCTACGCATGTGGTGAGCGTGAGAGACTCTGCTCATCTGGATGCCGTCACAGCCTGACACTGAGTTCGCAGCCACCCTGTAAAATGGCGCGTTCATAGAAGCGCCATCTTCTGGCGCTGTACCCAACTCATCCAGGGCCCTGGTGCGGTGGCTCACTGGGTAATAAAGGGGTTAGGGCCAGCTTGGCATTATCAGCTTGCCCTAAGCCCGAAATTCATGGGGTAACGCCAATATTAGACATGACCACCATGAATTTCTAGTAAAGTATTTAAAAAAAACACAACACCCAGAATAAAGTCCTTTAATTGAAATAAACACACAATTCTTTATTGTTCTAAATTAAACCATACTTACCATCACGCCCATTCCAGGACAGCTCCAGCTCTGCTACATCGAGAAGGCTTGACCGCAGCAGAAAGATGCCATCCAGCCTGTCATCCCGCGGACACTGAGAAGCGCAGGCTTGCTTGCGCTCCTCAGTGTCTCTCTGTGACGGCATCCAGATGAGCCGAGGTCATGTCCAATGAACTCGGCTCACCTCATGCACGTCACTGACAGTGTGGGAAAATTCTCACGCTGAAGCGCTGAAAGCAGGAGAATTCTCCCACGCTGTCAGTGACGTACATGAGGTGAGCTGAGTTCATTGGACATGACCTCGGCTCATCTTTATGCCGTCACAGAGAGACACTGAGGAGCGTAAGCATACCTGTGCTTCTCAGTGTCTGCGGGATGACAGGCTGGATGGAAGCATTCTGCTGCGGTCCAGCCTGTCATCTCGATGTAGCAGAGCTGAAGCTGTCGTGGGAACCATGGAAAGGTAAGGATGATGTTGCTTTATTATTTTTCTTTTATTGCAGGAGATCGTTGGCTTCAGCTGGAATGGGCGTGGTGGTAAGTATGGTTTAATTTAGAACAATAAAGAATTGTGTCTTTATTTCAATTAAAGGACTTTATTCTGGGTGTTTGTGGGTTTTTTTTAACTTTGACTATGGGGTTAGTAATGGGGGTGTCTTATAGACGCCGCTCCATTACTAACCTGGGCATGATGTCAGCTGGCATTATTAGCTGACATCAAGCCCAACCCTATTACCCCACTGCCACTGCTACAGGGCAGTGGGAAGAGCGAGGCTAAGTGCCAGAATTGGCGCATCCTATGGATGCGCCATTTCTGGGGCGGTTGACGGCTGGTGTTTCTAGCCTGGGAGGGGGCCAATATTCATGGCACCCTTCCTGGGCTATTAATATCAGCCCCCAGCTGTCTGCCTAGCCTTTGCTAGCTGTTAAATAAGGGGGGACCCCACGTCATTTTTTGGGGGGGGTCCCCCATTTTAATAGCTAGTAAAGGCTCGGTTTTCAGCTGGGGGCTGATATTAGTAGCCTGGGAAGCTCCGTGGGTATTACCACCTTCCCAGGCTTCAAACATCTTCCCCAGCTGTCTGCTTAACCTCCGCTAGAGACTAAAATTACGGGGAACCCCACGCCAATTTTTTTTTAAATAAATCCTTTATTTTAACACTAAATGACGAGTAGAGTAATCAACACTGTCACTGTACTTCATATATATGTGACTGACATGTTTCTATGTATCTAATCTATGTGTGATGCTCTATTCCTTCTATTCTAAATTGTCGGGTACCGCTGCTGAATTGCCGGCCGGCTTTTTTAAAGAGACGGTGCATGAAAACACTATCATTTTTTTTAATAAATCCTTTACACTAAATGACAAGTACAGTAAGCAACACTGTCACTGTACTTCATATATATGTGACTGACATGTTTCTATCTATCTAATCTATGTGTGAAGCTCTATTCTTTCTGTTGTAAATTGTCGGGTACCGGCGTATACCACTGCTGAAATGCCGGCTTTTCGCGTAATACATTCTACATTATTCTTAGTTGTTTTACTTCATGTAGAATTAACCTACAAGGAAAGAAAGGGTTTATTTTCATTCCGATATTTGTGCCCCATTGACTTGCTTTGGTTTCCGGTATCGGAATCGGCGATATCCGATACTTTTTGGGTATCGGTCCGATCCAATCCGATACGATATTTCCTGATATCGGAAGGTATCGCTCAACACTACTTATCAGTTTTAATTCCATCAGCGGCACTAAAAACCCGCTCTGATAAAACGCTAACGGCAGGGTAGGCCAGGATGTCCAAGGCATAGAGAGCCAGTTCATTCCACGTGTCCAGCTTGGATACCCAATAATCATAAGGTACAGAGGAATCACGTAGGATGTTGGTACGGTTGGCAAGGTACGCTCTCAGCGTCTTCCCAAATTTTGAACTCATTGTGAGAGTACCCCACGCCACAGGGCCTGTGCGTTGAGAGGGGATGAGAAAACTCTCCCAGAACTTTGACAGTGTTCCCTGCCTCTGTTGCATTGGATTTGTGTCTCTCTCGGCTGTACTCCTTGGTTGTCCAATGAACTGTGCCCTCTGGCGCCAGCGTTTTCAGATGGGAATTTTTTTAATAGTTCCGTAACAAGGGCCTTCTGGTACTGCCCCATTTTTGTAGACCTGTCCGCCTCAGGAATAAGAGATATAAAGTTCTCCTTGTAGCGTGGGTCTAGAAGTGTCACCAACCAGTAATGACTGTCACCCAAAATTTTGAGAACACGAGGGTCATGGGAAAGGCAGCGTAAAATAAACTCAGCCATGCATTTCAGACTGCTAACAGGAAAGACGTCCGTGTTCTCACCAAGAGGACGACTGACCATGCTCTCCTCCTCTTCCTCCTCCTCCTCCTTCTCCTACTCCTCCTCCTCCCTGTCCTCAGGCCACCCATGCTGCACAGATGGTATGACAGTTGTGCAGGTAGTACCGTCTAAAGCACATGAAACTAGCTCCTGTTCTTCCTCCCTTCCTGCTTTTCCTCATTCAAACCCAATCCATGTTGGGATGAGATGAGGCTGGGCTGTGTGTAATAACCCTGTATGGTTCCTTGCTCCATCTCATCGTGCCTGCAATGCATTCTCTTTGATTGTGAGCAGAGAGCGTTTCAGAAGACAGAGAAGCGGGAAGGTGAGGCTAATTATGGCGTCATCGCTGCTCACCATCTTGGTGGAGTCCTCAAAGTTTTGGAGGATGGTACAGATGTCTGACATCCATGTTCTAAAATGGGCACACAGATGGCGTACTTTGACAAGCAGATCTGGCAGCTCCGGATAGCTTTTAAGAAACCCCTGAACCACGAGGTTAAGCACATGGGCTAGACATCGTACATGTGTGAGCTCGCCTCGCCTCAGAGGTGCCACCAGGTTCCGGCCATTGTCACACACGACCATGCTTGGTTGTAGGTTCAGTGGTGTCAGCCACAGATCTGCCTACTCTTTCAGAGCTGTCCACAACTCTTGAGCATTGCGTGGTTTGTCACCTAAGCATATTAGCTTCAGCACAGCCTGTTGCCACTTGGCCGAGACAGTGCTGCAGTGCTTCCAGCTTGTGACTGATGTGGTCATTTCGGACATAGAGGCCGAAGAGGAGGGGGAGGCTGAGGAGGATGAGGTGCAGGAGCTGTAGACTGCAGGGGCAACCCTGATTGACCTAGGGCCCGAAATCCTCGTCCCAACGTCCGACTGGGTCTCGTGTTCCACTATTATAACCCCGTGTGCAGTCAGCAAATTGTACCTTCCCTGCCCACAAGCACTTGTCCACGTGTTCATGGTTAGGTGAACTTTCCCTGTAAATGCATTGTTGAGGGCACGGCTAATGTTGTGGGACACGTGCTTGTGTAATATGGGGATGGCACACCGGGAGAAATAATGGCAATTGGAGACCGAATACCGAGGGACGGCCACTGCCATCAAGTTGCTCAAAGCTTGTGTCTCCACGAGCCTAAAAGGCAATATTTCGAGTGCAAGCAGTCGCGAAATGTGGGAATTTAGTAGTGTGGCCTCTGGGGCGTTGGCTTCGTATTTGCGCTTGCGTTCCAAGGACTAGGGAATGGACAACTGAATACTGTGCTGGGACAAGGACGTGCTTGATGATGGTGCTCTTTGAGAGTGTACAACAACAGGTGCAGGACAGGAGGCATCTTGGCATGCACTATGGACAGGGGATTGGCTTGCATGCACAACAGCAGAAGAAGCAGTGGTGTCACCCGCAGACACTGTTCCTGGACCCTGGAGTTCGGCCCTCAAAGTAGGGTGCTTTGCTGCCATGTGTCTGATCATGCTGGTGGTAGTCAGACTGGTATGTTTGCTACCCCTGCTGATTTTGGCCTGGCAGGTGGTGCAAATGGCCTTTTTGGGGTTATCGGCAGAGTCTTTAAAAAACAACCAGACTCAGGAAGACCTAACAGTTGTACTGGCAACTTCCGTCATGTTGATGTTACGGGGAACGCTTGCCCACCTTTTGTCTGCGGCCACCACACTGCTTCTTCTTCAAGGTTGGGTCAGTTACTATTTCATCCACCACCTCATCTTCCACTTCCGCACTCTGGTCCTCCTCCTGACTTTCTGCCAATTGTGTCTCATCATCGTCTACCTCTTGTGACACTTTCCCAATGTCGCCTTCGTATGACCGTGGCTGCTCAAATATTTGGGTATCGCTACATGTAATCTCCTCTTGCCCCACTTCAAGTGGACCAGGCGAGAGGCCCGAATTTATAAATTGAAAAGTGAACAGCTCTTCGGAGTATCCAAGTGTGGGATCAGTTGTCTCTGGGCACTCGGCATGGTGGGAGGAAGAAGGATCAAGGTGAGGAATATGCAGTCCAGACTCACAGCTACCGAGACTTGACCGTGTGGAAGACAGGCTGGTGGTGGTGGCTAAGTGACTGGTAGCTTTATCTGCTATCCAACTAATAACCTTTTCACACTGCTCTGTGTTCAATAGTGGTGTTCTGTGGTCCCCTATTAATTGGGACAGGAAGGTCGAGCGAGAAGATGTGGGTGTTTGTTGTGGCACAATTTCAGCTTGCCCACGGCCTCCGCCTCTGCATGCACCATCACCATCACGTGCAGTTCCCCGTCCCTTGCCACATGCATTGCTCATTTTAAATGGAGGAAAATATCTTCCATGCTCACTACAAATGACTGAATTTGGAGCGAATTTATATGTGATCCGTTTGACGGACAAACCACAGTTTTAAATAGCTGGCATGTAGGTAACTATTTTGAACAGCACACTGGTATCAATAACTTCACTGACACACTGAAACTAAATTTCAATGGAGGCCAGAAATGGCAATATTTCCAGCGCAATTATATGTGATCCGTGTGACGGACAAACCACAGTTTTATATAGCTGGCCTGTAGGTAACTATTTTTAACAATGCCGACCTCATGTCAATCAGTTCAGTGACACACTGCAACAAAATTTATATGGAGGCCAGAAATGGCAATATTTTCAGCGCAATTATATATGATCCATGTGACAGACAAACCACAGTTTTAAATAGCTAGATTTTTAGCACTGTAATATGGAAAGGACCTGACTGAATACTGCAGTGCCAACAAGCAAATAACACAGTTAAACGGTGTTTTCTGGTTTGCTTTTTAAGCAAATAATCAGGATTAAGATAAAAAAAAAATATTCCTGGCCCCTGATACCTGGGCCTATTTCTACAAATATCTGTAAAAGCACCAGCAGACAGAACTGGAATGGACCCTCTTGCTATGTGCACTGCAGTCTGATATATACCCTGCCTGCCTGCCTAGCACTGATATCTCTGAAGCTGGATTAGTCCTCAGAAGGACTGTTAGTTGAGATGGATATAGTGGGTACGGAAAGTATTCAGACCGCTTTAAATTTTTCACTCTTTGTTTCATTGCAGCAATTTGGTAAAATCTAAAAAGTAAATTTTTTTTCTCATTAAAGTATGCTCTGCACCTCATCTTGACTGAAAAAAAACAGAAATGTAGAAATTTTCGCAAATTTATTAAAAAAGAAAAACTGAAATATCACATGGTCATAAGTATTCAGACCCTTTGGCCAGTATTGATTAGAAGAACCCTTTTGAGCTAGTACAGCCATGAGTCTCCTTGTTAATGATGCAACAAGTTTTTCACACCTGGATTTGGGGATCCTCTGCCATTCTTCCTTGCAGATCCTCTCCAGTTCCGTCAAGTTGGATGGTGAACATTGGTGGACAGCCATTTTCAGGTCTCTCCAGAGATGCTCAATTGGGTTTAGGTCAGGGCTCTGGCTGGGCCAGTCAAGAATGGTTCACAGAGTTGCTCTGAAGACCAGAGTTGTCCACTCCTTTGTTATTTTAACTGTGTGCTTTGGGTCATTGTCTTGTTGGCAGGTGAACCTTCGGCCAAGTCTGAGGTCCAGAGCCCTCTGGAAGATGTTTTCATCCAGGATATCTCTGTACTTGACCGCATTCATGTTTCCTTCAATTGCAACCAGTCGTCCTGTCCCTGAAGCTGAAAAACACCCCCATAGCATCATGCTGCCACCACCATGTCTCACTGTTGGGATTGCATTGGGCAGGTGATGAGCAGTGTCTGGTTTTCTCCACACATACCTCTTAGAATTATAACCAAAAAGTTCTATCTTCGTCTCATCAGACCAGAGAATCTTATTTCTCATAGTCTGGGAGTCCTTCATGTGTTTTTGAGCAAACTCTATGCGGGCTTTCATATTTCTTGCATTGAGGAGAGGCTTCCGTCAGGCCACTCTGCCATAAAGGACTGAGTGGTGGAGGGCTGCAGTGATAGTTGACTTTGTGGAACTCTCTCCCATCTCCCTACTGCATCTCTGGAGCTCAGCCACAGTGATCTTGGGGTTCTTCTTTACCTCTCTCACCAAGGCTCTTCTCCCACGATTGCTCGGGTTGGCTGGACAGCCAGGTCTAGGAAGACTTCTGGTGGTCCCAAACTTCTTCAATTTAAGGATTATGAAGGTCACTGTGCTCTTAGGAACCTTGAGTAATGCAAAAATTCTTTTGTAACCTTGGCCAGATCTGTGTCTTGCCACAATTCTGGCTCTCTGCTCCTTGGGCAGTTCCTTTAGAGCTCATGATTCTCATTAGGTCTGACATGCTCTGTGAGCTGTGAGGTCTTATATGGACAGATGTGTGCCTTTCCAAATCAAGTCCCATCAGTTTTAAATAAACACAGCTGGACTCCAATGAAGGAGTAGAACCATCTCAAGGAGGATCACAAGGAAATGGACAGCATGTGACTTAAATATGAGTGTCTGAGCAAAGGGTCTGAATACTTATGAGCATGTGATATTTCTGTTTTTCTGTTTTAATAAATTTACAAAAATTTCTACATTTCTGTTTTATTTTTCAGTCAAGATAGGGTGCAGAGTGTACTTTAATGAGTAAAAATGAACTTTTTAGAATTTACCAAATGGCTGCAATGAAACAAAGAGTGAAAATTTTAAAGGGGTCTGAATACTTTCTGAACCAACTGTATGCGTCTCTAATATAATCTGCTATACCTACACTAAGTAGAAACAAGCAAATCTCTCCCTAGCTCAGCAGCAGCTCTCCCTACACTGTCTGATTCCGGAGTGAATGTGATGAGCATGGCGGTGCCAGGTCTGATATAGACCTGATGAGGCTGTGCGGCCAGCCAATCAGTGTAATGGCACAAGCAACATGGCTGTGGCATTACAGTGTGTGGCAGACAATCCCTGCATGTTTATTGGTGCTCCAAATAGCGCCAAACATGCAGGGAGGGGACACGAGCCCCGCCGAGCAACTCCGGAAATACTCAGCAAGCGCCGAGTATCTCGAGCAGTGAGATACTTAGGCAATGAGCAGCAGTAAGCATGCTCGCTCATCACTAATATATATATTTCATATATATCATATATATATACAGTACAGACCAAAAGTTTGGACACACCTTCTCATTTAAAGATTTTTCTGTATTTTCATGACTATGAAAATTGTACATTCACATTGAAGGCATCAAAACTATGAATTAACACATGTGGAATTATATACTTAACAAAAAAGTGTGAAACAGCTGAAAATATGTCTTATAGTCTAGGTTCTTCAAAGTAGCCACCTTTTGCTTTGATGACTGCTTTGCACACTCTTGGCATTCTCTTGATGAGCTTCAAGAGGTAGTCACATTGGAGGGTTTCTGAGCATGAATCGTCTTTTAAGGTTATACCACAGCATCTCAATCAGATTAAGATCAGGACTTTAACTAGGCCACTCCAAAGCCTTAATTTTGTTTTTCTTAAGCCATTCAGAGGTGGACTTGCTTGTGTGTTTTGGATTATTGTCCTGCTGCATAACCCAAGTGCGCTTCAGCTTGAGGTCACGAACAGATGGCCGAACATTCTCCTTCAAGAGTTTTGTGTAGACCGCAGAATACATGGTTCCATTTACCACAGCAAGTCTTCCAGTTCCTGAAGCAGCAACACAGCCCCAGACACTTCCACCACCATAATTTACTGTGGGTGTGATGTTCCTTTTCTTAAATGCTGTGTTATTTGTACGCCAGATGTAATGGACATACACCTTCCAAATAGTTCAACTTTTGTCTCGTCGGTCCACAAAGTATTCTCCCAAAAGTCTTGGTGATCATCAAGATGTTTTCTGGAAAAACTGAGACAAGCCTTTATGGGGTTTTTTCTTAGCAGTGGTTTTCGTCTTGAAACTCTGCCATGCATGCCATTTTGCGCATTCTTTTTCTTATGGTGGAGTCATGAACACTGACCTTAACTGAGGCAAGTGAGGCCTGCAGTTCTTTGGATGTTGTTGTGGGGTCTTTTGTGACCTCTTTGATGAGTCACCGCTGTGGTCTTGGGGTAATTTTGGTTGGCTGGCCACTCCTAAGAAGGCTCGCCATTGTTCCATGTTTTCGCCATTTGTGCATAATGGCTCACACTGTGGTTCGCTAAAGTCCTAAAGCTTTAGAAATGGCTTTATAACCTTTTCCAGACTGATAGATCTCAATTACTTTGTTTCTCATTTGTTCCTGAATTTCTTTGGATCGCATCATGATGTTTAGCTTTTGAGGATCTTTTGGTCTACTTCACTTTGTCAGGCATGTCCTATACCTGGTCTTCACTAGAGCCCCTGATGGTGAGGATAGGCTTGGGCCATTAGGGTAGTCACCGGACCTGCAGCATTTGACCAGGGCGTCAAAAGCACAAATACGAGGCACAGAGAGTGAAGACACAGAAGTGGTCAGAGAGTCTGAGGATGGGGCAGACAGCATATGTTCAAAATACAAAGCCAGGGTTAGAGATGTGACTTAACAAGTAAACAATTTGAAGATCAGCCTGAAATATGTATAGATGCACATACATCAATGTATCTATGTTTCCAATACATAACTTATATTTGCAAAGAGTTCTAGCATTTCATGTATTGTAATTTAGTCATTTAACCCCCCCCCCTTTTTCCCATTCAAGTGATTTAACTTGTCTTTTGTGTCCATTTTCGTTACATAGATACACCTTGATAAAGGTTAATATAGCCAAAACATTAGGTTTTTTTCTTCTTGGTTGCTTGAATAAATCTTCATTTTCTTGCATTCAAACAACTGTTGTCTATTTTTCATATTGTGCCGAAAGTTATGTTTTGTACACAAGTAAACAATCTGGGTCAGTAACAGGAAAGTCAAAATCAGACTGCACCTAGACAGGGAACTAGAGACAAACTGTAGCTAGGACCTAAGCTCAGGCAAGGTGTGGAGGGAGGGTGTAGCTGCCTAATATATCCCCTGCTCACAGGGGATAGGACAGGGAAGCAAAACTCTGCAGAACACTGGTTTTAAAGTCCTGCAGGAACTGGCTGCACCTCTCAATAGCCTAGTGGAGTCTCTCCAGTAACAGGAGGATGTAGCAGTGCTGGAAGTGTTTGCGCAAGACAGCTCAGCGAGATGGTCTGACACTGGAGCAGAGTGGTGCACACGGTGAGTAAGACGGTGCTTACAAACGGTGTGAGTCACCGGCATGACACATCTCATGATGGATATAACTAATGAGATGTCTCAAGAACTTTGCAACCTTATTGTTGCAAAACATACTGAATTACAGAAGAGATGAGTTACAGAAGAATTTCTAAACTACTGAAGGTGCCAGTGAGCACTGTTAGGGCCATAATCTGGAAGTGGAAAGCACATCATTTCACTATAAACAAGCCACGACCAGGTGCTCCCCACAAGATTTCAGACTGAGGAGTAAAAAGAATTATCAGAAGAGTTGTCTAAGAGCCAGGGACTACCTATGGAGAGCCAGAGAAAAACCTGCAATCAGCAGGTAAAATTGTTTGAAAGAAAACAATAAGTTATGCACTCAACCTCTATGGCCTGTATGCACGCTCACCAAGCAAGACATCATTGCTAAACAAAAAGCATGTTCAGGCGCACTTAAAGTTTGCTCAACAACATTTAGACAAGCCTGTGAAATACTGGGAGAATATAGTCTGGTCAGATGAGGCCAAAATTATGCTCTTTGGATACCATAATATACATCGTGTTTGGGGGCTAAAAGGCACTGCATATCACCCAAAAACACCATACCAACAGTGAAGTTTGGATGTGGGAACATTATGGTGTGGGACAGTTTCTCAGCATATGACACTGGCAAACTTCATGTAATTGAAGGAAGGATGAATGGACAAATGTACCAAGACATTCAGAAATCTGCTGCCATGTACAAGGAAGATGAAGATGAAATGAAGGTGGATATTTCAGCAAGACAAAGATCTTCATCAGCAAGACAAAGATCTTCATCACTCAGCCAAGAAAACTCTAAAATGTTTTAAAAGAAAGAAAATAAAGCTGCTAGAATGGCCGAGCCAATCACCAGATCTGAATCCAATAGAAAATGTATGAAAGGAATTAAAGCTCAGAGTTCATAAAAGAAGTACACGGAACCTTCAAGATTTGAAGAGGGTTTGTGTGGAAGAATGGGCCAAAATCACACCTGAGCAATGCATGCACCTAGTCTCTTCATACAGGAGGCGCCTTTATGCTGTCATCACCAACAAAGGATTTTGTATGAAATATTAATTAATTACAATAAGCGTATTCAATACTTTTTCCTTGTGTCATTTCTTATTATTACACAAAACTTAATTTATGGACATCTATCAGCCAATGAAAGCACAAAAGTCATTATCTCAGTAAATTAGAATAATTAGCAAAAAACACCTGCAAAGGCTTCCTAAGTGTTTAAAAAGGTCCCTTAGTCTGTTTCGGTAGGCTCCACAAACATGGGGAAGACTGTGTCCCCATCCTGTATAATCTGGATAAGACTATATTGCGCTTTACGTTTTTTTCCAGATTCCCTTTAATGACTACAGAACATTTATGGCCCAAATTTTTGATGACGATATTTATACTCCATTGTAAGGGCAGTTAGCTGTGGTCTTTGCTCCTGCCCTCAATGATAATGTTAATATTTCTTCCTGTTTATGAGACTATGATATTGTGCAAAATATAAAATTATGAATATAATATTCTAAAATAATACATACTGCAGTACATGATTTTAGCCACTAGGTGGTGGTAGACGTTTATTCCTGTATGGTTTTCCGTTACTTTTATGTCTTTTGTTGTCAGTGCGGCGAAGCTTCTATACTAATTATTGTGTTAATATTTTATGTTGTTGCTTTCTTTATTAGCTTTGGATTGATTTGCTGCTCACTAGGAATAGCATTGGGGGAAAAGAAATAAAAATGAAAAATAGCCACTTGTTAAAAGACTAGCAATGAAAACGATGCATGAAAACTCTCGTTATTTGACCTTATACTTTGGTGACATTGACCTTCTGGATATTTGAAGCAATGCATATCCAATTTGCTATGCAAGGACAGATGTAGCAGAGCTGAATATGTCTTTTAGTCTTCTCTTTGGCAGACTGGCTGCTATTTGATTTGTTTTGGCTATGGAGAAACAAGCACTGTGCTCCTCTACCCTAGAGCATTTATGTTTACCCGACCAAATGAATTTGGCCATCTATAATCATTGACCTATTATCGGCTTCTGTATTTATACGTTCACTTTTTCTACCCTTTCTCACTATTGTGGTTTTGTTTAATTTAA
This sequence comes from Phyllobates terribilis, assembly GCF_046119375.1. NCBI lineage: Eukaryota > Metazoa > Chordata > Amphibia > Anura > Dendrobatidae > Phyllobates > Phyllobates terribilis. Next base: position 891,054,268 of record NW_027362762.1, on the reverse strand, counting down.
GACAAGGGTCCTTGTAGGGACATTAGGGATACCGACGTTGAGCGGGGGCGCCACGAAGTACAAATTAGGGTGCCAACCTCCGCTGTCAGGTAGGGACAGGATTTAGGGACATAATAGGGACAGTTTGAATCTGTATTCCCTCCCGGTCGGTGTATTACCTGATTCTATATGTCCTATCATTTAGAGTATTATTGTTGTTTGTCTATGGACTTTTAGGTCCTTTTTAGAGATTATTAATAAAAGTTATTTTTTAGGGGGGCTATGTGTCTGCTGGTTGTCTCTATTTATTAGGCCCCTCATGTGATATTTTGTTTAGGTGTTTAAATTGATTTTCTAGTATGGCTGGCTTCTTATCAGGCCCTTTTGATACTAATAAATGGATGGATGATGCTCGAGAGGTTTTTTCTGAAGCTGAATTGGAGAATAGCTCCTCAGCAACTCCTACCCTAAAAACAGTGTTTACTGAGCTACTGAGTGCGTTTAAAGACAACATTAAATCTTGGTGGGAGGTACAATCCCTTGAGAGTTATATTAAACAAAAAATAGTCCCAAGAGGCCTGAGAATACACATTGCACCAGCACAAAGGTGTAGAACTCCGGGTCTGTTGTCTAGGTGGGAGGAGGAGTCTACAGCTGAGCTTCTCGAGTTTTATCTGATTCCAAGAATGTGATATTAGGGGCCGAATAGAACCAGCCTATATGGTATTGGTCTAATGATCACCATATGTATATACCCATTGTGGCTAAATATGTATTTATATGTTTGGGACTTATTTTTCTCCTACTCTAACAGCGTTAAATACTCTGTGGATGATAAACAACATTGTAATATGTGGATAACACTTCAATTATATAATAGTCAGACTCCAACCTTCCTATTTATTATATACTGAATGCCTTTGTCCTCCGGTGTACAGCGTGTACATTTATTTTGCGCTGAATAACCTTTGGACATCTTAGCCCTGGTGCCGACCTGTCCGTCTATGGTACTTTAATATATGGGGTATGTTGGTGGGAGGTATGCCCGTCTGGCCGGTGTTTGCATTGCTGGCTACCATGACAATTACTGACAAACGTATATGGGGATGGGTGTAGACTTTGCCTCCTAACCATGTACCGCCACATTTGGATGACATTATATCCCGATGGACGCTAGTTAGACACCGTTACTTCCGGGTGTGTGCGTTCCAGATGCGCTTCAGATACTCTGATGCAGTCTGGTGACGTCATTTCCGGTGGGCGTCATTAGCATATCGTCATTTCCGGGTGCGTGCGTTCCATGTGCGGTCCACGGACTTACATTTGGCGGTGGACGCCGGGCATGTGTACGATGACAGCAGTACACAGGCGTTTGCGATTATCACTAATTATGGGGCTGAGCTGAGTTTATAAGGGAGGTATATGTGCAAGAATTTCCTACACATGCAGCATTGTCTGGCAATCTGGGGTGAGGGATTGAGGTCTTCCCCAGATCCCCTGATGAACCCTGGTGGAAACTAGGGGGAAACGCGTTGGGACTACTAAGGATAAGTGTCATTTTTTTACTTACTAATGATATCTACTTTCTGACTGCTGGAATTGGGGACCATTAAGGTTTTAGTGTTATTGTTTTTTTACTAATGAAAATGTATATTCTGATTGCCATTTTCTGGTCTTTTGAAAAGGAATAGGGACTAATAATGATGAGTGTCTCTCTTTGAAAAGGTATAGGGACTAATAATGATAAGTGTCCTTCTTTCTGTCTACTATTATGTATATCTATGACAGACAGAGTCTGGACCTGATACTTTGATATAGATATTATGCTTTTTAAATACCAATACTTAAATTTCATTTGATGTATGGGGAGACATCTACCTGGGTGGGATTTTGCTTTCTGAGCCCCCTTTTGAGGTATATAGCTGGACTATCAAAGTGTAGCATGTGTCCATATTTGATTGCTCTGGCTGCTATTTGATTTGTTTTGGCTATGGAGAAACAAGCACTGTGCTCCTCTACCCTAGAGCATTTATGTTTACCCGACCAAATGAATTTGGCCATCTATAATCATTGACCTATTATCGGCTTCTGTATTTATGCGTTCACTTTTTCTACCCTTTCTCACTATTGTGGTTTTGTTTAATTTAAGACAAGGGTCCTTGTAGGGACATTAGGGATACCGACGTTGAGCGGGGGCGCCACGAAGTACAAATTAGGGTGCCAACCTCCGCTGTCAGGTAGGGACAGGATTTAGGGACATAATAGGGATAGTTTGAATCTGTATTCCCTCCCGGTCGGTGTATTACCTGATTCTATATGTCCTATCATTTAGAGTATTATTGTTGTTTGTCTATGGACTTTTAGGTCCTTTTTAGAGATTATTAATAAAAGTTATTTTTTAGGGGGGCTATGTGTCTGCTGGTTGTCTCTGGGTTAACTTTATGCAATTTCTAACCATTTATTGCAAGAGCAAGATTTCTAAGTATTTGTATTTCTCTTAACAGAGCAGTGACAGTAACTTCAGTTTTAATCATTTACACTGTGTAAAAGGAGACAAACGGAATTGAGCGCTTCAATACAATACAATAAGATTGGGTGAATGGGACTAGCTGTCACCCAGCTCTTTTGTTTGGTGATGTCAAGGTGTCACTCAGACCTTTTCATGACCAAACAAAGTAAAGAAACACACAGACACAGTGTAAACACTTTATTTGAAATACAGCAGACACATTATTTAATGATTTAAATGAACCAATATACTCACCCCAGTTCTTATGGTAATCCAAGGGCTTAAGCAATGTCCCACCAACCTTATTTAGCTCCAAAAATCATTAATTGATGCTCAAAAACGCTTAAAAAAACGCATGTAAAAACTGATGTAAAAATGCATCAAAAATGCATGTAAATCCACGTGCGTTTTTTTTCTGCCAGGAAGAGGCAAAAACACTCAGGAAATTTCTGCTTCAATTCCTGAACGTGTGCACATACCCTTAATCCTTCTAAAAAATCCAACTCTCTTCAACAACTTTGAATTTCTGATCAGTCTTCTTTAAAAAAAAAAAAAAAACAATCTGTGTGCATGTAGCTGCTCCGCTTGAGGAGTTGGAGGAGGATTTGTCGAGTTACCGCTCAGTTTCTACTCAAAAAAATCGTAGAAAAACTTCCTGTGCACATAGCCTAATTTGCCATTGATGTATAGAAAGCTGAGTGAAAATAATTTTCAGGCTATGTCCATATGGAGTCTTTTTGCTGAGATTTTGAAGCAGAAACTGACCGGAAATTGAGATTTGGAGGAGGAGTTGGCAACTTTCCGATCAGTTTCTGCACCAAAAACTCCTCAAGAAACTCTGTATGCACATATCCACTGATCAGAAACTCTCCAAATACTCTTAAAGAAAGTTAAATCCCTATAACTTGGTGATTCTGCTCAGTTTCAGCTCAGAGATTTTTGTGGATTTATTTTATCTGACCTGTTCTAAAAGCTCATTAAAAACCACTTCAAAAACACTTAGAAAATGTATTCAACTCTATGGGAAATCCTCTTTGCTGTTCATATGAGGAGTTTTTTAAGCAGTTTTTTTTCTAAAGTCGTATTAAAAAATACCTATTGGAAAACAATGTGCATGTAAATTTTTATAAGTGGATATTGATGGAATCTGCTCCAAACTAGGCAATGTCAAAGCTAAAGGCTGAAAAAAAGCACTACACAATTATAAAAAGACTTTAAAATTGCTTCAGTAGAAGAAAAACTCCTCCAAAATCTACCCAAAGGAATGGCAACGCGAGTCTTTTTGATGCATTTTTAGAGCAGAAAGAGAGTTAGAACTGAGCAGAAACTCTCCAAATCCTCCTCAAAAGAATGCAAACTCATCAAAAACTGGGAGTTTCTGCTCAGTTTTTGCTCTAAAAACCCAGCAAAGAAGACTGTGTGCACACAGCCATGAGGAGTTTTAAGATTTGGAGAGTTTCCGCTCAGTTTCTGCTCCAAAAATATTTGTGTGCAGATAACCAAAGAACAAGGGTTTCCTGAAGAAGTTTCCACTTGAAAAACTCAAAGTTTCACCAAAAATCTCTGTACCTTAACAGTTCAAATGCCAAGATCTCTATTAGTGTTGAGTGAATTTGTTCAGCAATTTTCTAAAGTTTCAAATTCGGCACGAATATGGCACATTCGGATTTGTGATCGCAAAGGCGAGCAAATTTTCTTAAAATCGGATAATTTTGAAAAATTTGCGTGGGACCATGATTACAGGGCAACCACAGCGTTTTGAACAGTTTTGTTAGCATAGTGCAAGTGTATGATGAGCAGTGATGTGTGCCAGGTGAGTGTGGGGGCTGTGGAGGCGCACTGTTTTTTTTCCTGTGGGCGGTAACTTTAACTGAGGAAAGCGCGGCCAGCCAATCCTAGTGCAGGAAGCATCTACACTGTCCAGACATAAGGGCTTCTGCAATTGGCTGATATAAATAGCGGCCATGTTCCTTCAGCGCCATTATATCCATGTCACTGCTGGAGACAGACGCAGCTCAGTGTTCTCCTGTGTCATGAGAGACATTGGCTAGATAGATGGGCGCTTGTGTGGTAGTCAGAGAGTGTAGATAATTCCTGGCCTGTGTACCTCTGCAACCGCTGGTGCAGCACATTTTTTGGTGTTCTTGTGCAAGTACTGAGATTCTGACAGAAACATAGGGCCCTGCCATAAAATACTGCTGTGCACCGCTGGTATAGAGCTCCATGTCTCAGTATACCTTGAATCTTTTTTTGCACTTGCTAATGTGATCAAGCTAGTGCAGTGCACCTTTTCATTTAGTGGTGTTGAAATTGTGCTCTGCACAGTCTGCAGAGCTTCTTATTGCAGAGCACAAAATCTGTTTTTTTCTGTGTGCACTAAAGTTTTTTTTAGTGTCAAGTACTATATTAGTGGAGTTGAACTTCAGGTGGTTTCAGAGTAAAAAAATATTTTTTTTCTCTTGCTACGCTCAGTCCAAAAAATATTTTTTCCTGTGCCAAAAGTCATACAGTGCTATAAAGCCAGCTACTACGTCAGTAGCGGTCAAAGTCAGCTGGACGCAGAGCTTATGCAGAGTAACCCAAAAATATTTTTTGCTCTGAGTAAAGTGATACAGCTGGCTGGATCTGAGTTTGAAATACTTTGGAGCATATATTCTATGTCATACTGGCCTCATCCACATTCGAAATAACAAATTTCTTCTGTTTCTAATGTAATACAGCAGGGAACATCTCAGTTTGAAATTGTTTGGAGAATATCTCGTAGGTTTTTTGGGCCTCATGCACACTAACAAATTTCTTTTGTCTGTTAGTAACGTTATACAGCAGGCCATATCTTACCTTGTGTAGTGCTAATAAAAATATGGATATCTTATAGCCTACATATTGTAACATATTGTTTATATGCTTTGATAAAGTGTGGTCATTAGACCAAGTGTGGAATATATTGCAATATACTGCAGTGTAATATCATTGATATACTCTGATACTGATAAAGTAGTTCTTTCACATGAACTGTCCTTGATGCATGCTATCCACAAAGTGTTTGCTAGGTGTCAGTGCTGTAAGACAATGTTAATTGTTCTATGGTCTACGAAGTTGTGTGTTTCAAAGATTCATTATCCTGATTTGTACACAAGTGACCAGTGTTATATTTGCTTTGACAAATAGTGTTATTGTAACCAAAATACTGATTCAGATAATGTGTGTACATTTACCTTTATGTTCCATAAGAAATACACAGATCTATTGTCTAAAACAATGTTTATAAGTAGACTTCTCGAGATTACAGAACCTGGCCAATTCTGTATTATCGACGAATCATACTTATAAACATTAACCAGCTTTATGCTTCCATTGTCTAAACCTTATAAAAGTCACTGGAATCATGATACAGACAGAAGCTTTCTTGTGTAGACTTCTCAGGGGTTCTCTGTCAATTAGACAGATGATGCTCATAAACTCCTAGATGAAGAAGCCATAAGTTACAACACTACACATCAGTGCAGGTATATGTACCAGCCCATGCAGTGTTGTGAAGACTTCCAGGGGTCTCTCTGTCTTGGTGAAATTGCTTCTCTGATGTTCCAGACGGATGATGTTTAAAAGCTCCTTGGTGACGAAGTGAGTATATATATATATATATATATATATATATATATATATATATATATATATATGTACTTAACCTTTGTATTATAACATATACAAAAGTGTATGCAATATCATCATATCATACTATTCCTTTAATTATGTATTTTATCTTTTAAATCAACTATTATAAATAAAATTGCGTTATATCGCAAAGGGTTGCCTTATTTAAAGCCGTATCCGAACCTTATTGCTAAAAACTTGGCAAAACACCTTGTCATTTAGTGTCGCTGAAATTCAGGTGTGTGCTGAGCTATTGCACAGGAAAAAAACGTATTTTTCTTTAGTTAATTGCGTGCTCCTACCACTGTATCTGACTAACATGAGTGGGAAAAAGAGAGGGCGTGGTGGAAGGGGGAATAGTCTTGGTGTTCAAGGTGTACAATGGGGTACGTGGTAATGATAGTGAAAGCACTAGTGAGCCAACACAAACAGGTCCTATCCAAAGACAACTGAGAACTTATGTTAGTGGATGGCCTACTGCACTCCCTTCCTTTGGCAGCTGCACAGCGATACGCCTTGTTGATAAGGCCCAGAAAGAGCAGTTGCTCCAGTGCATGGCAAGCTCTGCTTCCAGTAGCCTCTCCTCTTCTTCCTCCACCTCAACATCACATGCAGTACAGTTCACAGAGGTGGCACCCCAAATTCCCATGCTTCCCCCCCCTGCGTCAGAACTGGTCAACTGCCCATCTGACTGTAGCGAACCACAGATGGGCGAGTCTGTAGAACTCTTCACCCATTCTACACCATGGGCATCAGAAGTGTACTCCAGTCACAGAGTCAATGGGAGGAAAGCATCTGCACCAATGGCCAAAATTTTTTAGCTTGGATTCGGGGCAGGACGAAGTAGGGTCCGAGCAGGTTCCTGACCCTCATCACCAGACGTTAACAACAGGGGAGAGAGGTGATCGAGAGGGGTCACGATGAGAGCGAGGAATCGGATAACACATTGGATGATAACGAGGTTGAAGATCCTACTTGGTGTGAACCCAGAGTCACGCAGCTGAGTAGCTCATCTGAGGAGGTGGAGGAGGAAAACGAGGAGGTTACATTTCTCCCTACGGCGCAGAAACGGAGTGATGCAAGCACGAGGAGCACTACATCCTTGGCCACAATTGTGGCTGTGGCCAGCAGCCGTCTTGGGTCTGCATCTCGCAGGGGTAGCAATGTTTGCCTAGCATGGGCCTTTTTTGTCACTGCATAGGATGAGTCAACTCACGTTATCTGCAAACTTTGCGATAAAAACTCAGTAGAGTTGTGTAAGGTTGCATACCAGTCCTTGCTGCACTCCTGATACAGACTCTGCCTGCTGCACTCTGATACAGACTCTGCCTGCTGCACTCTGCCTGCTGCACTCCTGATACAGACTCTGCCTGCTGCACTCCTGATACAGACTCTGCCTGCTGCACCATCTAGTCTGTCCTACTGGGTCCAGCTGCTGCGCATCCATTGGTCTGTCCTGGAGTGGCACCTGGCGTTCATCGGAAGCCAAATCTAACCTCACCATCAGCTCTAGTGAACAGTCCGGTGCTCGCTTAGTCACGCCCCTCCAAGCTCTCTGGGGTCCTTGGCACAGTGGTTACACAAACCATGTTCGTGACAGTGCACCCTCGCAGGCAGGGTCCTCTCTCCTGTTGTACCAGTCAGTGACCCCTTTTGACATGTAAAGCGCAACTGAATAAATGTCGCTGTCACAGTAATAATAATTATAGTACTTGTACTCTGGGTCAATTGATGGCACTTCCCTGGTGTCTACACCTAATTTTATGTGTTTTGGCAGCTTTTGGTCCCATTTCTAGGTGTTGTCTTTGCATTTTTTTGGTCCCCCCATTAACTCCTATGGAATTCGGAAATGTTCAACAAACATTCGGCGAATAAATTCGGCGAATATCAATTTGTTCGGCGAACTTTTCCGAACCGAACATTGAAATGTTCGCTCATGCCTAATCTCTATATGCAGACCACGAGTTACAGTAACAGCATAAATCAGCTCACTCTGCTGTTGCCTGGGATATAGCTACCCCAAACCGGCACCTACTAGTTGGTGTTATCATCTCTATGAATGACTAGCATGGAAAAACCCATTTAAGTAGGAAAAAAATAAAATAAAAGCAAAACAAACAATCAAATTACATTGTGGAATACATCTAAGGCTATGCTTAAATTTTATCATTAGTCTCTGTATAAAGGGAACCTGCCTGGTCCAATAATGCTATGAACTGGTAGATATAGGGTTAATCTGTAGAGTAATTGTGTTATCTAGGTACCCAGCCACTGTACTGAAAGGGAAGCAAAAAATGACCTTTATTTATTGTAGAAGCAGCTGGCTTTCAGTTATTCAGACAAACCAGCAGCAATTACAGTCACTGCTCACAGCACTGAGAGCGACAGCTGTAAGCACACTCCGGTACTGATGGACAGCCAGCTCTGCAGTGCATTATTGAAGAACTATCAGTCTGTCCATGCTGTGGTGTGCTTACAGTGCTGTCAACTGTAATTACTCTTGACACTCCTGCGTGACTGAAAGCCGACAGCTCCATGGAGTAGTACAGTTAATTTTCTCCCGGGTGCCAAACTGTCAGTACTGCGGCAGAGTACCTTCATAATGCGATTAACCTGCCGATTAACCAAATATCTGAAGATTATTAGCATAATCGGATCTGGTACGTTCCATGTAATGTATAATCCAGGGAAATTATGCACAAGAGTATATTAAAGGAAGTCTGTCACCCCAAATAAACACTTAAAACCAACCACATAGTCTTATAGGAAATGGATTAACAATTAAAAATGTTCTTTTTGTTTTAAAATCTGTTCCTCTGTTGCCCTAAAAAAAAAACTTTTTTGCTTAATTGTAATATGCAAATGAAGATGCTCAGTGCACCCTTAGGGCGTAGTTAGACGGTCGTATAACACAGAGGACAACCACATCGCACTGCTCGGACTTGCCTTCGGTACTCCTGACCTGAGCATGACAGCAGGTATTTCTATGAGGAGAGTTTACTGTGCTTGTTAATAAATAAATAAATTAAAAAACAACGTATGGTCTACCCTATTTTTAATAACCAACCAAGAGAAATTAGACAGCTATGAACTGGTATTATTATGTTGGTAAGGGGCCAATATTCAGGGACCGCTCAGCCTATTAATAATAACCCCCAGCTGTCTGCTTTGCCTTTGCTGTTTTTTTAAAAAAAGGGACCCCAAGAAAAATGACATGGGGTCCTCTCTATTTTTTATGACCAGCTAAGACAAAACAGCTGGGGGCTGATATTAATAAGCTGGGAAAAGCAATTGATATTGGGCCCTTCCCAGCCTAAAAAGACCAGCCCTTAGCAGCCCCAGAAATGGTGCATCAATTAGACTCATCATTTCCGGCGCTTAGCCTCGTCTGTTCCCAATTGCCCTGGTTCGGTGGCTGTTGGGGTAATGGTATTGTGAGGTTGATGTCAGCAGCTGGCGCTGACTTCAAGCCCTTGGGTTAGCAATGGAGAGGCGTCTGTCAGCACACACAAAAAAAATCTATATTTGAAAAAAAACCTCTGCTACCCAGCGGAGTACAACGTGAGACCTGGCAGTGGCTACTGCTCCAGTCTATGGAGCCCCGTTCTCTAAACACTGTACTTAGCAAGACTGTGAAGGGGCCAGAAGTGCCCACACTCTTAAAGCATGTTTATTGGCCGTGCTGCAGTCTTTCACCAAGCTTTATTGGGCTGCTGAACCCGAACAGTAACACGGACGTACAGTAAGAAGTCCAGTGACCAGTGCCAAGCCCCGAACATTACCATTCAGGCTCACTCATCCCTAGTGAGCAGCAATGTCAAAAGAGAAGAGAAAGTGATTTCTTCACTCTGATTGGCCAGCAGTGCATATTGTGGTGCGCGGACCCACGCACCACAATACACTTCAATACACTTCCCCCTTACTTGCAGACACAACATGTTTGAGGATTTTTGATTTAAGACCAAATAATACTATGTACCTCTTTAAAAATGCTTTTTTGTAAATCACAAATACACGTTAAGGGAAATGTGATGTAAGACCACCATGTGGTTAAAAGTGACAGCACAGTTCATACTTGGGTTTAGAGCATATTTAGTATTTCCACTGTAGAAATACATTGCAATCATTTTCTCTAAAATTACAATACTTATAGGGTTTTTTTTTAGAGCTGAGATAGTGATGACTTAGCATTAAAGGAGTTGTCCACTGCTAGGACAAACCCTTCTTGAACTAAATATTTTGCCTCAATAAAATAAAAAAACCTATACTTACCTCCCATGCTGGTGCCATTCCAGCAATGTCGGCACTCGCAGTCCTGGAGCTATGATGCTGTGGAATGACACTTGGTTCCCGGCGCCAATCAGCACTGGTGTCAAAGTCCCCACTTTCAGACAAATCAAACTTGAAGAGGAAGTCTGGGCTGCAGCTGATCTCGGACTTCTAGTTCATGTTCAATTTGACAGAAGGCGGGGACAGTGACGCCAGGGCTGATTTGGCGCCGGGCACCAAGTGTCATTCCACCACATTACAACCCCGGGACCGCGAGTGCTGACACCGCTGGAATGGCGCCAGCATGTGAAGTGAGTGTAGTTTTTTTTATTTTATTGGGGTCACACATTTAGTTCAAGAAGAGGTTGTCCTAGTAGTGGACAACCCCTTTAAGACAGGCTAGTGGCATCGCTAATGCTAAAGATGCCCAATAAGCACATTAGTGCCAACATGATGTCTATGCTGCTTGATCCTGCTGTAGAGTGGGAAGCCTCATCAATCAGTATGATGTCGGTAGTCACTCCCTTTCAACAGAGCAGACTGGAAGAGAAGCAGCTGCTCTGTCGACGTGACATCATTGGAAATTGCTGAATCACCAGCAGGAACGGTCTGACACCACTCTGTGCCAGCAGAGATTGACGCCGGGCAAAAAAGGCAGCTAGTTAGTAAAAAATTAAATAGTCCTGGATAACCCTTTTAATCGTGAACTCAATCAAATGTGCTTTGTTAACTGAATGTGCTATGCTTTTGGATTCAAACCCTTGATTCTTTGTTCTGTGGTCTGAGTTTCTTTCCGCTGAGCCACAACTGATACACCTTTTCTTTGAGTGTTTTAGTTCTGTTATTTTTGTTTCTGTTGGTTTTGGGTAACAGGTGTTTTTCATTTAATCAGTTTGTTCGTCCTATCACCTTTTGGGTGCAGTTTTAAATACCTTCCCCACTACTGGTGTTTCCTGCTGGTGATAGAGACTCGCCCCCTGGGCCGTAGGGTACTCGGAGCCGGGCATTCGGGAAACGATGGGGATAGCAGTGGCAACCCGGTTCCGTGGCTCAGGGTGGTCAGACCATTGGTAGTCTGCGACGCGCTGTTGATGTGTCCGACTACGCCACCCGTGGATTGTGGTCAGTGCGGACCGCCGCTGCCAGGTAGACCCCTGAGGCTGATGATGTATGCAGCTGGGATAGTGTGACTCCCCACGGGAAGAGTGCGGCCCCAGGGCAGTATAATGGAAGATGGGGGTGATGGTTCAGGACGTCCCAGTACCGTTAGTGCTGGAGGAGCAAGGAGCACACAGACAACAGGTTGCAGTCCAGGGTCTTTACTAGAACACGTGAACTGAGCCACAAACAGGCCCGGCTAGGAGGGGGCCTGGACGTCTGAGAGCAAACGGGAAATTGGCCCTGGTCAGGGTGAGGGTGTAGGCCTACCGTGCTCTCTGCGCTCCATCTGGCTATCTCCTCCTGGTAGGGTAACAGCCCACGGTCCCGAGCTCACCGTGTCCTCTCGCCCGTATGGTTTGCAACGTCGGTTCCTTTCTACTCCCGACCTGGTACGGCTCTGCTGGCCCCTTCTGCTGTGGCGGAGCCTCCGGGCTTCTTAGGCCAAGGAACGTACAGTCCCCTGCGGACTGGTTATCTGCTGTAGGACGTGGAATCCTCACAGCCTCAGATGCCAAAGTCTGGTAAATTTGGTTCTTTATCTGCCAGGACAGGCGTACTTTACCTCTTGTCCCTGGCTTGTGGCTCTCCTACTGCCACACGTCCTCTTAGGGTGCAATACAACTGTCCCTCACTGCTCTGGGACACCTCTCAATCCAGAGACAGGTCGTCCAGTTCTCTCTAACCCTGCCCCCAGTTCCAGCTTTTATAGGGGCAGCCTGCTCCCCCTACTGGCCTGAGACAGGAGGTATTGCATGCTAATGTTCCCCTGACAAGAGAACCTCCCCCTTCCTCTCAGACACAGCTTTATTATATTTGTGTCATCCAGGCCAGGGTAACACATTCCCCCCTAGTAGAATTTAGTACTCCGGGACTAAACAGTAAACAAAGATAATATACATGACTATAAAACATTAGTAGACAAACGACGCACAGGTTGAGTTCTTAAGGTCACAGTGTGGTCTGTGACCGGGTGTCCATCTCACCAACACAACGGGGAGCCTTAACCAGGTGGGGTCTGTCCTAGCCCCAAGTCCTTTACAGTCTTAGTTCATTCCTTGGTCAGGCTCCGAACGCAGTCCATACAAAGTCCCGGTTATTAAAAGTCCATAACCTTTGGGTCCGTACGGTAACTGTAAGAAACTGAAACACAGAATTACCAATCTTGCATGTAACTTTGTAAACATTTCAACACTTGGCAACAGGGTTATTTACAATTTTAGTGCACGCTATATTCTCCAGCGAGCGGGTATCTGCCCCTTTGTGCTCCTGGTTGACCTGCGTAACCCACTGTCTGGTGGTGGACCAACCTGGCTTTCCCCACTAGCGTTAGGGGTACAGCTACCAGCTGGACTTACAGGCAGGGCAGGCAGCTGTCTGCAGGTCTTTGGCTTACCGCAGGCATGGCAGGCTCACAGTCAGCAGAGGGTTGATTCTCCTGGGCTGCTGGTACAGGCTCTTCCGTCTCTGGAACTGCTTGCTCTTCTTCGCCTTCCGGCTCTGGTGTAGGTTGTTGCTGAGCCGGTTGCAGGAAATGCAGGACGGGTACCACTATGGCATCGTTTATTCGAGTCCAGGACTGAGGGAACTCTCCGAGAACGGTGCTGATCATTTCTTCCTTGTCCTCTGCGGGTCCAAGGTCATTTTGATCCTCTTCTGCACTGCGAAGTTGCTCAGGGCATCTTTTGAAGTGGTCTCTGGAGACGGTACTAGTGGTTTCTCCTCCATCCTTGGTGATCACGCACACCTTCGAGTTGTCGTGATCAGACTGCTGTACGGTGTAGGGTTGCCTTTCCCACTGGTTGTCCAACTTATGTAGCCTTCTCTTCCGCTTCAGGACCTGCTCACCAGGTTCTAGGGGACCAGCAGGGGCGTGTTGGTTGAAGAGTCTTTCTTGCCTTTCTCTCACCTGGGCCAGGCTCTTCTCCACACACTCCTGTACCTTCTTGTACTGCAGTCGCCTCTCCGTATCCCAGTCCGCATCCGGGGAGGTGTCCTCAGGTGTTAGGACTCCCATCTCCAGGTCTACAGGCAGCTTACCTGGTCTGGCTCGCATCAGGTAAGCCGGGGTGCAGTTTGTAGCATTCACCGGAATATGGTTGTACAAGTCTATTAGGTCCGGCAGTTTTTCTGGCCACAGGTTGCGTTCCTCCAGGGGCAACGTCTTCAGGAGATCAATGACTATATTGTTCATTTTCTCACACATCCCGTTGGTTTGTGGGTGGTAAGGCGTTGTCCGAATCTTCTTACAGCCATAGAGGTTGCAGAACTCTTGGAAGATTTCGGCCTCAAACGCTGGACCCTGGTCCGTCAGAACTTGCTCTGGATACCCGTGTGGACGGCAGAAGTATTGCTGGAAGGCTCTGGCCGCCGTTTGGGCTGTCAGGTCTTTTACCGGGACCACCACTAGAAAACAGGAATAGTGGTCCACGATTGTCAGGGCGTAGATGTATCCTGACCGGCACGGAGCCAATTTGGCGTGGTCCAGAGCTACCAGCTCAAGAGGCTGCTGGGTGACGATGGGCTTCAAGGGTGTCTTCGGGCTGGTGCGGTCTTTTCTCCTTAAGTTACAAGTAGAGATGAGCGGTGTTCGACTAGAACTGTTCGCCAATCTCAAATTCGAGCTGTTTTGGGCGGTGTTCGAGTTGTTCGACGAACCCGAACGATTTGCAAAAAATTCGGCTGTTCGAGGTTATGTTCGATAACTGTTCGTGCACCAAAAGCGTGTCCTGCATGTCTGGCGCTATTTAGAGCACCAATCATGCAGGGATTGTCTGCCACTCACTGTAATGCCACAGCCATGGTGGTTGTGGCATTAGAGTGATTGCCCAAATCGATGGGAACTGTGCTCACAGTGAAACATGAAAAGCCGGCAATTCAGCAGCGGCATACACCGGTACCCGACAATTTAGAACCGAAAGAATAGAGCTTCACACATAGATTAGATAGATAGAAACATGTCAGTCACATATATAAGAAGTACAGTGACAGTGTTGATTACTGTACTTGCCATTTAGTGTAAAGGATTTATTAAAAAAAATATTAATGTTTTCATGCACCGTCTCTTTAAAAAAGCCGGCCGGCAATTCAGCAGCGGTACCCGACAATTTAGAATGGAAGGAATAGAGCATCACACATAGATTAGATAGATAGAAACATGTCAGTCACATATATATGAAGTACAGTGACAGTGTTGATTACTGTACTTGTCATTTAGTGTAAAGGATTTATAAAAAAAAATATTAGTGTTTTCATGCACCGTCTCTTTAAAAAAGCCGGCCGGAAATTCAGCAGCGGTACCCGACAATTTAGAATAGAAGGAATAGAGAATCACACATAAATTAGATAGATAGAAACATGTCAGTCACATATATAAGAAGTACAGTGACAGTGTTGATTACTGTACTTGCCATTTAGTGTAAAGGATTTATTAAAAAAAATATTAATGTTTTCATGCACCGTCTCTTTAAAAAAGCCGGCCGGCAATTCAGCAGCGGTACCCGACAATTTAGAATGGAAGGAATAGAGCATCACACATAGATTAGATAGATAGAAACATGTCAGTCACATATATATGAAGTGCAGTGACAGTGTTGATTACTGTACTTGTCATTTAGTGTTAAAATAAAGGATTTATTTAAAAAAAAATTAGCGTGGGGTTCCCCTTAATTTTAGGCTCTAGCGGAGGTTAAGCAGACGGCTGGGGCAGATGTTTGAAGCCTGGAAAGGGGGTAATACCCATGGAGCTTCCCAGGCTACTAATATCAGCCCCCAGCTGAATGCCTAGCCTTTACTAGCTATTAAAATGGGGGACCCCCCAAAAAATTGACGTGGGGTCCCCCCTATTTTAATAGCTAGCAAAGGCTAGGCAGACAGCTGGGGGCTGATATTAATAGCCCAGGAAGGGTGCCATGAATATTGGCCCCCTCCCAGGCTAGAAACACCAGCCGTCAGCCGCCCCAGAAATGGCGCATCCATAGAATGCGCCAATTCTGGCACTTAGCCTCGCTCTTCCCACTGCCCTGTAGCGGTGGCAGTGGGGTAATAGGGTTGGGGATGATGTCAGCTTATAATGCCAGCTGACATCAAGCCCAGGTTAGTAATGGAGAGGCGTCTATAAGACACCCCCATTACTAACCCCATAGTGAAAGTTAAAAGAAAACACAACACCCAGAATAAAGTCCTTTAATTGAAATAAACACACAATTCTTTATTGTTCTAAATTAAACCATACTTACCCACTTCAATTTTTTTAAATTACTTCAGGAAATTCATGAAAAAATTGACGTGGGGCTTCGCACTATACTTGTGTCCAGTCAGGTGCAGCAGCCAGGAACGGGCTGCCCCCAACCACCGGCTGCCTATTTGTACCTGGCCGGACACAACAATATAGGGAAGACCTTTTTTTTTAATTATTTCATGAAATAATTAAAAAAAAATTGAGGTGGGGCTTCGCACTATATTTGGGTCCAGCCAGGTACAGCAGGCAGGACCGGGCTGCCCCCAACCAACAGCTGCCTATTTGTACCTGGCCGGACACAACAATGTAGGGAAGCCCTTTTTTTCTTAATTATTTCATGAAATAATTTTAAGAAAATTGACGTGGGGCTTCGCCCTGTTTTTGTGTCCAGCCAGGTACAACTAGGCAGCTGGGGGCTGGAATCAGCAAGCGCAGGGAGAACCAAGCTTTCTGGGCCACCCCCGCTGCAAATTGCAGTCCGCAGCCACCCCGGAAAATGGCGCGTTCATAGAAGCGCCATCTTCTGGCGCTGTACCCAACTCATCCAGGGCCCTGGTGCGGTGGCTAACTGGGTAATAAAGGGGTTAGGGCCAGCTTGGCATTATCAGCTGGCCCTAAGCCCGAAATTCATGGGGTCACGCCAATATTAGACATGACCACCATGAATTTCTAGTAAAGTATTTAAAAAAAACACAACACCCAGAATAAAGTCCTTTAATTGAAATAAACACACAATTCTTTATTGTTCTAAATTAAACCATACTTACCGTCACGCCCATTCCAGCTGAAGCCAACGATCTCCTGAAATAAAAGAAAAATAATAAACCAACTTCATCCTTACCTTTCCATGGTTCCCATGACAGCTTCAGCTCTGCTACATCGAGATGACAGGCTGTACCGCAGCAGAACGCTGCCATCCAGCCTGTCATCCTGAAGACACTGAGAAGCGCAGGCTTGCTTGCGCTCCACAGTGTCTCTCTGTGAGGGCATCCAGATGAGCCGAGTTAATGTCCAATGAACTCGGCTCACCTCATGCACGTCACTGACAGCGTGGGAAAATTCTCCTGCACTCAGCGCTTCAGCGTGGGAGAATTCTCACGCTGAAGCGCTGAGTGCAGGAGAATTTTCCCACGCTGTCAGTGACGTGCATGAGGTGAACTGAGTTCATTGGACATGAGCTCACCTCATGCACGTCACTGATAGCGTGGGAGAATTCTCCTGCACTCAGCGCTTCAGCGTGAGAATTTTCCCACGCTGTCAGTGACGTGCATGAGGTGTGCCGAGTTCATTGGACATGAACTCGGCTCATCTGGATGCCGTCACAGAGAGACGCTGAGGAGCGCAAGCAAGCCTGCGCTTCTCAGTGTCTGCGGGATGACAGGCTGGATGGCAGCTTTCTGCTGTGGTCCAGCCTGTCATCTCGATGTAGTAGAGCTGAAGCTGTCGTGGGAACCATGGAAAGGTAAGGATTATGTTGCTTTATTATTTTTCTTTTATTGCAGGGGATCGTTGGCTTCAGCTGGAATGGGCGCGATTGTAAGTATGGTTTAATTTAGAACAATAAAGAATTGTGTCTTTATTTCAATTAAAGGACTTTATTCTGGGTGTTTGTGGTTTTTTTTAACTTTGACTACGGGGTTAGTAATGGGGGTGTCTTATAGACGCCTCTCCATTACTAACCTGGGCTTGATGTCAGCTGGCATTATAAGCTGACATCAACCCCAGCCCTATTACCCCACTGCCACCGCTACAGGGCAGTGGGAAGAGCGAGGCTAAGTGCCAGAATTGGCGCATCCTATGGATGCGCCATTTCTGGGGCGGCTGACGGCTGGTGTTTCTAGCCTGGGAGGGGGCCAATATTCATGGCACCCTTCCTGGGCTATTAATATCAGCCTCCAGCTGTCTGCCTAGCCTTTGCTAGCTAATAAAATAGGGGGGACCCCACGTCATTTTTTTGGGGGGTCCCCCATTTTAATAGCTAGTAAAGGCTAGGTATTCAGCTGGGGGCTGATATTAGTAGCCTGGGAAGCTCCGTGGGTATTACCCCCTTCCCAGGCTTCAAACATCTGCCCCAGCCGTCTGCTTAACCTCCGCTAGAGCCTAAAATTAAGGGGAACCCCAGGCCAATTTTTTTTTAAATAAATCCTTTATTTTAACACTAAATGACAAGTACAGTAATCAACACTATCACTGTACTTATTATATATGTGACTGACATGTTTCTATCTATCTAATCTATGTGTGATGCTCTATTCCTTCCATTCTAAATTGTCGGGTACCGCTGCTGAATTGCCGGCCGGCTTTTTTAAAGAGACAGTGCATGAAAACACTATTATTTTTTTAAATAAATCCTTTACACTAAATGACAAGTACAGTAAGCAACACTGTCACTGTACTTCATATATATGTGACTGACTTGTTTCTATCTATCTATTCTATGTGTGAAGCTCTATTCTTTCGGTTCTAAATTGTCGGGTACCGGTGTACGCCGCTGCTGAATTGCCGGCTTTTCATGTTTCACTGTGATCACAGTTCCCATCGATTTGGGCAATCACTCTAATGCCACAACCACCATGGCTGTGGCATTACAGTGAGTGGCAGACAATCCCTGCATGATTGGTGCTCTAAATAGCGCCAGACATGCAGGACACGCTTTTGGTGCACGAACAGTTATCGAACATAACCTCGAACAGCCGAATTTTTTGCAAATCGTTCGGGTTCGTCGAACAACTCGAACACCGCCCAAAACAGCTCGAATTTGAGATTGGCGAACAGTTCTAGTCGAACACCGCTCATCTCTAACAAGGGCCACAGTCCCTGCACCACTTCTCTACAGCCCCTCTCATGCCGACCCAAAAGAACCGTCCTCTTAGCAGGAACTCCAGTTTCTTCCAACCAAAGTGCCCTGCTCTGTCATGGTAAGCCCCCAGGACCATAGCTGCATCCCGCCTTGGGACCACGACTTGCCAGGTCAGCTCGTGTGTCCGGTGGTTGACAAGTCTTCTGCACAGCTTGCCTTCATAGAGGAACAGCTTGCTCTTCTCTTTCCATAGCTGCTTGGCTTCCTCTGGGGCATCCGGATCTAAGCGGGCGTCTTCCCGGGTCAGCAGATCTTTCACCAGGCGGATGGCAGGTTCACTATCTTGGGTCTCGGCCCAGCTGTGGTGAGGTAGGGGATTGATCATAATGGTTGTTAAATCTTCCTCCTTCACGCGGTGGGAGTATTGAGCGGCTCCGTACCGGTGAAACGCGGGGAGTTCTACCTCCTCCAGCTCTTCTGGGTCTTCGTCACCTTCAGGTAAGTGAGGCATTCTCGATAGGGCGTCAGCGTTGGCATTAGTTTTGCCTGCCCGGTACTTGATCACGAAGTCATAATTGGAGAGACGGGCCATCCACCGCTGTTCCAAGGCACCAAGTCTTGCACTGTCTAGGTGTGTTAACGGGTTGTTATCCGTATACACAGTGAACTTTGCGGAGGCCAGGTAATGCGTGAAGCATTCCTTTACGGCTCACACCACCGCCAAGAATTCTAGCTTAAAGGAGCTGTATTTCTCCGGGTTCCTCTCGGTGGGCCTCAGCTTCCGGCTGGCGTACGCGATCACTCTTTCTCTGCCCTGTTGGTTTTGTGACAGTACGGCTCCCAGTCCCACATTACTGGCGTATGTTTGAGAATAAAAGGCTGGCCATAATTAGGGTAGGCCAGGATCTCATCCCCTGTGAGTGCCATCTTCAACTGACGGAAGGACTCCTCTTCCGGTTTATCCCACTTGAAGGGTGGCTTTTGGCTTCTGGACTTAGACTGTCCTATCAGGAGGTCCTGCATAGGAGCTGCCATCTTAGTGAACCTGGGGATGAACCTTCGGTAGTAGCCTACCAACCTGAGGAATTGCCTCACTTCTTTGATGTTCGAGGGGCTTGGCCAGCTCTTGATTGCTGTGACCTTGTCAGGGTCGGGGGCTACTCCTTCCGCACTTACTACGTGCCCTAGGTACTGGACCTTTGGTTTCAACAGGTGACACTTTGATGGTTTCACCTTCAGGCCATAGCCTGCCAGGGCTTCGAACACCTCGGCCAGGTGCTTTAGATGGTCTTCGTAAGTCTTTGAATAGACGATCACGTCGTCCAGGTAAAGGAGGACCGTCTCGAAGTTTCGGTGCCCTAGACAGCATTCCATCAGCCTCTGGAAGGTCCCTGGTGCATTGCAGAGCCCATACAGTTGAACTCGCTCAGTCCCATCGGGGTGGTGAAGGCGGTCTTCTCCTTGTCAGCCTCTGCCACAGGAACCTGCCAGTACCCGCTAGTAAGGTCCAAAGTAGAAAAGAAGTTAGCTGATTTTAGTGCGGCTAAAGACTCCTCTATTCTAGGCAGCGGATATGCGTCTTTGTGGGTGATACGGTTGATTTGTCTATAGTCTACCCACTTTCTCATGGTGCCGTCTTTCTTTTTCACCAGAACCAAGGGGGCTGCCCAGGGGCTACAGCTATCTCTAATGATCCCAGCGTCTTTCATTTCTCTTAGCATGCCCTTTGCGTTCTGATAATGTGCAGGGGGTACAGATCTGTGTCTCTCTTTTATTGGTGGGTGGCTCCCTGTGGGGATGTGGTGTTCTATCCCCTTTACTCTGCCGAAGTCTAGCGGGTGCTTACTAAAGACTCTCTCGTACCACCCGGTAGACTCCTTGTTTTTGGTGCAGGGGAGTAGAGTCAGTACCCACATGGAGTTTCTGGCACCAGTCCTCCTTTTTTTTCTTGGAGCCATTACCCTCCGCCTGTGGAGATGGAGGCAAGGGTTCTACGGCCCTGATAGCTTTGTGCCGAACAGCAAACAGTTTGGCAAGTGTAGCGTACCTGGGTAAGTGTACTTCTCTCTCCCCAATGTTGAGAATGCGGATGGGCACCCTCCCATGACGGACATCAACCACCCCCCGGGCTGTCAAAATGGTGGGCCTGCTGTCCGAGTACACGGGTTCTACCATGGCTTGGTAGTCTCTACCTCTCAACCCGATTGCAGTCCGACACCAGATCATCATTTCACTTTTGGGAGGCATGGAAATGGTTAATGGGTCACTCAGTCTTACGCTACCGATCTCACCACCAGACAGTTCTACCTGCTGCCGTCTCATCAGGGCTTTTATCTCCTTGTTGAGGACTCTCTGTTGGCTGGAACTAGCATTCACCGCCACCTGATGTAGAATTACAATTACCTCTGAAAGACAATTATCAATCACGTTAGTACCCACAGTTATTTTAGGGTGACTTTCACGACGGTCAATGTCCACAATAATCACTCCCTGTGCCGGTAGTTCAACTTTACCAATTTTAATGGTCATCTTCTTGAACTCCATCTGCGGCACGGGCAAGCCATTACTGGCGATGATGCTCAAGTCACTGTCTGGATACCGTGTTATATCAGCATCAGTCCAATACTGCTTAAAAAGTACATAAGGAATAGTGGCTACTTGCGATCCGGTATCCAGCAAGGCGCTCATGGAGATACCGTCCAGCACCACGGGTAAAACCTGGGCGCCCCCCAACGTACTTATTACGCCAATTGTAAGGGCCTGGTGATCTTATGCCTGGGGGTTGGCCCTCTGCCCCAGGTTGGACCCGTTTAAATTACAGTACCTGGAAATGTGTTCGGGCTGGTTGCATCGACGGCAAATGGGCTGTCCATCCACTGCGAAGCGGTCTGTGGGCCTCCCTCGGAATGACGGGATCCTCCTCTGTCGACACCACGGGACATCCTCCGGACTTGAAGCCAGCTCGATGGGTCTTGACGGGTCCACTTGTAATGCCTGGACGGTCCTGGTCAACGCCGCGACGCTCCTGGTCAGCTCCTGGACTTGGTGATGCAGATCTTTCGACGGGGCTTGGTTCAGGGCCTGTGCATCGGCCCCCACAGAGTCCATAGAGGAGGGCGCCGCCTCCTGGTGGTAGGTGAGAGCAGGGTGCCGGGGGTTTATAGCGCCACTTGTTGCGGATTCACGGAGCACCCTTATGGCCCTGTCCTTAAATAGGGCAAAGGTCAGGTCAGGGTTCTGAAAGAACATGAGGCGCAGCTGGGTCCTGTGGGTGCTAGAGAGCAGACCTTCTATGAACTGCTCTGTTAGTAGCTTATCCGTATCCTGCACGCTGCCAGGGTCAGCTTGTTGGATGGCTCTCAAGGCTTCCTGCAAATTTAGGGCATAGTCTCTGATGCTGTCCTGTGTCCGCTGCTTACATCCATAGAACCTCATTTTAATTTCAGCGGAGGTACGTGTGTCAAAGGTACCCCGCAGCCGGGCCAGAATACCCTTCACAGTTCTTTTCTCCTCAGCGGGCCAAGACTTTACCTCCCGCTGGGCTGCGCCAGTTAACTGCCCTGTCAGTATGCTAACCTTCTGTTCCTCTGTCAGGGGGTAAACTTGGAATAAACTGTACAGCCTTTCCTTAAAGTAAGTTAGGGCATGGGGCTCCCCTGAATACTTAGGCAGCCAGGCCGCTCCAGGGTTGTAAGGCAGGGAAAATGGCATCACCGTTGCTGCAGCAGCGCTGGTGGTAGTGGGCGCCTCCGTGTCCGACATCTTCCTCCCCCCCTAATTAAGCGTGGCCTACCTTCTGACGATACTCTTCTGTAGGCCGCGGCTCCGCTGGTGCTGCTCTGGACGAGGACCTTGCGTCGCGTCCTGGTGATGTCAGCGTCGCTCTCTCTCCATTCCAGGACCTTGCGCAGCGTCGGTGCGTGGGGCGGAGCTTCGGGTCTCGCGCGGTTTGGATGTCCACGCCCCTCTTCTTCCCGCGCGGCGTCCTGAAGATGGCGTCCGATGGTGGGAAAATGGCTGAAGATGGCGGGAACCGACAGAAGATGGCGGGAGATGGCTGAAAATGGCGGGAAACGGCTCCGGATGGCGGGAAATTACTTCTTCAGGTACGTGTACAGTCTTTTTCAGGCACGCAATACCCGTTTGTGGCGGGTTGGTTACTATCCTGCTGACTACGCCAAAGCTGACTCGCCCCCTGGGCCGTAGGGCACTCGGAGCCGGGCATTCGGGAAACGATGGGGGTAGCAGTGGCAACCCGGTTCCGTGGCTCAGGGTGGTCAGACCATTGGTAGTCTGCGACGCGCTGTTGATGTGTCCGACTACGCCACCCGTGGATTGCGGTCAGTGCGGACCGCCGCTGCCAGGTAGACCGCTGGGGCTGATGATGTATGCAGCTGGGATAGTGTGACTCCCCACGGGAAGAGTGCGGCCCCAGGGCAGTATAATGGAAGATGGGGGTGATGGTGCAGGACGTCCCAGTACCGTTAGTGCTGGAGGAGCAAGGAGCACACAGACAACAGGTTGCAGTCCAGGGTCTTTACTAGAACAGGTGAACTGACCCATAAACAGGCCCGGCTAGGAGGGGGCCTGGACGTCTGAGAGCAAACGGGAAATTGACCCTGGTCAGGGTGAGGGTGTAGGCCTACCGGGCTCTCTGCGCTCCTTCTGGCTATCTCCTCCTGGTAGGGTAACAGCCCACGGTCCCGAGCTCACCGTGTCCTCTCGCCCGTATGGTTTACAACGTGGGTTCCTTTCTACTCCCGGCCTGGTACGGCTCTGCTGGTCCCTTCTGCTGTGGCGGAGCCTCCGGGCTTCTTAGGCCAAGGAACGTACAGTCCCCTGTGGACTGTTTATCTGCTGTAGGACGTGGAATCCTCACAGCCTCAGACGCCAAATTTGGTTCTTTATCTGCCAGGACAGGCGTACTTCACCTCTTGTCCCTGTCTTGTGGCTCTCCTACTGCCACACGTCCTCTTAGGGTGCAATACAACTGTCCCTCACTGCTCTGGGACACCTCTCAATCCAGAGACAGGTCGTCCAGTTCTCTCTAACCCTGCCCCCAGTTCCAGCTTTTATAGGGGCAGCCTGCTCCCCATACTGGCCTGAGACAGGAGGTATTTCATGCTAATGTTCCCCTGACCAGAGAACCTCCCCCTTGCTCTCAGACACAGCTTTCTTATATTTGTGGCATCCAGGCCAGGGTGACACCATAGTCTTTGTTGAGTTCATTCACTTTGCTGTAGTTTGTTTTGGTTGCCGTAGTTTTGTTTGTGATTCCTTTATTCCTTAGAGAATTGCTACTCTAGCGATCCTAGGAGCTGCTAAGGACATTCGGGGTAAGACGACATCAAGTGGGGGCGCCAATACATTCTACTAGAGCGCCAACCTCCGCAGTCAGGCAGGGACAGACCAAGGTCAGAGAAGGGTTTTTCCTAGTCTGAACAGGGACCTGTCAGGTTCAGTTATTTGTCTTCCTGGTTTATACGTTACCCATGTGAATGTGCTTTGTCAGTCATAACAGACTGAAGTTGCAATGGGCCCCAAGCCCTAGCAAGACCACTCAAGTGTGAGAACAATTCTGTTTGTGTACTAGCTTTCCGTTGTCTTGTCTATGTGAGAATTTCTGCAGATCTGACCTATGACAGTCACTCATTTCCATATTGGAAGTTGAGCGGGACCGGTGTAACCACATCTACATCATTGTGCCAGTACAAGTACGTGAGTGATTGGTGAGTGGTAATTAGCGCACTGGCAGATATTCGGAGATGTGACGTCACCAGCCCCGCTCACCTCCCGAAACAGAAGTGGGGGAACCCAGATTACTCCTGTAATATCTGAAGTAAACATCTTTGTTACATTATTGCAAAAATATGGGGCTAAGATAAAAACTAAAATCTAAAGGACAATTTTATGTAAGATCCCCCATGTGTCTTCATATGGCTAAGTTTAGACGGCCAATGTGAAATCTGGGCCGGTCACAGCCTCATTCGTCCGCATATTGAAAGAGTGCAGGAGCTGCCTGTGATTTACTATAACACTAGTTATGTCCATGCACCGGACCAGATTAGCGCATGTTTCAGTTATTCTCACATGGATCCCAAGCTCATGTGAAAACCAGCCCATGTGCGCCAGCTGATACATCAAATTTTCTCACCCAGGCAATACACGTACCGAAAATACGTTTGCCTGAATGTAAGCGGAGTTGTTGCTCTTAATCATATCAGAAAATCTTTTCCCTGACAAGACGCTGCCACAGTGAATACACGTGAGTGACTGCTGCACAGCCGGAGTCAGATACTCCACTCAATTGCTAAAAATATGGGATTCTGTTAATGCATTTTATTATGTCTGTGCTTTTTTACAGCATCTCACAGTGCAAGCTGCTGCTATTTATATTGTTATAATTCCTATGCTGTTATGTCACTGCAAGCAATAAGCTCGGCCTTGTGGTGTGAGACCATATTTGGGAATGTCATGTGAGAAGCTCCAAGTAAAAGTGAAAGAAGGAAATATATATATATATATATATATAAAGAGAACCATAGATAATGCATTCAATAATTACTACTTCTCACTGTCATAATTTACAGTGAATATTAGAGTAAATTACCAATTTATTTCTCTCCACCTATTAACTTCTATCTCTCTCATCTATTTATATATGTTGTATCTATTTATTCTTCTATCTAAATTCATCCAATTCTATCTATATCATATTTATTTTAAACATTTATAGAGCGCCATTAATTCCGCAGCGCTTTACATACTGTACATTATCATGGCTGTTCCCATTGGGGCTCACAATCTAGACTCCCTATCAGTATGTCTTTGGCATATGGAAGGAAACCAGAGAACCCGGAGGAAACCCACGCAAACACGGGGAGAACATACAAACTCCTTGCAACATCCATATAGGAAACACGGGGAGAACATACAAACTCCTTGCAACATCTGTAGCACCCTGAGGATTCGGCTGCTACAGGGGTATTGCACCTCAACCCAGAGGTGTGATATTCCACTCCCGGGTAAGGATGGAGTGTGGAACTGAGCTCAGAAAGTTGCATGCACTACACACATCCCATTTCCGAGGAACAGACCAACGGTACTCCCACTTAGAAATGTGCAGGTACGACCGAGTCTGTTCCTGGCTGGAGTGGGAGGGGGGTGGTACATCCCAGTAGTGTAGGGGCAGATAGGGGGAGCAGCCTGGGTAAAGATAGGAGCTCATTGGGTGCTGGTCACCTGAGCTCACACATAGAGGGAGTATTTAAGGTGGGCACCATCTTAGATCAGGGTCAGTCTTTTGCAGAGTGAGGTCAGTCAGCCACAGTCAGTCTGTGAGAAGCAGTGGAGGAGAGCAGAGGAGCAGAGCAGCCCAGAGTGAGAGAGGAGAAGAAAGAAAGACCCAGAGGGGGACACAGAAGGAACTCTGAGAACCCAAGTACAACCCAAGGGTGAAGAGTTGGCAACAGGGTACCGGATCCCAAACTGGTGGGGGCTAAAGCATACCCCAGCCAGAGACCGGAGGCCGTGGGCAGGATCTGCCACGGCCACCCACCACATCCACCCTGAAGGCAAACCACGTGTAGGGTCAGGGAACCCAAGGCCAAGGGTATCCCAACAGAAGGCCCGAGGGAGCTGGACCTAGGTGGATCCCTGGTGGGGACGGCCAGAAGAAAGGACAAGAAGGAGGGCTCAGGGACACGCTCCGGACTTGCTTGGGGGTTGGCTGAATCCAGAACCTGGTGGACGCAGCACGGCTCGGGTGGTCACTCAAGGCCGGAGTGACCGGAATATCTGCAGTAAGTAAACACCCTGAACTGCACAACCCGACTCTGTCTTTAATTAACATCTACGCTGCACCACCACAACCCCCATCCTCTGCACCTGACCCCCTGAGGCTATACCCCTCCCGTTGGGGGTTATACTATCTAAAGCTGCACCAACACCATCAGCCTCAGCGGACCCTGCTGCAGCGGCGGCCGTAGTGACCGCAATCCAACGGGTGGCGTAGTCGACATAACGAACTTTGTAACATCTGTAGGACTGCCACATACTCTGAGCTTGACACCCTGGGCACGGACCGGGTCACAGCCACTCGGAGACTACAACCCCCATCTGATCCGGCTCCGGGTATTCCCCTAAAGAATATGGCCCAGGGGGCGCGTCAACTTTGGCGTAGTCGGCAGGATCACGTGCCCGCAACACCCGGGTACTGCGTGCCTGAAGAAAAGAACAAGTTTATCTCAAAAAGAAGTCTCCTGCCGGTTCCGGAGGGTCCCCGCCATCGGACTCCGTCACAGATCGATTCCCGCCGGTTGTCCGCCATTAACAGCTTTTTCCCGCCATCCATGGAGTTTCCCGCCACTGGGAGACGATTCCCGCCATTTCCGAAGATTTCCCGCCTTGGAAGAGCGGACGCCATTATGGGCGTGCCAGAGGGTGGCAAGAGGCCACCTCCCATCGTGGGCCAGGACCGAAAATGGCGCCAAAAGTGGAAACCGCCCCCACCAACAGAGACTGTGATGCTAGAGGTGTCTGTCAGCGTGAAAGAACTGCCCCTGGAGCTGACAATCACCAAGTGGCCCCGGGACCGCCCTCGAAGTGGGAGGACTGAGAAGGAGAGAGCAAAGATGGGTGTCGCCTGGAGCAGTCTGGAGAGAGCGCACCCGGAGACAAGACGTCTGGAGGGAGAGCCAGGCAGCACCGACCCAGCGGTCAGGAGCCTGATGCGGGCCGCCACTCCAGGCAGCACCGACCCAGTGGTCAGGAGCCTGTTGCCGGTCGCCACTCCAGAAGGCCTGCTGGAGACAACGGAAGGAGAGCAGAGCAGCACCGACCCGTTGGTCAGGAGCCTGCTAGAAGCAACGACCCCACTAGGCTTAGTGGAGGTCTTGGCACAGCTCCCCCGAGATCGGGAGTGTGCACAGACCGCGCTGGAGGGCCTCGCACGGAGGATGGCCCGGGTGCAGCGAGAGACGTTAGCGGAGTGGAGCCGAGAGATGGCCCAGCAGACAAGAACTCGTCAGCGGAGCACGCCACCCGAGACGAGGAGACAGACCGCCTCTGAGGATGGCGCAGGAGGACTGAAGGCCGGAGACGGCGCCGAGAAGGGAGCCGAACGAATGGAGGCAGGTAAAGGGGACGTCTCTACCCCAAACCGGGAAACCGCGCACCTGCCCCAGCTCCCCGTCGCAGAGCCCGAAGTACCCCCTGCCGTGCCCGTAACCGCAACGTCACCGCCACAGACTAGGCCTCAACCGGAAGCCGCAGCCGCGACCCCTGTGACGTCACACGCCTCGACCCCGAGCGTGACCAAGCAGGAAGTACCACCAGCCTGGTCGCAGGGCCTAGTACCCCCGGGCGCCGCAATACCAACAGCGCCCCCTACCTCCACGGAGCCACCGGCCTGGTCGCAGGGCCAAGTAGCCCAGGGCGCCGCCGTCCTTACGGTGCCCTTCACTTTCCAGGTGCCCCAGGCCTGGCCGCAAGGCCTGGGCAACCCGGGCGCCACCACCACCGCGCCCATAAAACCAAGAGTGCCGCATCTGGGAGAAGATCTGTTCGCCCAACATACGTGCCCGGATGGGCAGCCCTTCATATGGCCACCGGAGTTTCACCATCCCCGACTCCGGAAAGAGAGACCCTTAGACGAGCCCCTGATTCCGGTTCCAAAGCCCGTAAAAAGGACCTCGCCCCCGCTAGAGGAGGCACAGTTTGAGTGGGACCCCACCGGAGAAGATCTCATGGGGTTCACTCAGGAGACTCGGGCAGCCGCAGCGGAGCGTGCAGAGTGCTGCCGCCAGCAGCTCGAGGTCTTTGAGAGGGAGCGGAGAGAGAGGCGGGTCCGGGAACAACAAGCCCAAATAAAGAGCGCGGAGCAGAAGAGCCGGGCCAGGAGGAGTCCCCGTGCAGCTCATGGTCCCCCTTCCAACGGGACTGTGATCAAGTTCAATATGCAGCACGGGTGGGGCTTCATCCGAGATCACCGCACCCCAGGCGACGTCTTCGTGACCAGGAGAGACGTTGAGTCCCACCTACCGGAGGGACACAGAGGACGTGACCTGTATGTAGGGGACGAGGTCACCTTCACCCGGCACAAGTGTGCCAAAGGACCCTACGCCCTCCATGTGCATCGCCTGACGGAGGAGGAGCTGCGGTGTGAGGAGGAGCAAGAGGACCCGGACGGGTCTGAAGCTAAAGGTAACCACAAAGAAAGAGCAGGAGGACGTCGTCGTTAAGTACAGCAGAGTACAAGCTGTATATAGTTGCCCGTCGGGGCACAGTGAACTGTTGCTAATATAGTCCCCGTTGGGACCAGAGAACTGAACTGTTAACCCGTGTGTCCCTATTCCAACTGACCGAGGACTGAGAGCGGTCATCCCTATTCCCATTACCTGGCCGAGGACTGAGAGCGGCCATATCCCTTGTATATAGTTGCGCTTCCTAAAGCGCCCCCTACCGGTTTTCTAGAGAAACTGTTGCACTTTTCCCGGGCACACGTTGCACAGTGTCCGGAGGAGGAACCAGAAGACAAGAGTGTTATTTATGAAAAGTTTTATATGAAAAGTTTTATATGATGTTTTATTATGTTGTTTATGCAAAAATCGTATGTTGTGGATGTTTTATATCTTACAGCCCGAGGACGTGCTGTGATTTACCAGGGGGGAATGTAGCACCCTGAGGATTCGGCTGCTACAGGGGTATTGCACCTCAACCCAGAGGTGTGATATTCCACTCCCGGGTAAGGATGGAGTGTGGAACTGAGCTCAGAAAGCTGCATGCACTACACACATCCCATTTCCGAGGAACAGACCAACGGTACTCCCACTTAGAAATGTGCAGGTACGACCGAGTCTGTTCCTGGCTGGAGTGGGAGGGGGGTGGTACATCCCAGTAGTGTAGGGGCAGATAGGGGGAGCAGCCTGGGTAAAGATAGGAGCTCATTGGGTGCTGGTCACCTGAGCTCACACATAGAGGGAGTATTTAAGGTGGGCACCATCTTAGATCAGGGTCAGTCTTTTGCAGAGTGAGGTCAGTCAGCCACAGTCAGTCTGTGAGAAGCAGTGGAGGAGAGCAGAGGAGCAGAGCAGCCCAGAGTGAGAGAGGAGAAGAAAGAAAGACCCAGAGGGGGACACAGAAGGAACTCTGAGAACCCAAGTACAACCCAAGGGTGAAGAGTTGGCAACAGGGTACCGGATCCCAAACTGGTGGGGGCTAAAGCATACCCCAGCCAGAGACCGGAGGCCGTGGGCAGGATCTGCCACGGCCACCCACCACATCCACCCTGAAGGCAAACCACGTGTAGGGTCAGGGAACCCAAGGCCAAGGGTCTCCCAACAGAAGGCCCGAGGGAGCTGGACCTAGGTGGATCCCTGGTGGGGACGGCCAGAAGAAAGGACAAGAAGGAGGGCTCAGGGACACGCTCCGGACTTGCTTGGGGGTTGGCTGAATCCAGGACCTGGTGGACGCAGCACGGCTCGGGTGGTCACTCAAGGCCGGAGTGACCGGAATATCTGCAGTAAGTAAACACCCTGAACTGCACAACCCGACTCTGTCTTTAATTAACATCTACGCTGCACCACCACAACCCCCATCCTCTGCACCTGACCCCCTGAGGCTATACCCCTCCCGTTGGGGGTTATACTATCTAAAGCTGCACCAACACCATCAGCCTCAGCGGACCCTGCTGCAGCGGCGGCCGTAGTGACCGCAATCCAACGGGTGGCGTAGTCGACATAACGAACTTTGTAACATCTGTAGGACTGCCACATACTCTGAGCTTGACACCCTGGGCACGGACCGGGTCACAGCCACTCGGAGACTACAACCCCCATCTGATCCGGCTCCGGGTATTCCCCTAAAGAATATGGCCCAGGGGGCGCGTCACATCCATATAGGCTACACAATTGTGTGACTACTAATAGTAGAGCTATACAATGGGAAGCCATTGTGTTTTCACATCTGTAGGCACATATTTACAAGGTAGTAGACGATATTCTTGACAGCACTGATAGACTAGGAATGGAATTGATGATGAACACATCTCATCTTAATTCCAGGATTATGTCATCACTGGTTTAATATAGAAATAAATGAACAAAAGTACGAATTAAAGATGAAGTTAAAAAGGTTTGTCCATCGATGGGGGTCCAACATGTTGCCGCCTCACCGACCAGCTGAAAACTGCTCTGGCAGCAATATGCACTAAGCAATGTACAGGGCACAACACAGAAGCCCTGTATGTTGTGTAGTGGCCATGGTTAAATACTGCACTTTATCTCCCATTCAAGTGTTCTGCCCTGTACATCACTTAGAGGTCGTTTTCTGGGTAGATTTTGGCCAACAAATGAGAACCGACTAACTACGGGCCAACACAAACTGTAATGGAAAGAATGATTCTTAATACGACTGTTTTCTCCCCATACTGCATGCATGCAGTCGGCAGCACATCCTATGTTTACATGGGGCAATTTGCTGCTGACAACTAAATGATCCAATCAGCTGATAAATAAGTCATGTATGAAGGTTATACACAGAGGTGTAAATTGGAGCTTTTTGGACACTTGAGCCTGTAGCATGGTCCCCAACTAATAATGGGGGCCCTTTCAAAACCAGGGCACAACCTTGGGCACACATAATTTTATAGAGGGAAGCATGTTCATGAGCATATTTGCACAGTAAAAGCATGCATGCAGAAACACATACAGTGGGGAAAATAAGTATTTGATACACTGCCGATTTTGCAAGTTTTCCGACCTACAAAGAATGGAGAGGTCTGTAACTTTTATCGTAGGTACACTTCAATTGGGAGAGATATAATCTAAAAATGAAATCCAGAAAATCACATTGTATGATTTTTAATGAATTAAATTGCATTTTATTGCATGAAATAAGTATTTGATCACCTACCAACCAGCAAGAATTCTGGCTCTGTCAGACCTGTTAGCTTTTCTTTAAGAAGCCCTCCTACCCTGCACTCGTCACCTGTGTTAATTGCACCTGTTTGAACTCGTTACATGTATAAAAGACACTTGTCCACACACTCAATCAATCACACTCCAACCTCTCCACCATGGCCAATACCAAAGAGCTGTCTAAGGACACCGGGGACAAAATTGTAGAACTGCACAAGGTTGGGGTGGGCTACAGGAAAATAGGTAAGAAGCTTAGTGAGAAGGCAACAACTGTTGGCGCAATTATTAGAAAATGGAAGAAACACAAAATGACTGTCAATCTTCCTCGGTCTGGGGCTCCATGCTAGGTCTCGCCTCATGGGGTAAGGATGATTCTGAGAAAGGTCAGGAATCAGGCTAGAACTGCATGGGAGGACCTGGTCAATGACCTGAAGAGAGCTAGAACCACAGTCTCAAACATTACCATTAGTAACACACTACGCCGTCATGGATTACAATCCTGCAGGGCATGGAAGGTCCTTCTGCCTACGCCAGCATATGTCCAGGCACTTTTGAAGTTCACCAATGACCACCTGGATAATCCAGATAAGGCATGGGAGAAGATCATGTGGTCAGATGAGACCAACATAGAACTTTTTGGTATCAACTCGATTCGCCATGTTTGGAGGAAGAAGGATGAGTACAACCCCAAGAACACCGTCCCAACTGTGAAGAATGGTGGGGGAAACATCATACTTTAGGGGACAGAACGACTACAGCGTATTGAAGGGAGAAAAGATGGGGTCATGTATAGTGAGATTTTGGACAACAACCTCCTTCCCTCTGTAAGAGCATTGAAGATGAGTTGTGGCTGCGTCTTCCAGCATGACAATGACCTGAAACACACAGCCAGGGCAACTAAGGAGTGGCTCCTCCGTAAAAAGTATTTCAAGGTCCTGCAATGGCCTAGCCAGTCTCAAAAGCTAAACCCAATAGAAAATCTTTGGAGGGAACTGAAACTCAATGTTGCTCAGCGACAGCCCCGAAACCTGAAAGATCTGGAGAAGATCTGTATAGAGGAGTGGGCCAAAATCCCTGCTGCAGTGTGTGCAAACATGGTCAGGAACTACAGGAAACGTCTGACCTCTGTAATTACAAACAAAGGTTTCTGTACCAAATATTAAGTTCTGTTTTTCTATTGTATCAAATACTTATTTCATGCATTAAAAGTAGTGGGCTGAAGAATGGTCCCTATATCTTGCATCAGTATTTGCTTATGTGGCCCGTCCTACTAAGTTCACTGCCAGTATATCGCTATCAGGAAATAGTGTCAGTGAAAAGAGTGATCAGAAGATGGCAAAGCTAATTCCCATATTATATACAAATCCATAAAGTAAGATTTCAAATAAAATATTTTTTCCATAAAAATTGCCATACTGTATAGTACAAAAACAGTGGAAAAAAAATAAAAATGTGTATATTCATAATACAGCTATTCTGCCCTTGTTTTTTTTCTTTATCTTTATACAGTTCAGTGGGGAAAAAAAGAATATATCTGGTGAGTATGGTATATATAAATATAAATCTTTATTTACAGATATATATCTTCATATTTAGTTATGCTTATTTTTATAGATGCTTTGCTGCAATGGAAATCAGCCCTCCGCACACTGTATTCCTGTTTACCTGTTTACCCTGTCAAAGGCTTTTTTCTCATTTTTTTTCTGAAGCTGCAGGAAAACAGAAGAGAATTGCACTCTGAACGAATGAAGAGACAGGGGTGTGTCTCAGACTACCAAAGACTTCCTATGGACATTGTAGCTCTCCCCTAATAATGCTGGGCTAAAAAGCCAAACAAGAAGAATAAATAGCTGGCAACATATCCTGTAGGTACTAACTAGCATATAGTTTTAAGGGCCAAAATAAGTGTGTCCTAAAAAAGTTAGACGGGATGAAAACTATAACAACATCAACTAGCAGCAGTAAGGAGCACCCTTTTAATTCTTGGTTTGGGACCCCCTATTCTTTATGTGCAGTACTTTCTTATGCATGTTTTCTGTGAATGTGCACGTTACACCAGACGAGAGTCAGAAACGAGTCCACTATAACACTGTAAAAGCAGAATACTTTCATGCCGGCCATATTGTAATCCAGAGATAAAGTCCATCTGTTGGCACTTGTTGAAATTAAACAGGGTCCGAGCACGTTTTGTTTCTGGACTGCACTCACGCTTGACAAGTCTTTCCTTCCCAATGCACTGTAGGATATTTGAGAGGGGGAGCTAATTGTCCCACAGTATGTTCTGCAGATACTACATACCCTGACTTCATATAATTAACGTAACCTCTCTGATTTTATATTTTTTACATGCAAGAAAAAAAGATAGATTAAAAAATAGGAAAACTGAGAATAAAGTTGTGTAAAACCACAGGTAAGTTAATATCTTCAGCAGATATATTGGAAATACAAATGTATCTGTAAAGCAATTTCCTTGCTACAAACAAAGAGAATCAGAAAGGTTTTGTTCGGAGGGTAACAAATGGTCCTTCTGCAGCTAAAGAGACACTAGAAGATATTTACCCTACTATAACACCGTAAGAGATCCCTGTTAAAAAATAAAAAAAACATTGTTTTCATAAAGTAAAGAAATAGATATATTTATGGAGAAGACTGGAACCAGGAGGAAAAATATAGAAAATTAGACATAGGCATCTGTCAACAAATTACTGGATTACAGCCCATGAAGATCTCTGGACAAATTCATTCAAATAATAATTCTACAAACTTCCAAATATTAGTGCTATACAATGCCCAGATAATACCACTATGCAGAGTATAATAATTGTTTTTTAGTATTAAAAATGAAACTGCCATATAGTGTCCCAATAACATTGCATTTTTAAGATGGTATATAAATAAATCCCCAATTCCATGCTGAATAATAATGCCATATAGCTACTCAATATACCATTTTTTTTTATTAAAGCGGCTGTCCACTACTTTAGTAATTGCTGACCCATCCTTATGATAGGTCATCAATGTCTGATCAGTTGGGATCTGAAACCCGGCACCCCCGACGATCAGCTGTTATCAGTGATTGCGGCTGCGACCGCCATCCGGAAGTGCTCACTTGCAGAGCTGCTCCGTCTTCTGATAGTGGCCGAGGCTTGGTACTACACATCCGTCTCCAATTCAAATCAATAGGAGGCGGATGTGTAGTATCCTGCGGTGACCAATACCAGAAGATGGCCAGCTCCGCAAGTGAGTACTTCCGGCTGGCGTCGACCACCGCAACAACCGATAGCAACTGATCGGTGGGGGTGCCAGGTTTTGGACCCCGACCGATCAGACATTGATGACCTATCATAATGATAAGTCATCAATGCTAAAGCAGTGGACAACTTCTTTAAAGAGTGATTCTCATCTAGGAAAATTATATCATTTCACCTGTATATGCCAGGTCTCATAGAAGTGATAGCCGTGTGCAGATTTCTGTATTCACTTCAGCCTCCTGGTCCATACCTACCAGCCATCCCAGATCCAGCTAGACAATCCCCAATTTTGGAAACTGTCCCACTGTCCTGGAAAATATAGGGTAGTCTGTGTCCTCTGTGAGGGTTAGGATTAGTTGTGGGCAAGGAGACTGTGAGGGCTTCATACTGTGTAGAAAGACTGGGGGTTGCATACTGTGTGGGAATACTGTGGGGACATCATAATGTGTGGAAGGTGGCATAATAAAGTATGGATGTATTGTGGGGGCATGATATTGTGTGGAGGCATTGTGGGCCCAGCATACTTTGTGGAAAGAGCACCTTGGAAGGAATCATACTGTGTGTGATGGACAAGAGGCTATGTGGAAAGAGCACCATGGTAGGAATCATACGTTGTGGTGGGACTTTGGAAAATTATACAGTGTGTGTGGGAGTAGTGTGTGGGTGGACTGTGAGCCATCATACTGTGTGTGTGTGTGGTACTGGGGGGGGGGGGATCAAACTGTATGAGAATAACTCTGTGCTAGGCACCATACTGTGTAAGGGAATGGGGGGCATCATACTCTGTGTGTAGGGGGACTGTGGGCCATTATACCATATGTGTGGGCAACATAATGGCATCATACTATGTGGGGGACACTGTTGGGTGCATCATACTATATGGGGTGAGCATACTGCGAGGGGCATCATACCGAGTGAAGGGAATGTACTATTGGGCATGATACTATGGAGGGGCACTGTGGGGGACATCAAACTGTGTGGGGGACATCATACTGTGTGGGGGAATGTACTGTGGCAGAATTGCTATTCAAATGAGTTACAGTGAGTCAATGTCTAGATAAATCATTGAGCTAACGAATGAGCAGAATGATAATCATGGCTTCGCACAATTTGATTACTGAATGTGTATTTCTTGATTCAATTATATTACTGAAGATTGGAAAACAGAGTTGACAGGACAAACCGATCATCACAATGATGTTCTTGAGAAACAGACTAAAATTACATCTTACTCATTCCTACAAATCCCCTCAGAAATTGTTTCTAGCTCCAGAAATATATATTTCATTACAGCTGAGAGCTTCTCCTCAGGGACTCATAGACTGCCACAGTGAATAGGAGCCATATACAGTAGAAGTCTTAAGAGATTTCCACAGAAAAACTTTAGTAACCTTGTCCTCTGTGACATCATCCATCAAAGCTCAGAAGGAGCTCGACGTGCCCACAATAATGTATTCTATTGAGTCATCTCCTAGTTATATCTGCCTATAGGTAAGCTGACTATTATGCAACGTGGTGCAGGGCGGTAGCCATTGGTGAGGCACTTGTGTGTGTGGTGTCCCAGCATATTACATAAAAGTGTGCATTCTGGCTGGGCGTGTGGACTTGTGCTGTGAGGGCCTTATGCCCTTGCAGGCTGCATATAACCGTTGTTGTGGGTTTGCCAGGACCAGATGTTTCACAGTTCAATAAGGGAGACCACCATTCAAAAATAAACTCTTTACTGAACGGTAACTTGGTAAGGTCTTATGAACTTTTCCTTTACAACTTGAAGCATTTTCCACACAGTTTCCTTTCTTAGGCCACAGTCTCACTATCAGTATTTGGTCAGTATTCGGTCAGTATTTTTTCTCATGAGTCGGAGACAAAACCATGAGTGAGTGATAAATGCAGAATTGGTGCATTTGTTTCTATCATACCTTTTTTCTGATTGTTCCTCACTTGGTTTTGGCTTCCACTCCTGAGAAAAAATACTGACCGAATACTGATAGTGGGGCCGTGGCCTTAGTAGTATACTCCAGGTATCTGCATGTCCGCTGTTACTCCCTACTTCACCACAACCCAGCTTTAACACTACATTCCTGAACAACAAGTGTTATCTACTTGTTCTGCGGTTCTGCATCCTCTTTCCACTACTGGAGCCCTGGAACACTCGCTTGGGACCCTTCACTAGTCCCATGTACTCAGTTCTGCTTAGGCCTGTTACCTTCCAGTTTTGTAATCTCAGGGTCTTGTGGCTAGGTGTCCTCTCCTAGGACCCATCTCCGGAAGGCCACATGGTCTCTCTATCACTTATGCTAAGGATCTTGCTATCCCTTCTCTTCAATCTCTTCTCATTTAGGGTCTCTCTAGTATTTGGCACTGTCCACCCTGGACCTTTTGGTCCACTCACTAAGCACGCCAGGCCCTGCCTGCCTTTTCATCAGGACGTTCTCCACTGTCTTCCCACATAGCCCCTCCCATTCTGGGCTAGTCCCAAATATTAAATCTAACCTTTCCTACAGTCAAATTACACAGGTTTTTAACACACTACATAATTCACAATACACAGCACAGTTCACATTACATATCATTAACACTTATCACATAACACACACTTCAATAAAAAAACTTATTTTGGGGAAAATGTGTCTATATCCTTACAATTACATGAGTTGTCACACAGATTTCCCAGCCTCCAGAATCGAAAGTTATGATTTTAAAACAAGTATGAATGTAACTACCGGGGTAGCAGCCATAGTTGTTGTTGTAGGGCTCAATAAGTACTCAGACATAAGGAACATTTGGTGGTGAATGCAGCTGTGTGCTAATAGCCTTTTTCTGTATCATTTCTTTCTGCATTACTTGTGTGATGTCACATGATTGCATGATGCCTGCTCTATGACATCATGTGTGCATTATGCCTGTTTTGTGATGTCCTTATATATTTTTTTCCTGTTCTGTGATGTCACAGGTATGTGTCATATGTTATCTCTGTTATATGTCATTCACACTCAGATTTATCAAGTTTAAAGTTGCAGTAAAAAGTGTGTTTCCTGACTTGTACCTTATTAATGATGAATTTTAGACACTTTGTTCAACAAATGTCCTAAGTAGTGATGAGCGAGTATGTTCTGTTAACCCTTTCGGCGAGCATGTTCGGGTGCTCGCGGAGTATCTTCAGCGTGCTCGGGTGTTATTTTTGAGTCACTCCGTGTGCATGAATTGCGACTGTTTGACAGCTTTAATACATATGAGGAATGCCTAAGAACCAGGCATTCCTCACATATATTAAAGCTGTCAAACAGTCGCAAATCGTGCGCACAGAGTGACACAAACATAACACCCAAGCACGCTGAAGATACATAACACCCGAGCATGCTCGTAAATCTCGAGTAACTAGCATTCTCTCTCATCACTAGTCCTAAGGCCGAAAAAATGCACCAGTATTGTAGATCCCATTTAATTGCCGAAAGGAAGCGACACAAAGAGTGGGTCGATTTATCAAGTCTGGTATTTGGTATTTGGTACTTGGTATACAAGAGTATTGCCTTGATGTAAAGTCTGCTTGTGTAAAATGCTCCAAATTCATTAAGAGGTGTGCATCTTTTAAGGAATGTGCGACATCTTACTACTTCTGTTGGACTTAAGTATACTTTTGCTATAATATACCACAGAAGTGGGGTAAATTATAATGAATATTGTGGGTTGTCAGGCCATGCTAGGCCATTCTTCTTCAAGCTAAGTCTTGCTGGGGTCAAAACACCAAAATTTTGCAATATTTACAACAGTTTTATGCAAGTCTTCTGGCACAAAATGTTTAATGACTTAGGACTTTAGATTCGATAGCCTAAAAGTACCCCAGATCTATAAAACAGCATGAACCACTGTGATAAATCTGATGCATTTTAAATGCAAAAAGTTAATAGTAGTCAGCTTACCCAGATCGTAGTTTCTCCTTGGTCTGATCATCTGCCAGGGATCCGCATGGAAATGAGGGAGGCACACCTTCCTGCAATCACTTGGAACCAAAACAAATAAAGTCCAGCGGAGAAACCCTTATTTTGGCATTTTTCTTAAAATCTTTTTATTTTTCATCAATCCTTAAAAGAACATCACTCCTTTTCGGACCAGGTATGTACATACAGTGGGCACTTTATGGCAGTATAGAGGACACAGCTGTCTAGGAACAGACTACGCATTTCAACCGTATAGGTCTTCTTCTAGAAGACCTATACCTAGAAGAAGACCTATACGGTTGAAATGCGTAGTCTGTTCCTAGACAGCTGTATCCTCTATACTGCCATAAAGTGCCCACTGTATGTACATACCTGGTCCGAAAAGGAATGATGTTCTTTTAAGGATTGTTGAAGAATAAAAAGATTTTAAGAAAAATGCCAGAATAAGGGTTCCTCTGCTGGAATTTATTTGTTTTGGTTCCAAGTGATGCATTTTAAAGGCACATTCAGATGGCCATATAAATCGGACTGAGATCAGAACACAGTGGACGGATTGGCCGGCAGCTCTCCCGACCGAAGCATGATGACTGCATAGAAACACATGAAGCTGTCACGCTTGGGTAGAGAAAGCCTCCGGCCAGTCCGTGCATTGCGCTCCGATCTCGGTCTGATTTATATGGCCGTCTGACTGCACCCTAATACTGAAAATTATGCCCCATTAATTATTGTTTCTAAAAGTGATTTTTAAACAATTCTTCTTCTTCTTTGTTCAATATTTAAAAACCCAAATCCTATTTGATCCCAACGTATACTACTATTGTAACACAATGTCACTATTGTGCCCTGACCCATTGAGAATGCATGTATGAAAATATATGTTTGAGAAAGGCGCAGATGCAGTACTCAATGGCATTCCGTATGATAGCAGATAATGATTTGCACTGTACTTCACTTTGGGTAAGTTCACTGGGTCTCCATACACCAGTGCCCTTGGTCAATGGGTATAAGAGTTTGACGGGCTATTTTATAACTTTGGCATTAAGTAGAATCCAAGTTATGCAGAACATTCACAAATGTATGCAGTGCCACTATCCGCATCCCACAATGCTCCCCTTTCATAAGCCGTGAAAGAAAGCTTTGTGGTATCAGGAAACCAGAGGAAAACTGTCAATTGCATTATTACATTGACATTCCACACATGCTGTTTTTTGAGTTTTGTCTCTTTTTTGGCCTAATGGAATTGTAAATGATTTTGTTGTCCCTTTTAAGAGACACAAAGATGTTAGAAATGTGATCCCAATTCCTGTCCATCATTCTCGAGCCTGGACAACTATGTGGAACACCTGAAAAACATCGCAGGACGTGACTCTCATACATTGGGGGTTGACAATGAAAGAGACAAGTCAAGTGACATCTCCCAGGGTATTGTCAATCAAGTATCTGAAGGCAAAGAGAAAAGAGGTGTCCGCGAGCCAAACAACTGAGACCATTGTAATCTCCTTAAAGAAGTTTAGGATAACACGTCTCCGTCAGAAGCCCCAGAATTACACGGCTTAGTTTTTCTCTGGCTTGAAGTGAGCAAGAGAGATAACATGGTTTGGCTTAAATCTATGGGGATTTGATACAAATTGGATGCTAATTCCATTGTTCATCCTTTTGTTCTTCTGTCCAATTGACCAGCAAATTCCAAGTGTGCTTCCAAGAAAAGCTTCCAACCTCCCTGCTTGTTTGTTTAAGTGAAAGTCTATAGCCATGGATCTCCGAAAACTTGAATTGACAGGTAACCTGTCCCACAATACTTCCCACTGTGAAGCCTCTATGAGGATGACAAGCCTTCAGAGATACTGACTTTGGCCCTCAGGGGTGTCTTGTCTGGTGATTGACAGCTGTTGGAAACCGTGACAGCAAGATAGTTTACATCTGTTTAGTACGATGACTGCTGTCCACTCCTTCTCATACTGTCCATTGTAATTCTAGGTACATCTAGGAATTTTAGTACTGCCAAAGCAGATGCCAGACCACTGTGGAGCTTTAGAGCAACGCCACACATTATATCAGAAATGAAAAGTGCAGGATGGAATGTGATGACTATTTCTAAAGTCAGCATTCCTGCCATTCACTGCATTCCCAGCCAGGTCTGAATAACGGGCTCAATATGTCTGAGATATAAAAAAACTGGCTCTTAGGATGTGTAAAATCTGGTAAAGTTGGTGTGGCATTGTGATCGACATTTCTCATCTGTTACATAAGTCATTGTGCTAGATGGAAGGCTTAACAATGTTTGGAAGACAACATAGTAACATATTGTATGCTAGGAATATCAGAAGAGATCTGCATGTTTTACCAGTTATGGAAGGACACATTGGCTAAGACTGGCCCATAGGGGAACAGGAGAATCCCTCCGGTGGGACCCTGTGCAGACAAAAGCGGCATCAAATCATTCATTTAACAAACCACCCAGTTAATTATTATGAAATCCTATAAAGGGGCAAAATGTAAGGGCGTTTCTCAAAATGCAATATATCCCTCCAAAGAAACACATGAAAATGAACAACGTTTATTGGCAATAAATTATAACAAGCAGAATAAAAAGAGTAAAATCAAAACAGGAGTATAGGACTCAAAGATCCCTCCTACCCAGGTAACGGCAAGAAAGACCGTACATATACCGTGCATGAAAATCGGAATATCTGTATAGACAGAGGACCGAGTCGGCCCATGTCAATCAAGAGAGTAGATATACATAAATACAGAGAATATATATTAATGTTCAATAGTGACAAGAATGAAGCAGATGAAACACACAACGAATAGATAACAATAGAAACCTACAGGAACCTATTCCTCCATACCGCTCTCCGATCTTAATCATAACATACTTTTATTATAAATCCAGATCTGATATGATCATATATGATCTTATAAATCCTTTTAAAACCGTAAATCACACACATGTTATTGACGACATAGTAATATGATGTCATAAACCACACTCATGTTAATAACATCATAATATTATGATGTCATTAACTGGGTGTAATTTATGTTTTTAAAAGGATTTATAAAATCATATATGATCATATCAGATCTGGATTTATAACTAAAGTATGTTACGATTAAGACCGCAGAGCTGTCGAAACGTGTCAACGAACTTGCTGCTACTGTGTTTTTTGCACTTTTTAATGATGACCAAATAAAGTAAGTTTTTTATCCATCATTATTTTTACCACTTTTTGTCTCTTTACCTTTTTATGACCACAAGCTTTAAGTTACACCACTGGCTACATAGTAGAAGGGTAAAATTTATGCACAATACACGCAGAATATGACTTTTCTAGGGCTCACGATATTAATCCGGCAAAGATTATATGTATTCGTTTCTACAGTACAATGGCTCAGTGGTTAGCACTGTTGCTTTGCATCACTGGTTTCTTGGGTTTAATCCCACCAAGGACAACATCTGCAGTTTGTATGTTCTCCCCATGTTTGCGTGGGTTTCCTCCGGGTTCTCCAGTTTCGTCCCACACTCCAAACACATACTGATAGAGAATGTCGATTGTGAGCCCCAATGGGGACAGTGATGAAAAGTGCTGTGGAATTAATGGCGCTATATAATCAAGACAAATAAATAAAAAAGTTGGTATGGGCCACTTACAGTGGTATAAACTGGTATCATCAAAATGGAGCTTTTTTGAGATTTGCTGTGAGTTTACCATAAAAATTATGGAAATCCCTTGAGGAAAAGGAGAGAAAAATGTGGCGCTATCTGCGCATAGTAGATTAGTATAAAGAGTCAGGTGAAAGACAGAAGGATCCTGGGGGCCTGTGCCATGTGCGAAGGGTTCGTCACTGTGTATTTCCAAGAATCAGCATCAAATTTTATATTATTTCCCTACTGGGGGAGCGCCAACCACCTGAGTCTTTCACCGCAATCACCTACTGTGAGCTTACCATAGGTGGGTAGTCTCCTGACTTTGAGCAAGGTAAAAATCAATATATTTAAAAAGTAATCTATGTAGATGCAAGAGTTATAACCTATAAAAAAGGAATTATTAGCTTATATTATGCCACAACACAAGTGTTGGAATAAGTGCAAGTACAGTTGCAAAGTTAACAATGAATTGCTCTCTGATGAAGGATCACTGTAGAGCGTTATGCACATGACATTGCATCCCAGTACTTCTAGACTATTGGTTAATATTTAACTAGATTTGCCCATCTATTAATCACTTTGAAATAGGAACAGGAAACAAATGACAGGGAAATCTGACAACTGGTCCACTGATTCGTTACGTACGACAACTCTTATTCACAAACAACATTGTTCTTCTGAACAAATGACCTGATTTGTCTTCCACCATTGACATGCATTGCATGGTGGGATATTATCAGGTTGACAGATGTGGCTCTGAAATGATGGGCTCAATGATTGAATATATGCGTAGAGCTGTACTGTACTGTATGCAAAATATTTTATTCCAGATGAGAAAAGAATCTAAAAGTTGAATATAAAATATTACATACACACATATATTCTCCTCAACATTGAAATTGCAACAACAAGGAAAAGTCATGAAATTATGGAACTCACAGTATCAAAAAACATGTCGATGATATGCAAATGATGAAAAAATGTACACCCCTTGGCTACTGTCAATGATGTTATTAACGGTTGTCTGAGGAATGTTCTGCTAAGCTGTATGCACCTTGGCAAATCATCAAGATCCGCTGCTGGCAGCTTTCTTTGCCATTGCTGACCAATAATGTCCCAGTTGTGCTTGATGGGCGACAAGTCTGGAGATGCCGCAGGCCATGGTAGCATGTTTAGGACATTCATGCTACACACAGCAGTACAAGCAACATGTATCCTGGGGTTGAAAAATAGCTCCATATGCCATTTGATCTACAGAGTAAACCAATCCCCAGCTATCATTGCTTCCGAGACAAAAATGGGACTATTCGATGAAGAGGATAGACCTCCATTCCACCCACCCTTGCCGTCTTGCTCTGTGCCATGATAGCCTTTAAGATCAGTGGTGTGTGGTCAATGGAAAACCTTTAGCGGGATGTTCAGCTCGTAGCCCAATGTCATGCAAACGTCTTCTGATGGTTTATGTAGACGTGGTTTGATGCCTTAGGCTTGGTATGTGCGGTCTAATTACTCTTACAGTACAGAATGGATCACTAGATGCCATGCATAAAATCTAATGACACCACATGTGTAACGCCCTGAAGAGACCCACACAAGGGAACATCATATTGGTCCAAGATTATGGTGTGGGGTGGCATAATGTTTTCATTGCAGGTACACTAACAGCTCAGCATTACATTGATTTGAGTCATGGAACCAGAAGCATGGCCATTTCTTCAGTGTCCCAGGAACAGTTTTTCAACACAACACCAGGGTGCATATAATTTTTTCTTAAAAAAAAAATCTACAAACCACTGCAACCCAAAAAATAATCCTGTGCAAATGATGCGTAAAGGAAGACTTGAGTAGCTATTCTATATATTTTGGCACCGGAATTTACCAGATTTACGTTATTTTGTACAAGAATAACTGGCAAAGGGTCAATACCTCTAAGCTACTAATCCGGGTTTGTGGAAGTGTGGATAGAAGGAATTACAAGTTTCTATGTGATCTTACCCAGTTCACACAGTCTCACATGATTTCACCAGTTATCCCCCCTGTGTTTCATGCCTCATTAGCCCTCTAATGGCAGGATTAGTGGATAGTGTAATACCCAAAACCCCTGCAGTGCGTTAATGCTTCAATAATCACTTTTTTGGATGTTATGTTTGCCTGCACTTGAATCAATGTTTTTGTGACTTTATTGTGGTCTCACAGTTATAGAGTATTTTACTATGCAGTAACCTTTGCTCATTATGTAATTTGTTAATGTAAAGCAACTGTATTAAAAGGTATTAAACAACATCTCCATCCTGCTGCAATGCATTGTGATCATTATTTTTAGGGAAAAATGAATGCATTCATGACTTTTAAAAATTATGGGCATCGAAATGTCTATTTAATTGTGTTTAACATTAAGAAATATAGCAAACTTCATATCAGCATGTCCATTAAATATCACATTCGAATATATTTATATTAGCAAGCTAAAATGTCCTTGTGTCTTTGCTTTAATTTCTCTTTGT
Source organism: Phyllobates terribilis (assembly GCF_046119375.1). Lineage (NCBI taxonomy): Eukaryota > Metazoa > Chordata > Amphibia > Anura > Dendrobatidae > Phyllobates > Phyllobates terribilis. The sequence continues at coordinate 891,009,400 of NW_027362762.1, read as the reverse complement.
GTCTCTTAGGTTCTATAAGGTTTATATAACTGGGATGAGACAAAGATTAGACTGTACATATTGCTGTACCTTCAAGTATTAGGAGGTGTGAATAACCAGCGCTGCTAGTTGTGTGTCCACCAAAGGATCCAATAAATGGCATATAGGGTTACAGTGCAGTTTATTCTCGACGCGTTTCAAACTTCTCTGACTTCTTCATCAGGAGGATTGTATTTCTACTGATGAAGAAGTCTGAGCACTTCTGTAACGCTAATGACAGCATCTTTGCATCTTCCCTCTCCCTTCTCCCGGCAGGGATGCCGACATACTCACCGTCATGGCCGCTCGGCGGCGTCTCTCTTTCCTGTCACAATTTCCTGTTACTGGGGCTGTGCATGGCCAGGAGGCATCCAGTATTAAGGCATGCTCCCCTGTAGGGAGGTGCCTGTACAATGCCCTGTTAGTTTGAGTTTGTCCCTGAATCTAGTTCTGAACCTATTCTGTTTGAACCTGAACCTGTTGCTGAACCCGCTTAGTCTGAACCTGTTCCTGAACCTATTCTGTTAGAATCTGAACCTGTTGTTGAACCCGTCTAGTCTGAACCCGAACCTGTACCTGTTATTCGTGTTACCTGAACCTGAAACCGCTCTGGTGATACCTGAGCCTCAAACCACTCTGGTGGCAACTGAACCTCAAGCCGCTCCATTGGTACCCGAGCCTGCAGCCACTCTGACAGTACCTGAACCAGTATTAGTGTCCATCCTATAAAGTGTTCCAGGAGCCGCGCTGTCTGAACCTGCACCAGTGTCCGTCCTGCCAAGTGTCCCAGGATCCACACTGTCTGAACCTGCATTAGTATCCGATACTGCCTTGGGCTCCGAGTCCATGTATGCTATCCTGACCCTTGGGACTGCCCAGTACCAGGGAAAGCCCTTGGAGTGGTACCTTAGCCATGCCCCTCCAAGAGGAAGCCCGAACCGTGGCTCAGTGGGTCCATAATCCACATGCGTGACAACTTCAAAACATGTTAAGAATAATCCGCACTGTTACTCTATGCCGTTTATTGGATCTTTATATGGACACACAGCGCAAGTTACCCACACCTCCTAATACTCGAATATTATGTTGGATCTGGCAACATGTGGAGCTGCTGTAGCTCTAAATCTCTGCTCTGAAACTCTACTAGTGTTGTCTCACATAACAGCATCAGGTGAGAAGTACTGCTTTACCTTCAATGCTGTAGTCTGGGTGAAACCCGATTGCACTCAATTGTCCTTACGGACATTTTCATGTGCTATATCTTAGCATCCTATCATCTTCAACAGGGATCCCAGGAAAGGACTACAAAAACATTATTTATTAAAATATCAGAAGGGAAAAACTAAAAACAAACATATTATTCCTACGCGTTTCAAGCACTACTGCTCTTGATCATAGTATGAGTAAGAGACTTAGTGATCGAAATGCGTAGGCCTAGTGTGTTTATTTCTAATAGTTACTAATAAATAATATTTTTATAGTCCATTCCATTGCCGTTGCTGGAGGTCTTCCTGCCTTCTACCTGACCAATTTCACCCAGGAGCTGGCCTGTGGTCACTGTCCTTGCACCACACCCTTATTAGATTGAACGTTACCAGGACAGGGTGAGCTGATGTGATATTTTTTCTTTGGCTATGGTATGTTCATAGGAAAAGAGTAACATTCCAGCTCCTGGATAAAAATCCAATTTACTGTAGCATATTAAAAATTAATTAAAAAAATAGCATTGTAAGAAGAAATAAAGCTATGTGTTTAGAAACACTATCCGGTGTTCTTTATCAAAGCTCAATGGAAAAATTTTCCCAAAAACCCTAAATTTCCCAGCACACCAATGAAAGTGGGGCATTGGGAACATGTGATGAAATGAATCAAAAACACAAATGTGAAGCTATAAAGAGAATACATAACAAACTAATATATAACAGAAAAAGCAACAAACGTGTAAATCTTGATGTGCTAAGAATGATACATCATTTCACTACACAAATTTAAACCATCTGGAAATCTGGAACCAAGATTAAACATCCAAAAAGCTTCTCTTGAGTGTAGGCGTCTCTTCATATCACCTCCTTGTGCCGGCTTATTAATCTTTTCGATACCAAATGCTTGGAAGAAAGAAACCCGTCACTGGTGTTTTAAAATAAAGTGTTTAGCAGCAAAGGAAATTACTTACATTGGTGACAATTTTAAGATGATCATTAATGTGAACCTTTAATCTACGAGCATTACAACCAATATATAGTTTCTGACATAAAGTGCAACTTTTTCTTTTGGCAACTTTTCCACACTGGGTCAGATCTTGGTTCCGGGCAAACTGGACTCAAATATTCATGACTGGTGAGATGGCAATCTTTCTTTTTCCTTTTTGTATGGTATGTCCATCTCTGGCCACTACACCAAACATACGCCATAAACCTCAATCCGGTCCAGCATAGTCCCCTGTCATGCAGCAATTCTTCTCACTCCCATAACTTTGCTGAACATGCTGCTCTGTGACGATGAATATTATCGCGGCTGGCATCAGCTGGGTCCCAATAACTGCAATTAAGTAGAAGAGAACGAAAGAAAAACATAAAAACATCCTTCAACGGCAAATCATTATATCCATCCAGATCACTTATCAATCAAGAGGGAATACAAAGAAAATGAAAGCTTTGTATTTCTCAGGACCAAATATAGGAAATGTTACATACATAGCGTGGACAACAATGGGGAGACGTTCTTGTCCTCAACTGCGCCACTTCACTTATTCTTTTTTAGTTGGGTTGATTTATCTGAGCTGCATAAAAATTTAAGGGAGTCAGATGGAACTGATGTTATCAAAAGGCTTTTATACCATCTTCAAAGCAAGCTCCTCATCACAGTCCTCGTATGCATATAGCATTTATTAAAACTATACAAAAATACCTAGAGCCATCCAGCCGGGGTACGTCTTCTGCCTAGGATAAAGAAACTTTTCTTCCTTACGTGACATCAACAAGTGGTTGTAATTTGGTTAGTCTCTCAGACTGTTCCCCAGGTCAGTTTGTACGTCCCTCTTGTATGATTTTTATCGTATTTGGATGAAATATTTAATGTTTTAACATACAGATGTGTCCATCTGAACCTTCTCCTTAAAGTTTGTCACAGACTCCAGTTTCCCACGATACAAATTCAATACATTATCCTGACGTGCTATCAGGGCCCTTAACATCATGCAATTCACATCAATACCACTAGGTAGCCCCAAAGAGACAACATAGATCATACACATCTCCCAACACCGTATCACAAAATCATGTTTTTTTTTTTTTTTTAAAGTTGATATATTGGCATGTCTAAGAATATGTTGAGTCAAGAGGAAAGGTAAGTAACTCCTAAAGCCCTCTCCGAGCAGCTTATCTCCATGCCGGACAAAAGCAATGACCATTGAAATTAAACAGGATGGATCTTTCTCTAACCTGACATCATCAGGAAGCCGAAACAAAGGAGAGATGGGGTTTACTGCATTGCCGAGGATACCAGTAAGAGAAACTAAGAAATACCAGTAGATGAAATAAGAAAATCAAGGATATTTCTGTGCGGTTTATTGTCAACACGTTTCGAAGTTGACAAACTTCTTCATCAAGACAGGAAGTTTGTTAACAATGAAACGCGTTAACAATAAACCACACAGAAATATCCTTAGTCTCTTGGTAAGTCTACAGGTATTTCCTTATTTCTTCTACTGGTATCCTCAGCAGTGCAGTGAACCCCATCTGTCCATTGTCTCTTCTCATCGGTTAACTTGCGGGTCTGCAGCAGCTGATATTTTGAGTTGTTGTGTCTTTCACAACTCTATCAGGTGAGAAACTCCCTGCACCCTGATACTCCTTATACACCAGATAAAACCCAATTGGGCTATTGTTTTTCCAGATTTTCTTCACTTATCATCAGGAAGTAGACATGCATACTACACAGTAAACTGATAGATTGGGCCAACTTTTATGTAATGTGTATGGGGTCCTTAAGGTCTCCTCTGTATATGCAAAAGGGAGGAGGTGAGAGCTTCAATGCTGGCTTGTCAATAAATCACAGAGGAGCACAGCACAACCACCCGGGAATTAAAACTTCTTTGTTTATTCAAACATTTTTAAAAACCAATGGATCCATCCAGACAAGATATTTAAAACCTGTTAGTAAATGTCATAGGATATAATATGATGAATGCAATATATTAAGAGGATAAAAACTTTGATGGGAGGAGGAGTGCCCCTTTAGTTACAGATTCCCTAACAGAGTAAATGTAAAGTGTAGGTTTTTCTTAGATTGAGCAACCAATCCCTTTAAACTCAAGTCGTGAATATAAAACACTATATTCTAAAACTGTGATGCACAATGTAATAAGCAAAGACAATACTAATAGTTAATAAGCGAAAAGACCTCCGAGTCTGTTTAAATGTGGACTATTGGGAAGTAAGGCTTCATTTGTCAAAGTAAAACATGTCTGTTTCTATAAAATATATATAAATGTCCTACTTTTACTTACACAAAGTGCTCTCAGCGGACAGACATCACAGTGTTTTTTTGGCTCTTTAACTATTACGGCAAAATTAGAAAGACATTAAGTCAAATATTGTACCAGTATAATTCGTGGCTCTGCGGAAGAACATTAGTTTAAGGAGCTTTTGTTTGAAATACATTTATTTAATATTTTTATTTATTTTTTTACCTATTCTGACTTAAATGGATATCCTTGACTAAGCATTCAATGACTATATGAAGAACCAAGCAATTAATTATTGAAAATCCTTTCTCAGCTATTGCCATAGTAACTCTTGTGGAGATAACGGGGTAAGATGCTCCTGTGCTTGCTTAATGAAAGGAAGCAAATATGATTTTATTTTCAGCTAGGGTCAGTGTGTATCTAAGGTCCTGTTCACATCGTCATAGACGGAATCCATGACGAAATGCCGGATCCCTCGCATGGCGGACGCAAGCGGCGATTGATGGACTACACTGACTTTTTATTGAGGGAACGTTTGCAGTCTGTAGTTTTAAAGAAAAATATATTTTCTTTTGTCAAAAATAATGGAATCTAACAAAGCCTCCATCGAAGATGTGTATTCCATTTAGTAAGTGTTGTTTATTTTAATTTCCCAGTAAGAAAAATGATGTATAAAATTAAAATGGAAATCATATTGTAATGCAAGGAAATTCAAAATATTTTCTTCTGCATTTTAGGTTTTTGCTTTTGTTTTTACAAGTTCTATTCATATAATAATTCACATAGGTTTTGAAGGATAGTTTGGAATTTGCTTTTGAAATGTTCAGTTAAAGACGCATCATGTTCTAATCTCTGGAACTCGGTTCAGTATGTATAATTTTATTTAGTTTTCAGCTATATCATTTTAATTTATTTTCTGCTAAGGATAAAGTTTTTTTTTTCTTCCAAAAAGGAAAGAGAACAAAAAAAAAACAACTCACATAATGGAATCTAATGTGTCTCATATGGTAATAAATAATAATAATAATAATAATATGGCACCTTATTGTTTTAGGAATCTGGATTCATAATTAATTTAGGGATCTGATAAGAAAGTCATATTATTTAGGGGTCTGACCAGAATGATGACCACATACACCAGCATGGAAGGGTTGGGAGTTGCTCTATTATGAGCCTTACTAATAAGACTTATTAAAGCACCACTTCAGCATTTTAGTTTTTTTCAGCAATGTAGTGGATTTTCTAATCTAAGGTACCTGACCCTAGTCTTATACTTACCCGCCGATGTCTTCACCTTTTATCAGCGCCGTTCCTGTCCTAAGGCACCATCTTGTGACCCCAAGTTCTGACTGTCCGGAAGTCAGAAGTTACATCACAAGCTCTGAATAAGTCTATTAGATCCAGAACGAGGCCAGAACAAAGCTCTCAATGAATTGCATTGAAAAGTGACCTCCTGCTCATCCAACAAACACTGGACTCATCCGGCAGGTCACAAACTGCTGGAGACCGACCGGAGCGGCACTGATAGAAGGTGAAGATGGCAGCGGGTAAGTATCAGATTGGGGGCAGGGAACTTAAAGTAGAAGCCCAACTCCAGAAATGTAATAAAAACAACAACATTGGAGTGGTGCTTTAAACATCATACACCCAATCGTTCTATTCTGTTGCCTCACTTTTCCCTATTATGGTCCCCTGATAAGACAAATATAATCATTGGGACACTGACTCTAGAAGGAATTTGTCAATAGTGTATTGTGGGGTTCAATATATAAGGAGATACCCCTGAACTGGGTTCTTGCTTTCTCTATCTTTGATTTTGAACAATAAGGATGTCTCTCTATGTGTATTTTGGTATCTTCACCCATAATGCTATAGTTATGATAAACTAATTTGTTAATTCCTTAATTATCTTTTGAGGTTACATTGTATCCCACTGATTTAGTGATAATTTTTTCAGGCTGGAAATTTGTTGTGATTCCCTTCGAAAGTTTGGTATATAGTCCAGCACCTTTTATTTCCCCCCGTTACACACACCACTCAAGTCTACCCATAGCCATATATGATCTATCTATCTATCTATCTATCTATCTATCTATCTATCTATCTATCTATCTATCTTTCTATCTATTTCTCTATCTATAATTTCTCTTTTTTTCTCACTATTTTCTCTTTTTTGTCTAACACAACTCATAGGACAAAAGGAGCCACACTATGCAAATCAGTTCCTCCCTCTGCATAATTATTTCATAAGGAAGTGATCCCACACTGTGTTTTCAGAAGCAGAATGATAATAGTGTTTTCTTATGTACCTCTACAGGGGGCACTGTACTTATATTGTCTATTATAGAGGGCATTTAGACTTCTGTATAAAGAACATCAAGACTGTAACCAGCACCGTGCTTGTAGATTTATGTGTATTTGCTTATATGTGGAAGAAGATACAATTTTGTACATCGGTGTTTATTGTTATTACTTTTTCTTCTAACATCTGTAACAATATACAATAAACATGTTAGACAATTGTCATTCACTGGGCTTTTTTTATGCAAATTGTTTCTGATCCCTTTTTCCTTTAATATCTACCTATATGCAATGATAAACTCATTCAGTATTTCTGAAAAGGTTTAACCTATAGATAGCCACAGGCCTGAGATTAAAGTTCAAATATATGATATAAAATATATAAAGAAAAAAATAAATAAATAAAAAGGACCATTACTTGCTAACCATCTAATAGTACCATAATCTTTAAGTTGCTACCAAAGAACTCCAGCACAATAGATACAAATTTAAGATCAAACTAGGAAAATAAAAGTTATATATCAAAGCTGCTATTAAATCATTTAGCTGGACATACTATTGTATACTTGGCATGTGGCATGAAGCTATAAAAAGGGTGAAATAATTATTGAACACGTCAAAATTTTTATAAGTAAATATATTTCTAAAGGAGCTATTGACATGAAATTCTCACCAGATGTCAGTAACAACCCATCCAATCCACACAGGCAAAGACATCAAACCATAGATGTCCATAAACTAGAATACATTATGTGTATTAATGAGAAGTGACACAGGGAAAAAGTATTAAACATGCTTACTGAAATACATTTAATACTTCCTTTGTTGGTGATGACAGCTTTAAAGGGGTTGTCTGGTCAAAAGTTTCCACCTCCAAACTTCACTCTTGGTATGGTGTTTTTGAAGTGATACGCAGTGCCTTTTGGCCTCCAAACACGGTGTCTATTATGGCATCCAAAGACTTCAATTTTGGTTTCATCTGACAAGACTATATTATCCCAGCATTTCACAGGCTTGTCTAAATGTTGTTGTACAAATTGTAAACATGCTTCAACATGCTTTTTGTTCAGCAATGGAGCCTTGTGTGGTGAGCATGCATACAGGCCATGGAGGTTGAGTGCATTACTTATAGTTTTCTTTGAAATTATTGTACCTGCTGATTCCAGGTATTTCTGTAGCTCTCCACAGACAACTCTTCTGATAATTTTTTCATTCCTCTGTCTGAAATCTTGCGAGGAGCACCTGGTTGTGGCAGGTTTATGATTTAAGGTGAAATGATGTTCTTTCCACTTCCGGATTATGGCCCCAACGGTGCTCACTGGAACCTTCAGTAGTTTCGAAATTCTTCTAATCCAATGCCATCAGAATGTTTTGCAACAATAAGGTTGCAAAAGTCTTGAGACAGCTCACTGGTTTTACCCATCATAAAATGTTTCTTGTGTGGCACCTGGATAATGAGACACCTTTTTATAGACTTGATTTCTTTGCCTGTATGGATTGGATGGGCTGCTGCTGACCTCTGCTGAGAATTTCTTGTCAATAACGGCTCACAGAGGGACAGAAATTCAAAAAACATCACATAAAAACAAACAGCCATACCAACAACAGGTCAGATTACCAATGCACTAGCAGGATGCATTAGACCCTCAAGATAAAACCGGGGGCAGCACAGTTGCAAAATACTGATGGAGCAATCACTCACAAATCTACCAATTCATAGAGTCGGTGGTTGCCTAGTATTAAAAATGTACACAGATGAGGCTTGCATAAGGCACAAGTCACACAGGTACGTGTGATGCACAGTGTCTGGCTTACATCCTATTGATGATGCCCATGTCAATAGCACAATTAGCAATATATTTACTTAGAAAATTGGTATTCAATACCTCTCTCTCTCTCTCTTTCTCTCTGTCTCTCCTTTAATCTTGATATAAATATTTTCATTCCCTTAAAGCAAGCAGAAATCTTGAAAATGGTGAAAAAATGCATACAAATTATATTACAAACCTTTTATTGAAATGAGTAAAGGGGGTTGTCTCATGTTGTTGAACTGGAGTGCACCACTCCTAAGCCTCCTGGCTTCCGGCGTGTAAAGGGAGCGGTTTACCCCTGATTGATGGACAGTATAGACTAGCAGCAGGTTTACACTCACAGATGATGCAAAGCAGCTTAACCTCTGCAGCATTAGAATAGCACAGTGGCACATAAGGTGCTCCTTGCCTAAGAGACCGGCCACTGCTGAGAGACTGCAGAGGTGGCTGGTAACCTAGGCAATGAGCAGTAAAATAAATACAATTAAAAATCCTTTAGCTCTTGAGAACAAAGAGGATTTTTGATAACAAGTAAGTAGCAAAGTTTATGTTTTTATTATTATTATTATTATTATTACAAAGACTTTGCTATTTTACTCATTTAAGTTTATGAGACAACCTCTTTAAGTTTTATTTGTAAGACAACATTCAACCCTTTTAGTTAAAAAAGGAACGTGTCTCAACTCTCAATCTCTACCTCTTTCATGTTATTATAAAGCAAACCTTTAATTAAGAAAATGAAATGAGCGGCATAAATACAGGACATATAATACATATAATACATGGTGAGCAGGTTATCTGTAAATCACATGTAAACAGAACACCAAAGTGTATGCTGCAGTCTTTATTGCAAAGTCATGTCAATATTTGGTCATGGATGTTTTCCCTGCATTTAGGGATTTGTGTACACAGCCTCCACATGTGGAAAGTGTTTCTTTAATTGGGACTTTCAAGCTAAATATATAAATTTGAGCAACCACACACATGTTTAATATTACAATTAACTAATCTTGTATTTTTTCTTGCTGCCCTGCCAGCATTCTTCTGTATTCTTCAAATATACATAAATACCATCATTGTGTATGCAGCATGTAAATCAGCGTGTGGGCAGATTAAATATGGGGAAAACAGCTAAAGAAAAGCATGCCTCATTTACAGCAAGCCTATTATACAGATGATTGCAGCTTAGCTTCAGATCAGTACAGAGGACATTTGCTTTGGTGATTGCAAGCTCTTAGGGTCAGATGGAGTTTTAAAGGAATATTTATTTGTGTTTGGCTGATTATATTCCTATTTTCTCCATATTGGGGTGCAGCCAGATGGCCTTAGAAATCGGTCCGAGATTGGAACACAGTGTACGGACTGGCCGGTGGCTCTCCAGACCAGAGCATGACAGCTTTATACGGTCATGGGCGAAAGTGTTGACACCCCTGAAATTGTTCCAGAAAATGAAGTATTTCTCTCAGAAAATTACACGTTTTGTTATACATATGTTTATTTCCTTTGTGTGTATTGGAACAAAACCAAAAAAAACCACAGAGAAAAAAAGGCAAATTGGACGTAATTTGGATGTAATTTCACACAAAACCCCAAAAATGAGCTGGAAAAAATTGTAGGGATTCTCAACCCAATATTTGGTTGCACACATTTTGGAATAAATAACTGCAATCAATCACTTCCTATAACCATCAACAAGCTTCTTGTCACGCTTGTGGATCGTGGACCCATTGCGCCACAGACCAGGAAGAGCCTTAAAGGGGTTGTCCGGACAAAAGTGATATCCCCCCAGCTCATGCACTGTGCGCTGCAGGGATTCGCCGGTTTCAGACCCGGGATCGGGGGGTATGTATGTGCTATACATACCCCGGCCAGTGGGCGTGGCCTCTCTCTCCATATACTTGTATTGAGCACCTTCTGGTCAGACAAGCCCACTAGCCATCCTCGTCACTAGACGAGGCGTGGCCTCACTCCATACAAATGTATGGAGCAAGGAGGCATTGACTGGCCTGGTGTATGTATAACTTATTCATACCCTCCGGTCCCAGGTATGAAACTGCAAATCCCCGCAGCGCACAGTGCGTGCACTGGGGGGATTCATAAGTCACTCACGTAGAGTGACTGCAGACTTATCACTTTTGACCGGACAACCGCTTTAAGGTGTGTAACTAAGCACCCACCTGAGTTTCACTAGAGCCCCTGATAATGGGGTTCGACTTGGGCCCAGGTGGATGCCAGATGCTACTCCAGGACAGATCCCGGTAGCGCAGAAGCTAACCCCATGGGTTTAGCCCATTTAAATTGCAGTTTGGTGGTGACAAACTCCTTTTAATTTGCACTTTTAAGTTTTGCACAATAGCTCTCCAATATCGTGCCATTTTAAAGAATTTAGTGCAAACATAGGCAACAAAAACCACAAGACAAAAAAGGGAAAGTCATAAAAAAAATACAAACATTGAATTGTGGCCCATATACAGGAGGAGATCTTTATCATGGACCTGTACTCACTTTGTGTGACTCTTGTGGTGCTCCATATCACAGGTTTATTTCTTTTTAAAGTAATGACTGTAGGAATGTGTCCAACAGAAAAAACGCTACATTCTCCTGCATGTATTTCTAGGCAGAATATATACAGTAGACTTCGTACACTTGTATAGATGTTCAGCTACTTACAGCACACAGACATATCAAAAATCTCTGCTGCACTAATTTGTATGGCCAAACTGGTAAAAATCGATGAGTTGATATTAAACTTGCCTGTAGGCTCCATATGGTAGCACACAGAGTGTCTAAGCTTCATATTATGTAGCACACAAGTGCAAGGTGTTGAGCTGCACATTTACCATACAAGCTCTACATATTCGGTACTCTGTACATGCTTCATGAACATGGTGTTGTCCTGTGAATGAGGTCCTAGTCTCAGGTTATTCAGTTGGAAAAAACACATGGAGATATGTTGAAATTAATCTGATTATTGAGTTATGTAAAATCATTGTTCATAAGTAACTCACCCTCATAGGCGGATTATAATGAGGGCAATCTGGATACCGCCTGGGGCCCAAGGCTCCAAGGGGGCACACGGCCAGATTGCCCTCTTTATAATGCTTTGTATCCTGGCAGGCAGGGGGTGGGCTAGGCAGGGGAATGGCAGCGGCCCCCCAGGTCGGTCCCAAGCACCTGTTTAGGGCCACCGGGGGACTGCACTGTACCTTTTACACTCAGTTAGATGCCCGCCCGGCCAAATCACAGGGAGGCAGAGATGCCCCCTGCACACTGTGTTCTACATCTCCAGAAGTGAGGTCACACAGTGCACCTGGAGCTGCTTCACTTCATCCTGGCGGTAAATATGATGTCGGGGCAGGATGTCTAGAGTGAGGGGGCAGCAGGATGCTGCTCACCTAGTAAGTGCATTTAGGATTACATACTGTCAGGTTGGCGGCCGCTCTGCTGGGGGTCTGTGTGCAGGGTCGAACTGAGGTGTCTCGGGCCCACATGGGGGATTGACCCTAGGGGCCCACCCTACTGCTATATGCAAATACCTGTTAGCCGTTATCCCCGTTATAATGGAGCGTCGACTGTAAAACACAGGCGACTTCTGCACATCTACTATGCGCTGCTAGAACTGGGATGTACAATTACCTTAGTTTGCATTAAAGGTCTTCTTTGGTTAAAACAAGTTATCACTGATCCACAGGTTAGGTAGGTGATGACTTATCAATCGGTGGAATCCGAGCATTGGAAACCGCACAGATTGGAAGAACGGGGAACTTTAATCCCTGACAGGACACTTTTATCCGCATTTTAAAATGGAGTGCCACTCCATACTAATGGTGATAAAAGCTCCACATTCTGTAGATCGGTGCAGGTCCCAGCAGTTGTCCCCCACCAATAAATATCTTATCATTTATCCTTTGGCCACGTTCACACGTTCAATATTTTATCTCAGTATTTGTAAGCCAAAAGTAGAAGTGAAACAATCAGAGGAAAAGTATAATAGAAACACGTCACCACTTCTGCATTTATCACCCACTCCTGGTTTTGGCATACAAATACTGAAGTAAAATATTGACCAAATACTGAAAGTGTGAACGCGGCCTTAGAATAGGTGATTACTTGTTTTAACTGTAGAACTCCTGTAAGTGCATATTTTCTACTGTGTAATAGTCACAGGACAGGGACGGGTTAAAAGTCCAAGTAATTGATCTCTATTGGAAATCAAGAATCTTTTCCTTATTGATATCAGAGAGAACAAATTACCTCCATACACAGCACAATCCTCTACACCAAGACCAATAATACCACATATTAGTGAGAAATACCGCCACACCATGACCAGACCACATATTATTACTATATAGTGACCTAATAATACCACTTACAGGGGATAAATACCGCTACAGCACGAACAGACCACATATTACCACCACATAGTGACCTAATAATACCACATATAAGGCCAAGGAACAAATACCGCCACACCACAACCAGACCACATAGTGATCGAATAATATCACATACAATAGAGAAATACTGCCACACCATGACCAAACCACATATTACCACAACAGAGTGACAGAATACTACAATACTAATAACACTAATATTACCACTGGTGACATTATATACAGGAGCTCTCTATGTCAGTGCACAGGTAATAAAGTGATCACCAGTGACATTACACTATGTGCAGAGCTCCTGTATATAATGTCACTGGTGATCACTGCATTACCTGTACACTGACACTTTATACAGAGCTCCTGTGTATATAGTATACATTTAATATAGTGATCACCAGTGCCATTATTCACAGGAGCTCTGTATATAGTGTCAGTGTACATGTAATACAGGGATCACCAGTAATATTATTTAATAATGTCCCCGATCCTGGGCCCCTCCAGCCAGTAGTGTCCCTGATCCTGGGCCCCTCCAGCCAGTAGTGTCCCCAATCCTGGGCCCCTCCAACTAGTAGTGTCCCCATCCTGGGCCCCCCAGCCAGTAGTGTCCCCATCCTGGGTCCTCCCAGCCAGTAGTGTCCCCATCTTGGGCCCCTCCAGCCAGTAGTGTCCCCGTCCTGGGCCCCTGCAGCTGGTAGTGTCCCCATCCTGGGCCAACCCAGCCAGTAGTGTCCCCATCCTGGGCCCCCCGAGCAAGTAGTATTCCCACCCTGGGACCCTCCAGCCAGTAGTGTCCCCATCCTGGGCCCCTTCAGCCAATAGTGTCCCCATCCTGGATCTCCCCAGCCAGTAGTGATCCCATCCTGGGCCCCCCCAGCCAGTAGTGTCCCCATTCTGGGCCCCTACAGCCGGTAGTGTCCCCGTCTTGGGCCCCTCCAGCCAGTAGTGTCCCCATCCTGGGCCCGTCCAGGCAGTAGTGTCCCCGTCCTGGGCCCCTCCAGCCAGTAGTATCCCCATCCTGGGCCCCTCCAGCCAGTAGTGTCCCCATCCTGGGCTGCTTTGTTGCCCTCATCTTGAGCCCCTCTGTCAGACACCATATCCTTTACCCTGTCCAGTCAGAGAGGGTGGGGGGAATGAAAAAAAAAATTTTCTTACCTTCCTGTGCTCCCCCGGCTTCATATTTGCCGTGGTCGTTAAAATGGCAGCCGGCTGCAACTGTTAAAAGGTGCTGTGCTCTGACAAGGCCGCGCTCTGACTCACATAGCAGGAACATTGAAAGGCCGCCGGCCTATCAAAGACCGCAAGCTGACAAGTGCGGCCTCTGATAGGCCGCCGGCCATGTAATGTCACTGTGACGTCGGCGCGCGGCCTGTCAGAGCAGAGCGCCCTCTCATTGCTGCCCACATTCATCTTGATGTGCGTTGCCGCTGCGAGTCAGGTAACCTTGCGTGCTCGCGCCCCTGTCTTTGGCTTTAAAGGGCCAGTGTCCTGACAAACTTTTTTTTTCAGTTTTTTTTTCTTCCCTCCTTCTTTTTCTCTTGGGGCGGGGCCCACTGGGCATTTATCCTGTACCCCACCAGGCAAGTCCTTCCCTGTCTGTGTGAGTTATTGCAGGAGTCTCAATATGATGAAGGTGGCTGTGTCCACCGAAACGCGTTGTGTGTATTAATAAACCAGTCCTTTTAAGATTTTTGCCCTGTTATTGGCGCTCTGGTACCGCTATTCATATTCACTGATTGCAGGAGTCTGACCTTTGCTGCAGATCAGGTCACGCTGTCAGTGTCAAGTCATCCAGTTCAAAGAAAAAAGACGTTGAAGCTGGTAGTGAGAAGTGCTAGGATGTCAAATTGAGGGACAAATAGTCCATGAGCTAAAATTAAAAAGTAAGCCAAAGCAGCTCACCAATAAACCCAAAGGGGTGAAATGTGGAGAATGCAAAAGGTAAAAGCTGGTGATAAGAAGCGCTAAGGCATATAAAATTCAGCAATTACTACCTTTAATAAAGTCCTTGTAAAAACACAATGCGTTTCGACGGCATGCAAGCCGTCTTCATCAGGTGATACAAGGAAATTACCTCAGGAATGTTATATAGGATCAAAAAACAAACCGATTGGACCGCTCAGTAATGACATAATAACAATCAGTAATTTAACCCCCTACTATTGTATGCAAGCCAGCGTGTGAAAACACAAACCAGCATATAGGATACCATAAATAGTATTATCTTTTACAAAAAGAAAAAAAAAGAAAAAAAAACCCTTTATTTCAAAAATAATAATTGAAAAATAAAAGTATATATACATACACATATACATACATGCACACACACATAAACACACGCATGCGTGCACATGCATGTATATTTAATTTAAAATGAATAAATGTAAAAAATTTTAAAAGATGCATTTAATTATATGCGCTAAAAGAAGCTATTATAAAGCTCATTTTAATATATTCTCAATAGTAAGATTATGTCCTTCCGGCGCTAAAGTGCCCAATTTAAAAATCCAGAAGCTTTCTTTCTTAATAAGATTGCCCAAACAATTTTGCATACTTTTATCTATATGATCAATAATTGTAAGGGTCATTTCACTAGGGTCCATCTGACGCACAATGCTAAAATGCCTTGATAGACTATGCAATTGATACCCATTTCTAATATTCTGTCTGTGCTTGTTTAAACGGGCATGCATGGTCTGTACCGTGCGGCCCACATACTGAAGACCGCAGGTGCACTCCAACAAATAAACCACATAGGTGGATTGGCATGACAACCTATGTTTGATGAAAAAGCGTTCACCTGTGGTTCTAGATGTGAAACTCAAAGTCCCATTGATTATACTATGGCAACACAAGCACCTGGTAACAGCCCACATGACTAGAATCCTCAATGTGTGTTACTATTTTCTTACCGCTTGTGTTACTGGGGGCTACCAAATTTCGTAAACACTTATTCTTCCTATATATTACCATTGGTTTATCTGGGAGAACATCTGAGAGAAATGGATCTGTCTTCAAAATATACCAATATTTCCGAATAATCAGACGGGGCCGGCAATATGTGGTTATCAAACTCCATTTCGCTAAATCACTAGATTTACAAACAGATGACCTGGAATCCAAAACCTTATTTACACAGGATTCCTGTGTTAGTGATTTTGTTTTTATTAAATGCATCCCATAAAAGTTTTGTCGGGTAACCTTTTGCAAGGAACCGCCTCCTTTTTAATATATAGGTGACACGCCCAGAGGGATGGGGACGACTCGGTACCCGGGCCTTTGCCTGGCCTTTAGGATGTTGTGATGGTCGGCTCCCGGGCCCGTACCCTGGGGTCAGCTTTTAAAAGGGGATTATTTGTTAACTCTATGAAAGTTCGTGACGCCACCTGTGGTTTCTGGTGAGGATCACCAGCGCTGCGGCAGTCCACTGAGGCCGGTGATAAGGCAGCTCGATGGTATAACTCCCCACAGGTGGAGCTAGGCCTCAGGGCAGCGTACGGAGAGGGGGATGCAGGACAGGCGAGACCCAGCTGGGTCAGAGCAAGAACGGGGACAGACACGGTAGTCACTTCAGTACCTTTTACTGGTGATAGTTCAGGCACATCCCGGAGCACTGAAGGGTGAAGGGTGCATATCAGGATCCTCCCCAATGAGCGGGTGTAGGGCCTCCTGTTTTCTGCCTCTGCGTAGTAAGTTTCTGACCTGCCTAATGCTAGGCCTAACTTTATCTCTGTCCTGCACCAGCTGACGTTGTGGTAGGGCCTTCTCTTGGAGTGCACGCTCCGAGTTTACGGGGCCTATGTGTCTCCTAGCACTGTTACGTATCAGCTCTCTGGTGAACCTGGGACCTGTAATTCTCCAGGGATTACGGTTATGCCTTACTGGGTCGTAGAGATCCCAGTAAGCTCGGACCCGGTGTTCGGTATATGTTTCGGCGTGAGCTGGGTAAGCTCCTCTGCTACTCACTTTCCACTCGCCTTCGGCCACGCTCGGGCCCTCACTAGGCTACTCACACTAATGGCAGCTTGCCTCTCTTCACCGCTCTTACAGGCGTCGGCACACCTTGGGCTCACTTACTTGAGCTACAACTGCGTCTGGACTGGGCTCCTCTGCAGACAGACCTCTCTCAGGCTTCTCTACTGCAGGAACTCCACGACTAGACTGAGCTCGACTCAGTATTCAGGTCTGTACTTGCGGAACTCTCCAGAGGAACTGCTTACTGCCTAGCTCCACCTTCCCTATTTATATCCCTAACGGGCTCCCTCTGCTGGTCTGAGGTGGAAGGTGGAGATGTGTGAATGTTTATAGGGGCCTCTTGTGGAGGATTCCATCAATACACCCTTCTAGGATCTGTGGTACCAAGCGCAGCTGGGCGCCACATTCCCCCCTAGCAAAGCTCAGCACTTCCGGGCTGAAGTACATTTTAAAAACAACAATAGTAAACATTAACAATGCAATAACTCTTCCCTTTATGGGAGGCACATTTCTTAAACATTGCATAATAACATAAAGAGGTGCAAAGCGTCCTCAGAATTCAAGTCTCTTATGGTGAGGTTCCCAGACAGGATGTCCATCTCACAGGGTAGAGTACTTGGTGGTTTGAGAGACCTGTCCCAAACCCTCAACGTAGGCCCTGGGGTGGCTGCAGGGCATGAAGATCCCGAGTTGGACCTCCAGTAGAGCCACTCCAGACAGGTTTTACTTCTGAGATCACCTAAAGGGGCGCTCCAGGGAGCGCAATTATATACAATAAATAGTTTTTGGGCTGCACTCAGTCCTCAGCCACGGAGTTCTTAGATAAATAAGGAAGTCATTAGGCAAAGTGTCCATATAACTTGAACTGTTCAGTAATAAAGCAAAGCACAAAATAATATACAGTATATATGCATGAAAACACGCAGAAATACAATTTAATTCAATGCTATATGAAACCCCAGGGGTAACTATCTACATTTGTCAGAGTTTAGCTATCTTACTGATTATACCTGAGAGGGGGTTGACCTTTAGTACTACGCGTGGACCTGCATGGTACTGGAATGCGTGAGGCACTAATAGGTGCTCTACCTCCCAATGTGTCAGTACTAGGTGTGGAGGTGCTACAAGGCTGCATTGACCGCTCTACAGGACTAACAGTTCACCATTGGCTGGGACTTCTTGCTCTCCTCCTACCGGGGATCCTTCCTCCGGGGATTCTTCTTGAGCTGGCTCCTCTTCAGCACTTACAGGCTCTTCTTGCTGTGGGTAGAAGGTGATTACAGGGATGATTACTGCTCCTCCTAGTTGGGGCCAATCTGCCGGGAAATCTCCTAAGTCAGTGTGTATTACTGCTTCTTTAGGCTCCTCCGGGATAACGAGAGGCACTTCCTCTCGGGGTTTTAGCAGATCTGGACACAACTTTAGGTGATCCTTGGATACTGTTGCAATCGTCCTTCCTCCGTCTCTACTAATTATGCAGGTCTTCTTATTATCAAATCTTGAATTCAACACAGTGCAGGGTTCCCTCTCCCACTGGTCATCAAGTTTGTGGTTCCTTCTTTTCCTTTTTAGTACTACTTCACCAGGTGTGAAGGGTTCTGCTTGGGCACCTCTGTTGTATTGAGCTTCCTGCTTGTCCCTCACCCGAGTGAGACTATCTTCAACACAGGCTTGTACTCTTCTGTACTGCTCCTGTCTGGCCGTGTCCCAGTCCTCAGTGGTCACATCCGCTTCTGGTTCTACAACACCAAGCTCCTGGTCCATGGGCAGCTTTCCTGGCCTTGCTCACATGAGATATGCCGGAGTACAGTTGGTGGAACTTACTGGTATGTGATTATACAGATCTACTAGGTCAGGTAGTAGGTCTGGCCACTGATTTCTCTCCTCTAGTGGTATGGTCTTTAGTAGGTCGATGATGATGTTATTCATCTTCTCACAGAGACCATTGGTTTGTGGGTGGTACGGCGTAGTTCTTATCTTCTTACACCCGTATAGATGGCAGAACTCCTTGAACAACTCAGCCTCAAAGGCCGGGCCTTGGTCCATCAGCACCTGCTCAGGATAACCATGGGGTCTACAGAAATACGCTTGGAACATCTTTGCTGCTGTCTCTGCCGTCAAGTCTTTGACGGGGGTGACCACCAGGAAACATGAGTAGTGATCCACCATGGTCAGAGCATAAGAGTACCCTGACCTGCTGGGGGACAGCTTGACATGGTCCAGGGCCACGATCTCCAGGGGTCGAGTCGTCTTGATGGGTTGCAGGGGTGCCTTCTGGCTGCTGTAGTCTATTCTTCTGAGGCCACAGGGTCCACAGTCCCGGCACCACCGCTAAATGGAGCTGCGCATTCCTACCCAGTAGAATCGACACTTCAGCAGGGTCTCTAGCTTTTTCCAGCCAAAGTGCCCCGCCTGATCGTGGTAGGCCTCCAACACTATTTGGATGTCTGTCTTGGGGACCACTATCTGCCATACCATCTCATGGGTTTTTGGATTGACGTACCTCTGGCACAGCTTCTCACGGTAGAAAAACAGCCGACTACTCTCGTTCCACAGCTGCTTTGCTTGCAGAGACGCTTCTTTTTCCAGGGAGGAACCTTCTTGGGTTATCAGCTCCTTGATGCGGCTGACAACAGGGTCGCTGTCCTGGGTCTCTTTCCAGCTCTGGTGAGGCAGGGGGTTTAACGTCTTTCCATGCTGCCTCCTGGAGGCCCGTTGCTCGTGGATCATCCCATTCCGGTGAAAGGCAGGTAGCTCAATCTCTTCCAGGTCATCTACTTCTTCCTCTGTGTCTGACTGGTGAGGCATCCTGGACAGGGCATCGGCGTTGGCATTCTTGCGGCCCGCCCAGTATTTAATTTTGAATTGGTAATTTGACAGCCGAGCCATCCATTGTTGTTCCAGTGCTCCTAGCTTAGCTGTTTCAAGATGGGCCAAGGGGTTGTTATCAGTGAAGGCAGTGAACTTACTGGAGGCTAGGTAGTGCTTGAACCTTTCAGTGATGGCCCAGACCAAGGCCAGGAACTCCAACTTAAAGCTGCTATAGTTCTCTGGGTTCCTCTCAGTCGGGCGGAGCTTTCTGCTTGCGTATGCGATCACATTCTCTTGGCCATTCTGTTTCTGACTTAAAACAGCTCCCAGTCCTTCGTTGCTGGCATCTGTATACAGCAGGAACGGTTGGCTGTAGTCAGGGTAGGCTAGGATCTCATCGCCTGTCAGGATCTCCTTCATCTCCGGAAACGACTCGGCTTGCTCCTTACCCCAGTGGAATGGGGGATTTCTGCCTTTGGGGGACTGTCCTACCAGGAGGTCTTGCAGAGGAGCTGCTTTCCTAGTGTAGTCTTTTACAAACCTCCGGTAGTATCCTACTAGTCCCAGAAACTGACGCACCTCCTTGAGGTTCTTCGGCTCCGGCCACTTCTGGATGGCAGTGATCTTCTCCGGGTCTAGTGCTACCCCTTCCGGACTGACAATGTGCCCCAAGTACTGTACCTTTCTCTTGAGCAGGTGGCACTTTGAGGGCTTCAGCTTCATCCCGTACCGGGACAGTGACTCAAATACCTCTGCCAGGTGCTTCAAGTGGTCCTCGTATGTTTTGGAGTACACTATCACGTCATCCAGGTATAGTAACACAGTCTCGAAGTTGCGGTGTCCCAGGCAGCACTCCATCAATCTCTGGAACGTTCCAGGGGCATTGCAGAGTCCAAACGGCATACTGTTGAACTCGCAGAGTCCCATCTGGGTAGTGAAGGCCATCTTCTCCCGATCCTCCTCAGCCACAGCTACTTGCCAGTGCCCACTAGTGAGGTCAAAGGTGGAAAAGTAATTTGCAGACTTTAAGGCAGCTAGGGACTCCTCTATGCATGGTAAAGGGTATGCATCTTTATGTGTAATGCGATTTACTTGTCGGTAATCTACACACATTCTCATGCTCCCGTCCTTTTTCCTAACTAGCACTAGGGGAGCTGCCCAGGGACTACAACTATCCCTTACTACCCCTGCCTTTCTCATGTCGTGCAACATTTCCTTAGCCTTCTGGTAGTGTGCTGGTGGTATAGGCCTGTAACGTTCTTTGACGGGTGGATGGTCACCTGTGGGGATATGGTGTTGTACCCCCTTAATCCTCCCAAAGTCAAGTGGATGTTTACTGAACACCTGCACGTATTCTTGAACCACCCGGTGTACACCTTGTTTCTGATGGGCAGGAGTTGTGTCTGTCCCAACATGGAGCTGTTGACACCAATCCTCCACCTGGGTTGCAGGGTCATCATCCTCCACTTCGTCTGGTGAGGTTAATGACTCCGCCTTGTGAATGCAGTTGTTATTTACAGCATGTAATTTGGCAATAGTGGCATAACTTGGCAATCTGACCTCATCTTCCCCACAGTTGAGAAGACGGACGGGCACCCTCCCATTGCGTACATCTACCACTCCTCTGGCGGTTAAGAGCGTGGGTCTGTGCTCGGAGCAAAGGGGTTCTACTATCGCCTGGTAGCTCTGTCCTCTAAGACCTATAGCAGCTCTACACCAGATAAGCATTTCACTCATTGGGGGAATCACAATGGGTATGGGGTCCGTCACCCGCACCTTACCGATTTCACCATCTGTTAACCTTACTTGCTGTTGGTACATCAGGACTCGGATCTCCTTCTGCAGCGCCCTTCTCTGTCCTGGTCTGGCAGCTATCTGTTGGAGGAAGAACACAACTTCTCCCAAACAGTTACCAACAATGTTAGTGCCTAGTACCATATACGGATTGGTATCATCAGGATTAGTCTCTACTACAATTAGTCCCTGGTCCTTCAGCTCCACTCTCCCCACCTTTACTGTCACATTCTTAACCCCAATTAGGTTAAGGGGGAGTCCATTTGAGGCATAAACAGAAAGATTTGGAGCTGGCGGACTTAGGTCGTCCATGGACCAGAACCTCTTGTAGAGGACGTCAGGCACTATGGTTACCTGAGATCCTGTGTCCAGCAGAGCGTGCGTCGGGATGCCGTCCAGCACAATGGACAGGAAAGGTGTTCTTCTAACGAACCTGTTGTACCTGTCTGAAGGGCCTGGGGAGTTTACTCCTGGGTGTCGGCCCTCGGCCCCTGAGTTTTCTCGTTTAAAGGACAATTCCGGGCGGTATGTCCGGTCTTGCGGCAGTGGTAGCAGGCAGGGTCCTTCTGTGGATGGTGCTGGTCACTGATCCTCATAGAGGGTGGTGTTGTCCTCCTTCTCCTTTGCATCCAGGGGACATCCTCAGGGCTATCAGCTAACAGGATTTTCCCTCCTTCCTCGGGCTCCATCCGAAGCTGCAGAGCACTCAGCACAGTGGTCAGGGTTTTGCTCAACTGGCTCACTTCAGAGCGCAGACTGTCCAGCTCTCTAGGGGACGTTGCTGGAACCTTGGCTTCAGCAGCCACTGGGGAAAAGGTGGGTGTAGCAGGCACTGGGGTAGCCCCACCGTGGTAACATTGGATGGCATTTGTTACCAGGGGCTGCAGTCCTTTTATAGCCATGTCCTTAAGATTGTCAAAGGTGGCATCTGGATGATCTAAGGACCAGCAACGCACAGTCCTGCTCTCCTCTGGAGACCTCAGTTCCCGGACAAACTGTTCCTTCAGCATTTTGTTTTCATTTTCTATGCTGGTCTGACTAACCTGTTTCAGAGCCCGCAGGGCCCCTTGTAGACGCCAGGCATAGTCCCGAACATTATCCTCCGGCTGTTGGAAACAGTTGTAGAACCTCATCCGGAGGTCCGCCTCAGTATGATCCTCAAAAACAGTCTGTAGCTTTTTAAAGATTACAGACACTGACTCCTGGTCTGCGGCTGACCATGTTTCCACTTCCCGTTCCGCAGCACCAGTCAGTTGTCCTAATACAACAGCGGCCCTCTGCCTGCCTGTCATAGAGTACATGTCCAAGATACCGCATATCTTCCGTTTGAATCCAGACAGGGTATCTGGTTTGCCATTGTACTGGGGGAGCCACTTTGCTCCAGGAATGTACCTTAGAGTTATGGGGATGACAGGAGTTACAGGTGCTGCTGGTGGAGCGGCCGTTCCTCGGACATTCTGATGCCCCCCTAGCGAACCGTGGCCTACCTTCTTTTCTTTTTTTCCAGTAGGCCGCAGGTCCGCAGGTGACGGTCGTCTTCAGGACCTTCCGTCACTTGCGACCTACATCAGAGCGTTCAGCGACGCTCCTTCCAGGACCTGGCGCTTCCTGGTTTGACGTCGAGGGGTGGGGCGTGTCCGGGACTTTGCGCGCTTTTGCAAGTACGCCCCTCAGTTTCCCGCAGTTACGCCCTTCTTCTCGCTCGGTGGCCCAACAATGGCGGAAATCTTCACCACAGTTTAACATACACAGTTTTTAATTAAAGGCCCACAGTACCCGGTGGCAACGGGCATAACACTCCGTCGTTGCAGCGGGCACGCGATCCTGTTCGTGACGCCAGGAAAGATGACACGCCCAGAGGGATGGGGACGACTCGGTACCCGGGCCTTTGCCGGGCCTTGAGGGTGTCACGGTGGTCGGCTCCCGGGCCCGTACCCTGGGGTCAGCATTTAAAGGGGGATTATTTGTTAACTCTATGAAAGTTCGTGACGTCACCTGTGGTTTCTGGTGAGGATCATCAGCGCTGCGGCTGTCCACTGAGGCCGGTGATAAGGCAGCTCGATGGTATAGCTCCCCACAGGTGGAGCTAGGCCTCAGGGCAGCGTACGGAGAGGGGGATGCAGGACAGGCGAGACCCAGCCGGGTCAGAGCAAGAACGGGGACAGACACGGTAGTCACTTCAGTACCTTTTACTGGGGGTAGTTCAGGCACATCCCCGAGCACTGTAGGGTGAAGGGTGCATATCAGCATCCTCCCCAATGAGCGGGTGTAGGGCCTCCTGTTTCTTGCCTCTGCGTAGTAAGTTTCTGATCTGCCTAAAGCTAGGCCTAACTTTATCTCTGTCCTGCGCTGGCTGACCTTGTGGTAGGGCCTTCTCTTGGAGTGGACGCTCCCAGTTTACGGGGCCTATATGTCTCCTGGCTCTGTTACGTATCAGCTCTCTGGTGAACCTGGGACCTGTAGTTCTCCAGGGATTCAGGTTATGCCTTATTGGGTCATAGAGATCCCGGTAAGCTCGGATCCGGTGTCCTGTAAATGCTTCGGGGTGAGCTGGTTAAGCTCCTCTGCCCCCTATGTACTAACTCTCCACTCGCCTTCGGCCTACTCGGGCCCTCACTAGGCTATACACACTAACATCAGCTTGCCGCGCTTCACCGATCTTATGGCGCCGGCACACCTTAAGCTCTAACTGGGCTCCCTGAATCTAGCTAACAGGAGCCTCGTGCTCCACTGCTGAACTATTAACTGAGTTCTCTAGACTAGACTGAGCTCCACTGCAGACTGACCTCTCTTAGGCTTCTCTACTGCAGGAACTCTTCAGAGGAACTGAACTGCCTAGCTCCACCTTCCCTATTTATATCCCTAATGGGCTCCCTCTACTGGTCTGAGGTGGAAGGTGGACATGTGTGAATGTTTATGGGGGCCTCTTAGAATCATAGAATCATAGAATGGTAGAGTTGGAAGGGACCTCCTGGGTCATCTGGTCCAACCCCCTGCTCAAAGCAGGATTCACTAGATCATCTCAGACAGATGTCTGTCCAGCCTCTGTTTGAAGACGTCCATTGAAGGGGAACTAACCACCTCTCGTGGCAGCCTGTTCCACTCATTAATCACCCTAACTGTCAAAAAGTTTTTTCTAATATCTAATCTGTGTCTCCTCCCATTTAGTTTCATCCCATTGCTTCTAGTCTTTCCTTGTGCAAATGAGAATAAAGATGATCCTTCTACAATGTGACAGCCCTTGACATATTTGTAGACAGCTATTAAGTCTCCTCTCAGTCTTCTTTTTTGCAAGCTAAACATTCCCAAATCCTGCAACCGTTCCTCATAGGACATGGTTTGCAGACCAGTCACCATTCTGGTCGCTCTTCTCTGAACTTGCTCCAGTTTGTCTATGTCTTTTTTAAAATGTGGTGCCCAAAACTGTACACAGTATTCCAGATGAGGTCTGACCAAAGAGGAGTAAAGACCGATAATGACTTCACGTGATCTAGACTGTATGCTTCTGTTAATACATCCCAGAATTGTATTTGCCTTTTTTGCTGCTGCATCACACTGTTGACTCATGTTTAGTGTTGAGCGATACCTTCCGATATCAGGAAATATCGTATCGGATTGGATCGGGCCGATACCCAAAAAGTATCGGATATCGCCGATTCCGATACCGGAAACCAATGCAAGTCAATGGGACACAAATATCGGAATGAAAATAAACCCTTTCTTTCCTTGTAGGTTAATTCTACATGAAGTAAAACAACTAAGAATAATGTAGAATGACATGAAAAGCCGGCAATTCATCAGCGGCATACACCGGTACCCGACAATTTACAACAGAAAGAATAGAGCTTCACACATAGATTAGATAGATAGAAACATGTCAGTCACATATATATGAAGTACAGTGACAGTGTTGCTTACTGTACTTGTCATTTAGTGTAAAGGATTTATTAAAAAAAATATTAGTGTTTTCGTGCACCGTCTCTTTAAAAAAGCCGGCCGGCAATTCAGCATCTGTACCCGACAATTTATAACAGACAAAATAGAGCTTCACACATAGATTAGATAGATAGAAACATGTCAGTCACATATATAAGAAGTACAGTGACAGTGTTGCTTACAGAACTTGTCATTTAGTGTAAAGGATTTATTAAAAAAAATATTAGTGTTTTCGTGCACCGTCTCTTTAAAAAAGCCGGCCGGCAATTCAGCATCTGTACCCGACAATTTATAACAGACAGAATAGAGAATCACACATAGATTAGATAGATAGAAACATGTCAGTCACATATATATGAAGTACAGTGACAGTGTTGCTTACTGTACTTGTCATTTAGTGTAAAGGATTTATTAAAAAAAATATTAATGTTTTCGTGCACCGTCTCTTTAAAAAAGCCGGCCGGCAATTCAGCATCTGTACCCGACAATTTATAACAGACAGAATAGAGAATCACACATAGATTAGATAGATAGAAACATGTCAGTCACATATATATGAAGTACAGTGACAGTGTTGCTTACTGTACTTGTCATTTAGTGTAAAGGATTTATTTAAAAAAATAATAGTGTTTTCATGCACCGTCTCTTTAAGAAAGCCGGCCGGCAATTCAGCATCTGTACCCGACAAGTTAGAATATAAGGAATAGAGAATCACACATAGATTAGATAGATAGAAACATGTCAGTCACATATATATGAAGTACAGTGACAGTGTTGATTACTGTACTTGTCATTTAGTGTTAAAATAAAGGATTTATTTAAAAAAAAATTGGCGTGGGGGTCCCCTTAATTTTAGGCTCTAGCGGAGGTTAAGCAGACAGCTGGGGCAAATGTTTGAAGCCTGGGAAGGGGGTAATACCCACGGAGCTTCCCAGGCTACTAATATCAGCCCCCAGCTGAATACCTAGCTTTTACTAGCTATTAAAATGGGGGAAACCCCCAAAAAAATAACGTGGGGTCCCCCCTAATTTAATAGCTAGCAAAGGCTAGGCAGACAGCTGGGGGCTGATATTAATAGCCCAGGAAGGGTGCCATGAATATTGGCCCCCTCCCAGGCTAGAAACACCAGCCGTCAGCCGCCCCAGAAATGGCGCATCTGTAGCACCCTGAGGATTCGGCTGCTACAGGGGTATTGCACCTCAACCCAGAGGTGTGATATTCCACTCCCGGGTAAGGATGGAGTGTGGAACTGAGCTCAGATAGACTGCATGCACTACATACATCCCATTTCAGAGGAGCAGGCCGACGGTACTCCCACTTAGAAATGTGCAGGTACAACCGAGCCTGTTCCTGGCTGGAGTGGGAGGGGGGTGGTACATCCCATGTAGTGTAGGGGCAGATAGGGGGAGCAGTCTGGGTAGTGTTAGGAGCTCATTGGGTGCTGGTCACCTGAGCTCACACATAGAGGGATATATAAGGAGGGCACCAACTTAGAATCAGGGTCAGACGCAGAGAGGCAGTCAGACGCAGAGAGTCAGTCAGCTGCAGAGGACAAGTCTGATGCAGAGAGCAGGAAACAGCAGCCCTGGAGAGAGAGAGAGTGGAGCAGAGAAAGACCCAGAGGGGGAAGACTGAAGGGACCCAAGAACCCAAATTAGAGCACCGGGTGAGGAGTCAGCATCAGGGTACCGGAACCCAAGCTGGTGGGGGCAAAAACAATCCCCAGCCAGAGACCGGAGACCGTGGGCAGTGTCTGTCACGGTCACCCACCACATTCACCCCGAAGGCACACCACATGCAGGGTCAGGGAACCCAGGGCCAAGGGTGTCCCAAAAGAAGGCCCGAGGGAGCTGGACCTAGGTGAATCCCTGGTGGGGACGGCTGAAGAAAGGACAGAGGGAGAGCTCAGGGCCACGCTCCGGACTTGTTTGGGGGTTGGCTGGATCCAGGACCTGGTGGACGCAGCACGGCTCGGGTGGTCACTAGCAGCTGGAGTGACCGAAACATCAGCAGTAAGTAAACTCCCTTAACTGCACAACCCGAGTCTGTCTTCATTGCCGGCTGCACCGCACCACCACAACCCCCATCCTCTGCGCCTGTCCCCTCTGAGGCTATACCCCTCCCGTTGGGGGTTATCCCACCAAGCTGCGCATCCACCATCAGCCTCAGCGGACCCTGCTGCAGCGGCGGCCACAGTGACCGCATCACAACGGGTGGCGTAGTCGACACAAAAGAACTCTTAATAACATCTGTAGGACTGCCACATAACACTGAGCTTGACGCCCTGGGCACGGGGCCGGGTCACAGCCGCTCGGAGACTACAACCCCCCATCTGATCCGGTACCGGGTATTCCCCTCAAAAAGGAATATGTCCCAGGGGGCGCGTCAACTTTGGCGTAGTCGGCAGGATTACGTGCCCGCAACACCCGGGTACTGCGTGCCTGAAGAAAAGTGCAAGTTTACCTCAGAAAGAAGTCTCCCGCCAGTTCCGGAGGGTCCACGCCATCGGACTCCATCACCAGTCGTTTCCCGCCGATTGTCCGCCATTTCCAGCTTGTTCCCGCCATCTGCCGAGTTTCCCGCCACTGGGAAGCGATTCCCGCCAAAACCGCAGATTTCCCGCCTTGGAAGAGCAGCGGACTCCATTATGGGCGTGCCAAAGGAGGGCAAGAGGCCACCTCCCATCGTGGGCCGGGACAGAAAATGGCGCCAAAAGTGGAAACCGCCCCCACCAACAGAGACTGTGATGCTGGAGGTGTCTGTCAGCGTGAAAGAACTACCCCTGGAGCTGACAGTCACCGAGTTGCCCCGGGACCGCCCTCGAAGTGGGAGGAGACGAAAGGGAAGAACAAAGATGGGTGTCGCTTGGAGCAGAAGAGCCGGACTAGGAGGAACCCCCGTGCAGCGCATTGTCCCCGCACCATCGGGACAGTGATAAAGTTCAACCCGCAGCATGGGTGGGGCTTTATTCGGGACCGTAACAACCGCGGTGACGTTTTTGTGACCCGCAGAGACGTCGAGTCCCACCTGCCGGAAGGTCACAAAGGCCGTGACCTCTACGTCGGAGACGAGGTCACTTTCACCCGGCACAAGTGTGCCAAAGGACCTTACGCCCTCCACGTACACCGCTTGACGGAGGAGGAGTTGCGGTACGGAGAGGAGGAGCCAGAGGACCCGGACGGGTCTGAAGCAACAACCAGCTGTAAGCAAAGAGCAGGAGGAAGACGCCGTTGAGTGCGGCCGAGAAGTGATGTAAATAGTTACCCAATCGGGGTATAAAGGAACTGAAACTGGAACTGTTGCTGCTGCTAAAATAGTCCCTGTTGGGACCAGTGAACTGTTTTACCCGTTAACCCCTTCATCCTACAGGCTGAGGACTGTGAGCAGCCATTCCCTTTCCTCTAACTGGCCGAGGACTGAGAGCGGCCAACTTCCAACTTCCCTGTATATAGTTGCGCTTCCTAAAGCGCCCCCTACCGGTTTTATAGAAAACCAGTTTTTCTAAGAGACTGTCGCACTTTTCCCGGACACACGTTGCACAGCGTCCGGAGGAGGAACCAGAGACAAGAGAAGTCTACGAGAAAGTTTATCTGATAAGATATGTTATATATATAATGTCTTATATGTTTTATATGTTTATATGAAAAATTTGTGTGTTTTGGTGTTTTATGTCTTACAGCCCGAGGACGTGCTGTGATTTACCAGGGGGGAATGTAGCACCCTGAGGATTCGGCTGCTACAGGGGTATTGCACCTCAACCCAGAGGTGTGATATTCCACTCCCGGGTAAGGATGGAGTGTGGAACTGAGCTCAGATAGACTGCATGCACTACATACATCCCATTTCAGAGGAGCAGGCCGACGGTACTCCCACTTAGAAATGTGCAGGTACAACCGAGCCTGTTCCTGGCTGGAGTGGGAGGGGGGTGGTACATCCCATGTAGTGTAGGGGCAGATAGGGGGAGCAGTCTGGGTAGTGTTAGGAGCTCATTGGGTGCTGGTCACCTGAGCTCACACATAGAGGGATATATAAGGAGGGCACCAACTTAGAATCAGGGTCAGACGCAGAGAGGCAGTCAGACGCAGAGAGTCAGTCAGCTGCAGAGGACAAGTCTGATGCAGAGAGCAGGAAACAGCAGCCCTGGAGAGAGAGAGAGTGGAGCAGAGAAAGACCCAGAGGGGGAAGACTGAAGGGACCCAAGAACCCAAATTAGAGCACCGGGTGAGGAGTCAGCATCAGGGTACCGGAACCCAAGCTGGTGGGGGCAAAAACAATCCCCAGCCAGAGACCGGAGACCGTGGGCAGTGTCTGTCACGGTCACCCACCACATTCACCCCGAAGGCACACCACATGCAGGGTCAGGGAACCCAGGGCCAAGGGTGTCCCAAAAGAAGGCCCGAGGGAGCTGGACCTAGGTGAATCCCTGGTGGGGACGGCTGAAGAAAGGACAGAGGGAGAGCTCAGGGCCACGCTCCGGACTTGTTTGGGGGTTGGCTGGATCCAGGACCTGGTGGACGCAGCACGGCTCGGGTGGTCACTAGCAGCTGGAGTGACCGAAACATCAGCAGTAAGTAAACTCCCTTAACTGCACAACCCGAGTCTGTCTTCATTGCCGGCTGCACCGCACCACCACAACCCCCATCCTCTGCGCCTGTCCCCTCTGAGGCTATACCCCTCCCGTTGGGGGTTATCCCACCAAGCTGCGCATCCACCATCAGCCTCAGCGGACCCTGCTGCAGCGGCGGCCACAGTGACCGCATCACAACGGGTGGCGTAGTCGACACAAAAGAACTCTTAATAACATCTGTAGGACTGCCACATAACACTGAGCTTGACGCCCTGGGCACGGGGCCGGGTCACAGCCGCTCGGAGACTACAACCCCCCATCTGATCCGGTACCGGGTATTCCCCTCAAAAAGGAATATGTCCCAGGGGGCGCGTCACATCCATAGGATGCGCCAATTCTGGCACTTAGCCTCGCTCTTCCACGCTGCCCTGGTGCGGTGGCAGGGGGTAATAGGGTTGGGGTTGATGTCAGCTTATAATGCCAGCTGACATCAAGCCCAGGTTAGTAATGGAGAGGCGTCTATAAGACACCCCCATTACTAACCCCATAGTCAAAGTTAAAAGAAAACACAAACACCCAGAGTAAAGTCCTTTAATTGAAATAAAGACACAATTCTTTATTGTTCTAAATTAAACCATACTTACCATCACGCCCATTCCAGCTGAAGCCAACGATCTCCTGCAATAAAAGAAAAATAATAAAGCAACCTCATCCTTACCTTTCGATGGTTCCCAGGACAGCTCCAGCTCTGCTACATCGAGATGACAGGCTGGACCGCAGCAGAAAGCTGCCATCCAGCCTGTCATCCCGCAGACACTGAGAAGCGCAGGCATGCTTGCGCTCCTCAGTGTCTCTCTGTGACGTCATCCAGATGAGCCGAGTTCATGTCCAATGAACTCAGCTCACCTCATGCACGTCACTGACAGCGTGGGAAAATTCTCACGCTGAAGTGCTGAGTGCAGGAGAATTTTCCCACGCTGTCAGTGACGTACATGAGGTGAGCTGAGTTCATTGGACATGACCTCGGCTCATCTGGATGCCGTCACAGCCAGACACTGAGGAGTGGAAGTATGCCTGCGCTTCTCAGTGTCTGCGGGATGACAGGATGGATGGCAGCGGTGAAGTCTTTTCACTGCCGGCTTCCCCGCCCGGGTCCTTCGCTCCTTGGTGCTGCGCTCCCCGCCCGGTCCTAATTTACGATTGGGATTGGAGGTGGCGAGGGGAGCGGAGGATCGGGGTGGGAGGCTGCGGGGAAGCAGTATGGGGCTGCGTGATTGTTTAAAAGCCGGCGGCTTTTTACCGCCCGCCGGCTTTTAAACAATCAGGAGAATTCTCCCACGCTGGGATGGCATTCTGATGACAAGCTGGATCGCAGCTGAGCGCTGCCATCCAGCTTGTCATCCTTCACAGACACTGCAGAGCGCAGGCATTATGGGAACTTCCGATTCCGGTATTCGATATTATAAAAGTATCGGAATTAAGTATCGGAATTCCGATACAGTGAATATCGGCCGAAACCCGATATTTCAGTATCGGAATGCTCAACACTACTCATGTTCAGTCTATGATCTATTAGTATACCTAAGTCTTTTTCACATGTACTGTTGCTTAGCTCTATTCCTCCCATTCTGTATATGCTTTTTTTATTTTTATTGCCCAGATGTAGTACTTTGCATTTTTCCCTGTTAAAAACCATTGTGTTGGTTGCTGCCCACTGCTCCAGTTTATTTAGGTCTTTTTGAATCCTCTCTCTCTCTTCTCTAGTATTAGCTATCCCTCCTAGCTTTGTGTCATCAGCAAATTTAATCAGTTTACCCTCAATTCCTTCATCTAAATCATTGATAAAGATGTTGAACAATACAGGTCCCAGGACGGAGCCCTGTGGTACCCCACTTGAGACATTCATCCAGCTGGATGTGAAGCCATTTACAACCACCCTTTGAGTCCGATCACTAAGCCAGTTATGAATCCACCTAACAGTTGCCTGGTCCATTGCATACTTGGTCATTTTTTCAATAAGGATGGTGTGAGATACTTTGTCAAATGCTTTGCTGAAGTCAAGATATACTATATCTACAGCATTTCCCTGATCCACCCAGTCAGTGATTCTGTCATAGAAGGAAATTAAGTTAGTCTGACATGACTTGTTAGTTACAAACCCATGCTGACTCTGGTTAATCACTTCATTCTTATCCATGTACTTACATACATGTTGTTTAATAATTTGTTCAAAGATCTTTCCTGGTATAGAAGTCAGACTCACCGGCCTATAGTTCCCTGGGTCCACCTTCTTCCCCTTTTTGAAGATAGGAACAACATTTGCTCTTCTCCAGTCTTCTGGGACTTCTCCTGTTCTCCAAGAATTTTCAAAGATTATGGAGAGTGGTTCTAAAATTTCTTCTACGATCTCCTTCAGTACTCTGGGGTGTAATTCATCTGGACCTGGAGACTTGAACTCATTTATGTTAGCTAAATATTCCCTCACAATCTTTCTGTTTACAGATAACTTGGATTCCTCTATTCCTTTAAAAGGACAGTGAAGATCAGTTGATGTTACATTTTCTTTCTGAGAGAAAACAGATGCAAAATAGGAATTAAAAAGTTCGGCCTTCTCAACATCCTCTCTTACCATTTCTCCATTTTCATCCTGTAAAAATCCTATAGCATCTTTGACTTTTCTTTTACTTTTGACATACCCCCAAAATCCTTTTTTATTGCTTTTGACATCTCTTGCAAGCCTTAATTCATTGTCAGCTTTAGCTAACCTGATACGTGCCCTGCAGGATCTGCAGACTGTATTATCTTCTTTAGATATGCCTCCCTCTTTCCATTTAATAAACATTTCTTTCTTTCTTTTTAGCATGTGTTTAAGTTCTGTGTTCATCCATCCTGGTTTCCTTAAATGCTTCCCATTCTTCCTACTTTTCGGGATTGTTAACGATTGTGCTTTGAGAATCTCATTTTTAAAAATTTCCCATCCTTCCTGGACATTTTTGTCCTTAAGGACATCCAGCCATTGGATCCCTCCTATTCTCTTTCTGAGTCTCTTAAAATCTGCCTTTCTAAAATCTAACCTTGAAGTTTGAGTCTTGAAGTTTGAGTGGAGGATTCCATCAATGCACTCTTCTAGGATCTGTGATACCAAGACCAGCTGGGCGTCACAGATGCTATTGACGACGAGGTTAGGTTGCGCCTTCCTGGACAGAGACGGAGTACTGGAAGCACGTCAACAACTGCATCCTCAACCACAACTCTGCCTCTGACCACAAGTCGTAGTGGCTCTTCAGGTCCCATGGGCTCTAAGCCTTGCATAGCCTGGGCATTTTTTTAAATCGATAAGGATGACCCAACTCGTGTTATCTGTAATATTTGTCACCAAAAGCTAAGTAGAGGCCAAAAAATCCATAGTTTGAGTACTTCATGCATGAACCGTCACATGGATATGAAGCATAAGTTGCAGTGGGAAGCTCACTGTGCTACAATGCGGCCTAGCGGGCCGGGCCAAGCACTGTCTGCCCCATCTTGTGCATCTGCAGCCTCTTCATCCTCTGTGACTGGGGGGACAGCAGTCACACATGTTTTTGGACGGAGACCTGCCACCTCTTTACCCGCAACAGCCAGTGTGATTGGCAGGTCATCATTTCATTTGGAAGTGGAAACACCAGCTGGTGTTGAGCGCTGTCCGACATCGAGAGCACCACCTTTGGATCAAGGCAACCAACTTTTCCGCCAGCATCTTCCTCACAGACCAGCAAGTTTGCCGGGGACACCCTACTCAACCCCGTCTAAGCACAACAGCCAGCCCTCGGTCCCTCAGATGTGGACAAGTAAAAGACCATTTCCCCCTAGCCATGACAAAGCTAAGAGGTTGAATTTCACCATCTGCAAGCTGTTGGCTACAGAAATGTTGTCTTGCCGCCTGGTGGACACAGAGGATTTTCGAGACCTTATGTCCGTCGCAGTGCCCCAGTACCAGATGCCCAGTCTGCACTACTTCTCTAAGAAATGTGTGCCTACACTCCACCAGCATGTCGCACACAACATCACCACTTCTTTGAGAAACTCTGTGTGTGACAGGGTGTATTTCACCACAGACACTTGGGAGAGAAGGCATGGACAGGGGCATTACATGTCGCTGACTGGGCACTGGGTAACTATGGTGACAGCAGGACAAGGGGCTGCTGTCCAAGTCTTGCCATCCCCACAAGTTGTACTTCAATCCTCTTTATCTAGAAGTTCCTCCACTGCTTCTGCCTCCTCAACCTCTTCTCGGTCCACCACCTGCACCCAAAGCCTATCTGGTAATGCCACCTGCTTTCTAACTGCGCAGAAGGAATCCTGCACACCTCCTTACTATGCTGGCAGCAGGGCTCAATGGCATCAGGCGGTGTTTACTTTGAAATGTCTGGGAAATGTGAGTCACACAGCTGAGAAGTTGTGGTCAGCTCTGGAGACCCAGTATCATGAATGGTTGTCTCCACTGGACCTGCAACCAGGGAAGGCCGTGTGCGACAATGCTGCAAACCTGGGTGCGGCCCTTCACCGGGGCAATGTCACACAAGTGCCTTGTATGGCTCACGTGTTGAACCTGATTGTCCAGCAATTTTTAGCCCACTATCCCGGACTAAATGGTCTTCTGCAGAGGGCACAGTCGCTGTGTGCTCACTTCCGCCATTCGCATCCCGCAGCTCAACGACTTACATCTCTATAGAAGTTGTTGGGCCAGCCAGTTCATTGGCTGAAATGCGATGTGCCGACTCGGTGGAATTCAACTCTGCACATGTTGCAGCGACTGTGGCAGCACCGAAAAGCCCTGTTGCAATATGTTCTGACGTATAGCCTGGGCCAACGAGATCCAGAGGTGGGTCAAATCACGCTGCAGGAGTGGTCTCAGATCAGGGACCTATGAAGTTGATGCGCCCCCTGGGCCATGGGTTATCCGGAGCCGGGCCTGTAGACGCTGGGGGTTGTAGTCATTGTGGCGGTGACCCGGTCCGTGACCCAGGGTGGTCAATTCAAGGGTATATTGTATATATGGGTTTTATAATGTCCAACTACGCCACCTGTGGAGTGCGGCCAAAGGGGCCGCCGCTGCGGAACAGTCCTCTGAAGCTGGTGGTTTTGCAGCAATGGTATTATTACTCCCCACAGGAAGAGTGTAGCTTTAGGGCAGTGTGGGTGGATGATGGTGGTTGTAGTGCAGGGATTCAGTAATGAACACAGAGTCCGTGTGATGCAGTCCCAAGATCTTTACTCACTGTTGTTGCAGTCCAGATTACAGGTACCAGAGCAATCTCCCCCGTCGTGCTGTGCGTACTCAGTGAGGGGCCCAGTCCACCCCCAGATAGCTCCGGAGTACTTAGCAGGACCCCCTTCTGTGTCTCCTTTCTCTGGCCTTCTCCCTGCACCTCACACCCAGTGACACTTCTATCCGGTATCCTCGGGCCTTGGCGGGCGATGTGTGTTCCGTCCCCTGGGTCCTATGTGGCTACCTTCTTAGTGAGACTGGTGTGGACTTTGGCCTGCAGTACATGAAATGCTGCAGCCTCTGGTTTCTAGTTGAGCCTTGATGTTTCTCCGCTAGTTGAGGGACCGGTTCCCCTTATCTGGCCTGGAGGCTCAGCCGTCACTTGCTGTGATCACCCACTTGTCCAGAGACTCTCGCCTGCTCACCGGGAGCGTCCACCCGTTACTTGCCAGTTGGCAGCACCAAGGCGGCAGGCATGGGATGGTGGGGGAGAGGGATTAACCAGGGCGCATGGTAGCAGCCTAACTGTTGAGGAAGGTGCAGGAGCCGAGTAAGAAGTGGAGGACGAACTGGCGATGGGCATGTAAGACTCATCAGATGAGGGAGACCTTGATCACATTTCTGTTATGTGACGTTGGGGGGAGACGGCAGAGGAAGGAAGCATGATTCTAACCTCGCTACCACCACAACAAGGACTTGGTCCTTCTGGATGCGCAAGACACATGAGTGCCTTCTTGCTGCACTACCTGCAACATGACCCTCGGATTGTCAGAATTCGAAGTAATCTCAACTACTGGGTTGCCACACTCTTAGATGCCCGGTACAAAAGTAAATTTGCCAAAATAATTCCTGCCATAGAAAGGGATTCACGCATGCAGGAGTATCAGCAGAGGCTGTTGCAGAATCTTACATGTGCTTTTCCACGAAACACCAGTGGTGCACGTAGTGAATCCCACAGTTCTAACTTGCAAACCGTGGGACTGTCGAGTCTTCATCACTCAAACCGTAACAGTAACACAGTATCTGCTGGTAACAGCAATTTTGTGGAATCGTTTCACCACTTTTTTAGACCATCCTTTGCAAGGCCACAGGAGACAAGAAGTCTGACACATAGTCAACGCCTAGAAAGGATGGTAGAGGAGTATCTCCAAGTGAACATCGAAGCCATCACTGTGTCACTGGACCCTTGCTCATTTTGGGATTCCAATCTGGAAAAATGTCCGGAGCTCACGCCTTGGAGATCTTGTCATGCCCTGCAGCCAGCGTTCTCTCTGAATGTGTGTTCAGCGCTGCTGGTGGCGTGCTGACAGATAAGCGCACGCGGCTGTCCACTGAGAATGTAGACAGACTTACTAACATAAGGATGAACAAATCATGGATCCGCAAGGACTTTTCTACCCCTGTGTCATCCTGGGGAGACTAAAAGCTTGAGGATTTGGTAAAATCACCTCACCAACCGTTTTAAGCAACTCTGGGGCAATTGATGGCCCTTAAGTGGTGTCTGTGCCACAATTTTTGGAAAATATGGAGACTCTTTTTGGAGTCCCCTTGCTGTGTTTTACGTGACGTTGGCATCGTCAATTCCAGGTGGGTTGGGTCGCTCCCCCCCCTTTTAACTGTAAGTAACTACATACACTATGGCTTGGGGTAACACAGATGGTTGAGTCTGAAGAGCTGTTTACTCAGAGGTCTGCTCCAAAGCTTCAGTGTCTGCTAGTCAGCGTAGAATTTTTAACTGCATCTAGCCTAGGCAATACTTTGGGCGTAGTAGCCCAGCTTCGAAGCAAGCTGCACCGCCTGTGTATAAGAATTTTTAAATGCATCTAGCCTAGGCAGACTGTGGGGACCCCCAACCAAACCCAGACGCTCAGCCCCCCTACCGCCCCCCTTTCCTTGACAATACAATAATGTAACTCTTACAACTGGATGGGTGCGGATCGGTCACAGCTTTTTTAACTCTTTATAATCATTCCATTAGAAAGACATTTTATTTCTAAAATAATTCAGCTTGTTGCAGCATGCCCTGGGTCTCCACACCGGCAAGTTGGCCAACAAGTGTAACTCTCCAACATGTCCTTTCTATTTCCAGGCCACGGAGGATTCTGCGTTCTCGTATGCAGGACTCTGACCCCATCCATCACTCTTAACACTTGTTCCACTCCGTCCTGGAGTCCTGACAGGAATATGTTGAGTCCAATATCCATTAAGTGAACACCGTCGGGCCGTATGAGGCCTGCTTTATCTCCTTCCAGTTGTCGGTGTTGTATCACTACACCGCCTCTGTCTCTTCTAAATTTTGCCATCCGAATATTTATTACCCGCCTTGTCCGTTCGATGGCCGTGATGTCTCGCGCACCTTGCCATACCGCTATCGGCACAATCTCTGACCATACTATAGTTAGTTTTGTGAAAAATTCTCTGAAGCGCTCAGTGTCTAGTTTCATTATTGCCATTAGTTATGCGCTCTTGTGATGACCTAGGTCGTTTCCCCCGGCCTGTATAACTAAGATGACCGGACCTCTTGCCTCTCTTCCTACCTTGATTACCTCCATTAGTACCTGTGGCCATAGCAGACCTCTAATACCTCTCCAGTTGAAATATGTGTTATGAAACTCTAATTTCCTCCCGCCTGGGCGGACTTTCGCCCTTTTTTCTGCCCAATATATATACGAGTGGCCTATCACCCACACTGTTGGCTTAGCGTCACCTGTAAAAGAAACAAACACGTTAGGATAACAAGTCCGGTCTTATGTATCTCGCCAAACACATGGATCCCCATCTCCCTATCCTCT
Source organism: Phyllobates terribilis (assembly GCF_046119375.1). NCBI lineage: Eukaryota > Metazoa > Chordata > Amphibia > Anura > Dendrobatidae > Phyllobates > Phyllobates terribilis. The sequence continues at coordinate 890,971,291 of NW_027362762.1, read as the reverse complement.
GAACTTCCGTTTCTGACAGTCCTGCTCTTGCTGCGTCCGTGGCCGCGCCTATGCGGAATCAGGGTGTCCCATAATCTTTGGGGTGGTTCCCTGCCGATGTTATGCATTTATTAAATATAGCTTGGAACTGGTATCTTGATAATGGCATTCCATCAATGTGTGATAGGAAGAAATTACTTTGTGATCTGATGGTTATATATGTTTTCACTATTGTTACCCGACTCATTGTACCGTTTGTGGGTTGTAGAAGTACCCAAGTGCCCCTGCCCTCTGGAACCATTTTCGATTGGCGTATGCGTAGACGTATTGCATTATTGGCTATGACTACGTCCTGGTGTAATAAGCCTCCACTGGTGGTAATTTTGGATTGAGGGACTAATTCGCTTATGCATAGCGCCTCGAAGAAGGCGATCGCAAATGCAGTAGACTGTAGTGTTGCTTCAAATTGTGAGTGTCATGTTAATGGTGTTAGGGATATGATGTGAGAAATCAGTTTTAGTGACACGGGACGGGACGTCTACACTCCTGACTTGGCTGACCCCTTTTCCACCCTTTTATGGATTGTCTGATGATGAATCTCTTTGTCACATCTCCCCAATTCAGTAGTTGGAAGTGAAATGCTACTCCGGTCAGACACCGCTGCGCTGACGCCCCTGATATGCCCCTCATCATTAGCTGATGGAGAAATTCTATGGTGACTTGTGATCTGGTTTGTTCACATTGGTCAACCCGTGTTCCTGCTACTAGTCGTGTCCACTCTTCCCATGCCTTACTGTATGCTTGCCACGTCAACGGGGCAACGGACGCTCTGATTAATGGCATCAACTATTCACCACTAGATCCCATAGGGAAGGTGGGCAACTGTTGCCCGATGGGTGGGCGTCGGGGAGGAGCTATGTGAAAATCTGCTAATTGAATTGTGACAAAGAGTTAGCAGCAGCTTTAGACCCCTCAGCATTGTGGCTAGCGCGGACCCATACATTGTGTTTTAGGCACAGGAATGCTAGCCGGCGTAGTAGGCCTAGCACTGGGAGAGATGATGATGCCATCTTATTAATGTAGTGCGCTATACTGGTGTTTTTTGTTAAGAAGCGTATATTTTTGTTAGCCAGGCGCGCCCCATATTTCTATTGCTACCACTATTGGGAAGAAAAATTATTTTCCGGGCTAGATGCAGCTAAAAATTATTATTAATTTAAAAGCTGGTGGAGCTTGGTATAGATGGCCTAATACAATGAGTACCAGACACTGCTACAAGCCCAAATATTTTTTCAGAGCTAGATGCAGATAAAAATTATTTTTAATTTGCAACCTGGTGGAGGTTAGTATAGATGGACTAATAGAACAAGTCCCACACACTGCTACAAGCCCAAATATTTTTTCAGAGCTAGATGCAGATAAAAAAAAAAAAATTTAATTTGCAACCTGGTGGAGGTTAGTATAGATGGACTAATAGGACAAGTCCCACACACTGCTATAAGCCCAAATATTTTTTCAGAGCTAGATGCAGATAAAAATTATTTTTAATTTGCAACCTGGTGGAGGTTCGCATAGATGGACTAATAGAACAAGTCCCACACATTGCTACAAGCCCAAATATTTTTTCAGAGCTAGATGTAGATAAAAATTATTTTTAATTTGCAATCTGGTGCAGGTTAGTATAGAAGGACTAATAGAACAAGTCCCACACACTGCTACAAGCCCAAATATTTCTTCAGAGCTAGATGCAGTTAAATATTCTTATTAATTTCAAAGCTGGTGGAGCTTGGTATACATGGCTTAATACAATGAATACCACACACTGCTACAAGCCCAAATATTTTTTCAGAACTAGATGCAGATAAAAATTATTTTTAATTTGCAACCTGGTGGAGGTTAGTATAGATGGACTAATAGAACAAGTCCCACACACTGCTACAAGCCCAAATATTTTTTCAGAGCTAGATGCAGATAAAAATTATTTTTAATTTGCAACCTGGTGGAGGTTAGTATAGATGGACTAATAGAACACGTCCCACACATTGCTACAAGCCCAAATATTTTTTCAGAGCTAGATGTAGATAAAAATTATTTTTAATTTGCAACCTGGTGGAGGTTAGTATAGATGGACTAATAGAACAAGTCCCACAAACTGCTACAAGCCCAAATATTTCTTCAGAGCTAGATGCAGATAAAAATTCTTATTAATTTCAAAGCTGGTGGAGCTTGGTATAGATGGCTTAATATAATCAATACCACACACTGTTACAAGCCCAAATATTTTTTCAGAGCTAGATGCAGATAAAAATTATTTTTAATTTGCAACCTGGTGGAGGTTAGTATAGATGGACTAATAGAACAAGTCCCACACACTGCTACAAGCCCAAATATTTTTTCAGAGCTAGACGCAGATAAAAATTATTTGTAATTTGCAACCTGGTAGAGGTTAGTATAGATGGACTAATAGAACAAGTCCCACACACTGCTACAAGCCCAAATATTTTTTCAGAGCTAGATGCAGATAAAAGTTATTTTTAATTTGCAACCTGGTGGAGGTTAGTATAGATGGACTAATAGAACAAGTCCCACACACTGCTACAAGCCCAAATATTTTTTCAGAGCTAGATGCAGATAAAAATTATTTTTAATTTGCAACCTGGTGGAGGTTGGCATAGATGGACTAATAGAACAAGTCCCACACACTGCTACAAGCCCAAATATTTTTTCAGAGCTAGATGTAGATAAAAATTATTTTTAATTTGCAACCTGGTGGAGGTTAGTATAGATGGACTAATAGAACAAGTCCCACACACTGCTACAAGCCCAAATATTTTTTCAGAGCTAGATGCAGATAAAAAAAAAAAAATTTAATTTGCAACCTGGTGGAGGTTAGTATAGATGGACTAATAGGACAAGTCCCACACACTGCTATAAGCCCAAATATTTTTTCAGAGCTAGATGCAGATAAAAATTATTTTTAATTTGCAACCTGGTGGAGGTTCGTATAGATGGACTAATAGAACAAGTCCCACACATTGCTACAAGCCCAAATATTTTTTCAGAGCTAGATGTAGATAAAAATTATTTTTAATTTGCAATCTGGTGCAGGTTAGTATAGAAGGACTAATAGAACAAGTCCCACACACTGCTACAAGCCCAAATATTTCTTCAGAGCTAGATGCAGTTAAATATTCTTATTAATTTCAAAGCTGGTGGAGCTTGGTATACATGGCTTAATACAATGAATACCACACACTGCTACAAGCCCAAATATTTTTTCAGAACTAGATGCAGATAAAAATTATTTTTAATTTGCAACCTGGTGGAGGTTAGTATAGATGGACTAATAGAACAAGTCCCACACACTGCTACAAGCCCAAATATTTTTTCAGAGCTAGATGCAGATAAAAATTATTTTTAATTTGCAACCTGGTGGAGGTTAGTATAGATGGACTAATAGAACACGTCCCACACATTGCTACAAGCCCAAATATTTTTTCAGAGCTAGATGTGGATAAAAATTATTTTTAATTTGCAACCTGGTGGAGGTTAGTATAGATGGACTAATAGAACAAGTCCCACAAACTGCTACAAGCCCAAATATTTCTTCAGAGCTAGATGCAGATAAAAATTCTTATTAATTTCAAAGCTGGTGGAGCTTGGTATAGATGGCTTAATATAATCAATACCACACACTGTTACAAGCCCAAATATTTTTTCAGAGCTAGATGCAGATAAAAATTATTTTTAATTTGCAACCTGGTGGAGGTTAGTATAGATGGACTAATAGAACAAGTCCCACACACTGCTACAAGCCCAAATATTTTTTCAGAGCTAGACGCAGATAAAAATTATTTGTAATTTGCAACCTGGTAGAGGTTAGTATAGATGGACTAATAGAACAAGTCCCACACACTGCTACAAGCCCAAATATTTTTTCAGAGCTAGATGCAGATAAAAGTTATTTTTAATTTGCAACCTGGTGGAGGTTAGTATAGATGGACTAATAGAACAAGTCCCACACACTGCTACAAGCCCAAATATTTTTTCAGAGCTAGATGCAGATAAAAATTATTTTTAATTTGCAACCTGGTGGAGGTTGGCATAGATGGACTAATAGAACAAGTCCCACACACTGCTACAAGCCCAAATATTTTTTCAGAGCTAGATGTAGATAAAAATTATTTTTAATTTGCAACCTGGTGGAGGTTAGTATAGATGGACTAATAGAACAAGTCCCACACACTGCTACAAGCCCAAATATTTCTTCTGAGCTAGATGCAGAAAAAAATTCTTATTAATTTCAAAGCTGGTGGAGCTTGGTATAGATGGCCTAATACAGTGAGTACCACACACTGCTACAAGCCCAAATATTTTTTCAGAGCTAGATGCAGATAAAAATTATTTTTAATTTGCAACCTGGTGGAGGTTAGTATAGATGGACTAATAGAACAAGTCCCACACACTGCTACAAGCCCAAATATTTTTTCAGAGCTAGATGCAGATAAAAATTATTTGTAATTTGCAACCTGGTGGAGGTTAGTATAGATGGACTAATAGAACACGTCCCACACACTGCTACAAGCCCAAATATTTTTTCAGAGCTAGATGCAGACAAAAATTATTTTTAATTTGCAACCTGGTGGAGGTAAGTATAGATGGACTAAAAGAACAAGTTCCACACACTGCTACAAGCCCAAATATTTTTTCAGAGCTAGATGCAGATAAAAATTATTTTGAATTTGCAACCTGGAGGAGGTTAGTATAGATGGACTAATAGAATGATGCTATGCCCAAAAGGTTTTACTTGGCTATGTGCAGTTTTTGTATTCTATACACAGGTGGTGTAGCTTGCAACACAGATACGCTACTCCACTGACTAACACACACTGCAAGAGGCCAAAAAGGATTTGCTTAGCTAGATTTAGCCAAATGCTGTGAAAAAAACTTGCACAGCACTGGCACAGACCTGCCTGGCAAAAAGTGATAGGAACTGATTTAACCTAGCCCTCAAAAGGACTGCAATTACAATTAGTCCCTGCTCCCAACCTATCTATTTAACAGCACAGACCTGCCTGATAAAAGTCATAGAAAATGATGTAACCTAGTCCTCAAAAGGACTGCAATCACAACTATTCCCTACTCCCAAGCTATCTGTAGGTTTGTGCGAAAATTGGCTTGAAAATAACACTCAAAGTATATCGCACGCAGCAACAGCTGTGCCGTCTATCACGCAGCTGCAGCAGTGAGAAAATGGTGGCTACGTGGAAAATGGCTGGGTCTTATAGGGCAAGGACATGTGACATACACTGCCAATGACACATGCCTTTGCTTGTGTGAAAAAAAGCACTTCGCTCTGTGTGTGCGCTGCTGATAGGCTGACAGATTGCACCTCCCCACTGTAAATGCGGGAAAGAGAAAAAAAAATGGAGATCTTCATTATTTATGCAGAGATCTATCACCTGCCCCTACCCCCGCCCCGCTGTACACTCAAACTGCGTATTAACATTAATTTTCAGCATTACTGAGAAAAAACCCAGTTATGATTTTGGTGCACGAACAGTTATCGAACATAACCTCGAACAGCCGAATTTTTTTCAAATCGTTCGGGTTCGTCGAACGGCTCGAACACCGCCCAAAACAGCTCGAATTTGAGATTGGCAAACAGTTCGAGTCGAACACCTCTCATCTCTACTGAGTAGTCTGGAAAGCTTGCAATTTGTTACCATCTTTTCAGTTAGCCATTAAAAGGTATCAACCACTGAGGACTCTCAAATCTAAATATTTTTCTATCTACTGGCTAACACGGTACAAGAATATATATTTTCCCCATTGATGCTATATAACATTCCTGAGGTCATTTCCTTGTATCACCTGATGAAGACGGTTTGCATGCCGTCGAAACGCGTTGTGTTTTTACAAGGACTTTATTAAAGGTAGTAATTGCTGAATTTTATATGCCTTAGCGCTTCTTATCACCAGCTTTTACCTTTTGCATTTTCCAAGTCATCCGGTTCAGCCTCACCAGATCTGCAGGAAAATTCAGAGGCATGCAATAAATCACACTGAGCCCCAGCAGAGACCACAGACATCAGCATACAGGATCCTGAACTGACTGATTACATCGGAACCTACAGTACATCACAGATTATACTATATGGATCCCTAGTACTGCAGGCAGGTTCAGGTGATCAGTATAGTGTATTATATAGCCCTGTACATAATATATCATGTCCAGTATACAGACTAGTGTATGGTATACTGTGGTACAGACATCAGATGATATATAACAACTAGTGTTGAGCGAGCACTAAAATGCTCGGGTGCTCGAAGCTCGGGCCGAGCTCGCCGTGATACTCGGGTGCTCGACCCGAGCAACGAGCCCAATGTTAGTCTATGGGAGACCCGAGCATTTTTGCGGTGGCACCCCCGGCAGTCTTTTAAAAGCCTAACAAGTGCCCAAAACGATAGTGACAGTGCTCAAATGACATGGGGACAGCATGGGGATCGCCCCAGGAAGCATTTCTGACCCCCACGTCACTGCTGTCAACAACATGGTCAGAGGTATTAAGCCACTTTTACGGGCTCACAATAAAACGTTCAAAAACGAAAGTGAAACTTTTTTCCTGTGAAATATGTTAAGGAAGTTCCTATCCAGGGAAAAGACTTGTGTATAAGTTAAAATAAATGACCAAAAACAAAAATACTCCTCCACACCTTCGGCTATGTTCACAAGTAGCATTTTTTATGCGTTTTTGCACTTTTGTATTGCTTTCAACTATGACAAATGCATTCACCAGGAAATGTCATTTTAACATTTTACAACCTTATCTGGCCATGTGCTGTGTGACACATGCATAAAGTGCTGAAAAGACATGGGAACAGCATGGAGAAGACCCCTGGAAGCATCTCTGACTCCCAGGTCACTGTCTAAAAGTGTGCCCATCATAAGTGATCCTTGCCGCATCAGAAGATGCAGACTTGCAACTATCCCCATGCAAGTTCTAGTCCCAGGGCAGTGTTCAATTGTACCTCCCCCATTCCTTGCAATACAAGTGCAAGTCTGCAGCCTGCCACCCACCCACCCCCAAGCTGCAATACCATACTGCTTGCTTGCTTGAACTTGAAATTGGGCCTTTTAGGCATGTGGAGGCGGAATCTGGCCACCACGTCATGGCTGTGTTGGCGGTCTGGAATCCATACTCAGTCCCCAGCCGCCCAGCGGCCGGGTGTCCATACTCGGTCCCCAGCCGCCCCGCGGCCGGGTGTCCACACACAGTCCCCAGCCGCCTGGGGGCAGCCGGGTGTCCATAAACGGTCCCCAGCCGCCCCTATTTCTCCTTGGAACATCCCCCCACACACTTTTCTTAGCCTGGCCTGCTTTAGGCAGCATTGGACGAGCCCACCAGAGAACCAGACACCTCCGGTGGGCCCTGACTTCTCCATCGGTGGAGTTGAGAGTGCCAAAGTGAGGAGCATGATGATGATGACAGAAGTTAGCATCTGCTATGTTTTCTTTTAATGCAAGTGTAAGTGTGCAGCCTGCCACCCACCCACCCCCAGACTGCAATTCCATACTGCTAGCTTGCACTTGAAATGGGGCCTTTTAGTTTGGAGTAGGCCGAAGCTGGCCACTACCTCATGGCTGCTTCGGCAGCGAGGTATCCATACTCAGTCCCCAGCCGCCCCTATTTGTCCTGGTGTGCCTTATACATAAGATTAAGCGCGTATACCAAAACATTACCTGTGCCCTCCCCAGTGCATTTAGTGGGAAGGAGAGCCTATTCCGCTGTAGTGTGTGCATGCCAAACCCCTGTTCATGGTACATGCGAAGATGCCTCCCACCTTGCACCTGTCGTTGCAGACTTGCAACTATCCTCATTCAAGTCCTTGTCCCAGGGCAGTGTTCAATTGTACCTCTCCCATTCCTTGCAATGCAAGCGCAAGTATGCAGCCTGCCACCCACCCACCCCAAGGCTGCAATACCATACTGCTTGCTTGCACTTTAAATTGGGCCTTTTAGGCATGTGGAGGTGGAATCTGGCCACCACGCCATGGCAGTGTCGGTGGCCTGGTATCCATACTCAGTCCCCAGCCTCCAGGGGGTGGCCGGGTGTCCATGCTCGGTCCCCAGCCACCCCTATTTGTCCCGGTAACCTTTCCCACACTTTTCTTAGCCTGGCCTGCTTTAGGGCAGCATTGGCCGAGCCCACCGGACTATCAGACTCCTCCGGTGGGCCCTGGCTTCTCCATCAGGGGAGTTGAGAGTGCCAAGGTGAGGAGCATGATGAGGATGATAGAAGTTAGCATCTGCTTTGTTTTGTTGTAATGCAAGCACATGTATGTAGTAGCGGCTAGGCCTGAGGTGGTCAGCGTTTTGGCGCATATCCTACCTCCTCCGAGGATTGCTGGATGTTTTCCTGCTACTATCCAAGTTCTATGACTCCCGTTAAAACAAAGCATCAGGTGATAAATGATGGATGAGGTAGTGGCAAAGAAGAAAGAGCAGGAGGAACAGGGACCATTCACATCAATATCAGGCTAGTCAACCAGATATGTCTTGTAGGATATGTTTCTATAACAAAAGGAGCGGTTCGGCTACACAGTTATAGGGCATACAGTGAGTGCAATGCCTACCAAAAATTTCGAGCCACTCCAATGCCCCTTGGAAATGACATGGAGGTCAGAGGGCCTTAACTAAACCTTTTTTTCCATTTATAGCAACTTGGTCTCCTGTGCACTGTTGGCCTAAGCAGTGAATGGAAGGCTTTCCAAAAATTATAAGGAACTGCAATGCCCCTTACAAGAGCCATGTGTGGCACCCCAGGGGTCTGGTCACCACAGTAATAGAGATATTACGTCGGAGAGCAAGTGGGAGGTTTCCTGGTCAGGATCCCTTAAACATGCAACATCCTCCTGCCCCAGTCCTGGGAGGGGAGAATTCTGCCCTTATAAACTGGATCTGGGGCGGGGTTGAGTGAGTCAGAGAACAGAGAACAGTCAGAGTCATAGTGAGAGCAAGGGAAAGCAACAGCAAGGAGCTCTGTAGGAGCTAGGAGCTAAAGACAAGGGGCTGGAAGCTGAGCAGAGCTCGCCCTGGCAGAAGACAATAGGAACCGGACACAGGAGTCCGAGGCTGTGAGGACTTATATATCCAGCAGCAGAAACCAGCCGGCAGGGGATTTCAGATCCTCTGGCCATAGAAGCCCGGAGGCTCAGTCACAAGCAAGGGACTAGCACCGCCGTTGTGGAGCGGAGGCTAACAGAAGGCCCCAAGTCACCAGCCATACGGGTGAGCACTACACGGTACACTCAGGGATGCGGGCTACTTCTACCCGCTTACAGCAAGGTAGCCAGGAAGAGTGCAGACAGACGGGGAGGCCTACAACTCCACCTGGCCAGGGGAACTCCAGCTTGCTCACAGACTGACCAGGCCTCTTATGCTAGCCAGTACTCCCGGGAGGGTCTACCTTATAATCATCAGTAAAGACCCTGAACTGCACTGCAAAAACTCTGAGTCGTTCCTGCTGCGCTCGTGCACCATCACCCCCATCATCCACACTCATTGCCCTGAGGCTATACTCCTCCTGTGGGGAGTTATCCCATTCTCTGCTGCGCACACAACACCAGCCTCAGCGGTCTGCCTCGCAGCGGTGGTACTCCCTGACCGCAATCCACGGGTGGCGCAGTCGGACAATTAGCCTCAAAATCTAAGAAAGACTGCCACTGGTTTGACCAGCCTGAGCCACGGGACCGGGTCACCGCCACAGAGACTACAGACCCCAGAGACCCGGCACCGGGTATCCCACGCACGTGTACACACGGCCCAGGGGGCGCGTCACATGCAGTACAGCATATTACAAACATAAGTCCCATTATTGGGGAGTGGGTGTCCCATTGTATTTGCTTATGCCTTGCAAGCAAAAGCTGCCAAAAATTAGGATGGAGTAGCTTGCAATGTCCCTTACAAGAGCCATGCAGTACAGCATATTACAAACATAAGTCCCATTATTGGGGTGTGGGTCTCCCATAGTATTTGCTTATGCCTTGCAAGCAAAAGCTGCCAAAAATTAGGACGGAGCAACTTGCAATGCCCCTTACAAGAACCATGCAGTACAGCATATTACAAACATAAGTCCCATTATTGGGGAGTGGGTCTCCCATAGTATTTGCTTATGCCTTGCAAGCAAAAGCTGCCAAAAATTAGGACGGAGCAACTTGCAATGCCCCTTACAAGAGCCATGCAGTACAGCATATTACAAACATAAGTCCCATTATTGGGGAGTGGGTCTCCCATAGTATTTGCTTATGCCTTGCAAGCAAAAGCTGCCAAAAATTAGGACGGAGCAACTTGCAATGCCCCTTACAAGAGCCATGCAGTGCAGCATATTGCAAACATAAGTCCCATTATTGGGGAGTGGGTCTCCCATAGTATTTGCTTATGCCTTATGCCTTCATCCTGCCGGAAAGGAGCTGGTGGATCAGACCTCAATGGATGGTGGTAAATATGAGGTCATGAATCACAGTGTGGGGGCAGGATGTCTAGAGTGAGGGGGCAGCAGGACATTGCTCACCTGATAAGTTCACAAAGGCTTCCAAAGTGTCAGGTCGGTGGCCACTCTGCTGGGGCTCTGTGTGAGTTATTGCAGGAGTCTGACCTTTGCTGCAGATCATTTCGCGCTGTCAGTGCCAGATCATCTGCTCCAGCATCATCCAATCTGCAGGAAAATTCAGACTCCTGCTATAACTCACACTGAGCCACAGCAGAGACCACAGACATCAGCATACAGGATCCTGCACTGACTGATCAACCCTGAACCTACAGGATGTCACAAAGTATACTACATGGATCCATATGAAATATGTGAGGTCCTGTAGGTGCATTACATATCGCTGTACATAATACACCACATTCAGTATACAGATTAATGTCTGGTATACTGTGGTACAGACATCAGATGGTATATATCAATGTGCATATTGTATAACATCTAATGTCTGTATCACAGTACATCATATACAAGTCATGTATTCTCATATAGACTGTACAGGGCCGTATCTAGAGGAAGCAGGGGGGGAATTTGACCTGAGTACAGCTGTCAGGGGAGTGCCTTCGGGCCACCTGATGCAGGGGTTTGAGGTGTCTCCCAGGCAGCTGCATTTTGCCGCTCCCCAGGGTGGGATTCGCCTGTTCTTTGAGCTGGTTGTGAAACCTACAGTCGATCAGAGTTTCCTGTGCCTTTGTAGCTCACACATCCCCAAAACATCAGCGATCCACCTCCGAGCTTTACTGTAGGAATGGTGTTCCTTTCATCATAGGCCTTGTTGACCTCTCTCCAAATGTAACGTTTATGGTTGTGGCCAAAAAATTCAATTTTGGTCTTATCACTCCAAATTACCTTGTTCCAGAACTTTTGAGGCTTGTCTCTGTGCTGTTTGGCGTATTGTAGGAGAGATACTTTGTGGCATTTGCGCAGTAATGGCTTTCTTCTGGCAACTCGACCATGCAGCCCATTTTTCTTCAAGTGCCTCCTTATTGTTTATCTTGAAACAGCCACACTGCTAGTTTTCAAAGAGTCCTGAATTTCCGCTGATGTTATTTGTGGGTTTTTCTTTGCATCCCAAACAACTTTCCTGGCAGTTGTGGCTGAAATATTTGTTGGTCTACCTGACCGTGGTTGAGTTTTTAGAGAGCCCCTCATTTTCCATTTGTTAATCACAGTTTGAATGCTGCTGACTGGCATTATCAATTCCTTGGATATTTTTTTGCATCCCTTTCCTGTGTTATACAGTTCAACTACCTTTTCCCGTAGATTCATTGACAATTCTTTTGCTTTCCCCATGACTCACAATCGAGAAACGTCAGTGGCTGGATCAAAGATGTAAGATTCTGTCTGGATCCCAGAAACTCACTCAGCTTTTATGCACACACACTGATTACAAGCAAACAGGTCACAGGTGAGGATGTTACCTTTAGTAGCCATTCAAACCCATTTGTGTCAAATTCTGTGCATGTTATCAGGCCAAAATCACCAGGGTATGTGAACTTTTGATCAGGGTCATTTGAATGTTTTTGGTTGTCATTAAGATTTAAAAAGAGAAAACAAAGTAGTTTGACAATAAATGGCTTCACCCAACCAATAACCATGAGTGGAGAATTTTTTTTTTGTTATCATTGATGTATATATACACGGCTCAAAAAATAAAGGAACACTCAAATAACATATTCTAGATCTTGATGAATGAAATATTCTCAATGAATACTTTGTTCTGTACAAAGTTGAATGTGCTGACAACAAAATCACATAAAGTCGGTAATGGAAATCAAATTTATTAACCAATGGAGGCCTGGATTTGGAATCACCCCCAAAATTCAAGTGGAAAAACACACTACTGGCTGATCCAACTTTGATGTAATGTCCTTAAAACAAGTCAAAATGAGGCTCAGTATTGTGTGTGGCCTCCACGTGCCTGTATGACCTCCCTACAACGAATTAGCATGCTCCTGATGAAGTTGCGGACGGTCTCCTGTGGGATCTCCTCCAAGACCTGGACTAAAGCATCCGCCAACTCCTGGACAGTCTGTGGTGCAACGTGACGCTGGTGGATGGAGCGAGACATAATGTCCCAGATGTGCTCAATCGGATTCAGGTCTGGGGAACGGGCGGGCCAGTCCATAGCTTCAATGCCTTCATCTTGCAGGAACTGCTGACACACTCCAGCCACATAAGGTCTGGCATTTTCCTGCATTAGGAGGAACCCAGGGCCAACCGCACCAGCATATGGTCTCACAAGGGGTCTGAGGATCTCATCTCGGTACCTAATGGCAGTCAGGCTACCTCTGGCGAGCACACCATTACTGACCCACTGCCAAACCGGTCATGCTGAAGTATGGTGAAGGCAGCAGATCGCTCTCCACAGTGTCTCCTGACTCCGTCACGTCTGTCACATGTGCTCAGTGTGAACCTGCTTTCATCTGTGAAGAGCACAGGGCGCCAGTGGCGACTTTGCCAATTCTGGTGTTCTGTGGCAAATGTCAAGCGTCCTGCACGGTGTTGGGCTGTGAGCACAACCCTCATCTGTGGACGTTGGGCCCTCATACCACCCTCATGGAGTCAGTTTCTAACCGTTTGTGCAGACACATGCACATTTGTGGCCTGCTGAAAGTAATTTTGAAGGGCTCTGGCAGTGCTCCTCCTGTTCCTCCTTGCACAAATGAGGAGGTAACGGTCCTGCTGCTGGGTTGTTGCCCTCCTACGACCCCCTCCACGTCTCCTGGTGTACTGGCCTGTCGCCTGGTAGCACCTCCCACCTCTGGACACTACGCTGACAGACACAGCAAACCTTCATGCCACAGCTCGCATTGATGTGCTATCCTGGATGAGCTGCACTACCTGAGCAACTTCTGTGGGTTGTAGAGTCCGTCTCATGCTGCCACGAGTGTGAAAGCACAAACAGCATTCAAAGCGACCAAAATTTCAGCTAGAAAGCATTGGTACTGCGATGTGGTCTGTGGTCCCCACCTGCAGAACCACTCCTTTATTGAGTGTGTCTTGATAATTGCCAATAATTTCCATCTATTGTCTATTCCATTTGCACAATAGCACGTGAAATTGATTGTCAATCAGTGTTGCTTCCTAAGTAGACAGTTTGATTTCACAGAAGTTTGATTTACTTGGAGTTATATTCTGTTGTTTGTGTTCCCTTTATTTTTTTGAGCAGTGTATTTATATTATATATAGTGTTGAGCGAACATGCTCGACACTGCTCGGTACTCGCCCGAGCATCTCACTACTCGGGATGTTCGGCGAGCACCGAGCATTTACGGGTTACTCAGGCGGGAGCTCGAGTCTCCGCCCTGAACGTTTGGCGCTCTTTACAGAGCTAATGAACATGCAGGGATTGCCAGCCAGTCACTGTAATGCCGCAGCCATGTTGTTTGTGGGCATTACAGTGATTGGCTGGCCGCACAGTGTCACCTCGAGTTTTTAAAACCGGGCGCCGCCATCTTGGACACAGTCGCTCCGGATCATACAATGTAGGGTCAGTGCTGCACAGCTAGGGAGAGATTTAAACTGCAAAGTAGTTACTGTAGGGTCTCTAAACCTGCCAAATCAAACAAACAGTCCTTCTCAGGACTAATATCCATCCCAGACATCAGGTAGGCAGGCAGGCTGTATAGGAGACACAGTGGTTATACCAACAAACACTGCATTACAGTCCTGTGTGCTCCTGCTGGTCAAATTGCTAGACTTATCCCCAGGTCTCAGGGGCCAGGAAAAATCCTTTTTTTTCATCTAAATCCTGTTTTGTTTTTCCTCAGTCAGACTGTACAAATATCCATCTTATTAACCTTTTGGTATTCCCCCCCCCCCCAAAAAAAAAAAAATTGAGTGTCTCGCTGACTGTTCAGACACCAATATATCTGTTTAAAAGAGTCTGGTGTAGGCCAGAGAACTAGAACTGTGTTTTTCCTCTTCCACGGTTCAAATCTGGGTGTTATCAACCTGCTTGCCTTTTTTCCATAAAAAAAAACAGTTTCAGTGTGTCGCTGACTGTTCACACACAAATATATCTATTTTAACAAGTCTGGTATACACCAGGAAATTATAACTGTGGTTTTGCTGTTCCACGGTTCAAACCTCTGTATTATCCACTTTTTTGTCTTTTTTGCATAAAAAAAACATTTTCAGTGTCTCGCTGACTGTTCAGACTCCAATATATCTGTTTAAAAAAGTCTGGTGAAGGCCAGAGAACTAGAACTGTGTTTTGCTCTTCCACGGTTCAAATCTGGGTGTTATCAACCTTCTTGCCTTTTTTCCTTAAAAAAAAACAGTTTGAATGTGTCGCTGACTGTTCAGACGCAAATGTATCTATTATACACCAGGAAATTATAACTGTGGTTTTGCAGTTCCACGGTTCAAATCTCTGTCTTATCCACTTTTTTTTGCCTTTTTTGCATAAAAAAAAACATTTTGAGTTTCTCGCTGACTGTTCAGACACAAATATATCTGTTTGTAGACCAGATAACTAGAACTGTGGTTTTCCTCTTCCACGGTTCAAATGTCCTTTTTATTACCCTTTTGCCATTGATAGTGCGAGTGTAAGCTATTTTACTTCATTTAAAATGGGCAAGGCGCGTGGCAAGGGACGAGGAACTGGACGTTCTGGTGATGGTGCATGCAGAGGATGGGGCCGTGGACAAGGTGAAAATGTGCCACAACTAACAGCCACATCTTCTCGCTCCCAGTTCTTGACCGAATTACTAGGGAAGCACACAACAGCACCACTATTGCGAACTGATCAGTGTGAACAGGTTATTGGATAGCAGATAATACTTCCAGTCACCAGGGCACCACCACCTCCGGTCTGTCTTCCACACGGTCAAGTCTTAGTAGCCGTGAGTCTCGACTGCATACTCTTCCTCACCCTGATGCTTCTTCCTCCCACCATGCCGAGTGTCGTCAGACAGCAACTGATCCCACACTTGGACACTCTGGAGAGCTGTTCACTGGTCCATTTCCATATTTTGGCTTCTGCTCAGCTTGAAGTGGTGGAAGAAGAGATCCCATGTAGTGATGGCCAAATATTTGAACAGCCACGGCCACAGGAAGGCGATGCTGGCAATTTGTCACAAGAGGTGGACGATGACGAGACACAATTGCCACGAAGTGAGGAGGAGGACCGTGGTGCAGAAGTAGAAGAGGAGGAGGTGGTGGATGATCTAGTAACTGACCCAACGTGGCAGGAGAACAGATAGAGCGAGGCCAGCAGCACACATTGGGAGGGAGGCAGAGTACCCCAACAGGCAGGAAGAAGCAGTGTGGTGGCCGCACACAGAAGGCGGGCAACCGTTCCCCGTAACACCAACACGAGGGACGTTGCCAGTACAAGCGGTAGGTCTTCCAGAGTCTGGAATTTTTTTAAAGACTCTGCTGATAACCCCAAAAAGGCCATTTGTACTACCTGCCAGGCCAGCATCAGCAGGGGTGACAAAACTACTAGCCTGACCACCACCAGCATGATCAGGCACATGGCAGCAAAGCACCCGACTTAATGGGGCCGAACCCCAGGGTCCACGACCAGTGTCAGCGAGTGTCATCACTGCTTCTTCCGCTGTTGTGGGTGTAAGAGAACCCCCTGTTGTGCGTGCAAGGCTATCGCCTGTCCATACTGCATGCAAAGATGCCCCCTCCTCTCAGTCTTCACTTGTTATGGCAGCTTCTCAAGAAACAGCATCAACGTCCACGTCCACGTCCCACCGCAGCATTCAATTGTCCATATCCCAGAGCATTGAATGAAAACGCAAATTCGCAGCCAACGCCCCACAGTCCTAAATTTGCACATTTCACGACTGCTTGCGTTGGAAATGCTGCCTTTTAGGCTGGTGGAGACGGAATCCTTCCGCAACCTTATGGCGGTGGCCGTCCCTCGGTACTCGGTCCCCAGCCGACACTATTTAGCCCAGTGTGCCATCCCCGCACTACACAAGCACGTGTCCCAAAACATCTGCTGTGCCCTCAACAATGCAGTTACTGGGAGAGTCCACCTGACAACAGACACGTGGACAAGTGCTTGTGGACAGAGACAGTACATCTCCCTGACGGCACACTGGGTAAACACAGTGGAAGCGGGAACCAGTCGGACCTTGGGATGGAACACATCCTCCCCACATCAAGGATTGCGGGCCCTATGTCAGTCAGAGTTGCCCCCACAGTGTACAGCTCCTGCGCATCCTCCTCCTCCACCTCCTCATGTTCAGCCTCCATCTCAGATATCACCACATCAGTTATAAGCTGGAAGCACTGCAGTACTGCCTCAGCCAAGCGGCAACAGGCTGTGCTGAAACTCATAAGCTTAGGTGATAAACCTCACACTGCTTGTGAGTTGTGGACAGCTGTGAATGAGCAGGCAGATCTGTGGCTGGGACCACTGAACCTACATCCAGGCATGGTCGTGTGTGACAATGGGCATAACCTGGTGGCGGCTCTGAGGCGAGGCAAGATCACACACGTACCATGCCTGGCTCATGTGCTTAACCTCGTGGTTCAGCGGTTTCTTAAATCGTACCCTGAGTTGCCAGATCTGCTCATCAAAGTACACCTCCTGTCAGCTCATTTTCACAAGTCGGCTACAGATTCTGCCGCCCTTGCTGTGTTCCAGCAGCGTTTGCAGCTTCCGACACACCGATTGGTGTGTGATGTCCCCACACATTGGAACTCTACCCTCCACATGTTGCAAAGGATTTGTGAGCAGAAGAGAGCAGTTGTGGAGTAACAGCTGCAACAAGGCCGTCGATATTCAGGTCAGACTCCACACATAAGACCTCAGGAGTGGACCTTGATGTCTGACATATGTACCATCCTGACAAACTTTGAGGAGTCCACCAAGATGGTGAGTGGCGATGACGCCGTCATTAACTTCAGCATTCCACTTGTCTGTCTTTTGCAATGCTCTCTGCAGAGAATTAAAGAGGAGGCATTGCAGCCAGAGTATGATGAGATGGATCAAGAAGCCGTAGCGGGCGATTACACACAGCCCAGCCTCATCTCATCCCAACATGCATTGGGGGACAATGAGGGAGAGGAGGATGAGGAGGAGGAGGAAGAACAGGAGCTGGTATCATGCGCTGTAGACGGTAGTACCTGTACAACTGTCAAACCGTCGGTTCAGCGTGGGTGGCCTGAGGACAGGGGGGAGGAGGAGGAGGAGAGCATGGTCAGTCGTCATCTTGGTGAGGACACGGAAGTCTTGCCCGTTACCAGTCTGGCACGCATGGCTGACTTTATGTTACTCTGCCTTAACCGTGACCATTGCTTTGTCAAAATGTTGGGTGACAGTCATTACTGGTTGGTGACACTTTTAGACCCCCGCTACAAGGAGAACTTTCACTCTCATATTCCTGAGGTGGAGAGGTCTACAAAAATGGGGCAGTACCAGAAGGCACATGCTGCAGAACTGTTAAAAACACTGTCAACGTTCTGGGACAGTTTTCTGAGACCCGTCCAGCTTACCGACCCTGAGGCTCGGGGTAATCTCACAAGGGTTGGAAAGTTTCAAAAGATGGTGAGGTAGTACCCTACTGACCGTACCAGCGTCCTCCGTGATTCCTCTGTGCCTTTTAATTATTGGGTATCCAAGCTGGACACTTGGAATGAACTCGCTCTGTACGCCTTCGAGGTCCTGGCCTGCCCTGCCACTAGCGTGTTATCGGAGCGTGTTTTTAGTGCCGCTGGGGGAATTATAACTGATAAGCGCACTCGCCTGTCAACTGACAATGCTGACAAGCTGAACTTTATCAAAATTAACAAGGGCTGGATTGGGCCAGACTTCTCATCACCACCAAATGACAGCAGAGTAACATAAAGTCAAATCCACTGTGTTGTTTCGGGAGGTGTATTCACATGCACCGCTTCACACCCACACATGGGTATACGCTTCCTCATCAAAGCTGTTTTTTGCTCTTCTCCTTATCCTCAGCCTCCACCACCACTATACCACCAGGGTGACCGTGGTCCGTGTTGCCAGCATTGCAAGTTCCTCCGTCCTAATTTTTGGAAGCTTTTGCTTGGAAGGCAGAGGCAAAGACTATGGGAGACCCACTCCCCAATAATGGAAATAATGTTTTTAATATGCTGTACTGCATGGCTCTTGTAAGGGGCATTAAAACCATCTTGTTAAGCTACTGCGACCTCCACCACTCTTCCAAGGGGCATGGATATTGTCTTTTTATACCACTGTAACCTCCACCACTCTTCCAAGGGGCATTAAAACCGTCTTGTTGAACCACTCTGAATTACAAGTCTCTTCCATGGGGGAATTAAAACTGTCTGGTTAAGCTACTGTGACATCCACGTCTCTTCCAAGGGGCAATAAAACCGTCTTGTTAAGCTACTGTGACCTCCACGTCTCTTCCACGGGGCATTTATATTGTCTTTTTATTCCACTGCGACCTTCACCACTCTTCCAAGGGGCATTGATATTGTCTTTTTATTCCACTGTAACCTCCACCACTCTTCCAAGGTGCATTAAAACCGTCTTGTTAAGCTACTGCGACCTCCACCACTCTTCCAAGGGGCATTGATATTGTCTTTTTATTCCACTGTAACCTCCACCACTCTTCAAAGGGGCATTAAAATCGTCTTGTTAAGCTACTGTGACCTCCACGTATCTTCCAAGGGGCATTAAAACCGTCTTGTTAAGCTACTGCGACCTCCATCACTCTTCCAAGGGGCTTTAAAATCGTCATGTTAAACCACTCTGAACTCCACAGCTCTTCCAAGGGGCATTGAAATGTTGTTTTTAATTAACTCTAACCTCCACGACTCTTCCAACGGGCATTGCATTTCCTCCTAATTTTAGTCAGCTTTTGCTTTTCAATGCATAGGCAAACACTAAGGGAGACCCACTCCCCAATAATGGGTAGAAGGTATTTAGTAAGCTGTAATCCACGTCTGTTTCAAGGGGCATTGCAGTTCCTCATAATTTTTGCAAAGCCTTCCATTCACTGCTTAGGCCAACAGTGTACAGGAGACCCAGTTGCTATAAATGGAAAAAACGATTTAGTTAAGGCCCTCTGACCTCCATGAAACTTCCAAGGGGCATTGGAGTGCCTCGAAATTTTTGATGGCATTGCACTCACTGTATGCCCTATAACTGTGTAGCCGAACCGCTCCTTTTGGTACAGAAACATATCCTACAAGACATGTGTGGTTGACTGGCCTGATATTGATGTGAATGGTCCCTGTTCCTCCTGCTCTTTCTCCTTTGCCACCACCTCATCCATTATTCATCACCTGAAGCTTAGTTTTAACAGGAGTCATAGAACTGGGATAGTAGCAGGAAAACATTCAGCAATCCTCGGAGGAGGTAGGATATGCGCCAGAACGCTGACCACCTCAGGCCTAGCCACTACTACATACATGCACTTGCATTCCAAGGAACAGAAAGCTAAGGAGATGGATGGCCTCATGATCATGAATAATTTGGTTGTTGATTGAGGGGGCTATGTAGGGGCTCGTACTGTATGTAGAGGGCTATGTGGGGGCTCATACTGTATATAGGGGCCTGTTGACTTACTTAATTTTGCTCAATATTAAATTATGCAATTAGTACAAATTATTGTTAATATTGAGCAGAATTAATTTCAGACTATTGGTGTAGCCTCCACAACAGTCACGGTCTCTCATGTGGTTCCTTATGAAAATTAATCTCCCACCTCTGCTCTGTTTTATATAATGCTATGTTATGTACACTGCTGTACATTCAGGAAAAAAATTTCTATCTACAGATGTGCTCCAGAACACCTGTGTGTTACTCACATGACCTATCACCTGATCTATCAAAGGGGATAATGTCACATGTCACGTGATATATCAGGTACCTGGGGGAACCCACGCCTTCTAAACTGCCCAGGGCCCTGGCTACTCTTAATCCACCCCTGCCAAGGGTACATGGTCCACAGGGTAGTAATGCAGAACAGGCTGAAGATATGTCCCCAGAAAATCCTGTGAGCAAGCCCTTCTTAGCAAAGATCAAAAAATTAGCGCTTAATAAAAGGACTCATATCTCTGGAACCGTATGGCAGATTTAAATAAAAAACTGAATACTCACGGGAACAGTGGGATTAAAAGCAAAAATGAAAATCTGACCACTGCTGTGGAGTGCTGTCTCTTTTTAGGAGAGGCCAGTCAGTCACCACAGGTTTCCCACACGATTGGCTTTGCCCTTCCGGAGGTCTTACCAGTGACGCGACCGCCATTTCTTCCGTCACTCCCTGTGACTTCGCCCACAGACACGCCCCTTTCACTTGGCGTTTCTCACCCGCTGGGCCGCATTTATTCACTTGGCATTCTTCACCCGATGGGCCTCCTCCCTTGCTGGACCGTGACCCCTACTGTGATGCTCCACCTCTTCTGGTTCGAACCTTTGATTCTTGCACACCTCCTCCTCAAGTTCATCACTCCGGTGGGCTGGGCACATCGTTTTCGTGCCTCTGAACTTTGTTCACTCCCAGGATGGGCTGGACTTCCCCACTTGAAACTACCATGAAACTCATGCTGTCGTCCGCCATCTTGTGGTTCGTGCCGTCATCTGCCATCTTGGAGCTCGTGCCACTGTCTGCATTTTTGTCCGCATTACAGGTATTAGGTTCCCCATTTTCTTCACTTGAAACGTTTGAATCATGCAGACTATGCCACTTGTAAACTGCCCCCAGGCGGTAGTTGTGTAAATGGTCCACCATTTCCACGTCGGAGTCAGCTACAGAGAATTTTGTGTTGTTTGGGGGTGTGTGCAACATTGTACCTGGATCTGCTGCTCCCATCGTCTATTCCATTGCACTTAGTGCACTCCTGCTTCCTTTAACGTTTCAACCAATAAGCCAGACCAGTGCTTAAAAACAATGTCCATTTTATATTCGACCAAACTGGTGAACAGGGGGTTACAGGTTATACATTCTCTTCCTCCGTCTTCTACACAATACATTGACTCCATTCTCAGAGTTACAGACTGCACTTTGTTCCCGGCAACAAGTACCGCAGTGAGCATGGTGAGATGTTTGATTTACCTGCGTTTCCTTAGGGGTAGGGTCATATGGGTCCTCGTGTAATGCTATGATCCCAATACCGAGAGTTTTTATCTAAGACGGTCCCAGGTGCCACTCAATGAGACTAAGCTTCCTGTTTCTAGTACTCACAGCAAGGTGCTACCTTCTCCTAAGGTCCGACTGTTCTGCTGGACCATACTTTTCCCGGACTTCTAAGCTTTTCTCTCCTCGCTGGAGAGGTCCCCACTTGTCTAAGATATCCTGACGCCTCTGAAATTAGTTTCTTTCCATGATGACCCTTGTAGTTCTTCCACTGATGAACTTGTTGAACTCTGTCACCTACTCTCCAGCTCACAGCCTACTCCACACTCTGCCCACTGAACACTGAATAACTACTTCCTATATCCCAATAGCCTTCCCACTGGTTCCCCCTGTAGGGCCGCCCACCCCCTCTCTCTTGGGACGGCCTTGAGGTTAACCCTCCAGGAACCTGAAACACACCAGCCATAAGGATAAAATACACATTTTTTATATATCATAATCAAACAATGTAATCGCACAATATTAACTCTTAGTAACTTGCATCAATGTGTTTTTGAGGCGGACAGGGCTCCTGCCCACCCTCTCACAGATAGATAGATAGATAGATAGATAGATAGATAGATAGATAGATAGATAGATAGATAGATAGATAGATAGATAGATTGATGCAAAAGTGTGAGTGTTAATTGGAAGCCACTGTGAAAGCAATCTAACGCTACCCTGAGGCACAAGTCATCTTTTGCCACACACCCCCATTAACAAGGGCTTCTGCTGTCAAATGAAAAGAAAGAAAGAGAAAAAGAAAGAATGAGAAAAAGAAAAAGAAGGAAAGAAAGAGAGACAGAAAGAAAGAGAAAAAGAAAGAAAGAACAAAAATATATTATAGACAGATAGCTATTGAATAGACAGAAGATATT
This sequence comes from Phyllobates terribilis, assembly GCF_046119375.1. Taxonomy (NCBI): domain Eukaryota; kingdom Metazoa; phylum Chordata; class Amphibia; order Anura; family Dendrobatidae; genus Phyllobates; species Phyllobates terribilis. The sequence continues at coordinate 890,948,806 of NW_027362762.1, read as the reverse complement.
AAATAGATGGATATTGAATAGTGATGAGCGAGCACTAAAATGCTCGGGTACTTGTTGCTCGGGTCAAGCAAATTGGAATACTCGAGTGCTCGACCCGAGCAACGAGCCCAATGTAAGTCTATGGGAAACTCGAGCATTTTTCAGGCGGCTCCCCCCCGGCGGTCTGCAGAGGGCCTAAAAATTGCTCAAATTGATGGGGACAATGCTCAAATGACATGGGAACAGCATGGGGAAGACCCCTGGAAGCACCTCTGACTCCCAGATCACTGCTGTCAACAAAGTTGTCAGAGTATTAAGCCACTTTTACGGACTCACAATAAAACAAAAACAAAGCCAAAATGGATTTTCCTGGGAAATATGTTAAGGAACATCCTTTCCAGGGTAATGACTTGTATATAGGGCAAAATAAATAGCCAAAAACAAAAATACTTCTCCACACCTTGGGCTATATTCAAACGTAGCGTTTTTGATGCGTTTTTGCACTTTTGCATTGCTTTCAACCAAGACAAATGCATTCACCAGGAAATGTCATTTTAACATTTTACAACCTTATCTGGCCATGTGGTGTGTGACACATCATCAGACACATTCATACAGTGCTGAAAAGACATGGTAACAGCATGGGGAAGACCTCTGGAAGCATCTCTGACTCCCAGGTCACTGCCTAAAAGTCTGCCCATCATAAGTGATCCTTGGCGCATGCGAAGATGCCTCCCGCCATGCACCTGTCATTGCAGACTTGCAACAATCGCTGTCCACGTCCTTGTCCCAGGGCAGCGTTCAGGTGTCCCTACCCAATTCCTTGGAATGCAAGCGCAAGTATGCAGCCAGCCACCCACCCACCCACAGGCTACAATACTATACGGCCAAATTTTTGACAGCTGCTTGCACTTGAAATATGGCCTTTTAGGCTCGTGGAGGCAGAAGTTGTCCACAATCTTATGGCAGCGGCGACCGGGTATCCATACTCGGTCCCCAGCCGCCACTATTTGAACCCGGTGTCGTCTCCGCCTTCCACAAGCACGCATCCCACAACATTACCCGTGCCCTCCCCAGTGCACTTACTGGGAAGGACCGCCTAACCACAAACACGTGAACAGGTAAATGCTTCCAGGGACGGTACGGAGCCAGTCCACAGCTTTTTTTGCTGAGTTGTATTTCAACACAGCCATATTCTTTAGCTTGGTGAAAGGACTTGGGAAACCATATCTACCCAGCTGTCATTTCTCCCAGGAAGTCCTCTAAAGCTGCTTTCACTTGAAATGTGGCCTTTTAGGCTCGTGGAGGCGGAAGGTCTTCATAACCTCATGCCGGCGGCGGCCTGGTGTCCATACTCGGTCCCCAGCCGCCACTGTTTCTCCCGGTATTGTCTCCGCCTTCCACAAGCACGGGTCCCACAACATTACCCGTGACCTCCCCAGTGCACTTACTGGGAAGGACCGCCTAACCCCAAACACGTGAACAGGTGAATGTGGCCACGGACGGTACGGAGCCAGTCCACAGCATTTTTTTCTTGAGAGTTGTATTTCACCACAGCCATATTCTTTAGCTCGGTGAAAGGACTGGCATAGAGGGAAACCGTATCTACTCTTATTTTTATTTCTCCCAGGATGTCTTCTAAAGCAGCTTTTGCAGAAACAATGGCAGCCCGTCCAACATCAACTCGCACTTCTCGGTGGTGCTTTGACACACAAACATCTTTCTTTGCGCATTTAATTTCATGACTACAGAGTTGGGCAATGGCCTATCTGCAATCCGGTTTGAGAAATAACATGCATAAGCACGTCTGATTCACATTAAAAAAAACAACCATAGACTGTCCGGGAACCTTCCCCCACACTTTTCTTAGCCAGGGCTGTTTGTCGACAGAGTTGGAGGGACCCACCAGAAAACCGGAGACTTCTCCGGTGGGCCCTGGCTTTTCCTTCAGGAGAGTTCATAGTGCTGAGGTGAGGCCATGATGATGATAGAGGCCACCATCTGCTTATTTTTCTGTTACTTGGAATGAAAGCACAAATATGCAGCCAACCACCCACCCACCTACAGGCTGCAATACTAAGCTGTCAGATTTCTGGGCAGCTACTTGCACTTGAAATGTAGCCTTTTAGGCTCGTGGAGGCGGTAGCTTTTCCCAACCTCATGCCTCATGCCTCGTGTCCATACTCGGTCCCCAGCCGTCACTATTTCTCCCGGTGCTGTCTCCGCCTTCTACAAGCGCGGGTCCCTGAACATTACTGCTGGTACTTTTCTGTGGGAATTTGCTTGCCTCCTACCAGCCTGGAATATTTCCAGCAAACTATGGTACGACGCCATGGTATTAGCACTGCCCCAGTACCAGTAGCGAAGCCATCCCCAATTTCCTTCTCAGGAATTTTATTTTTTAGACTGAGTGGCTGCCCAAATACATTAGTTTCTCACAAAGTAGCTGAAGATAGACTGGCAGTAGGTGCAAGTTTCTCCAGCCTGTTAGATATTAGAGGGTGAATGGCAGCACATTGGATCAGTGGTTAGCACTGAAGCCTTGCAGCGCTGGGATCCTGGGTTCAAATCCCAGTAAGGACAACATCTACAAGGACTTTGTATGTTCTCCCCATGTTTGGATGGGTTTCCACCTCAGTAAAAAAGCAGCCATAGAGTGTCCGGTAACCTTCCCACACACTTTTCTTAGCCAGGACTGGGTTGGATGATCCCATCAGAGAATCCTCTGGTGTGCCCTGGCTTCTACATCAGGAGAGTTCATGATAGCGCTAATTTTGCAGCTGCTATGGGGCTATTGAGTGGGGGAGAAAGGTGAGCCCTCAGAATCAAATCCTCTGGTGGGCACAATGTTTTTCAATCTGAAACAGCTTCTCAGTGGGAGTTGTATTTCACCACAGCCATATTCTTTAGCTCGGTGAAAGGACTGGCGTAGAGGGAAACCGTATTTACTCCGGCTGTCATTTCTTCGTCATCAGGTTCTGCCCATTGTCACACACGACCATGCCTGGCTGTATGTTCAGCGGTGAGAGCCACATATCAAGCTGCTGTGTTACAGATTTCAACAACTCTACAGTGCTGGGCGGTTTGTCACCTATGCTTTAAGCATTTTATCTTCAGCACAGCCTGTTGCCACTTGGCCAAGGCAGTGCTGCAGTGCTTTCAGCTTGTGACTGATGTGGTCATTTCAGAGATGGAGGAGGAGGTGCCGGAGCTGAACAATGTGATTACATTGAGGTTACATTGGCGACTCTGTTTTTCTACTAAAGAAAGATCCTACTGGTTTTTTTTTTTACGTTATTTTTTAAGGCAAATACATTCACCGGGAGATGTCATTTTAACTTATCTGGCAATGTGGTGTTTGACACATCATCAGACACATCCTGTTTCATTGACTATAGAGGGACTCTGAAAGACACATAGAGCAGGGCCACAGTAATGAGCACGACATGTTCCCATTAGAAAGGAGAGAGTCTGCTATTCAGTTATAGGCTATGCAGTGAGTCCAACGGCTGACCAAATTTAAGAAAAACCCCACTAAGAAATTAAAGACACATAGAGCAGGGCTACAGTAAGGACAAATTCCCATTAGAAAGGAGAGGGTCTGCTATACAGTTGTAGGGTATGCAGTGAGTCCAACGGCTGACCAAATTTAGGAAAAACCCCACTAACAATTTAAAGAGACATAGAGCAGGGCCACAGTAATGACAAATTCCCATTAGAAAGGAGAGAGTCTCCCATAGTGTTGACCTATGCAGTGAATGCAAGGGCTGCCAAAAATTTGGAGGAACTTCAATGCCCTTTGGAAGAGACATGGAGGTCAGAGGGCCTCCTCAAAAATTTTTCCCATTATTAGGAAATGGGTCTCCCATAGTGTTGGCCTATGCAGTGCATGCAAGGGTTGCCAAAAATTTGGAGGCACTCCAATGCCCCTTGGAAGAGACGTGGAGGAGGGCCTCATAAAAAAATGTTCCCATTAGAAAGGAGCGGGTACCCTATACTGGTAATGTCCATGCACTAAGTGTATGGGCTGACAAACATTTACCCCTGGGGGTATACATGAACATACTGTATAAAAAAAAAAATTTACGGGCATCATAAACACCCTTTAAAAAAATGATGTGGGTGTTGCATCACGGACCACTGTCACCCTGGTGATATGGTGGTGGAGGATGAGGAGAAGGAAGAGGCAAGAGTATATAGCCAAAATCAGGAAGCGTATACCCATGTGTGGGTGTGAAAAGGTGCATGGGAACACACCTCCCAAGAAAAGACTCTGGATTTGAGTTTATGTTACGCTGCTATCATTCGGTGGTGTTGAGAGTCAGCCTGTCAGCATTTTCAGTTGACAGGCGGATGCACTTATCAGTTATAATTCCAGCAGAGGCACTGAAAACCCGCTCTGATAAAACACTGGCGGCAGGGCAGGCCAAGACCTACAAGGCATAGAGAGACAGTTTATTCCAAGTATCCGGTTTGGATACCCAATAATTATAAGGCACAGAGGAATCACGGAGGACGTTGGTACGGACGGCAAGGTACTCCCTCAGCATGTTCCCAAACTTTGCACTCCTTGTGAGAGTACCCCGCGCCTCAGGGCCTGTGCAACGGGAGGGGCTGAGAAAACTCTCCCATAACTTTGACAGTGTTCTCTTGCCTCTGCTGGATTGAAGTTGTGTCTCTCTCGCCCATACTCCTTGGTTGTCCAACGAAGTGTGCCCTCTGCCGCCAGCGTTTTCAGATGGGAATTTTTTTTAATGGTTCCGCAACAAGGGCCTTCTTCTACAGCCCCATTTTTGTAGACCTGTCCGCCTCAGGAATAAGAGATATAAAGTTCTCCTTGTAGCGTGGGTCTAGAAGTGTCACCAACCAGTAATGACTGTCACTCAAAATTTTGAGAACGCGAGGGTCATGGAAAATATAGCGTAACATAAACTTAGCCATGCGTGCCAGACTACTAACAGGCAAGACTTCCGTGTCCTCACCAAGAGGATCAGATCAAAGAGCCTCGGCACTCAATCGTCCTTTTGCAAGAGAAAATTTATTGACTTTGTGAAATAAATCTGCACACAGAAATAACACCAAAACGTTACGGTCTTAGCGACCTTCTTCAGTTGACTGTAGAAAATAGGACAATGTCATAGACAATTAGATACAGAACGATATAAATATCATTTCTAGATGACATAGTGAAAAAACAGCATATCATAAGTAGTGAAACAGAAATCCTTCCTATTATATTATACAAGTGTGCACAGTAATGCATAAGCGAAATATATAGCATATAGATACACAGTATACTTTTCCATAATATGTAGGGAAATCACAAAGGAGGTGGGGGGGGGGGGAAGAAGAAGGACAGGGAGAAGGGGACAAAGGGATGGAGCACATAGGTCTGGGGGGAAGGGGAAGAAAAAACAGAACACAAAATAGCTGGCAGAAGTGGGCACATACCGGGTAATTCTGCGAGAAATGTGAGCAACAAGTGGATCCCAATAGGGCTGCCTAAAGGTGAGAAGGTGAAAGAAATCAGAGGCAAGGACCTCACAGAGTGCGCCAGAAAGGCGTGCTGTGCCAAAGGTTACCTGCTGAGAAGCGCGTGGGGGCATGGACATCACAACGCGGTCTCCACCGCTAGTTGGAGTAACCACCATGAGTGCAGAGAGGGAGGTTAATAAAGGGTCTAAAATGCAAAAGACGCGCGAATCCGAAACGCTGGACCGCGCATACCGGAAGTGCCATACGACGCAACCGGAAATGACGTAAGCGGGTCACCGTCTGCGTTCCACAGAGGGAGAGCGCAAACCGGAAGTTCCGGTTTGAAGCGAACAGGAAGTGACGTAAGCCGGTGCGTTCCATGAAGGGATCACTTGCGTTCCAGGACGGTGTACATAGCCAGGGGAGGGAAACAACGAGAGGTATAAATGGAAAACGAAGGGGAGGTGGGAGAGGACCACAGAATAAGGTGAATCTGCAACAAAAGAGACATAAGTTAGAGCGCACACGCGAACTTACATAAACACGCCAGTCAAAAACATGGTGGCAAATTGATTATAGGGTAACACTGCGTCAAAACAGTAATAAATAATAATAAATGATAACAAATAAATAATAAACTGAATATTTGAAAATGTACAACAGCGAACCAGATGGACAAAAGAATCTTAGGCCCACATGTATGGGATAATCCACCCCGATTGAGGACCCAGGTGACAGTACATCAAGAGGTGTAACAGAAACCCTGAACTCGGGGGTCGGGTCCCGAGGTAGCTGATGGTAAGTGGTGGTGTCACTCAGTTGGCGTAACTGTATATAAACAGATGGAGGAGCAGGGTAGGCTTTAGTTAAAGGAGAGGAGGTCGTATTCCCTATTCAATCCCCTGGGAGAAAGGGTGTCCAATGTGTGGATCCAGAAGGCTTCCCTCTGTTTAAGGAGTAGGGTCCTGTCTCCACCGCGGCGCGGCGGTACCACTTGTTCCAGAACCTGGAACCTAAGTTGGGAGATGTTGTGTCCTGAAGTAATGAAATGATAGGGGATTGGTAAGAGTAGATTTTTACACCTGACCGTAGATTTGTGCTTTGAAATTCTGTCACGGATTGGTTGCGTGGTTTCGCCTACATAGAGGAGGCCGCATGGACATTTGATGAGGTAGACGACAAACGAACTGTCACAGGTGAAATACCCTTTGATAGTATATTTCCTACTGGTGTGCGGATGGTGAATTGAGTTCCCTTTAGTAACATTGTTACACTGCCTACAATGAAGGCAAGGGAAGGTACCAGTTCTGGGTTGTTGAAGGAAGCGTTGTGTCGAAAGAGACCTATTAGTTCCAATGTCAGCTCTGACAAGTGAGTCTCTCAAATTGGGGGCACGTTTAAAGCAGGGCATTAAAGGCCTTTGAAAGCCAGTGACAGAGGGATAGCCAGTGTGGTATGCCCCAATGTCTGCGTATGGTTTTGTGCAACACATAGGCAAATGGATGAAAAGTGTGGACAAAAGGAATACGATAGGAGTTATCAGGGCTTGCACGGGATGATTCGCTAGAGGATTGGAGAAGCGCTTGTGGATAGCCCCTATTAATGAATTTGCGATTCATTTCATGAAGTCTGTGTTGGCGGGTGACGGGATCGGACACTATGCGTTCCACCCTCTTGAATTGGGATCTGGGTATGGATTTCTTGACATGCACAGGATGGTTACTGGTATAGTGCAACAGTCCGTTGCGGTCCGTGGGCTTTGAATACAGGTCTGTAGTGAGAACGCCATTCTCATCTTTGATGACTAGCGTGTCAAGGAAGCTAATCTGGTGTAGATCGTATGTAATGGTGAACGTGAGGTCGGGCCATGCAGAGTTGAGATCAGTGAAGAATGTTTCAAGTGTAGATGAAGGACCATCCCAGATACAAAAAATGTCATCAATAAATCTCTTCCAGACAACAGAATGTGAATGGAAGAGAGGATGGGCGTAGACAACGTCGGTCTCAAAGGCCGCCATATAGCAGTTAGCGTAAGGTGGTGCCACATTAGAGCCCATTGCTGTGCCTTTTATTTGTAGATAGTATCTGTCTTGAAACAGAAAATAATTTTTGTGAAGTATGATGGATAATAAGTCAATCACAAGGTCAGTAATCTGTGGGTCTGTACGGAACTGGGTCAAGAGAGACTTGACTGTATGAATACCCATGTCATGTGGGATAGACGTATAAAGACTCTTCACATCCAATGAAACCAAGAGGGCAGATGAAGGAATCTGTCTGTGTTCGGCCAGAATCCTCAGAAAAGAGCCCGTGTCCAGTAGAAAAGAGGGGCTTTTTTGGATGAGAGGAGTGATTATTTTCTCCACAAAAATGGAAATAGGGGAGAACAACGAGTCTGTCGAAGCCACAATGGGACGGCCCGGGGGTTCTATAAGACTTTTGTGTATCTTCGGTAGGACGTAGAACACCGGGGTAATGGGATTAATTTTAGTGAGGTATTCACTTGTTTTGGTATCAATAGTCCTAGCTTTAAGGTGACGCTCAATGGTATCGCGTATCAGAACCCTGAACTCGGGGGTCGGGTCCCGAGGTAGCTGATGGTAAGTGGTGGTGTCACTCAGTTGGCGTTCAATTTCCCTAATGTATTGGGCTTTGTCCATAATGACAATGGCACCCCCCTTGTCTGCCGGTTTAATGATCAAAGAAGTGTCATCACGTAGGCTGCGTAGTGCCTGTTGGTCTAAGGCAGATAGGTTGGGTTCGAAGTGTAGTTTCCCTCTATCCATATTTGACCGTAATCCTCTGAAAGCTGAATCAATAAAACCAATGAACGTTTCAAGAGCATGAGAGTTATGGGGGGGCCTGTATGTGCTCTTGGTATAGAGACCCAAACTTTTAGCAGTGATGGCTACATCAGTGTTAGGGGTCGGGGCTTGTTGTGTACCATCGGAGGGTGTAGGGCCTTGATCGAAGTGGACCTTGAGCCTAAGGGAACGATAGAATCGTTGTAACTCCATGTCCAACTTAAAGGTATTAAACCTCATCGTTGGACAGAAAGTAAGACCTTTTTGTAGTACAGATAATTGGGCCATGTTTAGAGTCTTTGAAGGACGCGTGCTCCTCTGGCTCCGAACCTGAGAGACGGGACCGGCTCACTAATCCCTCTCGTTTTTTAGGTCATCCGCGGAGATACCCGTCAAGAAGAAAACGAGGAGGGGTGGCAGGCATCGGAGACAGTACGGACTACGGCAGAGTGACCAGGTCCCAGACGCGCCCCACTTGGTGGTAAATATTTCTTCAAAGACTCTAAACATGGCCCAATTATCTGTACTACAAAAAGGTCTTACTTTCTGTCCAACGATGAGGTTTAATACCTTTAAGTTGGACATGGAGTTACAACGATTCTATCGTTCCCTTAGGCTCAAGGTCCACTTCGATCAAGGCCCTACACCCTCCGATGGTACACAACAAGCCCCGACCCCTAACACTGATGTAGCCATCACTGCTAAAAGTTTGGGTCTCTATACCAAGAGCACATACAGGCCCCCCCATAACTCTCATGCTCTTGAAACGTTCATTGGTTTTATTGATTCAGCTTTCAGAGGATTACGGTCAAATATGGATAGAGGGAAACTACACTTCGAACCCAACCTATCTGCCTTAGACCAACAGGCACTACGCAGCCTACGTGATGACACTTCTTTGATCATTAAACCGGCAGACAAGGGGGGTGCCATTGTCATTATGGACAAAGCCCAATACATTAGGGAAATTGAACGCCAACTGAGTGACACCACCACTTACCATCAGCTACCTCGGGACCCGACCCCCGAGTTCAGGGTTCTGATACGCGATACCATTGAGCGTCACCTTAAAGCTAGGACTATTGATACCAAAACAAGTGAATACCTCACTAAAATTAATCCCATTACCCCGGTGTTCTACGTCCTACCGAAGATACACAAAAGTCTTATAGAACCCCCGGGCCGTCCCATTGTGGCTTCGACAGACTCGTTGTTCTCCCCTCTTTCCATTTTTGTGGAGAAAATAATCACTCCTCTCATCCAAAAAAGCCCCTCTTTTCTGCTGGACACGGGCTCTTTTATGAAGATTCTGGCCGAACACAGACAGATTCCTTCATCTGCCCTTTTGGTTTCATTGGATGTGAAGAGTCTTTATACGTCTATCCCACATGAAATGGGTATTCATACAGTCAAGTCTCTCTTGACCCAGTTCCGTACAGACCCACAGATTACTGACCTTGTGATTGACTTATTATCCATCATACTTCACAAAAATTATTTTCTGTTTCAAGACAGATACTATCTACAAATAAAAGGCACAGCAATGGGCTCTAATGTGGCACCACCTTATGCTAACTGCTATATGGCGGCCTTTGAGACCGACGTTGTCTACGCCCATCCTCTCTTCCATTCACATTCTGTTGTCTGGAAGAGATTTATTGATGACATTTTTTGTATCTGGGATGGTCCTTCATCTACACTTGAAACATTCTTCACTGATCTCAACTCTGCATGGCCCGACCTCACGTTCACCATTACATACGATCTACACCAGATTAGCTTCCTTGACACGCTAGTCATCAAAGATGAGAATGGCGTTCTCACTACAGACCTGTATTCAAAGCCCACAGACCGCAACGGACTGTTGCACTATACCAGTAACCATCCTGTGCATGTCAAGAAATCCATACCCAGATCCCAATTCAAGAGGGTGGAACGCATAGTGTCCGATCCCGTCACCCGCCAACACAGACTTCATGAAATGAATCGCAAATTCATTAACAGGGGCTATCCACAAGCGCTTCTCCAATCCTCTAGCGAATCGTCCCGTGCAAGCCCTGATAACTCCTATCGTATTCCTTTTGTCCACACTTTTCATCCATTTGCCTATGTGTTGCACAAAACCATACGCAGACATTGGGGCATACTACGCACTGGCTATCCCTCTGTCACTGACTTTCAAAGGCCTTTTATGCCCTGCTTTAAACGTGCCCCCAATTTGAGAGACTCACTTGTCAGAGCTGACATTGGTACTAATAGGTCTCTTTCGACACAACGCTTCCTTCAACAACCCAGAACTGGTACCTTCCCTTGCCTTCATTGTAGGCAGTGTAACAATGTTACTAAAGGGAACTCAATTCACCATCCGCACACCGGTAGGAAATATACTATCAAAGGGTATTTCACCTGTGACAGTTCGTTTGTCGTCTACCTCATCAAATGTCCATGCGGCCTCCTCTATGTAGGCGAAACCACGCAACCAATCCGTGACAGAATTTCAAAGCACAAATCTACGGTCAGGTGTAAAAATCTACTCTTACCAATCCCCTATCATTTCATTACTTCAGGACACAACATCTCCCAACTTAGGTTCCAGGTTCTGGAACAAGTGGTACCGCCGCGCCGCGGTGGAGACAGGACCCTACTCCTTAAACAGAGGGAAGCCTTCTGGATCCACACATTGGACACCCTTTCTCCCAGGGGATTGAATAGGGAATACGACCTCCTCTCCTTTAACTAAAGCCTCCCCTGCTCCTCCATCTGTTTATATACAGTTACTATGTTACACCTCTTGATGTACTGTCACCTGGGTCCTCAATCGGGGTGGATTATCCCATACATGTGGGCCTAAGATTCTTTTGTCCATCTGGTTCGCTGTTGTACATTTTCAAATATTCAGTTTATTATTTATTTGTTATCATTTATTATTATTTATTACTGTTTTGACGCAGTGTTACCCTATAATCAATTTGCCACCATGTTTTTGACTGGCGTGTTTATGTAAGTTCGCGTGTGCGCTCTAACTTATGTCTCTTTTGTTGCAGATTCACCTTATTCTGTGGTCCTCTCCCACCTCCCCTTCGTTTTCCATTTATACCTCTCGTTGTTTCCCTCCCCTGGCTATGTACACCGTCCTGGAACGCAAGTGATCCCTTCACGGAACGCACCGGCTTACGTGACTTCCTGTTCGCTTCAAACCGGAACTTCCGGTTTGCGCTCTCCCTCTGTGGAACGCAGACGGTGACCCGCTTACGTCATTTCCGGTTGCGTCGTATGGCACTTCCGGTATGCGCGGTCCGGCGTTTCGGATTCGCGCGTCTTTTGCATTTTAGACCCTTTATTAACCTCCCTCTCTGCACTCATGGTTACTCCAACTAGCGGTGGAGACCGCGTTGTGATGTCCATGCCCCCACGCGCTTCTCAGCAGGTAACCTTTGGCACAGCACGCCTTTCTGGCGCACTCTGTGAGGTCCTTGCCTCTGATTTCTTTCACCTTCTCACCTTTAGGCAGCCCTATTGGGACCCACTTGTTGCTCACATTTCTCGCAGAATTACCCGGTATGTGCCCACTTCTGCCAGCTATTTTGTGTTCTGTTTTTTCTTCCCCTTCCCCCCATACCTATGTGCTCCATCCCTTTGTCCCCTTCTCCCTGTCCTTCTTCTCCCCCCCCCCCTCCTTTGTGATTTCCCTACATATTATGCAAAAGTATACTGTTTATCTATATGCTATATATTTCGCTTATGCATTACTGTGCACACTTGTATAATATAATAGGAAGGATTTCTGTTTCACTACTTATGATATGCTGTTTTTTCACTATGTCATCTAGAAATGATATTTATATCGTTCTGTATCTAATTGTCTATGACATTGTCCTATTTTCTACAGTCAACTGAAGAAGGTCGCTAAGACCGAAACGTTTTGGTGTTATTTCTGTGTGCAGATTTATTTCACAAAGTCAATAAATTTTCTCTTGCAAAAGGACGATTGAGTGCCGAGGCTCTTTGATCTGATATACCAGGGTTCGGCCCCTACTCGTGCACACTCATAGGGAGTGCAGTGATTTATATCTTTACTCACCAAGAGGATGACTGACCATGCTCTCCTCCTCCTCCTTCTCCACTCTGTCCTCTGGCTATCCACGCTGAACAGACGGTATGACAGCTGTGCAGGTAGTACCATCTTTAGCGCATGAAACTAGCTCCTGTCCTTCCTCCTCTTCCTCCTCTTCCTCATTGTCACCCAATCCACATTGGGATGAGATGAGACTGGGTTGTGTATAATCACCCTGTATGGTTCCTTGCTCCATCTCAACGTACTCCGCCTCAACAACTGCCCTCTTCTACTCACAAATCCTTCCCAACATCTGCAGTGTAGAGTTCCAACGCGTGAGGACATCACACACCAGTCTGAAGGCCGGAAGCTGCAAACGCTGCTGAAACACAGCAAGGGCGGCAGAAGCTGTAGCTAACTTTCTAAAATGGGCACACAGGCGGCGTACTTTAACAAGCATATTCGGCAGCTCCAGGTAGGATTTGAGAAACCGCTTAAACCACAAGGTTAAGCACATGGGCCAGGCATGGATGTGTGAGCTCGCCTCGCCTCAGAGCCGCCACCAGGTTCCGGCCATTGTCACACACGACCATGCCTGGCTGTAGGTTCAGCGGAGTGAGCCACAGATCTGCCTGCTCTTTCACCGCTGTCCACAACTCTTCAGCATTGCGCGGTTTGTCACCTAAGCATATTAGCACAGCCTTTTGCCGAGGCAGTGCTGCAGTGCTTCCAGCTTGTGACTGATGTGGTCATTTCGGAGACGGAGACTGAAGAGGAGGAGGAGTCTGAGGAGGATGAGGTGCAGGAGCTGTAGACCGTGGGGGCAACCCTGATTGACCTAGGGCCTGCAATTTTTCGCGTCGGGAGGACGTGTTCCGTCCCAAGGTCCGACTGAGTCCCCGCTTCAGCTATTTTAACCCAGTGTGCCGTCAGCGAGATGTACCGTCCCTGCCCACAAGCACTTGTCCACGTGTCTGTGGTTAGGTGGACTTTACCGGTAACTGCGTTATTGAGAGCACGGCTAATGTTTTGGGACACGTGCTTGTGTAATGCGGGGACGGCACACCGGGAGAAATATTGGTGGCTGGGGACTAAGTACCGAAGGATGGCCGCCGCCATCAGGTTGCGGAATGCTTCCGTCTCCAAGAGCCTGAAAAGCAACATTTCGAGCGCAAGCAGTTGTGAAATGTGAGAATTTAGTAGTGTGGCCTGTGGGGCATTGGCTGCATATTTGAGCTTGCGTTCCAAGGACTGGGGTATGGACAACTGAACTCTGCGCTGGGACAAGGACATGGACGTGCTTCCTGATGCTGCTACTTGAGAGTGCTCAACGACAAGTGCAGGGCAGGAGGCATATTCGCATGCACCATGGGCGCGATTGGCTTGCATGCACAACAGCGGAAGAAGCAATGGTGCCACCTACAGACACTGTTCCTGGATCCTGGGGTTCGGCCCACAAAGTCGGGTGCTTTGCTGCCATGTGCCTGATCATGCTGGTGGTGGTCAGGCTGGTCGTGTTGCCACCCATGCTGATGCTGGCCTGGCAGGTGGTGCAAATGGCCTTTTTGGGGTTATCAGCAGAGTCTTTAAAAAACAGCCAGACTCGGGATGACCTAAAAGTTGTACTGGCAACTTCCTTCGTGTTGGTGTTACGGGGAACGTTTGCCTGACTTCTGTCTGCGGCCACCACACTGCTTCTTGTTGCCTGTTGGGGTGCTCTGCCTCCCACCCCCTGTGTGCTGCTGTCCTCGCTCTGCATGTCCTCCTGCCAGGTTGGGTCAGTTACTATATCATTCACCACCTCATCTTCCACTTCCGCACCCTGGTCCTCCTCCTGACTTTCTGGCAATTTTGTCTCATCATCGTCCACCTCTTGTGACACTTTCCCACCGTCGCCTTCGTGTGACCGTGGCTGCTCAAATTTTTGGGCATCGCTACACGCGATATCCTCTTGCCCAGCTTCAAGTGGACTGGGTGAGAGGCCCGAATCTATAAATGGAAAAGTGAACAGCTCTTCGGAGTGTCCAAGTGTGGGATCAGTTGTCTTCAGGCACTCGGCATGGTGGGAGGAAGGAGGATCAGGGTGAGGAATATGCGGTGCAGACTCACGGCTACTGAGACTTGACCGTGTGGAAGACAGGGTGGTGGTGGTGGTGGTGGCTAAGTAGAAGCATTATCTGCTATCCAACCAACAACCTTTTGACACTGCTCTGGGTTCAATAGTGGTGTGCTGCGGTCCCCTAGGAATTGGGACAGGAAGGTCGGGTGTTTGTTGTGGCACAATTTCAGCTTGCCCACGGCCTTGTCCTCGACCTCTGCATGCACCATCACCATCATGTCCAGTTCCCCATCCCTTGCCACGTGCCCTGCCCATTTTAAATGGTGGACAGTATCTTCCACGCTCACTACAAATGACTGAGTTTGGAGCGAACGTATATGTGATCCGTGAGACGTAGAAAACAGAGTTTTAAATACCAGGCCTGTAGGTAACTAGTTTGAACAGCTAACTGGTGTGAATTGCTTCACTGACACACTGAAGGAAATTTTTAATGGAGGCCAGAAATGGCTGTATTTTCTGACAACTTATATGTGATCCGTGTGACGGAGAAAACAGAGTTTTAAATACCTGGCCTTTAAATAACTAGTTTGAACAGCAAACCCCCTGAGACCTGGGCCTTTGTATAGAAATATCTAACAGCAGCAGAAGGCAGAATTGGAATGGAGCCTCTTGTGCTATATGCACTGCAGTCTGCTATATACACTGCCTGCCTATACACCCTGCCTGCCTGATATTTCTGCAGATGGATTAGTTAGTCCTCAAAAGGACTGTTTGTTAAGATGGATATGTGTAATGTACGGTTTTTCTCCTTACACTACCTAATACACAAGCAAATCTCTCCCTGACGCAGCAGCACCTCTCCCTACTCTGCCTGATTCCGGAGTGACTGACAAGCACAGCGGCGCCAGGTCTGATATAGACCTGATGACGCTGTGCGGCCAGCCAATCACTGTAATTCCACAACCACCATGGCTGCGGCATTACAATGAGTGGCAGGCAATCCCTGCATGTTGATTGGCGCTCTAAAGAACGCCAAACAAGCAGGGAGGGGACCCGAGCTCCCGCCGAGCAACCCTGGAAATACTCGCCCAGCGCCGAGCATCTCGAGCAGTGAGATGCTCGGGCGAGCACCGAGCAGTAGCGAGCATGGTCGCTCATCACTAATATTGAATAGATAGATGGATAGATAGAAGCACTTTTGTTTTGCTGAAACTTTTATTATTATTTTAGTTTTATTTTGGATCCTCGATAAGAACTTTTGGGAAGTTGGTTGAAATTTTATAGCCAAACAAATTTTTGTGAGGGCATTTTACATGTGACATGGCTGCGCTAGATCTATATTGCTTCCAACAGAGAAAAAAATGTATGAAAATCTAAAAACAAGAAATAGAAAAAAAAATCCCATTTTATTTTTGGTTCTATGACATGCTTGATTCTTATAATAATATTTAGTTTGAGGCGTATCACTGCCATGAATTACTAGCACATGACATTTCACACTACAGCACAATTTCCAGTTCTAGTCGTTTCTGGCAGCTTAATTATATTTTATTTTGTTAATATACGCTGTTATGTTCTCACATAATGTAAACCATTGTCAGCAATAATTCGCTTTTCTGATATTTTCTTAGAAAAACATAAGCAGAGCTCCTAATTACGCGAATCTGTAAAATAATATTCCCGGCAAGTTATTTATCCCTCTCTCCAGAATGGCTAATATGTATCACTTTTTATTTCCTGTGATATTTATGTACTTTATGCAATGAGATCTCATCTGCTCTCACTGTGCTATAAAGCATGGAAGGGGCTTACTGTGCAGACAGAGGGGAAATGAAATATTAATTATGTGTCTGTTAATATTCAGCGTGGAGACGATAGAAGGGCTTCTTTCCATTATTCTTCACTTATATGGTTAGTTTGGGCTCACTGCGTTGTTTAGTATTCGAAGTTCTAGGAAATATTTTTGCTGTGAACATAAGCATAATAATATGTTATGGTACATACCTTAATTCAGAAATGTAGTTTTGCGGGGAGGGCACAGGGGCACAAAAATGAAACCCCATCCCCACTGATGCATTTTCTTGAAGAGGAATTGGGTCACAGTGAGCGTCCACCTGCCGGCTGGTGAACTAGATGATTAAAGCAGCCAGACATTGCTGTCACATCTAGGTTGGTACCACAGATTCCTATGCAAAAGGCACCAGTTCAGAAGAGTTTGGCATCTGCTGCTGCACTTTGTGTCTTGCCCCAGGGGGATATATGGGGGGATTACTCGGTACCCGGGCCTTTACCTCCTTGGGATGTCACGGCAGTCGGCCCCCGGGCCCGTCCTCTGGGTCACTCTTTAAAAAGGGGTTTTAGTGTTTTTTTTGTTAACCGTTTGTCTCGTGATGCCACCTGTGGCTTCTGGTAATGATTACCAGCGCTGCTGCAGACCTCTGGGGGTGATGGGATGGCAGCTGGGATGTTTTCTGCTCCC
This sequence comes from Phyllobates terribilis, assembly GCF_046119375.1. Lineage (NCBI taxonomy): Eukaryota > Metazoa > Chordata > Amphibia > Anura > Dendrobatidae > Phyllobates > Phyllobates terribilis. The sequence goes on along the minus strand of NW_027362762.1, from coordinate 890,931,956 downwards.
CACCGGTGGAGCGGGCCCCCCAGGGCAGAGTTGATGGATGGGATGCAGAGCGTTGTAACGTAGGAGGGATGATGGCGCAGCGGCAATAACCAACAGAGACAGTGGAGTGCAGTCATCCAATTTTACTCACAGTTCTTTCTAGATTCCTCAGTACACTGTACAGGTTACCGCTTCCCGCTGCGTTCACCAAGCAGGGGTTCAGCAGTCCCTCCATCAATTTGAGAGCATTTATTGGGACCCCCTTTCTGTATGTTCCTTTCCTCAGCCGACTTTCCGCGCTGGGTCTTCTCCCTCCTGCCCTGCGCTTCCCCACACAAAGTCCCGATAGGGTGCTCTGAAGTCCCTCTGGGCAACCTGGAGTTCCCGGACCTACTTGCGGCCCTCCTCGGCGACTAGGGTGAGGCTGTAGCAACAGTACCATAAAGGCCAGAAGCCTCCAGTTTCCTAGCCGAGACCTAAAGTGACACGACAAGCCCAGGGACTGGTTCCCTTCTTGCGGTCTGGTCCCTCCGTCACTTGACAGATTAGAGCGTACGGGTGGCTTCCTGCTCCTTCCATACCCCTGGGACCCCTTTAGTTACCGGAGCCTGCTCCCCTTACTAGGCACAGACACCTCTCTCTCAGACTCACTACTTCTCACTCTAACTAAGATGGACCCCCTATTTATACTCCTAACAAATGCTCCCCTAAACTCCTTCCTCCACCCACACCCACTACTTGGTTCCCCCTCACTCTGGTTCCCCCCACTCCAGCCAGGGACAGGGCTCAGCAGAACACAGTGCATCTTGCCCTTCCACCCGGCCTGGAGCAGTGTAGTGTTGGATGCAGGTGTTGGGGTCCCGGGCTGTACCCTTTCCTTACCAGAGAGTGAGGCACCACCAGTTGTAGTACCTCTGTAGCGACTGAACCCTCAGGGGCGCCACACTGTGCATAAGCAGAGATTGAGATAACAAAGCTCTCGTTATGGTGAAGAGAGCTTAGTCATCTTGGTTGCTGCCTATACAGAGAGCAGCAGCTGATGATAAACTTATCTCTTCGACTGTTTCACTGTATATAGATAGCAAAGGAGATGACAAAGGCTGCTCTCTGCTCTCCTGCAGCTCCCCACCTGTCCTGTCATTTGTATTTTGCAAGATGTGAGACAGGTACATGCTGAGGGAGCAGTCCCAAATTTTAAACAGTGTCGCATTTCGAGGTAAGTGAATATTCTGCAATTTGAGTTCATCAACTTCATCAAAGTTTTTCGCCAAACTTTCATATGTTTTGACTTGATTCTTAGTGAACTGCAAGTACTCTGTTTACCCTGAAAAGACATGAATAACATACTGAAGTCTCCTAGGAATGTACCCAACTCATTTCAAGCTCTCCAACACAAACGCCTTAGTACTGTCGGTGACCTCAATGTATATGGCTAAGGGTAAATGCATGGTAATCGTTCTTTTCAGCTCTGACGTCCTACACTTAGGCCCCGATTGATCATTGCCTTTGCACCTGTTTTATGTCTAGTTTTGTGCCTTTTTTTTTGCACCCAGTTCACTACTTTATTTGAGCCTTTCTTGAAGTCTATTTTTTATTTAGTCGTCTGATTTTTTTCTTTGTTTTTCACTTTGTGGTTGGATGGTAGCAATTCCAGATGTTCTAGCCAGATTCACCAATTGAGACTTTTCAAAAGTGTCATTCCAGTCCCCCCCCCCTTCCTTTGTATATTTTTCAGTAAGCCGGAATTTTGATGCAATTTTACAACTTTTGCTGCCAATGTGCTACTTTTGTATCCAGGGATTGGAAAAATAGTTCAAGACAGGGAGAAAGGCCTTTTTTAAACTTTGCACCAAATTAATGAATAGCATGCCCTATTTTGATGAATTTAGCACCAAAAACGGCAAAAGAGACGAGCAAACACAAACTTAAAAGTTTGGGGTTCATACCGGACAATTAATGTCCAGTGCTAAACGCTGATCACAGACTTCTCTTGGATGTTCGATGCAGAGAGTGAGAGATTGAGAGAGAGAGGGGTTTTTTTTCCAGCTCAAAAGATCGGTCTCCATTGTTTTCAACGGGATTTGGGTTCTGGTTCGAGTTCGGGAACAGTTCCGGTAGCCGAATTTTTAAATAAATTTTGGGCTCGGTATCAGAACCCGAACTTCCAGGGGTCTGCTCATCCCTACAGGCAACTAATACCAGAAAACAAAAAATCAAAGTGACATAAAAAAATGGCAATTAATAATTTGGGGCCTATATATACAACTTATTCAGTGTTTAAAAAAAGCCACCCTAGCCTTAAACCATAGGTTTAAGGCTAGGGTCATAAAATATTTTCATAAAAGATGTAATGGAAAAAAAACTGTAAAAAAATATATAAAATGTATTACTTTATTTCTAAAATTGTATGTCTAATAGTCCACCAGTTAGGGGGGCACAGCATAAATGCCTTTCCCCAGGCATTGGCAACCCATGCTACCCCACTGCTGTAACCTATCCTGAGACAGACATGGTTATTAAATCTTCCTTCACATACAGTAAATACAATTAAATGTGAAGCAAAAACACACCACTAGGGGGCCTTATAGAGACAATATGGTGCGACCTCTGTGCTGCAGCATGCAGAGAGCAATAAATATATTTGCAATGCATGTACTGTATATAGTCTATATGACGTGTGATATCAGATGTAAGCCATTGGAGGCTAGGTCAGTAGCTCAGTTTTTGCATTTGGGTTTTATCTCTAATAATGCAGTTAATTTTATTTTTATAATTATTTTTTCCTGTGATTTCCCTATAGGAGCCCTGTATGACCAGTTCAGGTTCGTCGGATTCGGCTGAATTTGAGTCCAAAGTTCTGATCGGGTACCAGAACTCGACCCGAACTTGACCCCGGACCAGAACCACATATAAGTCAACGGGGTCCTGAACTTTGGTGCTATAAAATGGCTGTAAAATGGTCATAGTAAGGACTGGGGGGCTGCAAAAGAAAGAAAAATGGGGGTAAGAGCAGGACAATTAACCTGCAAACAAATGTGGATCGGAAATTGACTTAAAATAACAAATAATTAAAAAAAAGGAAAAATATATATCTTGAAACAGGAGGCGGATGTCCGAAAAGAGGAGTGGAGCAGTGCCTTGCTTGTGTCGTTTACTGTACTTGTTAATAAATAAATTTAAAAAATTACTTGGGGTCTCCCCTATTTTTAATAACCAGCCAAGGCAAAGCAGACAGCTGTGAGTTGGCCTTATTATGCCAGAAAGGATCTAATATCCACAGACCTTCCCAGCCTATTAATATCAGCCCCCAACTGTCTGCTTTGCCTTTGCTGGTTATTAAAAATGGGCTGACCCTAAAAAAAATGACATGGGGCTGATATTAATAGGCTGGCAAGAGCCATGGATATTGGTCCATTCTCAGCCTAATAAGACCAGCCCTCAGCCGCCCCAGAAATGGCGCATTCATTAGAAGCTTCAATTCTGATGCTTAGCCTTTGCTCTTCCCTATTGCCTTGGTGAGGAGGCAATTGGGGTAATGGGATTGTGGGGTTGATGTCAGCAGCTGGTGACAGACACCCCCGTTACTAACCCAGTAGTCAAAAGAAATAAACACAGACAAAAAAATAATCTTTATTTGAAATAAAAAAACTCCCTCAACAATTTCCCTCTTTCTCCCATTTATTAAAAAAAAAAACACACCAGTGGCCATTCCCAGCCTATTAATGTCAGTCCCCAGCTGTCTGCTTTGCCTTAGCTGGTTATTAAAAATAGGGGGGATCCCACGTCATTTTTAAGGGTCCATGGATATTGGCCCCCTTCCCAGCATAAATAAGCTCACAGCTATCTGCTTTCCCTTGGCTAGTTATTAATAACAGGGAGGACCGCACATAGTTTTTTTAAATTATTTATTTGTTTTACACTGTTGCGTGGTGCGCCAGCCAATTACAGCCATGCAATTACTTGGCATGGTTGTGATGCAGCCAGAAGGGCCCACAGCCTTTCAACAAGCTTTATTAGGCTGCGGAATCCAAACAGTAACAAGGACGTATTTGGGGTTCAGCACCGGACACCTTTGGTACTTTACTGTTCGGGTTTGCTCATCCCTACACAACACGTCTGCAGAATTTACAACACAGACATATTTGACTTCTCACATTTCCAGCACCATCCCAATCTACTCCCAACCTGACAATCTCCTCATTCTACAGTCACCCCCATGCTAAGCCTTCTACTACCGTATTTTTCCCTGTTACTAAATCTGCTGTTTGAAACAAAAACAGTGCTCCTTTTAGTTTCACACATAATAATGTCCATCCCTATGCCCCTTTCAAAGTAAAACATTCCCACACTGTATTATGGTCCCCACATTAGTCTCCACACTGTATTATGTCCTCACACTGCAGTCCCCACAGTATACTATGCCTCTCACAGTAGTCGTCCCTGTATTATGGCCCATATAGTAGCCCCCACACTGTCTAATGACCCCCACAGTAGTTTGCACACTGTCTAATGGCCCCCACAGTAGTCCTCACAGTGTGCGACGATCTCCACACTGCATGATGGCCCCTACAGTAATCCCCTGTCTTGTCCTGCTGGGTCACATTTTATGGGTAGAAATGTAGTCTCTTGACCCTGGTATTACGATAACCACCATTATTTCATATTATAGGTTGCTAATGATCGTATTAGTATTAGAAGCCATAGACATTTAGATTATGTAAAACACGGGCTGACGCGATCACATTACTGGTTAAGCAGCTTTTATTTTACTGTCTTCAGCTATTTCCCAAGGCCTTTGGGTCTATCACCGGTTTATGAATCTTCCCTCTCTGCCAGCCTGCTCTCTACTTTAAGTTACATTAGGTTGCCACGATAACATATCTTGAACCTATGATATCATGTTCCTAGGCCCTTAAAGGCACGATTAAGCGGCTACTACACCTGAATATTCAGGTAGTAGAAAACGCTGCTTTTAAATGCATTCTCAAAGCTTCATCCATTTACTACCCAAGCACTGTTATCACCGTGATCAGCTGCAATTATTTCTAAGTGTGCTTCCTGACAGACACTCCTCAGCTGTTACAAGGTGCCAGTCTGTAACCTCGGCTCTGCTACATCAAGTTGCCGGTCTGCTATCTCTGCTCTGCTGTTCCAAGGTGCCGACTGCATATTTGGCACCCCAGGTCTGGTCGCCACAGTGGCAGCAATGTCATGTCTGAGAGCAGGTGGAAGATTCCCTGGTTGGGGACAATTAGCATGCAGCACCTCCTGCCTCAGTACAGGGAGGGGAGAAATCTGCCCTTTATAAACTGGATCTGGGGCGGGGTTAGAGAGACAAGTTAGAGACAAGTTCAAGACCAGGTTCCAGTGAAGTTGCAGATAGGGACAGGTCAGCAGCAGGCTGAGGAGTCCCTGTAGGCAGAGGAGGAACATGAGGCCAGGAGGGGAGCTAGCAGAGCTCGTCCTGCCTAGAGACTTACAAAGCCGGACACTGAAGTCCGAGGCTGTGAGGGTTATAAGCCCAGCAGCAGAAAACCACCACGCAGGGGACTTCAAGTCCTCTGGCCCAAGGAAGCCCGGAGGCTCAGCCACACGAGAGGGACCACTACTGCCCCGGAGGGGTGAGAAGTACGGAAGGCCCAAGTTGCCAGTCATACGAGTGAGAACAACACTCAGAGACGTGGGCTACCACTACACTACAGCGGGATAGCCAAGAAAGAGTGAAGTCAGCATGGTATGCCTACAAACTCCCCCTGCTCTCAGACTGACTAGGCCTCCATTGTTAACCTGTATTCTGGATGGGTCCTTTAATACCACCAACAGTAAAGACCCTGAATTGCATGACAGACTCTGTGTTGTTACTGCTGCTCCCGCGCACCATCACCCCCAACATCCGCACTCGCTGCCCTGAGGCTATACTCCTCCCGTGGGGAGTTATACTACCCTCTGCTGCACCCTCAACACCAGCCTCAGCGGTCTGCCCTACAGCGGCGGTTCACTCTGACCGCAATCCACGGGTGGCGTAGTCGGACATTCAGCATATAGACTGCCATTTGGTTTGACCGCCCTGGGCACAGACCGGGTCGCCGCCATGGAGACTACAACCCCCAGCATCCACAACAGGTCCGGTTCTGGGTATCCCCACACACACACGGCCCAGGGGGCGTGTCACATATATACTTTTGCTACATCAAGGAGCCAGTCGGTTGTCTCAGCTCTGCTAGCCAAAGCAGTTTTACGCATACTCAACTTTCCCAAATCATGGTTTCCGTATGCCAACTTGGGTCTGCTGTACCAAGGTGTAGTTCACACACTCGGCCATACCAAGGTGCCTGACTATGTCCCTTGCCCTTCTGCTCCACGATGCTATCCACACACTCGTCTCTCCTGTATCAAAGTTCCTGACTGTGTACTTTATCCTCCAGCAACAAGATACTGTCCACACACTTGGCTCTGCTATTCTAAGGTGCTTGTCCGCATCTCCTGCTTCACTCCGTCTCTACTTCGTTCATCATGTCCAAGTCAGCTGTATTATTATTATTTATTATTATAGCGCCATTTATTCCATGGCGCTTTACATGTGATTAAGGGGTATACAAAGCAAAAACAATTACAATAATCTTGAACACAATGTGACAGCGACTGGTACAGGAGGAGCAAAGACCCTGCCCGCGATGGCTCACAATCTACAAGGAATGGGTGAGGATACAGTAGGTGAGGGTAGAGCTGGTCGTGCAGCGGTATGGTGGAGCGGTGATTACTACAGGTTGTAGGCTTGTCGGAAGAGGTGGCTCTTCAGGCTCCTTTTGAAGGTTTCCACGGTCGACGAGAGTCTGATGTGTTGGGGTAGAGAGTTCCAGAGTAGGGGGGATGCATGGAAGAAATTCCTACGTCTGTGCTGCACATCTTGATCTACACCTTAGTGATTCTGCCTCACTAGCAGGGTTGCCAACTTGATTTTTTTATTTTTTGTGGACAGCTTCTCAAAAAATCACAAACATAGAACTTTTTTGATGGACACATTAGATGACCATAGTAAATCATTGAGATTGTAAGTAGTACATGTCTACAGAGTCAGACCATGAATCCTATATGAAGACATTAGCTGCATTCACTGTGTGCTATAAAAGGATGATAAATACAGTCATAAAAATCTGTACAAGTCTCTCCAGCTTCAAAAAAATCACAGACGCATCAATTTTTTTACGGACAGTGGAAAAAAGTGTCCTATTTTTACGGACTGTCCAGGAATTTCTAGATGCTCAGCAACCCCGCTTACTAGGTGAACTATAGCAAGCGCTACACAAGCAAGGTCACACTTCAATGTTTTACTAAGAAGACATCTCTTGGCCACATTTTGTTATTAGTCTATAGAGGAACTGATGTGAATTAATATAATCATCAAAACATATGTTTCCACATAAAGTAAAAAGCAAAAGCTTACTCTACATTATATGACCACATAATCTGATCTGCTACAATTAGAAGGACAAAATAAGACATTGCTGTTTTCTTTTTTTTTCCTTTTTTTCCAATGTACATAGAACCAAAGAAAATAAGTTTTAATTATACTTAAAAGAAATAATCAGCTTTATTATAACCATATGTTGTAGAAGCCATGGTAGTGTATATAGCAATAAGCTCTGCACAGATGTTACTGCGTTTTGCCTAATCATGTACTTAATCATACTGGAATGTGGCACAAAACCTTGTTTTGACAATTCCCAATCCCCAGCAGACAATTAATGGTAAAAAGTCAAGGGAACAGAAACTTGGATGCTTGATTTTCTGCAGCATTGACATAGACTCATCTGTACGGTGAGTCTTGTGAACTTATCTTCTAGCATGGAGCAAATATAACGCAAGGTCATGTCATGCACAGTTGCTGCTCCATGAATAAACTCTACAGGTTGGTTGGTATTAGATTTTCTTCAGAAATCATTTTGGATATTACAATATGTGTTAGTTGAAAACATGGCAGCTAGCGGGGTAGGGAGGGTCGTCAGCGCCTGGGACAAAGCAAGTATTTTGCCCTAAAATTAGAACATTAGCACTCCCTCTACAGTCCATTATTGAACCCTTTATCCCCTTGACACATGTATTTTTCAAGAAATAGTGTTATAATTTAAGCTTGTCCTATATTTTATCATTTTAAAGAAAAAAAGTTAAACATTATTATGATATTCTTTTTTTTTACTTTTCATTTTTTATCACATTTTTGGGGATTTTTTTTTACGCAGCTATTTTTTTTTTACCTTGTCCTTACACTAGTCCTAACCCTAGAATGTGTGTAAAAACATAAAATATATTTTAACGTTTTTTTTTTTTTCAGGGGACGCCTCTCCCAGCAATTCTCATTTTCTCCGCTCACAAAATTACATATGAGAGGATATTCACATGTGCAATGCACAGGATTCGATACTGTCTTCATTCATTAGCTGCTCAGCCTGTAATCTCAATCACTGCCTATGCAGAGTGCAACAGTCAACAGTTTGTCAATGGCTGCGGCACTCTGCATAGCAGTGACCGAGATGACAAGGTTCAAAGAGCAGAAGCCAAAGACGAGCTCTTCTCTACTGCTGTGCTAAGAACAGGAACTGGAGGCAGCAACCGAGATTACAAAAACATCCGCTGTCTGCTTCATTAATTCACATCTCTGGCTGTAGAGTAGGCACTCATTGCACTTTTGCAAGAAGAAATGGTGAAGTGGTTATTCCCTAGTGCTGGTCCTCCATACAAATTTAGTAAATGGGGCAAACGCCTCTGTGACTTTCCCCAAGTTGCATTAATAGTTGAAGTTCATGAATATTTATTAGGTGATCCATCCCTGATTCAGCTTCCTAAAGGATTATTCTGCCACTTAAATTTTTTTTAAAAGCTACTTAGAATGATGTAAAATAATGAAGTAAATTGCAAACAACATGCACAGCAAGATGTTTGATGTTCTACCTCACATGCGATGCTGTCATTGATCAGTGTCAGATGCTACATTTACTGTATGGTAGCTCCGTGTAAAGAAGAATAGGAGAAGAAATGGATGATTTCATACTTCCCTGTGTTCATGTACATAAGACGACTCAATGCTTAAAGGGAATCTGTCATGTGAAAAAAAATGCTACTAACCTGTGCAGATATGGGGATAATCTGCATGTTAATAGTGTTTTGAAGCCATACAGCCACCGCACTGAAAGCCCAGCTGTCGGTAAGAAATTAACTTTATTTCTATCGACAGCCTCAGGCTTTCAGTCATAGAGGCACGTCCGACACGGCTTCAGTACATAGTATGCGACGGCTGTAACCATGCCTAGGTACTGACTGACAGCCAGCTCTACAGTGCTTAGTCGGCTGTCAGTCAGTGCTGGAGTGTGGTTACAGACATCGCTCACTATGTACTGAACAATGAATGAAGCCATGCTGGCAGCACCACTATGACTGAAGACCCGAGGCTGTTGGGAGGAATAATTTCCTTCCGGTAGCCCGGCTTTCAGTGCGGTAGCTGTACAGTTTAGAACACTATTAATCCACCTGGCACCCATGGCATGAACAAGCACTCAGTGCACCATTCCGCCCTGTTAACTGCTTTGCCTCACACCTTATCTCTATTTTGATTGACAGTGCGCTCACTTACATAAAGCGAAAACTACCTAAATTGAATGCTCAGTTGTGAGTCAGTGAATGAGCAGGCGTGCGCACATCACTCTTTACTCTCCTCCATGTATGTAGTAAGAGGCCTCAGAAAGAATATGTAGGTACAGTACAGACCAAAAGTTTGGACACACCTTCTCATTTAAACATTTTTATGTATTTTCATGACTATGAAAATTGTACATTCACACTGAAGGCATCAAAACTATGAATTAACACATCTGGAATTATATACTTAACAAAAAAGAGTGAAACAACTGAAAAAATGTCTTATATTCTAGGTTCTTCAAAGAAGCCACCTTTTGCTTTGATGACTGCTTTGCACACTCTTGGCATTCTCTTCATGAGCTTCAAGAGGTAGTCACCGGAAATGGTCTACCAACAATCTTGAAGGAGTTCCCAGAGATGCTTAGCACTTGTTGGCCCTTTTGCCTTCACTCTGCGTTCCAATTCACCAGAAACCATCTCGATTGGGTTCAGGTCTGGTGACTGTGGAGGCCAGGTCATCTGGCGTAGCACCCCATCACTCTCCTTCTTGGTCAAATAGCCCTTACACAGCCTGAAGGTGTGTTTGGGGTCATTGTCCTGTTGAAAAATAAATGATGGTTCAACTAAACGCAAACCGGATGGAATAGCATGCCGCTGCAAGATACTGTGGTAGCCATGCTGGTTCAGTATGCCTTCAATTTTGAATAAATCCCCAACAGTGTCACCAGCAAAGCACCCCCACACCATCACACCTCCTCCTCCATGCTTCACGGAGGGAACCAGGCATGTAGAGTCCATCCGTTCACCTTTTCTGCGTCGCACAAGGACACAGTGGTTGGAATCAAAGATCTCAAATTTGGACTCATCAGACCAAAGCACAGATTTCCACTGGTCTAATATCCATTCCTTGTGTTCTTTAGCCCAAACAAGTCTCTTCTGTTGTTGCCTATCCTTAGCAGTGGTTTCCTAGCAGCTATTTTACCATGAAGGCCTGCTGCACAAAGTCTCCTCTTAACAGTTGTTGAAGAGATGTGTCTGCTGCTAGAACTCTGTCTGGCATTGACCTGGTCTCTAATCTGAGCTGCTGTTAAACTGCGATTTCTGAGGCTGATGACTCGGATAAACTTATCCTCAGAAGCAGAGGTGGCTCTTGGTCTTCCTTTCCTGGGGCGGTCCTCGTGTGTGCCAGTTTCTTTGTAGCGCTTGATGGTTTTTGCAACTGCACTTGGGGACACTTTCAAAGTTTTCCCAATTTTTCACACTGACTGACCTTCATTTCTTAAAGTAATGATGGCCACTCGTTTTTCTTTACTTAGCTGCTTTTTTCTTGCCATAATACAAATTCTAATAGTCTATTCAGTAGGACTATTAGCTGTGTATCCACCAGATTTCTGCACAACACAACTGATGGTCCCAACCCCATTTATAAGGCAAGAAATCCCACTTATTAAACCTGACAGGGCACAACTGTGAAGTGAAAACCATTTCCGGTGACTACCTCTTGAAGCTCATCAAGAGAATGCCAAGAGTGTGCAAAGCAGTCATCAAAGCAAAAGGTGGCTACTTTGAAGAACCTAGAATATAAGTCATATTTTCAGTTGTTTCACACTTTTTTGTTAAGTATATAATTCCACATTTGTTAATTCATAGTTTTGATGCCTTCAGTGTGAATGTACAATTTTCATAGTCATGAAAATACAGAAAATCTTTAAATGAGAAGGTGTGTCCAAACCTTTGTTCTGTACTGTATATATATATATATATATATATGTTTTTTGTGTTTATTTGGCTCACTACTGGTGCATATTGATTTTTGTGAATTCACACCAAAAACAATATTACTACATATAGTATATAATGATATTCTTTGTACAATGTCCCCGTCACGATGTTCTTGTAATGTTACTTATATCTTATAATCGAGCACTTCACTTCCCAATCCTACCAATCCTCATATACTAATGGGTGCCATTTACAGTGCGGCTTATGCCTTTTTATTTACGCACTTCTTGATGCACCTAATTATTTGTTTCACTTGCAATTTTGTGAAGTAATTTACAAAACAATGGGAAAATTTAGTTTTAATCTGCCATGAAATCCATATTGTCATTCAAAACACTTCTGGTCTGAAGTGAGATCTCTCCCTCTGGCAAAAAACAACTCATGATATTAAAATCGTGAACATAAACTAGCCGTAAAGCTCAGCAGACCCTAATATATTTATTTTCAGTCTCATTTAGCACAGGTTGACTTTCATGCAGTTTAAGTGTAAGTGCAGATTGTTTCATGTAGAGAGAGAAATAAACATATGCTGAGGGGTAGGGAACATTTCATGGCGATATGCAACAGCCTGCTGGTCATTAACCTATTCTGTTCCATCAAGGGTAGAAAATGAAGACACAGCAAATAATTAGTGGTCTCCTTGGTAGTGAACTGGTTAGAGAATAGAATAAAAAATGAAAATGCGAGTAAAATCAATTGTTCTGCATCTGCATCTGCAGGAACTTTTATGGAATTGTATAAAGAATCAAATTTTACGTCTTTATGATCCAGCAGGTTGTCTCGGTAGGTATTTGCACATAAGCACCTCTTAGGATTCAAGGACATACTATGTATATATTTCACATGAGGTCATGAAAGACCAGCTAATCAAATGAAGAGCCAGGTGATGTCGGCAGGTAGGAGGCAGTTTGCGGGTCACCCAGGGGTGGATTAAGAGTAGCAAGGGCCCCGGGCAGTTTAGAAGGCGCGGGCCCCGCCCCCCCCCACACACACACCTGAATTATCACGTGACATGTCACATGATCCCCTGTGATAGATCATGTGATAGTTCACGTGAAATTAATTTGGCACAATATTAATTATAATATATTTTTTTAGGCTGTGTGCCCACTATGCGTTTTTTAAGCTTTTCCGCAGCGGCAATTCCGCTGCAGAAACGCTTAAAAAACGCTTGGTAGAAGGCCGGCCATGTTCCCCAATGATAATCCGCATGTGCTGTGCACATGCTGCGGAAATTTCCGCTGCGGATTATCATTGCGGAAAAATCCGCAGCATTACCAATTATTTTGCAGAAGCGCGGCATTTTCGCCGCCATTGGCTTGCATTAGAACGCATGTAATCCGCATCCCTGCATCTGTACATGCGGAATCCATGCGTTTCAATGTACGGATGGTACCCGGGTGTGGAGGACAGGAGACTCTTCTCCGGACCTGGGTACCATAGAACCTGTAAAAAATGAATAAAATAAAAAATAAATATTATACTTACCTTCTGATGGCCCCCGGTGTCTTTATCCGATGCGTCCTGGCTTGCCGGCAGCTCGCGATGGTCTGAAAAGGACCTGCCGTGACGTAATTTAGTCATGTGACGGGTCACGCGACCGCTGACGTCGGCAGGCCATCAGAAGGTAAGTATATATTTTTTATTTTTTACCATTCTTTTACGGTCACACTATATAAATCCATGACGGTTGCATGGATTTATATAGTGTAAGGCTATGTGCCCACGATGCAGAAATGCTCAGGATTTTTTCCTGAGCGTTTCTGCTTCTCCCTGGCAGAAAAAAACGCATGCGGATTGTACATGCGGATTGTACATGCGTTTTCCTGCCAGGGACATGCGGAAATGGAGCGGTTACCCACTGACATTTCCGCATGCGGATTGACAAGTGCTTTCCAAGCGATTAGCATCACTTGGAAAGTGCTTGTGACAACTAGGTCACACTATATAAATCCATGCAAACGGCATGGATTTATATACACTGTATTCCAAATTATTATGCAAATAATATTTTCTCAGATTTTCCCAAATTACCTATATGAATTGCAGTCATTGTAATTTTCCTGTCAAATAACTATTAGAGTACAATTGAAAGGTTTTTGTACAAACTGCCTTTGATAACAGTATATTTTTAAAAAAATAAAACACTCAAACTGCACTCAAAATGCATGTTCCAAATTATTATGCACAGCAGAGTTTTCAACCTTTTCATTTTAATAAAGAACAAAAAAATGGTCATTTTTGAAATTATAAGCATTAGCAGGTTATTACAAACTGAAATCAAACAGTTTTCAACTCAAAACTTTATTCTAGGTGATGTTACATTTGCACATAGGACCCCTTGTTCGAAAGGAGCTTCTGAACTCTCTCGTCCATTGAATTTATCAGGTTTTGGATGGTTTCTGCTTTGATTTTTTTGGATGAGGACAGAATACTCTCCCAGAGCTGTTGCTTAGATGTGAACTGCCTCCCGCCATCATAGACACTCCTTTTGATGATGCTCCAGAGGTTCTCAATGGGGTTGAGGTCAGGGGAGCATGGGTGCCACACCATAAGTTTGTCCCCTTTTATGCCCATAGCAGCCAGAGATGCAGATGTGTTATGTGCAGTATGAGACGGGGCATTATCATGCATGAAAATGATCTTGCTGCGGAATGCACGGTTCTTCTTCTTGAACCATGGAAGGAAGTGCTGTTCAGAAACTCAACATACATTATGGAGTTCATCTTTACCCCTTCAGGGATCCTAAAAGGGCCGACAATCTCTCTCCCCATGATTCCAGCCCAAAACATTACTCCACCTCCTCCTTGTTAGCGCCGTAGCCGTGTTTGCATGGGGTGTCCATCAACCAGCCATCCTCCACTCCATCCATCTGGACCATCGAGATCATTTTATGCATGGAAAATTACAATGACTGCAATTCATATAGGTAATTTGGGAAAATCTGAGAAAATATTATTTGCATAATAATTTGGAACACAGTGTAGTGTGACCCGAGAGACTGGTAAAAATAAAAAAATAAATGTATACTTTCCCTCCGATGGCCCCCGGTGTTCCGCTCACTCCGTTCTCCCTTGCCAGCAACAGTGAATTGAAAGACCTGCCGACGTCAGCGGCACGTGAGCCGTTACATGACTCTGACGTCAGCGCAGGTCCTTCAACTCATTGCAAAATGTCGGAAACCAAGCAGGAGCGCTGCGCGGGCCGACAGAAGGTAAGTATACATTTATTTTTTATTTTATTCTTTTTTTACAGATTTTTTAATGGTACCTGGGTGTGGAGGAGAGTCTCGTCTCATCTACACCCGGGTACCATCCGCACATTAGAACGCTTGGATTACGCATCTACATATACAGTGATGCGTAATCCATGCGGTCTAATGCAAGTCAATGGCGGCGAAGACGCAGCACTTCCGCAAAATTATTGGTAGTGCTGCGTTTTTTTCCGCAATGTTAATCCGCAGCGGAAATTTCCGCAGCATGTGCACAGCACATGCGGATTATCATTGGGGAACATTGCTGCCCTTCTACCATGCGTTTTTAATGCGTTTTTAATGCGTTTCCGCAGCTGCAAAAACGCTGCGGAAACGCATTAAAAACGCATCGGGTGCACACAGCCTAACCAAGTTGTCAAGCACTTTCCAAGTGATGCTAAAATCGCTTGGAATGCGCTTGTCAACTCGCATGCGGAAATGCAAGTGAAGAACGCTTCACATCCGCATGTCCCTGGCAGGAAAACGCATGTACAATCCGCATGTAAAATCTGCATGTACAATCTGCATGTAAAATCCGCATGCATTTTTTCTGCCAGGGAGATGCAGAAACGCTTAAAAAAAATCCGGAACATTTCTGTATCGTGGGCACATAGCCTTACATTAATTGTATGACTCAATATTGAGCACACGTAGCCATCTATACACAGCGGGAGGCTGCACGGTGCCATCTATACACAGCAGGAGGCCGCACGTAGCCATCTATACACAGCGGGAGGCCGCATGTAACCATCTATACACAACGGGAGGCTGCCCGTAGCCATCTATACTCAGCCGGAGGCTGCACGTAGCTATCTATACACAGCAGGAGGCCGCACGGCGCCATCTATACACAGCGGGAGGCCTCACGGCGCCCCCCCAGAGACAGCAGGGGGCCGTACGGTGCCATCTATACTCAGCAGGAGGCCGCACGTAGCCATCTATACACAGCAGGAGGCCGCACGGCGCCATCTATACACAGTAGGAGGCTGCACGGCGCCATCTATACACAGCAGGAGGCTGCACGGCGCCATCTATACACAGCAGGAGGCCGCATGGCGCCATCTATACACAGCAGGAGGCCGCACGGCGCCATCTATATACAGCAGGAGGCCGCACGGCGCCAACTATACACAGCAGGGGGCCGCACGGCGCCAACTATACACAGCAGGGGCCGCACGGCGCCATCTATACTCAGCAGGAGGTCGCACGTAGCCATCTATACACAGCAGGAGGCCGCACGTAGCCATCTATACACAGAAGGGGGCCTCACGGCACCATCTATACACAGCAGGAGGCCGCACGGTGCCATCTATACACAGCAGGAGGCCGCACGGCGCCATCTATACACAGCAGGGGGGTGCACGGTGCCATCTATACACAGCGGGAGGCCTCACGGCGCTATATACACACAGCCAGAGGCCGCACGGCGCCATCTATACATAGTGGGAGGCCGCACGGCGCCCCCCCTAGAGACAGAAGGAGGCCGCACGGCGCCAACTATACTCAGCAGGAGGCCGCACGCAGTCACGCATGCAGTTATGCACACACACAAACATATACAGACATATATATACACGCATAAACACATTTGAAGCACAAAAGTACATATAAACAGACATCACACAATGATATCTGCCTGCACACACACACACACACACACACATACATACATACATACATACATACACACATACATACATACACACACAGACTCACCATCCCCCGGCTCCATTCCTCCTGCCTGCTCTGACTTCTCCGTTGCAGCAGAGCAGGCCGGGTGCGCACTGCGTGACATCACAGCTAGGAGACACGGCCGCGCACAGGGCCGTGTCTCCTAGCAGTGACGTGGCCGGGCCAGCACAGAGAAGTTAACTGCTGCAGTGCTGGCCCGGCCGATGAAGAAGTAGCGGCAGCCGCTGCTGGGGGAGCGGTCCGGGGCCCCCCCTCCCGCCACTGCTAACGGTATGTGCCGCGGCAGCCCGCACATATAATGAGGGCAATCCGGCATTAGACACCCCACCCGGAGCCGCGGGCCCCCTGCAGGCTCGGGGCCCCGGGCGGTAGCCCGGATTGCCCTCATTATAATCCACCTGTGGGGTCACCCATTCAGCTGGGACAAAATACAGAAGTGGTCACTAGACCAAGGTCCTTTGGATCAATTTGCTCATCTCTAATAGGTACACATCATCACGTTGTAAGGGAATCTTTAACCTGTTTTTTTCTGCATGGGCCTTTGGGTTGCATCCACAGAGTAGCTGCTGATTTTGTTTGAAGGGCTCCCATTCAGCAGCCATGGAATACTGTAGTGGTCACTAAACCAGGGTCCTTTGAATTGATTTGCTCATCTCTAATATGTACACATGATGATATTGTCAGAGGATCCTTTAACCTCTGTTTTTCTCTGCATAGGTTCTTGGGTTGCAACTATACAGTAGCTGCTGATCGGTGGAGTGAACAGAGGGATTAAACCTAATAAGTTGAGTTGAAACCAGAGAGGCAAGGACACAGATGATTTAAATAGAGCACCAAGAAAGTCTATTGGCCACTCTATCTGTTCCTTGAATCTCGAAACATCAGAAGCAGTTGATTCATCACCAGTTATGAGACTTCCATTATCAAACAAGAAAGGCATAGCTGTATATTGTATGTACAGGTGCTTCTCACAAAATAAGAATATCATCAAAAAGTTAATTTATTTCAGTTCTTCAATACAAAAAGTGAAACTCCTATATTATATAGAGTCATTACAAACAGAGTGATCTATTTCAAGTGTTTATTTCTGTTAATGCTGATGATTATGGCTTACAGCCAATGAAAACACAAAAGTCATTATCTCAATAAATTAGAATACTTTATAACTACAGTACATCTTGAAATTTTTTTTAAAATTCGAAATGTTGGCCTACTGAAATGTATGTTCAGTAAATGCACTCAATACTTGGTCGGGGCTCCTTTTGTATTAATTACTGCATCAATGCAGCGTGCCATGGAGGCGATCTGCCTGTGGCACTGCTGAGGTCTTATGGAAGTCCAGGTTGCTTTGATAGCAGCCTTCAGCTTGTCTGCATTGTTGGGTCTGGTGTCTCTCATCTGCCTCTTCACAATAGATTGTCTATGGGGTTAAGGTCAGGCGAGTTTGCTGGCCAATCCAGCACAGTGATACTGTTGTTTTTAAACCAGGTATTGGTACTTTTGGCAGTGTGGACAGGTGCCAAGTCCTGCTGGAGAATGAAATTTCCATCTCCAAAAAGCTTGTCGGCAGAGGGAAGCATGAACTGCTCTAAAATTTCCTGGTAGACGGCTTCGCTGACATTGGTCTTGATAGAACACAGAGGACCTACAACAGCAGATGACATGGCTCCCCAAACCATCAATGATTTTGGAAACTTCACACTAGACCTCAAGCAGCTTGGATTGTGTGCCTCTCCACTTTTCCTCCAGACTCTGGGACCTTGATTTCCAAATAAAATGCAACATTTACTTTGCATTTACTTTGTGTGTCAATCACCCCCTTCTGGACATCTGTCAAGTCAGCTGTCTTCCCCTTGGTTGTGGAGCCTACTTAAACAGACTAAGGGACCTTTTTAAATGCTTAGGAAGCCGTTGCAGGTGTTTTTTAATTATTCAAATTTACTGAGATAACGACTTTTGTGTTTTCATTGGCTGTAAGCCATAATCATCAACATTAACATAAATAAACACTTGAAATAGATCACTCTGTTTGTAATGACTCTATATAATATGAATTTCACTTTTTGTATTGAAGAACTGAAATAAATTAAATTTTTGATGATATTCTAATTTAGTGAGATGCACCTGTATATGTGTGTATATATTTGTGTGTGTATGTATATATACAGTTAGGTCCATATATATTGGAACAGAGACAACATTTTTCTCATTTTGGTTCTAGACATTACCACAATGAATTTTAAACAAAACAATTCAGATGCAGTTGAAGTTCAAACTTTCAGCTTTCATTTGAGGGTATCCACATTAAAATTGAATGAAGGGTTTAGGGGTTTCAGCTCCTTAACATGTGCCACCCTGTTTTTAAAGGGACCAAAAGTAATTGGACAGATTAAATAATTGTAAATAAAATGTTCATTTCTAGTACTTGGTTGAAAACCCTTTGTTGGCAATGACTGCCTGAAGTCTTGAACTCATGGACATCACCAGACGCTGTGTTTCCTCCTTTTTGATGCTCTGCCAGGCCTTCACAGCGGTGGTTTTCAGTTGCTGTTTGTGGGCCTTTCTGTCTGAAGTTTAGTCTTTAACAGGTGAAATGCATGCTCAATTGGGTTGAGATCAGGTGACTGACTTGGCCATTCAAGAATATTCCACTTCTTTGCTTTAATAAACTCCTGGGTTGCTTTGGCTTTATGTTTTGGGTCATTGTCCATCTGTAGTATGAAACGACGACCAATCTATTTGGCTGCATTTGGCTGGATCTGAGCACACAGTATGGCTCTGAATACATCAGAATTCAATCGGCTGCTTCTGTCCTGTGTCACATCATCAATAAACACTAGTGACCCAGTGCCACTGGAGGCCATGCATGCCCAAGCCATCACACTGCCTCCGCCGTGCTTTACAGATGATGTGGCATGCTTTGGATCGTGAGCTGTACCACGCCTTCGCCATACTTTTCTCTTTCCATCATTCTGGTAGAGGTTGATCTTGGTTACATCTGTCCAAAGAATGTTCTTCCAGAACTGTGCTGGCTTTTTTAGATGTTTTTTAGCAAAGTCCCGTCTAGCCTTTTTATTCTTGATGCTTATGAGTGGCTTGCACCGTGCAGTGAACCCTCTGTATTTACTTTCATGCAGTCTTCTCTTTATGGTACATTTGGATATTGATATGCCTACCTCCTGGAGAGTGTTGTTCACTTGGTTGGCTGTTGTGAAGGGGTTTCTCTTCACTATGGAGATTATTCTGCGATCAACCACCACTGTTGTCTTCCGTGGGCGCCCAGGTCTTTTTACATTGATGAGTTCACCAGTGCTTTCTTTCTCAGGATGTACCAAACTGCAGATTTTGCCACTCCTAATATTGTAGCAATTTCTCGGATGGGTTTTTTCTGTTTTTGCAGCTTAAGGATGGCTTGTTTCACCCACATGGAGAGCTCCTTTGACCACATGTTTACTTCACAGCAAAACCTTCCAAATGCAAGCACCACACCTCAAATCAACTCCAGGCCTTTTATCTGCTTAATTGAGAATGACATAACGAAGGGATTGCCCACACCTGTCCATGAAATAGCCTTGGAGTCAATCGTCCAATTACTTTTGGTCCCTTTAAAAACAGGGTGGCACATGTTAAGGAGCTGAAACTCCTAAACCCTTCATCCAATTTTAATGTGGATACCCTCAAATGAAAGCTGAAAGTCTGAACTTCATCTGCATCTGAATTGTTTTGTTTAAAATTCATTGTGGTAATGTCTAGAACCACAATTAGAAAAATGTTGTCTCTGTCCAAATATATATGGACCTAACTGTATATGTATATATATACAGAGTGGTCCAAAAGTAGGTGGCCAGAAAATAATAACATTTGTTTTGATTTATATATAAAATTATATTTACTAACACAAGCATCACATTGACAATTAAATTTTATTCTGAACAATAATACAAAAGACCTTAAATTTTATCAACACAGGTGCACAAACTGTTTTACATTACAATTTGCACAGCTTTGAAGTCTGCCTCTTACGCCTCGACAAACTTTTTTGCACAAGTCTCTTTGAGTATTAATTTCTTGAAATGCATCTCTTGTGTAATTTTTAAAATCACTGACACTTTTTGGTTTTCGACTATAAACTTTGTCCTT
Source organism: Phyllobates terribilis (assembly GCF_046119375.1). Taxonomy (NCBI): domain Eukaryota; kingdom Metazoa; phylum Chordata; class Amphibia; order Anura; family Dendrobatidae; genus Phyllobates; species Phyllobates terribilis. Next base: position 890,911,477 of record NW_027362762.1, on the reverse strand, counting down.
GAGTACTCCCCAAAAGAAAAATCCATTGGGGTCAAGTCTGGTGAACGTGCCGGCCAATCAAGTGGGCCTCTTCGGCTAATCCATTTATTAGGAAATGTTTCATCAAGATACTCACAAACTACTCTTGAATAATGTGGAGGGGCCCCATCTTGTTGGAAATAAAGGTAATTTGAATTAGGCTGTTGCTGTAACTGGGGAACAACTTGATTCATTAGAATTTCGAGATACTTACCTCCTGTGACTGTTCCATCAAAAAATATTGGTCCTAAAGCACCAAAACTTGAAATACCACCCCAAACATTGACACTAGGCTCATTTAGTTGTTGCTCTAATGTTAAATGCATGTTCTCATTATACCAGTAAATACAATTATGTCTGTTAATATGGCCAGATAATTTGAAAGAAGCTTCATCACTGCACATAATGTTATCTAAAATTACTGGATTTTCTTCAATTTCGTTAGCATTAATCTCACTAAATTGCAGCCGCCTGTCTGGATCATCCTCTAATAAACCATGAATTAGATGTGGATGATAAGCTTTCCACCCAATAGATTTCAGGATTTGCATGATAGAAGCTCGTGAAATTCCCAATTCCAAAGAGGCTCTTCTGGTGGACTTGTGAGGAATGAAAAGTGGAATCTGATTGGTTGCTAAGGGCAGCTGAGCCAGTTTCACTTTACACCATGTTTGATAAATCTCCCCCTTCATAACCTTATTACACTTTCTGTCCACCTACTTTTGGACCACCCTGTATATACAGTGGGTACGGAAAGTATTTAGACCCCTTTAAATATTTCACTCTTTGCTTCATTGCAGCCATTTGGTGAATTATAAAAAGTTCATTTTTTTTCTCATTAATGTACACTCTGTACCCCATCGTGACTGAAAAAAAACAGAAATGTAGAAATTTTTGCAAACTTATTAAAAAAGAAAAACTGTAATATCATACGATCATAAGTACCCTTTGCTCAGTATTGAGTAGAAGCACCCTTTTGAGCTAGTACAGCCATGAGTCTTCTTGGGAATGATGCAACAAGTTTTTCACACATGGATTTGGGGATCCTCTTCCATTTTTCCTTGCAGATCATCTCCAGTTCTGTCAGGTTTGATGTTGAACGTTGGTGGACAGCCATTTTCAGGTCTCTCCAGAGATGCTCAATTGGATTTAGGTCAGGGAACTGGCTGGGCCAGTCAAGAATGGTCACAGAGTTGTTCTGAAGCCACTCCTTTGTTATTTTGTTATTTTAGCTGTGTGCTTAGGGTCATTGACTTGTTGGAAGGTGAACCTTCGGCCAAGTCTGAGGTCCAGAGCACTCTGGAAGAGGTTTTCATCCAGGATATCTCTGTACTTGGCCGCATTCATGTTTCCTTCAATTGCAAACAGTTGTCCTGTCCCTGCAGCTGAAAAACACCCCCATAGCATGATGCTGCCACCATCATGTTTCACTGTTGGGATTGTATTGGGCAGGTGATGAGCATTGTCTGGTTTTCTCCAAACATACCGCTTAGAATTATCACCAAAAAGTTCTATCTTTCTCTCATCAGACCAGAGAATCTTATTTCTCATAGTCTGGGAGTCCTTCATGTGTTTTTGTGCAAACTCTATGCGGGCTTTCATGTGTCTTGCACTGAGGAGAGGCTTCCGTCGGGCTACTCTGCCATAAAGGCCTGACTGGTGGAGGGCTGCAATGAGAGATGACTTTGTGGAACTTTCTCCCATCTCCCTACTGCATTTCTGGAGCTCAGCCACAGTGATCTTGGGGTTCTTCTTTACCTCTCTCACCAAGGCTCTTCTCCCACGATTGCTCAGGTTGGCTGGATGGCCAGGTCTAGGAAGACTTCTGGTGGTCCCAAACTTTTTCCATTTAAGGATTATGGAGGCCACTGTGCTCTTAGGAACCTGGAGTAATGCAGAAATTCTTTTGTAACCTTGGCCAGATCTGTGCCTTGCCACAATTCTGTCTCTAGCTCCTTGGGCAGTTCCTTTGAGCTCATGATTCTCATTTGATCTAACATGCACTGTGAGCTGTGAGGTCTTATATACACAGGTGTGTGCCTTTCCAAATCAAGTCCTACCAGTTTAATTAAACACAGCTGGACTCCAATGAAGGAGTAGAACCATCTCACGGAGGATTACAAGGAATGGATAGCATGTGACTTAAATATGAGTGTCTGAGCAAAGGGTCTGAATACTTATGACCATGTGATATTTCAGTTTTTCTTTTTTAATAAATTTGCAAAAATTTCTACATTTCTGTTTTTTTTTCAGTCAAGATGGGGTGCAGAGTGCACATTAAAGGGAAAAAATGAACTTTCTAGAATTTACCAAATGGCTGCAATGAAACAAAGAGTGAAAAATGTAAAGGGATCAGAATACTTTCCGTACCCACACCATATACACACCGTATTTTTCGGACTATAAGACGCACCGGACCATAAGACGCACCCCAAATTTTGGGATGGAAAAAAGAAAAAAATATATTTTTTATAAGATGGGGGTCGGTCTTATAGTCTGAATAGGTATCTTACCTGGGGGGCATTGGAGTGAGGGTCACAGGAGGCAGGGTCCTTCAGGAAGCCGGCGGAAGTGGGGCCTGGGCCTGTGTGTGGTGGGGCCTGGGCCTGTGCTGGGGCATGTGCTGGGGCAGGAGCCTGACTGGGGCCTGGCTGGGGACTGTGGTCCGGATGGGACCGGGTCCGGGTCCTGGGCCTGTGAGCGGTGTGTGCTGCTGTCCAGTGGCTGCGGCTGTGCAGCGGTGCAGTAGAGCGGTAGTGGGTGCTGTGGTGCTGTTTTCTGGTGGCAGCGGCCATCTTCATGAAGCTGTGATCCACAGAAAAATGGCCACCTGAGCTCCCAGACTGCGCATGTGCCGGCTCGGGCGGCCATTTTCCTGTAGATCACTGTTCACCCACCGCCGCTCTGCCTCGCCGCCGCAGCGCTGCACATCCACTCTGCCTCACCGCACAGCCGTTCTGCCTCGCCGCTGCACCCACCGCTGCTCTGCTGCATCGGCCCTGCCACCGCACCCAACACTGCAAGTATGTGGTAAGGTTCGGACCATAAGACGCACCCCCCATTTTCCTCCTAAATTTGGGGGGGAAAAAGTGCATCTTATGGTCAAAAAAATATGGTATATATATATCTAAATATATCTAAATACAGTCATATGAAAAAATTTGGGCACCCCTATTAATCTTAAGCTTAATGTTTTATAAAAATTGGTGTTTTTGCAACCGCTATTTCAGTTTGATATATGTAATAACTGTTGGACACAGTAATGTTTCTGCCTTGAAATGAGGTTTATTGTACTAACAGAAAATGTGCAATCTGCATTCAAACAAAATTTGACAGGTGCATAAGTATGGGCACCTCACCAGAAAAGTGACATTAATATTTAGTAGATCCTCCTTTTGCAAAAATAACAGCCTCTAGTCGCTTCCTGTAGCTTTTAATGAGTTCCTGGATCCTGGATGAAGGTATTTTTGACCATTCCTCTTTACCAAACAATTCCAGTTCAGTAAAGTTTGATGGTCGCCGAGCATGGACAGCCCTCTTCAAATGATCCCACAGATGTTCAATGATATTCAGGTCTGGAGACTGGGATGGCCATTCCAGAACATTGTAATTGTTCCTCTGCATGAATGCCTGAGTAGATTTGGAGCGGTGTTTTGGATCATTGTCTTGCTGAAAGATCCATCCCCTGCGTAACATTAACTTTATCACTGATTCTTGAATATTATTGTCAAGAATCTGCAGATACTGAGTGGAATCCATGCATCCCTCAACTTTAACAAAATTCCCGGTGCCGTCATTGGCCACACAGCCCCAAAGCATGATGGAACCAAATTTTACTGTGGGTAGCAAGTGTTTTTCTTGGAATGCTGTGTTTTTTTGCCGCCATGCATAACGCCTTTTTGTATGACCAAACAACTCAATCTTGGTTTCATCAGTCCACAGGACCTTCTTCCAAAATGAAATTGGCATCTCCAAATGGGCTTTTGCATACCTCAGCCGACTCTGTTTGTGGCGTGCTTGCAGAAACGGCTTCTTTCGCATCACTCTTCCATACATCTTCTAATTGTGCAAAGTGCGTTGTATAGTTGACCGATGCACAGTGACACCATCTGCAGCAAGTTGATGCTGCAGCTCTCTGGAGGTGGTCTGAGGATTGTCCTTGACTGATCTCATCATTCTTCTTCTCCGCCTTTCTGATGTTTTTCTTGGCCTGCCACTTCTGGCCTTAACAAGAACTGTCCCTGTGTTCTTCCATTTCATTACTATGTTCCTCACAGTGGAAACTGACAGGTTAAATCTCTGATACAGCTTTTTGTATCCTTCCCCTGAACAACTGTGTTGAATAATCTTTGTTTTCAGATCATTTGACAGTTGTTTTGAGGAGCCCATGATGCCACTCTTCAGAGGAGATTCAAACAGGAGAACAACTTGCAAGGGGCCACTTAAGTAGCTTTTCTCATGATTGCATACACCTGGCTATGAAGTTCAAAGCTCAATGAAGTTACGAAACCAAAAAAAGTGCTTTAGTAAGTCAGTAAAAAGTAGGTAGGAGTATTTAAAACAAGAAAATGATAAGGGTGCCCATACTTATGCACCTGACAAATTTTGTTTGAATGCAGATTGCACATTTTCTGTTAGTACAATAAACCTCATTTCAAGGCAGAAACATTACTGTGTCCAACAGTTATTACATATATCAAACTGAAATAGCTGTTGCAAAAACACCAATTTTTATAACACATTAAGCTTAAGATTAATAGGGGTGCCCAAACTTTTTCATATAACTGTATATATATATATATATATATATATATATATATATATATATACTGTAAGGTAACGCTATTCATCACGCTGGGGGCACTCGCTTCATCGGGTCAATCAAAGCACACATGCAACATTTTTTCTGGTAATTCACAGTACTGCAGTTTATTACATCTCATAAACCGCTCATAGCATAGTCCATCTCAGTAGCTCGCCGACATGTTACACATAATATCCCAGAGCCTTTCTAGTGACAGACATGCCCACTTGGCTCCAAATACAGCCTTCAGCAAGGTAACAATATCAATGTCCACATCAAACAGCGTTTTTACCTTTGCCGGGTCGTAGCTGCTTCAGTCAGCTCGATTCTGACACAGCTGTGGCTTTAAGGCTTCCCAGATGGGGCCTCCAGGCCATGTACCTTCAATGACTACTGGTATCTCAAACACAGGGGGATCCAGCCTCAGCCTTCCAGGCTAGTGGAGTCCCACACAGGGACCAGGCCTCTCGCCCTCCAAGGCTACTGGTATCCTACACACAGGGGGATCCAGCCTCTGCCTTCCAGGCTAGTGGAGTCCCACACAGGGACCAGGCCTCTCACTCTCCAAGGCTACTGGTATCCTACACACAGGGGGATCCAGCCTCTACCTTCCAGGCTTCACCATTCCTCTCTTTCTAGGCCTCACCAGGCCACTCTTTTTCTCCCTGTTTCAAAACTACCAGGGTTTATATATTCTTTTGTGCACATGATGTCACAGTCACGTGATCAGTCACCTGAGGGGGAGGTAAATGGTCAGCTAGAGCACACCCCCTGGACATTCCAGCAATGCAGCAAGCCGCTGCATTACATATCCCCCCCTTCTGTTCAAACTTGTGGGTTTGAACACATAGCATACACAATCACATTATAACCCACGGTTCACACAGAGACCATGTACTTGACAATTGAGCTGCTCAGCCCCTGGAACATTAGTCATCAACATTATCCCATTCCTTAGGTACCTACCATGTGTCATTGTCACTAACTTCGTCAAGTTACATTTCCGAGTAGTAACCTTGTCAGACCTCCCCCGCTCCCAGCAGTCAGTCGTAACCTTGTCAGACCTCTCACTACCTCTAAACCCATGCCCACTATCCTAAGGACATCTTGAAAGGTCTCTAACTTCTACTGTAGCCGTCCTATTATTTGAAGGGCCCTTTATCTGTCTGGTCTCACAATTTATAGATGCCTGCCATCTTCTGCTGCTCAGATGATGCTGTCTTTCCATTCGCAGTCTGGCGAGATTCAACTGATCTACCTCTCGCAGGTAGGTCACTCGGTACTCCATCAGAATGCGTATATATGCAAGATGTTCTTCCTTTCCAACAGCGGAGAATGACACCATGCCGTCTTCATCTGGTATCCAGTCCTGATGATCACGTGGACTGCTTACTTTCATCACACCAGACATCTTTACAATCATTTGCATGGCTTGGCCATTTCTCCCAATGAGCTTTCTTACCAGAACATGAGGCACCCAGATGATTTCTTCCCACAGACTTTGAGCTTTTCTCATAAGCTCCAGTTGTCTAATGGCTTTTTCCGCCTTCAATCGGACAAACCGCTTCGTGCGAATACATCGCCAGTGCATGTCACTTAAGATAGCCACCCTCTTCACTTTGACTTTGGTTGTGGACAGGACCACAAGCTGTTTAGCTTCTGAGGTCGAGTACACCTTACAGGCTCCCACGGCCTTCTTGAACTATTCATGCACTGACTCTCTGGTGCATTCTTCTCTCAAATCTTCAGGTACATCTATGAGACACTTGTACCGAGACGTTTCTGTCTCACCAGTGGTCTCCAAATGATCATCTGGCTCAGGTTTCAGGGACAACTGACTTTCAGCTTCTTCACCCTGTATGCTTCCCCTGAGCAGACTCACAGCTATGAACTCAAAAATTCTCATCTTGACCACCCCCATTTCATACTTATTTTCTTTCAACACTTTCTCAGCTCTCCTCAGGTCCAACCTCTCATGGCCCAAAGGACTGAGCGCAACTTGTTTGCCCTTCTCCATCTCCAAGGAGGCCTCGTTCACTGATTGGTACTTTGCCAGGCGACCTTAGAGCTCGACAACTTCTTTCTCTAGCTCAACTATTCGCCACTCAGCAGCCCATCTCTGAAGATCTTCCGGCTTCAACTGCTCCTTTATCAGCAGAATTTTCTCAGAGCTCTCTGTCTCCAATGCGCCCACTCGGCTCTCGACAGCCAGTCTTTCAAACTTCTCTTGCTTCAAATCTTCTTGTAGCGTCTCCTTGAGCTCCTTGATCTCGGCTCTTACATCCACCGAATCATTCAAGCTCGCATTATCCGAAGAGGCATTTGCTTCATACCTCTCTTCTCCGATGGACTCCTCCATACTGCAGATTCTATCCTTAAGGCAAATCTCTGCCCTCTGGAGATCACCACAGAATGTCTGCAGCTCCTTCACCTGAGCTTCCAGACCTGGGATCTTTCTGCGGAGATCATCATTCTCATCATGGGTGTCCTGTAGAGTAGTCTCAATCACTTGGCGCATGTGCTCTGCATCAGTTTTATCATCCTCTAGTTTTTCCTTAACCTTGAGGAGTCTCTCTTGATTTGTTGCAGTTACCTATTGAACTTTTCATGCCTCTTTTCTGCCTCACGGTCGTGACCAGACACTTCATCTTTTATTGCCTCTTTCAGGGCAGATAGCTCCCGGTCTCGCTGGTACAGAGAGTCCACCAGCCACTCCTTCTCCTGCATTAGAGGTTTTACTTGACCCTGGAATTGCTGCAGCTCCCTCATGAGTTCACCATACTCCTTCTTGGAGTCACACAGCTCCCAGTTGAACTGTTCGCGCAGTCGTTTCAGGTTTTGGTCACATCCAGATACTTCATCCTGCAGCGCCCCTTTTAAGGCAGACAGCTCCCTATTAGTGTTGAGCGAGCACTAAAATGCTCGGGTGCTCGAAGCTCGGGCCGAGCTCGCCGTGATACTCGGGTGCTCGACCCGAGCAACGAGACCAATGTTAGGGAACAGCATGGGGAAGACCCCTGGAAGCATCTCTGACTCCCTGGTCACTGTCTAAAAGTGTGCCCATCATAAGTGATCCTTGCCGCATCAGAAGATGCAGACTTGCAACTATCCCCATGCAAGTTCTAGTTCCAGGGCAGTGTTCAATTGTACCTCCCCCATTCCTTGCAATACAAGAACAAGTATGCAGCCTGCCACCCACCCACCTCCAGGCTGCAATACCATACTGCTTGCTTGCTTGAACTTGAAATTGGGCCTTTTAGGCATGTGGAGGCGGAATCTGGCCACCACGTCATGGCTGTGTTGGTGGCCTGGAATCCATACTCAGTCCCCAGCCGCCCGGCGGCCGGGTGTCCATACTCGGTCCCCAGCTGCCCCGTGGCCGGGTGTCCACACACGGTCGCCAGCCGCCTGGGGGCAGCCGGGTGTCCATAAACGGTCCCCAGCCGCCATTATTTCTCCTTGGAACATCCCCCCACACACTTTTCTTAGCCCGGCCTGCTTTAGGCAGCATTGGACGAGCCCACCAGAGAACCAGACTCCTCCGGTGGGCCCTGACTTCTCCATCGGTGGAGTTGAGAGTGCCAAGGTGAGGAGCATGATGATGATTACAGAAGTTAGCATCTGCTATGTTTTCTTTTAATGCAAGTGTAAGTTTACAGCCTGCCACCCACCCACCCCCAGACTGCAATTCCATACTGCTAGCTTGCACTTGAAATGGGGCCTTTTAGTTTGGAGGAGGCCGAAGCTGGCCACTACCTCATGGCTGCTTCGGCAGCGAGGTATTCATACTCAGTCCCCAGCCGCCCCTATTTGTCCTGGTGTGCCTTATACATAAGATTAAGCACGTATACCAAAACATTACCTGTGCCCTCCCCAGTGCATTTAGTGGGAACGAGAGCCTATTCCGCTGTAGTGTGTACATGCCAAACCCCTGTTCATGGTACTTGCGAAGATGCCTCCCACTTTGCACCTGTCGTTGCAGACTTGCAACTATCCCCATTCAAGTCCTTGTCCCAGGGCAGTGTTCAATTGTACTTCTCCCATTCCTTGCAATGCAAGCGCAAGTATGCAGCCTGCCACCCACCCACCCCCAGGCTGCAATACCATACTGCTTGCTTGCACTTTAAATTGGGCCTTTCAGGCATGTGGAGGCGGAATCTGGCCACCACGCCATGGCTGTGTCAGCGGCCTGGTATCCATACTCAGTCCCCAGCCGCCTGGTGGCCGGGTGTCCCCGCTTGCTCCCCAGCCTCCAGGGGGTGGCTGGGTGTCCATACTCGGTCCCCAGCCACCCCTATTTGTCCCGGTAGCCTTTCCCACACTTTTCTTAGCCTGGCCTGCTTTAGGGCAGCATTGGCCGAGCCCACAGGACTATCAGACTCCTCCGGTGGGCCCTGGCTCCTCCATCAGGGGAGTTGAGAGTGCCAAGGTGAGGAGCATGATGAGGATGATAGAAGTTAGCATCTGCTTTGTTTTGTTGTAATGCAAGCGCATGTATGTAGTAGCGGCTAGGCCTGAGGTGGTCAGCGTTTTGGCGCTTATCCTACCTCCTCCGAGAATTGCTGGATGTTTTCCTGCTACTTTCCAAGTTCTATGACTCCCGTTTAAACAAAGCTTCAGGTGATAAATGATGGATGAGGTAGTGGCAAAGGAGAAAGAGCAGGAGGAACAGGGACCATTCACATCAATATCAGGCCAGTCAACCAGATATGTCTTGTAGGATATGTTTCTGTAACAAAAGGAGCGGTTCGGCTACACAGTTATAGGGCATACAGTGAGTGCAATGCCTACCAAAAATTTCGAGGCACTCCAATGCCCCTTGGAAATGACATGGAGGTCAGAGGGCGTTAACTAAACCTTTTTTTCCATTTATAGCAACTAGGTCTCCTGTGCACTGTTGGCCTAAGCAGTGAATGGAAGGCTTTCCAAAAATTATGAGGAACTGCAATGCCCCTTACAAGAGCCATGTGTGGCACCCCAGGGGTCTGGTCACCACAGTAATAGAGATATTACGTCGGAGAGCAAGTGGGAGGTTTCCTGGTCAGGATCCCTTAAACATGCAACATCCTCCTGCCCCAGTCCTGGGAGGGGAGAACAGTCAGAGTCAGAGTGAGAGCAAGGGAAAGTAACAGCAAGGAGCTCTGTAGGAGCTAGGAGCTAAAGACCAGGGGCTGGAAGCTGAGCAGAGCTCGCCCTGGCAGAAGACAATAGGAATCGGAGACAGGAGTCCGAGGCTGTGAGGACTTATATATTCAGCAGCAGAAACCAGCCGGCAGGGGATTTCAGGTCCTCTGGCCATAGAAGCCCAGAGGCTCAGTCACAAGCAAGGGACCAGCACCGCCGTCGTGGAGCGGAGGCTAACAGAAGGCCCCAAGTCACCAGCCATACGGGTGAGCACTACACTGTACACTCAGGGACGTGGGTTACTTCTACCCGCTTACAGCAAGGTAGCCAGGAAGAGTGCAGACAGATGGGGAGGCCTACAACTCCACCTGGCCAGGGGAACTCCTGCTTGCTCACAGACTGACCAGGCCTCTTATGCTAGCCAGTACTCCCGGAAGTGTCTACCTTATAATCATCAGTAAAGACCCTGAACTGCACTGCAAAGACTCTGAGTCGTTCCTGCTGCGCTCGTGCACCATCACCCCCATCATCCACACTCACTGCCCTGAGGCCATACTCCTCCCATGGGGAGATATCCCATTCTCTGCTGCGCACACAACACCAGCCTCAGCGGTCTGCCTCGCAGCGGTAGTACTCCCTGACCACAATCCACGGGTGGCGCAGTCGGACAATTAACCGGAAAACCTAAGAAAGACTGCCACTGGTTTGACCAGCCTGAGCCACGGGACCGGGTCACCGCCACGGAGACTACAGACCCCAGAGACCCAGCACCGAGTATCCCACACACGTGTACACACGGCCCAGGGGGCGCGTCACATGCAGTACAGCATTTTACAAACATAAGTCCCATTATTGGGGAGTGGGTCTCCCATAGTATTTGCTTATGCCTTGCAAGCAAAAGCTGCGAAAAATTAGGACGGAGCAACTTGCAATGCCCCTTACAAGAGCCATGCAGTACAGCATATTACAAACATAAGTCCCATTATTGGGGAGTGGGTCTCCCATAGTATTTGCTTATGCCTTGCAAGCAAAAGCTGCCAAAAATTAGGACGGAGCAACTTGCAATGCCCCTTACAAGAGCCATGCAGTACAGCATATTACAAACATAAGTCCCCTTATTGGGGAGTGGGTCTCCCATAGTATTTGCTTATGCCTTGCAAGCAAAAGCTGCCAAAAATAAGGACGGAGCAACTTGCAATGCCCCTTACAAGAGCCATGTAGTACAGCATATTACAAACATAAGTCCCATTATTGGGGAGTGGGTCTCCCATAGTATTTGCTTATGCTTTCCAAGCAAAAGCTGCCAAAAATTAAGACGGAGCAGCTTGCAATGCCTCTTACAAGAGCCATGCAGTACAGCATATTACAAACATAAGTCCCATTATTGGGGAGTGGGTGTCCCATAGTATTTGCTTATGCCTTGCAAGCAAAAGCTGCCAAAAATTAGGACGGAGCAACTTGCAATGCCCCTTACAAGAGCCATGCAGTACAGCATATTACAAACATAAGTCCCATTATTGGGGAGTGGGTGTCCCATAGTATTTGCTTATGCCTTGCAAGCAAAAGCTGCCAAAAATAAGGACGGAGGAACTTGCAATGCTGGCACCCTGGTGGTATAGTGGTGGTGGAGGCTGAGGATAAGGAGAAGAAGATAAAACAGCCGAAACGAGGAAGCGTATACCCATGTGTGGGTGTGAAGCGGTGCATGTGAATACACCTCCCGAAATAACACAGTGGATTTGACTTTATGTTACTCTGCTGTCATTTGGTGGTGATGAGAAGTCTGGCCCAATCCAGCCCTTGTTCATTTTGATAAGGGTCAGCTTGTCAGCATTGTCAGTTGACAGGCGAGTGCGCTTATCAGTTATAATTCCCCCAGGGGCACTAAAAACACGCTCCGATAACACGCTAGCGGCAGGGCAGGCCAGGACCTCCAAGGCGTACAGAGCGAGTTCATTCTAAGTGTCCAGCTTGGATACCCAATAATTAAAAGGCACAGAGGAATCACGGAGGACGCTGGTACGGTCGGCAAGGTACTCCCTCACCATCTTTTGAAACTTTCCACTCCTTGTGAGAGTACCCCGCGCCTCAGGGCCTGTAAGCTGGGCGGGTGTCAGAAAACTGTCCCAGAACGTTGACAGTGTTCCCCTGCCTCTGCTGGATTGGAGTTGCATCTCTCTTGCCTGTACGCCTTGGTTGGGCAACGAACTGTGACCTCTGCCGCTAGCGTGTTCAGATGGGAATTTTTTTAAGAGTTCTGCAGCAAGGGCCTTCTGGTACTGCCCCATTTTTGTAGACCTCTCCACCTCAGGAATAAGAGAGTGAAAGTTCTCCTTGTAACGGGGGTCTATAAGTGTCACCAACCAGTAATGACTGTCACCCAACATTATGACAACGCGAGGGTCACGGTTAAGGCAGCGTAACATAAAGTCAGCCATGCGTGCCAGACTGGTAACGGGCAAGATTTCCGAGTCCTCACCAAGATGACGACTGACCATGCTCTCCTCCTCCTCCTCTTCCTCCTCCTCCCTGTCCTCGGGCCACCCACGCTGAACCGACGGTATGACACTTGTACAGGTACTACCGTCTACAACGCATGATAGCAGCTCCTGTTCTTCCTCCTCCTCCTCCTCATCCTCCTCCTCTCCCTCATTGTCCCCCAATGCACATTGGGATGAGATGAGGCTGGGCTGTGTGTAATCGCCCGCTACGGCTTCTTGATCCATCTCATCATACTCTGGCTGCAATGCCTCCTCTTTAATTCTCTGCAGAGAGCGTTGCAAAAGACAGACAAGTGGGATGCTGACACTAATGATGGAGTCATCGCCACTCACCATCTTGGTGGCCTCCTCAAAGTTTGTCAGGATGGTACATATGTCAGACATCCAGGTCCACTCCTGAGGTCTTATGTGTGGAGTCTGACCTGAATATCGACGGCCTTGTTGCAGCTGGTGCTCCACAACTGCTCTCGTCTGCTCACAAATCCTTTGCAACATGTGGAGGGTTGAGTTCCAACGTGTGGGGACATCACACACCAGTCGGTGTGCCGGAAGCTGCAGACGCTGCTGCAACACAGCAAGGGTGGCGGAAGCTGTAGCCGACTTGCGAAAATGAGCTGACAGGCGGCGTACTTTCACGAGCAGATCTGGCAACTCGGGGTACGATTTAAGAAACCGCCGAACCACGAGGTTAATCACATGAGCCAGGCATGGTACGTGTGTGATCTCACCTCGCCTCAGAGCCACCACCAGGCTACGGCCATTGTCACACACGACCATGCCGGGATGTAGGTTCCGCGGTCTCAGCCACAGATCTGCCTGCTCTTTCACAGCTTTCCAAAACTCACAAGCAGTGTGAGGTTTATCACCTAAGCTTATGAGTTTCCGCACAGCCTGTTGCCGCTTGGCGGAGGCAGTACTGCAATGCTTCCAGCTTGTAACTATGTGGTGATATCTGAGATGGAGGCTGAACATGAGGAGGAGGAGGAGGAGGAGGATGCGCAGGAGCTATACACTGTGGGGGCAACTCTGACTGACATAGGGCCCGCAATCCTCGGTGTGGGTAGGATGTGTTCCGTCTCAAGGTCCGACTGGGTCCCGGCTTTCACTATGTTTACCCAGTGTGCCGTCAGAGAGATGTACCGTCCCTGGCCACAAGCACTTGTCCACATGTCCGTTGTCAGGTGGACTCTCCCAGTAACTGCGTTGTTGAGGGCACGGCAGATGCTTTGGGACACGTGCTTGTGTAGTGCGGGGATGGCACACTGGGCAAAATAGTGTCGGCTGGGGACCGAGTACCGAGGGACGGCCACCGCCATAAGATTGCGGAAGGATTCCGTCTCCACCAGCCTAAAAGGCAGCATTTCCAATGCAAGCAGTCGTGAAATGTGCGAATTTATGACTGTGGCCTGTGGGGCGTTAGCTGCGAATTTCCGCTTTCGTTCAAAGGTCTGGGATATGGACAATTGAACGCTGCGGTGGGACGTGGACGTGGACGTTGATGCTGTTTCTTGAGAAACTGCCATAACAAGTGAAGACTGAGAGGAGGGGGCATCTTTACATGCAGTATGGACAGGGATAGCCTTGCACACACAACAGGGGGTTCTATTGCACGCACAACAGTGGAAGAAGCAGTGGTGACACCCACTGACACTGGTCGTGGACCCTGGGTTTCACCCCACGAAGTCGGGTGCTTTGCTGCCATGTGCCTGATCATGCTGGTGGTGGTCAGGCTGGTAGTTTTGTCTCCGCTGCTGATGCTGGCATGGCAGGTGGAACATATGGCCTTTTTGGGGTTATCAGCAGAGTCTTTAAAAAAATTCCAGACTCTGGAAGACCTACCGCTTGTACTGGCAACGTCCCTCGTGTTGTTGTTACGGGGAACGGTTGCCTGCCTTCTGTCTGTGGCCACCACACTGCTTCTTCCTGCCTGTTGGGGTACTCTGCCTCCCTCCCCCTGTGTGCTGCTGGCCTCAATCTGCATGTCCTCCTTCCACGTTGGGTCAGTTACTAGATCATCCACCACCTCCTCCTCTTCCACTTGCGCACCACGATCCTCCTCCTCACTTCCTGGCAATTGTGTCTCGTCATCGTCCACCTCTTGTGACAGATTGCCAACGTCGACTTCCTGTGGCCGTGGCTGTTCAAATATTTGGGCATCGCAACATGGGATCTCCTCTTCCACTGCTTCAAGCGTATCAGGCAAGGGGCCCAAATATGGAAATGGACCAGTGAACAGCTCTTCAGAGTGTCCAAGTGTGGGATCACTTGCTGTCTGACGACACTCGGCATGGTGGGAGGAAGGTGCATCAGGGTGAGGAGGAGTATGCGGTCGAGACTCACGGCTACTTAGAGTTGACCGTGTGGAAGACAGACCGGAGGTGGTGGTGCCCAGGTAACTGGAAGTATTATCTGCTATCCAATTAATAACCTGTTCACACTGATCAGTTCTCAATACTGGTGTTGTTCTGTGCTTCCCTAGTAATTCGGTCAAGAAGTGGGAGCGAGAAGATGTGGCTGTTGGTTGTGGCACATTTTTACCTTGGCCACGGCCCCGTCCTCTGCACGAACCATCACCAGAACGTCCACTTCCACGTCCCTTGCCACGCGCCTTGCCCATTGTAAATGAAGTAAAATAGCTTACACTTGCACTATCAATGGAAAAAGGGTAATAAAGAGTAGATTAGAACCGTGGAAGAGGAAAACCACAGTTATTGTTTACTGGGGTATACCACACTTTTTTAAATAGAGATATTTGCGGCTGAACAGTGAGTGACATACTCAAACTGCTTTTTTTTTAGATACCAAAGGCCCAGAACTGGATAGTACAGAGATTTGTCCCGTGGAACTGCGAAACCACACTGGGATGTCGGGCCTACACAAGACTATTTTCAACAGATATATTTTTGTGTCACAACAGTCAGGAGACACTACTGTTTTTCTTTACGGAAAATATACCAAAACCTGAATAATAGAGATTTTTTACCGTGGGATGGCAAAACCACAGTTATTGATTACTGGGGTATACCACACTTTTTTAAATAGAGATATTTGTGGCTGAACAGTGAGCGACACACTCAAACTGCATTTTTTTAGATACCAAAGGCCCAAAACTGGATAGTACAGCGATTTGACCCAAGGAACTGCGAAACCACACTGGGATGTCGGGCCTACACAAGACTATTTTCAACAGATATATTTTTGTGTCGCAACAGTTAGGAGACACTACTGTTTTTCTTTACGGAAAAAACTACCAAAAGTTGAATAATAGAGATTTTTTACCGTCGGATGGCAAATCCACAGTTATTGTTTACTGGGGTATGCCACACTTTTTTAAATAGAGATATTTGCGGCTGAACAGTGAGCGACACACTCAAACTGCTTTTTTTTTTTATACCAAAGGCCCAAAACTGGATAGTACAGCGATTTGACCCGTGGAACTGCGAAACCACACTGGGATGTCGGGCCTACACAAGACTATTTTCAACAGATATATTTTTGTGTCACAACAGTCAGGAGACACTACTGTTTTTCTTTATGGAAAAAACTACCAAAAGCTGAATAATAGAGATTTTTTACCGTGGGATGGCAAAACCACAGTTATTGGGGTATACCACACTTTTTAAATAGAGATATTTGCGGCTGAACAGTGAGTGACACACTCAAACTGCTTTTTTTTTAGATACCAAAGGCCCAAAACTGGATAGTACAGCGATTTGACTCATGGAACTGCGAAACCACACTGGGATGTCGGGCCTACACAAGACTATTTTCAACAGATATATTTTTGTGTCACAACAGTCAGGAGACACTACTGTTTTTCTTTACGGAAAATATACCAAAACCTGAATAATAGAGATTTTTTTACCATGGGATGGCAAAACCACAGTTATTGTTTACTGGGGTATACCAGACTTTTTTAAATATATAGATTTGCGGCTGAACAGTGAGCGACACACTCAAACTGTTTTTTTTTTTAGATACAAATGTCCCAAAATGGATAATACAGAGGTTTGAACCGTGGAAGTGCAAAACAACACTTCTGTTTCTCTAGCCTACACCAGACTATTTTCAACAGTTATATTTGTGTCTGAAAAATCAGAGACACGCTTTTTTTTGGGGGGGGGGTGACACACCAAAAGGTTAATAAGACGGGTATTTGTACAGTGTGAAGGAGGAAAAAAAAGGAGGATTTAGATGAAAAAAAAAGGATTTTTCCTGGCCCCCCACACCTGGAGCTAAGTCCAGCAATTTCAGCAACAGGAGCACACAGGACTGTAATGCAGCTATTGCTGGTATAACCACTGTGTCTCCTATACAGCCTGCCTGCCTGGTATCTGGGATGGATATTAGTCCTGAAAAGGACTGTTTGTTTGTTCTGGCAGCCTTTACAGACCCTACACTAACTATTTCGCAGTTTATATCTCTCCCTAAATCAGCAGCGCTGTCCCTACATTGTCCAAGATGGCGGCGCCCGGTTTTAAATTCTCGAGGTGACGCTGTGCGGCCAGCCAATCACTGTAATGTGTAACGGGTCTGGGAGGCGGAACCTCTGGGCTACTATACAAGGGAGCGGTCCTTGTAAGGGAGCGGGTGGCGACCAGGCAGGCAGTCACAGCAGGTGACCGGGACAGTCTCTGGGTGTACGGGCAGGAGGTCACGGCAAGTGACCGGGGCAGTCTCTAGGTAAAGGGTAGGTACGACCTGTGATGGCTGAACCTCCAGGTAGGCTAGCAAGGCAGATGGAGGATGTGTGCTCCCAGGTGAGCAAGCGAGAGTCTCTGGAATAGCAGGTGGTCACAGCACGTGACGGCGGAGCCTCCAGGTAGGCAAGCAGGCAGGTAGTGGAGAAGCGCTCCCAGGTGAGCGGGCAAGAGTCTGGAATAACTGGTGGTCACAGCACGTGACAGCGGAGCCTCCGGGCAGGCAAGCAGGCAGGTAGCGGAGAAGCGCTCTCAGGTGAGCGGGCAAGAGTCTGGAATAGCTGGTGGTCACAGCACGTGACAGCGGAGCCTCCGGGCAGGCAAGCAGGCAGGTAGCGGAGAAGCGCTCCCAGGTGAGCAGGCAAGCTGGTCCATAGACAGACTGACCGGAGTTGTAAGGCAGACCGTCGGACCTCAGGCAAGCAGGCAGGTAGCTGATGTGCGCTCCCAGGTGAGCGGGCAAGTTGGTCCTTAGACAGACTGACCGGAGTTGTAAGGCAGACCGTCGGACCTCAGGCAGGCAGGCAGGTAACAGGAAATCAGGCAGGATTAGGACAGCAAGCTGGCAGGAATCTGACAGGTAACTGGCAGGTAACTGGCAACGGGACCTGAGGGCTGAAGCAGAGTAGAACGGTGCAACAACATTGCTCGGGCACCTCCATTTTGGAGGAGGTGCCTTATATATGGTAAAGTCCTCCGGCCATTGGCCGGGGACTCCTTAGGACGGCGCGCGCGGCCCCTTTAAGAGGGAGGGAGGGCGCGCGCGCGCGCCCTAAGCACAGTGGCCGGGAAGGAGCGCGCGCTGCCAGCAGAGTGGGAGAGGGACGCCGGGCACGGAGCAGAGCGGTGAGGGGAACAGCGTCCCTGCCTAGCAGAGGGTAGGGACGCCGGCACTACAGTACCCCCCCCTTTAGGCCCCCCCTTTTTTAGGCCAGATAGAAATTTAGCTAGGATGAGAGGGGCATGGATGTTCTCCCGGGGCTCCCACGTTCTCTCCTCAGGACCAAACCCCTTCCAATCTACCAGAAAAAAGGTCTTTCCTCTTACCCTTTTGGTGGCAAGAATGTTCTCTACCTCAAACTCGTCCTCAGCAGAAACCGGAGCAGGAGGCGTACCTGTAGACTTGGAAAAAGAGTTAAGCACCACGGGTTTGAGGAGAGATACATGGAAGGAGTTAGGGATCCGTAAGTTGGCCGGGAGTTTCAATTTATAGGCCACCGGGTTGATCTGACTGATGACCTCCAGAGGACCGATGAACCGAGGCCCTAACTTGTAAGAAGGTATCTTGAGTCGAACATATTTAGATGAGAGCCAGACTTTATCTCCTGGACGAAATTGTGGAGGATCCAGGCGTTTTTTGTCAGCGTGTCTTTTCATACGCTCGGATGACAGAAGGAGTGCGGACCGGGTACTCTCCCATATGGAGGAAAATTTGCTAACGAGAGATTCCGCAGCCGGGTTGTCCACAGAGGTGGAGACAGGAAAAGGAATCCGAGGATGCTGACCAAAGACTACAAAAAACGGGGATTTGGAGGAGGATTCGCTCTCGTGATTATTATAAGAGAACTCGGCCCATGGTAGGAGATCCACCCAGTCAGAATGGTGGGCATTAACGAAGTGCCGGAGGTAACTGGTCAGGTTCTGATTGATCCGCTCCACTTGACCATTGGACTGTGGGTGGTAAGCGGAAGAGAAGTCCAGGGTGACGTGTAGTAGTTTACAAGTGGCTCTCCAGAAACGTGAGGTGAACTGTACCCCACGATCCGACACGATGTGGAGGGGCAGGCCATGAAGACGGAAGATGTGGCGGATAAAGTCTTTAGCCAGCTCGGGTGCAGACGGAAGGCCTGGCAGGGGAATAAAGTGAGCCATCTTGGAAAAGCGGTCAGCGACCACCCAAATGACCGTACAACCGGCAGAGACGGGGAGATCAGTTATAAAGTCCATTGCTATATGCTGCCAGGGGGCAGCAGGTACAGGAAGCGGAAGGAGGCGTCCGGCTGGCAGATGTCTCGGGACTTTGTTGCGGGCGCAGGACACACAGGCAGAAACAAAGTCTATTATGTCCTTGTGCAGGGTAGGCCACCAATAGTGCCGGGCAATAAGCTGGAGGGTCTTTTTCTGACCGGCGTGGCCAGCTAGTTTAGACGAATGGCCCCAGTGTAGGATCTTCTCCCGATCAGGTACTGAAACAAACGTCTTACCGGGAGGGAGACGATTTAGACTCACGGGAGCCACCTGCATTACTCTGGCGGGATCGATGATATGTTTAGGTTCTTCCTCGAGATCGGACACCAGAAAGGATCGGGACAAGGCGTCTGCTTTGACGTTTTTGTCAGCCGGGCGAAAATGAAGAACAAAATCAAAGCGAGCAAAAAACAAGGACCACCGGGCTTGGCGTGGGTTAAGTCTCTGGGCATGCTGGAGGTAAGCCAAGTTCTTGTGGTCAGTGTAAATTATTACCGGATGAAGAGCCCCCTCGAGTAGGTAACGCCACTCCTCCAACGCCAGCTTGATGGCCAATAACTCTCGGTCTCCTATGGAATAGTTGCGCTCAGAAGAGGAGAAGAGTTTGGAGAAGAAGCCACAAGTTACCATTCTCCCGGAAGATGATTTTTGAGTAAGTACCGCTCCGGCTCCAGAGGAGGAGGCGTCAACTTCCAGGAAGAACTGCTTGTTGCCGTCCGGGCGATGCAGCACCGGGGCGGAAGAGAAGGCCTGTTTTAGGGAAAGAAAGGCCTCCTCTGCTTCGGGCGGCCACTCTTTGGGATTAGTACCCTTACGGGTGAGCGCGGAAATTGGGGCAGTCCGGGAAGAGAAGTGCGGGATGAAGAGGCGGTAATAGTTGGCGAAGCCCAGGAACCGTTGAATAGCCTTCAACCCCTCTGGTCGGGGCCATTTCTCGATGGCAGACAGTTTCTCAGGATCCATTTGTAGGCCGGTCTGAGAGATAATGTAGCCCAGAAACGGTAGCGAGGTCTGCTCAAAGAGGCACTTCTCATATTTAGCGTAGAGATGGTTCTGCCTGAGCCTGAGCAGGACCTGACGAACATCCCTCCGGTGAGTCTGGAGATCCGGAGAGAAGACCAAGATGTCGTCCAGGTACACCACTACGCAGGAGTAGAGAAGGTCCCGGAAGATGTCATTGACCAACTCTTGAAAGACGGCAGGAGCGTTACAGAGGCCAAAGGGCATTACCAGATATTCATAGTGGCCGTCCCGGGTGTTGAATGCCGTCTTCCATTCATCCCCCTGACGGATACGAACCAGGTTGTACGCCCCACGGAGGTCCAGTTTGGTGAAGATTCTAGCCCCCCTCAGACGATCAAATAACTCCGGAATGAGCGGAAGGGGGTACTTATTCTTCACCGTGATCTGGTTAAGGCCTCTATAGTCTATACAGGGACAGAGAGAGCCGTCATTCTTTTTGACGAAAAAGAAGCCTGCTCCCGCCGGGGAGGTAGATTTCCGGATGAATCCCCTGGCCAGATTCTCCTCAATATAATCGGACATCGACCGGGTCTCAGCAGCGGATAATGGATAAATACGCCCACGGGGAGGAGAAGTACCAGGTAACAGGTCGATAGGGCAGTCGTATGGTCTATGAGGAGGTAGTGTCTCTGCCTCCTTTTTATTAAAGACATCAGCATAAGACCAATAAGGAATCGGAAGTCCAGGTAGATTAGCTGGGGTAGGAGAAGGACGGACGGGATGAACGGGAACCAGACAGGTCTTATGGCAGCCCTGTCCCCAGCGAAGGACTTCTCCGGTCTGCCAGTCAAGAACGGGTGCATGTTTCTGGAGCCAAGGTAGGCCTAGCAAGAGGGCGTGAGAGAGTCCAGGCAGAACATGGAAGGAGATACTTTCAGAATGCAGCATTCCCACCTGCAGAGTAATGGATTCGGTGATGAGTTGGATGGGGCGTGGTAAGAGCCCCCCATCCACGGCAGCAACAGACAAGGGTACAGCCAGAGGTTTGGTGGGGATGCGGTATTTCTCTACCAGGGACTGTGAAATAAGATTCCCGGCTGCTCCAGAGTCCAGTTGGGCTAGTTCGAAATAACGGTTCTTCCCGTAGACGATTGAAACTGACAACAGCAGGGATGGAGAGGATTTATTCTTGTCTAGGTGGACCTCTCTGAGCGAACCTAGACACAGGCGTTTCCCGACCTCTCCGGGCAGGCACGGATCCGGTGCTCCTTACTGCCACAGTAGAAGCAGGTCCCCTCGGCACGGCGTAAGTCCTGACGGGTCTTGACCATCTTGGTCTGGTCGACCTGCATAGGCTCAGGAGGGTGTACCTGGTTAGAGACAGAAGGAGTGACGGGTTTCTGAAAAGTAGGAGCTAGACGTGGTAACCTCCTCTCACGGGTGACCTCTCTGGCACGCTCCTGGAACCGTAGGTCAATCCGGGTGGCAAGAGTTATTAAGTCATCGAGAGTGGTAGGAATGTCCCAACCGGCAAGTTCATCTTTAATACGGCCGGACAGACCCTCCCAGAAGACGGAAACCAGAGCGTCGTTATCCCAGGCCAGCTCCGAGGCAAGGGTATGGAACCGTATGGCATATTGGCCCACGGTGAGACTTTCCTGACGGAGGCGTAGCAACGATGATGCGGATGAGGTCTTCCGTCCGGGTTCGTCGAAGACTTTCCGGAAAGCCGTGAGAAAAGCAGGCAAGTTGGACACCAGGGGGTCTCCTCTCTCCCATAGAGGATTTAGCCAGGCCAGGGCCTCCCCGGTGAGATGGGACATGATGAATGCAATTTTGGCTCGGTCGGAGTTAAACTGGTGGGACAATAGTTCAAAGTGCAGGGTGCACTGATTTATGAAGCCCCGGCTGAGTCGCCTCCGAAGCGAGGAGGTGCAGAAAGCCGAGGTCCGGAGTAGGATATCATGGTGTTAGTGGACAGCGGAGCTGCCGGATTGCGAGACATGGCACGGGCGGAGGTTGTTGGTGGAGCAGTCAGAGTGTCCAGGCGAGTATTGACATTCCGCAGGTGACCCAGGATGGACTCCTGTTGGGACCTTTGACGGGACAGTTCATGACACAGGTCCGAGAGCGAGGGAGCTTGGGTGCCACCGGGTTCCATGGCCCGAGCAAACTGTAACGGGTCTGGGAGGCGGAACCTCTGGGCTACTATACAAGGGAGCGGTCCTTGTAAGGGAGCGGGTGGCGACCAGGCAGGCAGTCACAGCAGGTGACCGGGACAGTCTCTGGGTGTACGGGCAGGAGGTCACGGCAAGTGACCGGGGCAGTCTCTAGGTAAAGGGTAGGTACGACCTGTGATGGCTGAACCTCCAGGTAGGCTAGCAAGGCAGATGGAGGATGTGTGCTCCCAGGTGAGCAAGCGAGAGTCTCTGGAATAGCAGGTGGTCACAGCACGTGACGGCGGAGCCTCCAGGTAGGCAAGCAGGCAGGTAGCGGAGAAGCGCTCCCAGGTGAGCGGGCAAGAGTCTGGAATAGCTGGTGGTCACAGCACGTGACAGAGGAGCCTCCGGGCAGGCAAGCAGGCAGGTAGCGGAGAAGCGCTCCCAGGTGAGCAGGCAAGCTGGTCCATAGACAGACTGACCGGAGTTGTAAGGCAGACCGTCGGACCTCAGGCAAGCAGGCAGGTAGCTGATGTGCGCTCCCAGGTGAGCGGGCAAGTTGGTCCTTAGACAGACTGACCGGAGTTGTAAGGCAGACCGTCGGACCTCAGGCAGGCAGGCAGGTAACAGGAAATCAGGCAGGATTAGGACAGCAAGCTGGCAGGAATCTGGCAGGTAACTGGCAGGTAACTGGCAACGGGACCTGAGGGCTGAAGCAGAGTAGAACGGTGCAACAACATTGCTCGGGCACCTCCATTTTGGAGGAGGTGCCTTATATATGGTAAAGTCCTCCGGCCATTGGCCGGGGACTCCTTAGGACGGCGCGCGCGGCCCCTTTAAGAGGGAGGGAGGGCGCGCGCGCGCGCCCTAAGCACAGTGGCCGGGAAGGAGCGCACGCTGCCAGCAGAGCGGGAGAGGGACGCCGGGCACGGAGCAGAGCGGTGAGGGGAACAGCGTCCCTGCCTAGCAGAGGGCAGGGACGCCGGCACTACATAATGCCCACAACCAACATGGCTGCAGCATTACAGTGACTGGCTGGCAATCCCTGAATGTTCATTGGCTCTGTAAAGAGTGGCAAACATGCAGGGCGGAGACCCGAGCTCCCGCCCGAGTAACCCGGAAATGCTCGGTGCTCGCCGAACATCCCGAGTAGCGTGATGCTCGGGCGAGTACCGAGCAGTGTTGAGCATGTTCGCTCAACATTACTCCCTATCCCTCTGGTGTAGTCCCTCATCCAGCTTTTGCTTCCCCTGCATCAGCTCTAAGTGTACCAGGGAGAACCGATCTTTCAACTCGCACAGCCCATCTTCAAACTCTGCTTTGTCAAGCTCCAACTGAAAATCCTCCTCTTTATTTTTCTGGAACTTTTCCTTCCAATTGTTGACTTCCTTGTTGCTTTCCTCCAGTTCTCGCTGTAAGTTCCTCACAACCTGGTTTATTTTCTGTGGTTCAGACTCCAGCTCTTGGTCAGGATTGGCCACCTACTCTTTCAGGGCGGTCGGTTCCTGATCCTTCGGTCTCAGTAGACCATCCGGCTTGTAACTAACCTGCAGAACTGCATCAAACTCTTCCACTGCTTCTAAAGGAGGATCCACACTCGAAATAAAGGCACACAACCTTGCATTTCTTTATTTGCCCTTTCAGCAAAGGCTACAGTAGCAGCTTTTTTTGTGGCCCTTGCGCCGTCGACGACGAGAGGGTGACTTTCTCACCTCGTCTAGCTCCTCCTGACTGAACTCTCTTTCTACTTTTGTAGTGTCACCGTCAGCTATAGGGTCTGTGTCACTCCCCATGGTGTTGTGGACCAACAAGTCCCCTCCCACTTTGACGTCAACCCCTTCTACTGGAGCTACCCCATTATCAACAGTCAAATTGTCATTTTTAGGCGGTACCAACCCACAACCTGTAACCAATTTTGGTTTCTTATACTCCACGCTCTTTTGAAAATTCGCCCCCTTTTGAGACTCCGCCCCCTTTTGGACATCCACACCTGTAGAGGGTTTTTTTTTTAAAAAAAACACGCGATAGTCTAAGGACCCAGTTCACAACATCTCTTACCACCTCCCCGGGCACTCTGGGACAATACTGGCGCCCCCGGAGAACTCACAGAATGGTCCGCTGCCGCCATTCTATACGTTGCCAACAGCTCCTGTGGTTCCTGCACCATGTCCTGTTGCTGCAATTTTAACAGGTACCTTAACTGCTCAGCAGCTTCAGTCTCATCTGCTGCTCCCTTTACAGCCATTTTCATCTGCTCCTGCACCTCTTCAGAAAACTCTATTTTGCTGAAGAGTGTTTGCAGCCGGTCATCTAACCACTTCTCCATTCCATCTGGGGATACTGCTCCATTCATAGCCATCGCGGTACGCTATTCACACTAGACACTTCACATCGCTCTCCCCGGAAAATTTTTGTGACCCGCCAAGCCACAGCAAACCAGGCTTGGGTGCGATGACAATTTTTGTAACCCCGCCGAGTTACAGCCAGATGCTTTTAATCTTAGTGACCCCGCCGAGCCACAGCAAACCAGATTTGAGTGCGAAGACAATTTTCATAACCCCGCCGAGTTACAGCCAGATGCTTTAATCTTCGTGACCCCGCCGAGCCACAGCAAGATGCTTGCATCCACACTCGTCGTCCTGTGCCGTTACCCCTAGCTACATGTAAGGTAGCGCTATTCATCACGCTGCGGGCACTCGCTTCATCGGGTCAATCAAAGCACACATGCAATGTTTTTCCGGTAATTCACAGTACAGCAGTTTATTACATCTCATAAACCGCTCATAACATAGTCCATCTCAGTGGCTCACCGACATGTTACACATAATATCCCAGAGCCTTTCTAGTGACAGACATGCCCACTTGGCTCCAGATACAGCTTTCAGCAAGGTAACAATATCAATGTCCACATCAAGAAGCGTTTTTACCTTTGCCGGGTCGTAGCTGCTTCAGTCAGCTCGATTCTGCCACAGCTGTGGCTTTAAGGCTTCCCAGATGGGGCCTCCAGGGCACGTACCTTCAAAGGCTACTGGTATCTCAAACACAGGGGATCCAGCCTCTGCCTTTCAGACTAGTGGAGTCCCACACAGGGACAAGGCCTCTCGCCCTCCAAGGCTACTGGTATCCTAAACACAGGGGAATCCAGCCTCTGCCTTCCAGGCTAGTGGAGTCCCACACAGGGACCAGGCCTCTCACCCTCCAAGGCTACTGGTATCCTACACACAGGGGGATCCAGCCTCTACCTTCCAGGCTTCACCATTCCTCTCTTTCTAGGCCTCACCAGGCCACTATTTTTCTCCCTGTTTCAAAACTACCAGGGTTAATATATCCTTTGGTGCACACAGGACCTGTGATGATGTCACAGTCATGTGATCAGTCACCTGAGGGGGAGGTAAATGGTCAGCTAGAGCACACCCCCTGGACATTCTAGCAATGCAGCAAGCCGCTGCATTACAATATATAGATATAGTGTGTGGGGGAACATTCCATATAAATTATATTTTATTAATTGACATTCTAGCTCATTCTATGTTTTAGAAGACCAGGGAGTGGTATTTTTCAATTACTGAATGCAGCTGACAATCATCTAAAGAGAATGTGACAGCAGGCTTTTGTTATGTAATCTGAAGACAGCAGGAGATTGAGGCTGAGACACAGAATTCAGTGATATGTCACTTGTCAAAGTGCGTGCTGTTGTTTACTAACTGTGAAGGATTTATCATTAAAAGATTAACATGGCCGGACTACATTAGTCCGGCAAGACCCCCTCTGTGATGAGCACTTGGGATTAGCGAACCTTTAAAGGTTTGATTTGTTTACGATCGGCGAATCTCACAGTGTTCGCCGAACAATTCATCGAACGGTTCGTCGAACATATCCGAATCCCATTGCATTTGGTTTTGCATTGCATTGCAAAACCAAACGCATACACAACACCTTCATAGGGGCTCAAAAGCTGCCAAAACAGCTCAAATTAGGGGCAGACACCAGGAAAAAGTGGCATTAATATACCCACAGTACAAATTTTATAATGGTACTGCAGCAATCAGCCATGGGCCATGCATGAGGTATC
The DNA here is from genome assembly GCF_046119375.1 of Phyllobates terribilis. Classification (NCBI taxonomy): domain Eukaryota; kingdom Metazoa; phylum Chordata; class Amphibia; order Anura; family Dendrobatidae; genus Phyllobates; species Phyllobates terribilis. Next base: position 890,885,168 of record NW_027362762.1, on the reverse strand, counting down.
AGGGTCTGGGCCAGCATTTACAGCTTTGAATTTAACTTCAAATTAAGATGAGGTGGGTGAGGGATCGGTGTAGGCCTAATGTTCTGGGAGCCCTAATACCATATGCAACAGCTAAAGTTGCTTTTCTGCTCAGCCAAACATCAGTTTCATAGAGTACTATTGGTACAAAAATGTAAGGATAGTAGCACGGGTAGTTGACTGAAAGTAGGTGGAGGCCTGCTGGTCTGAAAGCCCTATTGTTACAGGCAACACATATGAAGGAGACCCAACCACGAGTCTCAAAAAATTAGGGGCAGACACCACCAAAGTAGCATCAATTTCACCAGAGTGGAAACAGTATAATGGGGACTGACACCCTTTCCAATACAGGAAACACACCTGATGGAGACCCAACCAGGAGTCTCCAAATTTAAAAAAATTACGGGCAGACACCACCAAAGTGGCATCAATTTCACTAGAGTAGAAAAAGTATAATGGGGACCGACATCTCTTCCACTACAGCCAACCCGACAGATACAGACCCAATCAGGAGTCTCCATATTTCCAAAAATTAAGGACAGACATCAACAAAGTGACATCATGGTATAAACAGAAAAAAAATTATTTTTTTACTGTAGAGCCCTGGATACAGCCGAATCTCAGCACAAAACAATTACAAGCTCAGATGTGGCCTAGTTTTTGTAGCATGGTAGTAAGAGAACAAATATATATTTTGTCATGTCAACCCCTGTATGGAGCAGAATATCAGAACCAAAGAATTAAAAGATCAAATGTGGCACGGTGTCTGTAGCATGGTAGTAACAGAAAAAAAATGATTTTTTTACTGTGGACGAGCAGCAGAATCTCAGCACAAAAGAATTACAACCTCAGATGTGGCCTAGTTTCAGTAGCATGGCAGTAACAGAACTGTTAGAACTCTCCTGTTAGGTTTTTTCTATCTTGCTGGTCACATGACCTTGTTTGCCTATTTAATCCTGCTCCGCCCTCCTGGCCTTGCTGGACTTCATTGTAATTTCTACTCTTAAGTTAGCCTGGTGCTTAGTTACCTTTCTCAGTCTGTTTAGCTTGGTCTTCAGACCTTTATGTTCTATGTTGTGTGTTTGTCTATTACTGCTACAATTTCTGCTAGGAGGTGCCCAACTTTATCCCAGTCCCTAGTTCTTGTAGGGATCCCTCCCTTGCATCTATAGGTCTTCGTACAGACTAGCCGAGGACTTTAGCGGGTCTGATCGCAGGATCAGGTTCCCCGTTACATAGTAGAGATCTAGCTTAGTTCTATTGTAGGGACAGATCTCCTTTCTTTCCTTAGTGCTTGTAGCAGATTATAACAGTAAGTCCAGCCCAAAAATATCTCTAAGGAAAGACTTCCAGTTTCCATCATGGTGTCGGTTCAGGATTTGGCTCAACGCCTGCAGGGACTCTCTCTGGAGGTGGCCGAGCTTCAACAACACGTGAGTAGCTGTTCTGGAGCACATTTTGTGGAGCCAAAGGTACGTTTGCCTGATTTATTCTTTGGTGATCAACAGGAATTTTTTTCCTTTAAAAATGCTTGTTTATTGTATTTTCGTTTGAGACCCAGATCCTCTGGTGATGAATCACAGCGCATAGGGTTCATAATGTCACTTTTGCACAAAGAACCTCAGGGATGGGCCTTTTCTCTCCAACCTAGTGATCCATGCTTTAGATCAGTGGATAGTTTTTTTTTCTGCTTTGGGTATGTTGTATGATGATCCTGATCGTGTCTCATCAGCTGAGACTGAATTAAGACATTTGAGGCAGGGATCAGGTAATGTGGAAAAATATTGTTCTCACTTCCGTCGGTGGTCTGCCCAAGTGGGGTGGAACGATTCAGCTTTGAAAAGTTTTCCCCTCACTATTAATGGTGTTCATCAAGAAAATTTGGATTTGGTGGTATTAAATAATTTGCCTTCTCCAGTAATTTTGGGGTTACCCTGGTTAAAATTGCACAATCCTGTACTGGATTGGTCTACCAATGAAATTAAGTCCTGGGTCCTAAGTGTTATGACAAGTGTTGTAACGGACGTATTGCTGCGGTGGAAAAAGGGGAATTACCTGTACCTATTCAGGATTTTTGGAGAGTTTTTTCTGAGGAGGAGTCACAAATATTGCCTCCCCATAGAGACTATGATTGTACCATTGAATTTGTCCCTGGAGCGACTCTTCCTAAAAGTCGTTTATTTAATCTTACTATTCCTGAGAGAAAGGCTTTGGAGGAATACATACAGACAAGCTTGGCCGCCGGTCACATTAGGCCTTCCAAGTCTCCTGTGGCTGTTGGATTTTTTTTTGTTAAAAAAAAGGATGGCGGTTTACGTCCTTGTCTGGACTTTCGCGAGATTAATAAAATTACTGTACGCAATCCTTACCCACTGCCATTGATTCCTGATATGTTTAACCAGTTAGTGGGGGCCAAGTGGTTCTCTAAAATTGATCTCCGGGGGGCATACAATTTGTTGCGCATGAAGGAGGGTGATGAATGGAAGACTGCTTTTAACACTCCTGTGGGTCATTTTGAGAACCTGTTTATGCCTTTTGTTCTTACCAATGCTCCAGCATTTTTTCAGAATCTTATTAATGACATCCTTAGACCTTTGATCGGCAAAAATGTGGTTATGTATTTGGATGACATTTTGATTTATTCGCCTGATCTGGAATCTCATTGGCGGAGCGTACGTGAGGTATTACAGTTATTAATTGACAATTCGCTTTTTGCTAAGCTGGAGAAATGTGAGTTTGCTGTACAGAGAATTAGTTTTTTGGGCTACATTATCTCCAGCGAAGGCTTTGAGATGGACCCTGTGAAGGATCAGGCGGTTCAGGAATGGCCTAGGCCTATTGGTTTGAAATCGATACAGAGGTTTTTGGGTTTCGCCAATTATTACAGAAAATTCATTAAAACATTTTCTATTATTGTCAAACCACTGACCGATCTCACCAGGAAAGGTGCTAATGCGGTTCAGTGGACTACTGAGGCCATTGAAGCTTTTGTGTTTCTAAAGGAGAGGTTCAGCTCTGCTCCTATCCTTATGCAGCCTGATGTGACTAAGCCGTTTTTGGTTGAGGTTGATGCTTCTTCGGTGGGGGTCGGTGCGGTGTTGTCTCAGGAAATCAAGGATGGAGTACATCCCTGTGCTTTTTTTTCAAAAAAATTTTCTGAGACTGAACTTAATTATGATATTGGTAATCGGGAATTGCTGGCTATTAAACTCGCATTTGAATACTGGCGTCATCTCTTGAAAGGTGCTGAATTTCCCATTCAGGTTTTCACTGATCATAAAAATCTGATCTATCTTGATGCTGCCAAGCGCTTGAATGCCCGTCAGGCTAGGTGGGCACTATTTTTCTCGCGGTTTAATTTTTCCGTTACTTACATCCCGGGTACCAAGAATGTTAAAGCTGATGCTTTGTCTCGCAGCTTTTCTCCCATGGTCGGTGCTGAGGAGGAGGGGAGCATTTTACAAGAAGGTGTTGTGATTGCTGCATTGGACTCCATTTTGGAAGATGAGATTCTTAAAGCACAGGAGAATGCCCCATCCAACACTCCCCATGGGAGGTTGTTTGTGCCTAGGACCTTTAGGAGAGATTTGTTTGTTGAGTGTCATGAGTCTCGGTTGGCAGGTCATCCAGGAATTTCTGAGACCAAGAGACTTGTGTGTCGCAGTTTTTGGTGGCCTGGATGGCAGAAGGTAGTCATTAAGTGGGTGCGTCAATGTACGGTATGTGCTAGATCTAAGTCTTCACATACTCCTGCAGCGGGGTTGCTTTGCCCTCTGGAGGTTCCTAGTGCACCTTGGACACATCTGGCTATGGACTTTATTACTGACCTTCCCCCCTCTGAGGGTTTCACAGTCATCTGGGTGGTCGTGGACCGTTTTAGCAAGATGTGTCACTTGGTTCCTTTCATCAAACTGCCCTGCGCTAAGACACTCGCTAAGGCCTTTGTCAAGGAAATTGTCAGACTACATGGCGTTCCTACTGACATTGTTTCGGATAGGGGACCTCAGTTCGTGGCTCGTTTTTGGCGTGCTTTTTGTGATAGGTTGGGAGTTCATTTGTCGTTTTCATCTGGATATCATCCTGAGTCTAATGGCCAGACAGAAAGGAAGAATCAGGATGTTGAGCAGTTCTTGCGTTGTTTTGTGGCAGACAATCAGGAGGGGTGGTCTGAGTTTCTGCCACTTGCTGAGTTTGCTCTTAACAACCATACATCCTCTTCTGCTGGTTGTTCGCCTTTTTTTTGTTGTTCTGGGAGACATCCGTCTTTTGGGTCATTCTCCAAATTGGTATCGGCTGTGCCTGAGGAGGAGAGTTTTTCCGGTGACTTGGAGAGAGTTTGGACGGATGTGCGTGGTAATCTTCAGGAGGCTAACAAAAAATCTAAGAGGTACTTTGATAGGAAACGGCAAGAGGTTTTGTTTGCTATTGGTGACATGGTTTGGTTGTCCTCTAAGAATCTGCGGTTGAGGATTCCTTCTAAAAAATTAGGTCCCAAGTTTGTAGGGCCCTTTAAGGTGCTTCAGGTAGTTAACCAATCTGCTGTTAGGTTGGAGGTTCCTACCTCCTGGAAGATTAATCCGGTGTTTCATGTTTCTCTGTTGAAAAGAGCTTGTGTGTCGGATGAAGACGTCTCTGCCACTGCTCCTCCGGTGGTGGAGGACGGGGAATACGAAATTTCCCGCATCCTAAATTCTAGACGGTATAGAGGGAGTTTGCAGTATCTCGTCGCTTGGAATGGTTCGGACCCGAGGATAACTCATGGGTGAGGGCGGATGATGTTTCTGCTTCCAGACTTGTCAGAGCATTTCACAAGAGGTTTCCTGATAAGCCTGGGCCTAGGGGATCCGGAGGATCCTCATAGAAGAGGGGGCACTGTTAGAACTCTCCTGTTAGGTTTTTTCTATCTTGCTGGTCACATGACCTTGTTTGCCTATTTAATCCTGCTCCGCCCTCCTGGCCTTGCTGGACTTCATTGTAATTTCTACTCTTAAGTTAGCCTGGTGCTTAGTTACCTTTCTCAGTCTGTTTAGCTTGGTCTTCGGACCTTTATGTTCTATGTTGTGTGTTTGTCTTTTACTGCTACAATTTCTGCTAGGAGGTGCCCAACTTTATCCCAGTCCCTAGTTCTTGTAGGGATCCCTCCCTTGTATCTATAGGTCTTCGTACAGACTAGCCGAGGACTTTAGCGGGTCTGATCGCAGGATCAGGTTCCCAGTTACATCGTAGGGATCTAGCTTAGTTCTATTGTAGGGACAGATCTCCTTTCTTTCCTTAGTGCTTGTAGCAGATCATAACAAGAACTAATTTATATTTTATCATGTCAACCCCTGGATGGAGCAGAATATCAGCACCAAAGAATTAAAAGATCAAATGTGGCATGGTTTCTGTAGCACAGTAGTCACACAGCAAATTTTGATTTTATAATGTGAATCCCTGTATGGAGCAGAATATCAGCACCAAAGTATTAAAATTGAAATGTGGCATGGTTTCTGTAGCACAGTAGTAAGACACCAAATTTAGATTTTATCATGTGAACCCTTGTATAGAGAAAAATATCAGCAGCACAAAATTGAAAGATCAAATGTGACATGGTTTCTGTTGCACAATAGTAAGACAACAAATTTAGATTTTATGTGAACCTTTGTATGGAGAAGAATATCAGCACCAAAGAATTAAAAGCTGAAATGTGGCCTGCTTTATGTAGCACGGTAGTAACAGAAAAAAATAGTTTTTTTTCTGTGGGTGAGGTCTGTATACAGCAGAATAAGGGTGTCAAAAAATTTCAGGCTGAGATGTATTACGGTAGTAAGATTAGAAATTAGATGTTTACTGTGGAAGAGGTCTGTATACAGCAGAACATATGCACCAAAAAATTACAAGCTGAGATGTGGTCTGGTTATGTATCACGGTAATAACAGAAGAAATTAGATTTTTTACTGTGGACGAGGCCTGTATACAGCAGAATATTCTCCAAAAAATTACAAGCTGAGATGTGGTCTGCTTTATGTATCACAGTATTAACAGAAGAAATTTGATTTTTTTACTGTAAAAGAAGCCTGTATACAGCAGAATATATGCACCAAAAAATTACAAGCTGAGATGTGGCCTGCTGTATGTATCACGGTAGTAGCAGAAGAAATTAGATTTTTTTTTACTGTGGCCGAGGCCTGAATAAAGCAGAATATATGCGCCAAAAAATTATAAGCTGAGATGTGGCCTGCTGTATGTATCATGGTAAAAATTATTTTTTTATTGTGGAACTCTGGATACAGCTGAATCTCAGCACAAAAGAATTACAAGATCAGATGTGGCCTGCTTTATATCATAAACTAGAAACATGAGTATTTATGGCATAAAATAGATTTTATTAGAAAATATTCCTATTAAAATGACAATAGTGTAAAGTACATAGTAGAAACAGCAAGACTTGGGAAAAATGGATCAGGTCGAGCGACATCATGTCCATAGACAAGGGGCCCCAATATATCCAATATGAATGACACAGGTAAATATATATGTGTATGAGTTACTATATCTAGGTAAGATTTAACAACCTCAGTAGGAAGTATGCACCAACATTAGGGTTACAATAGAAATAAATAATACCCATAGAGACACGCCACAAGACAGGAGGGGGCCCGAGAGGTAGGGCAGGGTGTCACTGAGGGCTACAGAGGTAAAAGGTCACGCCCCAATGCGCGTTTCGCTTGGGAGCACAAGGGGCTTTCTCAAGAGGCGTACTTTACACTATTGTCATTTTAATAGGAATATTTTCGAATAAAATGTATTTTATGCCATAAATACTCAAGTTTCTCCTTTATGATATCTTGCTATTTGAGTAGACTTTTTTATGGCTTGGGCCCAGCATTGTTTTACCTGCCTCTTATTCCGCTTTGTATACAATATGTGGGTATTTTTTTGTTTGTGGCCTGCTTTATGTAGCGCGGTAAGAACAGAAAAAATTACAGTTTCAAAGGTGTACTCCTGCATGGAGCACAATATCAGCACAACAGAGTTCTATGCTGAAATGTGGCCTGGTGTCTCTGTTTGGATCACACTAATGGCAAAAAAGATTGATCTGATGAAAGGTCGATTTCACAGCCACACAGCATCCTAACTATTTAAACTATCTTACTTAGAAGCAACCGCCTAGCTAGCTATCTCAATCTCTTAGTATCCAGGAGCAGCGTCAGGAGCAGCCTGTCTGCACTGTTACACTGACAAAATGGCGTTAAAACAACATGTCAGCTCTTTACATGGAGAGGGCTGTGTGACTTCAGCAGCCAATGGCACACGCCCTTGTGTCTGGATGTTGTGGATGGTTCCTGCGCCCTGATTGGCTTGCCGGAATCTGCACATACTAAGTTAAGAAAAAAAAATTAAGATTTACAGCCCACTGCTACTCTGACCTCTCCCCATCAATCGCCTCATCAAACACGTCCCCCCTGCTCATTATACAGCACCACTATCCTAGCAAAAGTCATAAAAAATACTTTAGTGGAAACGCAATCATTTACTGCACTTTTTCCGAATTGGGCTGATTTTCAGTAAAAACGCTCGGGGGTCCGATCACGAATCTGAACGTGCAATGCTCTTGCCGAATTTGAAAAAAACGAATGTTTTCTGAACATGTTCGTTCATTTCTAATAAGCACCTTACTGTGTATGTACTTTGTACACAGAGATCCTGGTGTGATTGGGGTTAGCTTTCTCAGCTCTGTTTCAGTATAAATCTAAAAGCTGATTGTGTCAGAATGGCTTCACCCAGTAAACTAAGTGATACATCGCTGTATTCAGCTTCTCTTTTCTCACATTATTCAGCTCTTAGATGAGGTAGCAAAAACCTGTTGACAGATTCCATTTACTAGGCCCTCTCATTTGACTTCTTGGCATAGAAATGTAATGACATGTACTTTGTGGTGTGCGAAATTTACCACTCTGCGATGGCAGTGACAAAATGAAAAGAGAGTTTGTGATGCCAGGGTGCACTTAAATAACCTTTGTTTCCTGGAAGTGTGATATAATGTGGTGCACTCCAAATAGTCCAGAAAAAAGGAAGGCCAGAGGGGCAGTTGATAACATGTACTTGTTGTGAGATCACTCAGGTACATCAAGATTAATGATACTTGAACACAGATTTAATTCCAATGCAGCAATCACAGTTACTATCTAGGGCAGTAATGCAAATATATATCAGGTGCAGTGATTCCTGAGCTTCAATTCTGCTGGTATGCAAAATCCTTATCACACAACTGTCTGCAGCTTTGACCTTGGTTCCTTATTTATAAGAGCTATCGCCATTCCCCTACCTGCTCCCTCATATATAGGAGCCTTGGACGCTCCCCTACCTTCTCCCTCATATATAGGAGCTATGGCGGCTCTCCTACCTGCTCTCTCATATATAGGTGCTATGGCCATTCTCCTACCTGCTGCCTCATATTTAAAAGCTATTTTCATTCTCCTACCTGCTCCCTGATATATAAGTGCTATGTCCGCTCTCCTACCCCCTCCCTCATGTTTAGGAGCTATGGCTCCTCTACTACCTGCTCCCTCATATAAAGTAGTTATGGCCGCCCTCCTACCTGCTCCCTCATATATAGGAGCTATGGCCACTCTCCTACCTGCTTCCTTATATATAGGAGCTATTGTTTCTCTCCTACATGCTCCTCATATATAGTAGATATGGCCATCTCCTACCTGCTCCCTCAAATATAGGAGCTATGGCCACTCTCCTACCTGCTTCCTCATATATAGGAGCTATGGCTGCTCTCCTACCTGCTCCCTCATATATAGGAGCTATGGCTGCTCTCCTACCTGCTCCCTCTATATATAGTAGATATGGCCGCTCTCCTACCCGCTCCCTCATGTATAGGAGCTATGGCTGCTCTACTACCTGCTCCCTCATACATAGTAGTTATGGCCGCTCTCCTACCTGCTCCCTCATATATAGGAGCTATGGCCACTCTCCTACCTGCTCCCTCATATATAGGAGCTATGTCCACTCTCCTACCTGCTTCCTCATATATAGGAGGTATGGCCGCTCTCCTACCTGCTCCCTCATATAAAACAGCTATGGCCAATCTCCTTCCCGCCCCCTCATATATAGGAGCTATGGCCGCTCTCTGACCTGCTCCCTCACATATTGGAGTTATGGCCGCTCTCCTACATGCTCCCTTATATACAGGAGCTATGGCCACTCTCCTACCTGGTTTCTCCTATATAGTAGCTATGGCCATTCTCCTACCTGCTCCTTGACGTATGGAAGGTATGAACGCTCTCATACCTGCTCCCTCATATAAAAGAGCTATTGCCACTCTACTACCTGCTCCTTGATATATAGGAGCTATGGCTGCTCTCCTGCCTGCTCTCTCACATATAGGAGTTATGGCCTCTTTCTGACCCACTCCCTCATATATAGAAGATATGGCCGCTCTCCTACCTGCTCCCTCATATATAGGAGCTATGGCTGCTCTCCTACCTGCTCCCTCATATATAGGAGATATGGCCACTCTCCTACCTGCTCCCTCATATATAGGAGCTATGGCTGTTCTCCTACCTGCTCCCTCATATATAGGAGCTATGGCCACTCTCCAACCTGCTCCCTCATATATAGGAGCTATGGCCCCTCTCCTACCTGCTCCCTCATATATAGGAGATATGGCCACTCTCCTACCTGCTCCCTCATATATAGGAGCTATGGCGGCTCTCCTACCTGCTCTCTCATATATAGGAGCTATGGCCACTCTCCTACCTGCTCCCTCATATATAGGAGGTATGGCCACTCTCCTACCTGCTCCTGCATATATAAGAGCTATGGCCGCTCTCCTACCTGCTCCCTCATATATAGAAGCTATGGCCACTCTCCTACCTGCTCCCTCATATATAGGAGGTATGGCCGTTCTCCTACCTGCTCCTGCATATTTAAGAGCTATGGCCACTCTCCTTCCTGCTCCCTCATATATAGGAGCTATGGCCGCTCTCCTACCTGCTCCCTCATATATAGGAGCTATGGCTGCTCTCCTACCTACTCCCTCATATATAGTAGCTATGGCCACTCTCCTACCTGCTCCCTCATATATAGGAGCTATGGTCGCTCCCCTACCTGCTCCCTCATATATAGGAGCTATGGCCGCTCTCCTACCTGCTCCCTCATATATAGGAGCTATGGCCACTCTCCTACCTGCTCCCTCATATATAGGAGCTATGGCCACTCTCCTACCTGCTCCCTCATATATAGGAGCTATGGCCACTCTCCTACCTGCTCCCTCATATATAGGAGATATGGCCACTCTCCTACCTGCTCCCTCATATATAGGAGCTATGGCGGCTCTCCTACCTGCTCTCTCATATATAAGAGCTATGGCCACTCTCCTACCTGCTCCCTCATATATAGGAGCTATGGCCGCTTTCCTACCTGCTCCCTCATATATAGGAGATATGGCCAATCTCCTACCTGCTCCCTCATATATAGGAGCTATGGCGGCTCTCCTACCTGCTCCCTCATATATAGGAGCTATGGCGGCTCTCCTACCTGCTCCCTCATATATAGGAGCTATGGCCGCTCTCCTACCTGCTCCCTCATATATAGGAGCTATGGCCACTCTCCTATCTGCTCCCTCATATATAGGAGCTATGGCCACTCTCCTACCTGCTCCCTCATATATAGGAGATATGGCCACTCTCCTACCTGCTCCCTCATATATAGGAGCTATGTCGGCTGTCCTACCTGCTCTCTCATATATAAGAGCTATGGCCACTCTCCTACCTGCTCCCTCATATATAGGAGCTATGGCCGCTTTCCTACCTGCTCCCTCATATATAGGAGATATGGCCAATCTCCTACCTGCTCTCTCATATATAAGAGCTATGGCCACTCTCCTACCTGCTCCCTCATATATAGGAGCTATGGCCACTCTCCTACCTGCTCTCTCATATATAGGAGCTATGGCCACTCTCCTACCTGCTCCCTCATATATAGGAGTTATAGCCGCTCTCCTACCTGCTCCCTCATATATAGGAGATATGGCCACTCTCCTACCTGCTCCCTCATATATAGGAGCTATGGCCACTCTCCTTCCTGCTCCCTCATATATAGGAGCTATGGCCACTCTCCTACCTGCTCCCTCATATATAGGAGATATGGCCACTCTCCTACCTGCTCCCTCATATATAGGAGCTATGGCCACTCTCCTACCTGCTCCCTCAGCTTCTCTAAGACAACTCACTCACACTAACTAAAATGTCTCCTTCCCTTCACTGCTAGGCCCAGCACCAGGTCATGTGGTCTATTTATGTGACCTTATATCCATATATGGAAAGCATGGCTGCTTTATTAACTCTTAACGACCTCCTTATGGCAGAACGTGATAAATCCATAATTTTCTGCAGATATAAACCTCTTTTGTGTACTGAATTCTGATGTACATTATCTGCAAAGAGAAATATTAACATAATGCAAACATAACAAAGTAGCTGCCAGCTCTGCTACCTCTTAAAGGTAGATACACTATAACTTTGGGGCATTACATATTGATATGAGATTAAATAAATAAAATGTAATCATAGTATATTAAATATTTTTTCCCACAAATCTACATACAAATCTTCTCAGTGCCTCTTGTTTTATACTAAGAACTGAATATTAAATGAGACACGTAGTGTTTTAGGTCTACCTAGAAGTTATTTGTTATTTATATTTTATATCATTTATTTCCAATAATTCTAATAAAAATGATTTAACAATCTTTTAGTGTATCTAAAAGCTAGCCTACGTTATTTTTATTGTAAAGGGAATCTGTCATCAGCTAATGGAATTCGTGGCAAATTTTATGAAATACATTGGACCTAGCAAACTAGAAAAATTTGTGATTTGCTTCGTGAGAATTGCCAAAAAATGCCCTTTACCATTTTTTTGCAAAGCAAAACATTGCCAGAATAGGCTCAATGACCTCAGGCGCAGCTGAACAGGCTTCCCCATAATGCCTTATCCATAATGCCTTATCCATATGCCTTGTAGTTATCATAAGCTAAAACAGGGGATGCAGCAGCCATCTCTGGATATCAAGAGGTCATCAGAACTTACATCTCAGCAAAAGCGATAGGGAGAGAAAGTCCTAAAATATTGGACAAACATCACAAATAGTAATGTGCTGTACAACCAAAGCACTGAGCAAGGTGAGCATAGGGGTCTGTGAATAATACAGAAATTCAATTGATAGAGGGAGAGACAGCAATGAGAGGTGCCAGCAGCAGTGCCAGTGATTGATCACACATTGATTTAGTGTAGCTTTCCTGTTGCATTTGAATTACACATATTATTTCATTCTTCATGTAGAAGAAAGCAGCAAGCCAACAGAATATTTCTTAAAGAAAATAAAACCTAAATTCAGTGTTTGTCAAAGAAAATATGCTTGTCAAGAAACTGTACTGAGTTTTTGCATTTTTTGTTCAAACCCTTTTTGGGAAGAGGGGAATAATAAAGTAAAAAAAATACAAAAGAAATTAACCAAAATTCAAACCTTTAACTGCAACAGTTTACCTAATTTTTCTTTATTATTTATTTTTGAACACTTATTTTAGTCAAATTTGACACCTGTATATGTCACACCAATATTGTGGCCTATTGTGGCTGCTGTCTTTTGGGATGTGCCCCTACTTAGCATTTTTTGTTTAGCCTTTTATGAGAAAAAGGGAAAAATCCTGTTAAAAAAAATAGCAAAATATATTTCTAGTACAGGGGATCCAACAAGAGTCAGAGTGGAAAAGTGAACAAAAGTGCGTCACATTGGGGTAATTCTCATTTTTTAAGTTTTATCAAATTGAGACAACATAGAGAATAGAGAATTGTTTCTATCAACAACCCTTAGGCTACGTTCCCACTGTGAGTTTTTTGTGAGTTTTTTAAGCTGCCTATTTTCGAAAAATGCAAGTAACCTTTTTACTTAATGGGTGCAGAAATGGTGCCGAAAATCTGTAACATCTAAAACTCACCAGAAAAGCTCATCGTAGGAACGTAGCCTTACTTTGATAGAATTTTTAATAAGATTTTTTTTTGGTTATCAGTTTAAAAGATCTAAAAGGAAACCAAATGGATCACATTCACATTTATCAGGTTTTTTTCATCCACCAGGTTTTGTTCTTTTTAAACATTTAAAAAAAATGATAAAAACTTATAAATATAAATGTGAACTACTGGTTTCTTTTAGATCTGTTTCAACACAGGTTTCTCATTGATCATTTTGAAATATGATCAGAACTTAATATGGTAGGTAATTGTAATATCTAAAGAAAATGTCAGCTGTAGTAAGGAATGCTTAGTATGCTAAATATGTGCTTTTTCCATCCATCATATCCTCTCCAAAAGAATCCTAAAGATCTAAACTTCCAGCTGCTCTAATTGTCCCCAATGGAAGATCTATAGTTGCTGTTATTCTGTGCTTGTATTTCCCATGAAATAACAATTCTAAAGCTTCTTTTCATAGAAATCTGCAATGTACTGTTCCTCGGTTATTCCTCCTGAATTATTAGAAACCGGGTATTACCATTCCTTTTGCCAAAAGGGTATGACTCTACTCAGACAGCAATGATTGGACAGTATTAGACTGTAGGACATAGCCCTAACTGATAACACGCAGCTATCATTTTATTCAGAAAATTCTAAGAGGAATAGCAGAGGAATGGCACAACTGTTTTGGCACGTAGAGGGGTTCCAAGGCATGGGACCCACCAGTAAAATATCCATATGCCCTAATAGGACATATATGTCTGTCACTGGCCGAAAAGAGCCATAGGTCTCATAGCTGCACTTCCCTGTAGTACTGATTGGGTGTTGCCCATTGACTGATGGTAAGTTCCTAACCAGTACTTGACTTTATTATATTAGCAGATGGGAATGAATCAATGAGGAATCATGCTTGGCATTACTATGCAGCATTTACAGATGAGAGCTTGTATAAGACTTTTATAGTTTTGCAGAAATTAGCCTTATGTGACCCTGTTAGTGAGCTCCTTATTTTTTACCTGCAGCTAAAAACTACAATCAGAGCTATTACTTAATTATACTGCAAAATCTGAGCCTAAATAAGCATCTCTTTAGCCGAAATAACATAACAACTGGTACCATGACCCCCATCCCCAACTTGTCATAAAAATATTTTTTTATTGGTTCCATATATATATATATATATATATATATATATATATATATATATAGCCATTAACTGTAGCCATTTTACAAAAGTGTAATTTAGGGGTTAATTTTTATTATTTCCGGGGAGTGAAAAGAAGAAAAAAATAATTAATTCATTATTGCTTTTTACTATTTTTTTTTTTTTGCTATGAATCCTACCTTTATTTTGTGGGTCATTATAATAGTAGTAGTAGCAATAGCAATTGTAGCACAATCACATGCTTTCTACTGCTAGAAGCAGAAACAAGGAAACTGGCATCTAGTATCGGACAATCCCTTTAGGGCCAAATTCACACCTTCAGTATTTGGTCAGTATTTTACATCAGTATTTGTAGCCAAAACCAGGAGTGGAACAATCAGAGGAAAAGTATAATAGAAACATGTCACCACTTCTGTATTTTTCACCCACTCCTGATTTTGGCTTACAAATACTGATGTAAAATACTGACCGAATAGTGAACGTGGCCCAACCAATGTTCTTTGCTAGAATCCTACAAGTGTGACAGGTTTAGGTTACAGAAAATTTTGTAAACAGAGCAATTGTATTTGTTGCTCAGTTCAACCATTTATTTTGAGGTTTAGTGTTTCTTTGAAAAGGAACTTTCACCAATTTTAGCATGATAAACTGGCCACGTCACAAAATATAAGCTGCAGAGCTAAATACATTTTTTTTTTTTAATTTCTTGTCTTTGTTGCGAAGATATTAGCTTGTAAAGTTTAAAGTTTAATTTGGTAAGTCCAAGAGGGCAATATCAGATATTTTTCTCTGAGTGCATGTACTTCTTCCCTCGTATGATGTTGACTAATCATAAGTGTTAGGCGTCATGTAGGAGTAAAAAGAACATGCTGACACAATAGCTTATAATGGTTTTCTCCTGTGTGGGACTTGTAATGACAGTCTGCTCTCCTCACTGATCTCACTACCTAGCTATTGCAAATGCAGTGAATAGAGCAGATTAAATGGGATTACATACACCTTCAGCTTTCATCTTTCGGTGGTCAACATGGAGGGAGGGGTAGTACAGCAGAGCTGAGCTTCATATCAATACAAACACCTCTTCAATTGCAGCTTTCCTCTCACAGTGATGTCACCTCTGCTGTATCCCCTCACCACAATGACTGTTATGATGTTATGAGATGAAAGCTGAAAAATGTTAGTAATCTCACCACAGGCCTTGATGCAGTTGGATCCTGATTGTCCCTGTTTGGTGAAACCCATCCAGCACCCTGGATCCCCTTGACCTATATGCAGTGAACACAGCCTAAATGTTTGATGAAAGGTTTTTCCCCTGAAACATTATGTAATACTGTACTTACAGCAGCGTACGCAATGGATATGAAATGTTGCCAATACTACTTGAAGCATCTCCCCGTGGCTTTAGGTGTGCAATTCCTTTACTCTGTCTATTAAAGGGAACCTGTCAAGTCTCCAAACACTATAAACCTGCAAATATGGGGTTGATCTGCAGGTTAATAGCATTCCAATGCTGTCAAGCCACTTTACTGAAAGTGCGGCTACTGGGAGAAAATTAACTTTAGTCGTCTCTCTGGCTTTTAGTTATCGAAGCATGCCCAAAATGAATATAGACATCGCCCCAACACTTTGATTTACAGCTCACTCTGCACTGTACTGCACTGCAGACCCGGCTGTCAATTAAAGCGCTGGAGCGTGCTTACAGCCAACGCTCACTGTGTACTAAGCGGAGACTGTAGCTGCTCTAGGCACACCTTTATGACTGAAAGCAGGCAGCTGCCAGGAGGAGTAAAGTTTAATTTCTTAGTCACATTTTCGGTCAGGTGGATGGACAATATTGGAATTTTATTAGCCTGCAGATTAACCCCATATCTGCAGAATAATAGTGTTTATGGACATGACAGGTTCCATGATGTGGCCGGTGTAACATGCTCAAACTAGGAAGAGGTGCTCTTTCAGTATGATTTCTCTAAAAAAATAGAAAAAGATGACACATATCGGCGTGATCCTTGACTGAATATGGAAGAGATGGATTTGGCGGTTGGGTCGTGTCAGTTAACGCTCTTAATAGGATGTACTACATCTTTATAGGGATTCATGCAAAACATAAGAGAACAAATTAGGACAAAATCAGGAAGGATTTTCATTCATCTTAAAGGCTTTACAATTTCCCATCCCTAAAAAGTGATGTGAAGCCTGTTGTGACTAGCTGAGAGTAACTTGAGTACAGTGGGATTAATGCTTGATATTTGTTCCCTCTGAGAAATCCTCCAGGAAGCAAACAGCACAAAAAAGAACACAAAACAAACTGACTGGAGATGGAGATAATAGAAATGTGACAGATTTATGTGTCTCTCAAAAGTTGTTTCTGGTAAATGAATATAAAGGGCAGTACAACATAATGTTACACTCTGGATCCTCAGAAATGGATCCAACAGGAGGAAAGCATATTGGTTCTTCCTTTACATTTTCCCTTGAATATGGACAAACTCCTGAATTTGACCCCAAGTGTGCACCAGAATCTACATGTGAAACTCTAGCTAAGGTATTTGGCTTAAAGGGAACCTGTCACATCCTAGTTGCTATGTACACTGCCCCCATAGCGTTGTTAGTAATGCAATGTGCATCACTATACAAGCTGCTTTTATGAAAATCGGTGGTAGTATAATGATGTTATAACTTTTAATATACTTTGTCCTACCTGCTCGTATTCAGTCATAGGGGAGTGATTATTAGTGTTGAGCCACCCCCGTAGTGTTCGAGTTCGGTTCGGTTCGTCGAACACCCGTGTGTTCGCCGAACTGTTCGTCGAACTGTTCGTCGAACACCTTCGAACACCGTTAAAACCAATGGCAGGCAAACAAAAACACATAGAAACACATAGAAAACACCTTCAAAGGTGTCCAAAAGCTGACAAACTGCTCAGAAGACACAACTAACACATGGAAAAGTGACAAGTACATATAGTCATGCGAAAAGAAAAGAGGTGGAGGAGTAAAAGGAGGGGGAGACACAGATATAGGCATGTCATGCCCTTCTAAAATCCAAAAAGTGAGAAGCCGAGACGGTCAGTCCGCTCCTGCCCGTGCCACCTCCGTGTCGCCGGGTTTGTGCCAGAGCCGCGGTGAACCCTGACGGCCAGCCCCCCTCTCCCAATACTGGTGCCTGTCTGCTGGTGGGTCGAGAAAGCCCCCCTGTGGTGGAGGCAGCTCTAAGCTTTTTAATTTAAATTGTCCCTCTAATTTGAATGAATACACTTTAAATCCATTTACAAGGATCTATTGGAGGGCAAGTCTCATGCCAGCAGCCGCGTAATTCCAGCTCCAGTAGCGTCCACTAAAGCTGCTGCAGTTAAAAAGCTTTTATAAGGATCGAGCTCGGCTGTCCACCGCAAGGCATCCTAGTGCCAGTCCCAGCCCCTATGCCTTGGGGTGCCTCCTGATGCTCTTCACTAGGTATCCCGTGGTCCCGAAGCATTTCCTTTGAAAAAATTAAGTGTCCAAACTACAGGTGGTGTAGCTTGCTTAACAGCCGGGATAATCCGCTGACTAGCAGACACTGCTACTAGGCACAAAGTATTTCCTGGGCTAGATGCAGTTAAAAATTTGTAAGTAGATACTCTCGTTGGATGCTGAGAAAGCATTCCATAGAGTCTCCTGGCACGCCATATATGATTCTCTTAAAAAGCTTGGGGTAGGGGTCTAGGGGACCCTTTTATAGCCAAAATCACGGCCCTGTATCACAATACGTCACCTAGGCTGAAGATAAATGGAACTGTAGCACCGAGGGCTCGGTTGCTACAGACGTATTGCACCTCACCCAGAGGTGTGATATCTCACTCTCAGATAAGGATGGAGTGTGGATCAGGACCCGACACCTGCATGCATTACACCACATTGCCGTGGGGCAGGGCGACCAATATGCCCCTGAGATGGGCACGACAGTCCCTGTCCCTGGCTGGAGTGGGGGGAGGGAACACTGAGGAAGGGGAACCCTGCAGTGCAGGAGCAGGGAGGAAGCAGTTCCTGGGTGCATTGAGAAGGGAGTATAAAAGGTGGGCACCATCTTAGTTCAGTGCAGAGAAGTCTGAGCAGAAGTGGCAGGGAGCAGGGGCTCTGCATGAGCTCTGCTCCGGAGGCGGGCCTAGTAACAGAGGCCCAGGCCTGCAAGAGGGAGAAGGAAGGAAGAGGAGCGGAGAAGGCTCCAGGAACGAGGAATGAAGGGATCCCAGGGGTGCGGACGGGCGAGTCGCCACCGCACGCCCGAATCCACCTGCGTGGAGGGGTCAGGCCAAAGGGGGAGACCGGTCCCCGAACTAGTGGAGGCAGGAAACGACCCTCAGCTAGAAACCGGAGGCTCTGACATTTTATGTGGCGCAGCCCCTTGCTCCACCCGCTAGGAAGGCACCACATAGGGTCAGGAAAACTGGCGCCAAGTTTACCAAGAGGAGGCCCGAGGCAGCCGGACAGAAGTGTTGGTAAGAAAGGCCAGACAAAGGACACACAAAGGGGGTCCTGTGAAGCGCTCCAAAGTTATCTGGGAGTTGTCTGAGCCCCTCACCTGGTGAGCACAGTACGACGTGGGCAGCCGTTACCTGCAGACGTGGTCTGGATAATAAGAACTGTGAGTAAAGGCCCTGAACTGCATCACTGACTCCGTGTCGTTACTGCTGCTGCCCTGCACCATCACCCCCATCCTCCGCATACACTGCCCTGAGGCTATACTCCTCCCGTGGGGAGTTATGCTACGCTCTGCTGCACCCACAACACCAGCCTTAGCGGTCTGCCCTGTAGCGGCGGTTCACTCTGACCGCAATCCACGGGTGGCGTAGTCGGACATTTAAACATCAAAATCAAAACCACATAAATAGTTCCGCCACTGGTTTGACCGCCCTGAGCCACGGAACCGGATCGCCGCCACGAAGACTACAACCACCAGCATCCACCAAAAAGGGTCCGGCTCCGGGTGTCCCAAGGCCCAGGGGGTGCGTCAGAACATTTTCATCACCTTTCACAATCACCAATGGGACAAGGCAGGGATGTCCTCTGTCCCCTCTCTTATACATCCTAGTGACGGAGCACCTGCTCTCATCAATTCGCCATAACCCCAATATTAGGTGGATTGAGGTGGGAGGCACCGAGTACAAGTGCTCTCTATTTGCTGATGATGTCCTAGTATATATCACTCAATCACATATATCCATCCCTGCTGTTATGGCTGAAATAGATCACTTTGTTACATGGTAAAATTTTAAAATCAATGCAGCGAAGTCTGAGGCCCTCGATGTCTCCCTCCCTAAATCCATATAGGATTCCATCCAGTCCAACTTTCCCTTTGCCTGGCCCTCACAGGGTATCAAATACTTAGGAATTCCTATTCATAGAGACCTCTCCCATCTATGTTATCTTAATTTTGGGCCCTTTATTGAACAATTCCATACAGACCACGGTTGGCAAGTTAGAACTGTAAGATTCACTACGTGAACCACTGGTGTTTTGTGGAAAAGCACATGTACACCGCGTTCCAAATTATTATGCAAAAAGTGTTTAGGAGTGATAAGGGAAGAATTTGTTTGTTTGTCAGTTAAACTCATTGATGGTGATGTGTGTCAGGGCTCTTTATATCACTGTAAGCAATTGCAGACACCTGTGCTAATTAGTTTGGCAGGTGTGTCCAATGAAAGGCAAGACTACTTAAGAAGGCTCTCTCACATTATTAAGCAGCCTACATTTTCTGCCAAAATGGGAAAGAAAAAGGATGTGTCGGCTGCTGAGAAGCAACAAATTGTGGAGTGTTTAGGTCAAGGCATGACTACAATCAACATTGTGCGATGATCAGGATGAAGTGTCTTGGCAATCAAGAAGTATGTAGCTGATTCACAGTACACACGTGTGCGTGCTGATAAGGGCAAATTGAGGACTCTTTCCTACAGGCAATTACGTCAGGTTGAAAGAGCAGCGGCAAAAAAGCCTTGTCATAGCAGCAGACAAGTTTTTGAAGCTGCTTGTGCCTCCAACGTCCCCCGAACAACAAGATGCAGGGTCCTTCAGAGGTTTGCAGCTGTGCATACGCCATCCTTTCGACCTCCTTTATCCACTTCACACAAGCAGAAACGGCTCCAGTGGGCCAAACATTACATGAAGACTGATTTCAAAACTGTTTTGTTCACGGATGAGTGCCGTGCAGCGCTCGATGGTCCAGATGAATGGAGTGGAGGATGGCTGGTTGATGGACACCCCACGCAAACACGGCTACAGCGCCAACAAGGAGGAGGTGGAGTAATGTTTTGGGCTGGAATCATGGGGAGAGAGATTGTCGGCCCCTTTAGGATCCCTGAAGGCGCTAAAGATGAACTCCATAATGTATGTGGATTTTCTCAAACAGCACTTCCTGCCATGGTTCAAGAAGAAGAACCGTGTATTTCACAGCAAGATCATTTTTCTGCATGATAATGCACCATCTCATGCTGCACATAAAACATCTGCATCTCTGGCTGATATGGGCATAAAAGGGGACAAACTTATGGTGTGACCCCCATGCTCCCCTGACCTCTACCCCATTCAGAACCTTTGGAGCATCATTAAAAGGAGTGTCTATGATGGCGGGAGGCAGTTCACATCTAAGCAACAGCTCTGGGAGGGTATTCTGTCCTCATGCAAAACAATTGAAGCAGAAACCATCCAAAACCTGACAAATTCAATGGACGAGAGAGTTCAGAAGCTCCTTTCGAACAAGGGGTCCTATGTGAAAATGTAACATCACCTAGAATAAAGTTTTGAGTTGAAAACTGTTTGATTTCAGTTTCTAACAACCTGCTAATGCTTATAATTTCAAAAATGACCATTTTTTTGGTCTTTATTAAAATGAAAAGGTTGATCGAAAAGTTTGGGGGATCTAAGAGTGTGGCAACCCAGTAGTCATGATTACTTCGAATTCTGACAATATGAGGGTCATGCTGCAGGTAGTGCAGCAAGAAGGCACTTATGTGTCTTGCGCATCTCGGAGCCCCAAAATTATTTTCCGGGCTAGATGCAGCTAAAAATTATTTTTAATTTTAAATCTGGTGAAGCTTATTATAGATGGCCTAATAGGATCAGTGCTGCACACTGCTACAAAGCCCAAATTATTTTCCAGTCAAGATACAGATAAACATGATTAGTAATTTGAAAGCTTAAAACGGTTGGTAGGGTGATTTTAACCAATCATCAAGCTTTTACTCTCCCCAGGATGACACAGGGGTAGAAAAGTCGTTTCGGATCCATGATTTGTTCATCTTTATGAACGTGAGTCTGTCTACATTATCAGTGGAGAGCCGCGTGCGCTTATCTGTCAGCACACCACCAGCAGCGCTGAACACACGTTCAGACAGAACGCTGGCTGCGGGGCATGACAAGATCTCCAAGGCGTAAGTGGCTAGCTCCGGCCATTTATCCAGATTGGAAGCCCAAAAAGAGCAAGGGTCCAGTGACACAGTCGTGGCTTCAATGTTTACTTGGAGATACTCCTGTACCATCGTCTCTAGGCGTTGACTATGTGTCAGACTTCTTGTCTCCTGTGGCCTTGCAAAGGATGGGCTAAAAAAGTGGTGAAATGATTCCACAAAATTGATGTTACCAGCAGATACTGTGGTTCTGTTACGGTTTGAGTGCTGAACACTTGACGGTCCCACGGTTGGCAAGTTGGAACTGTGAGATTCACTACGTGCACCACTGGTATTTTGTGGAAAAGCACATGTAAGATTCTGCAACAGTCTCTGCTGATACTCCTGCATGCGTGCATCCCTTTCTATGGCAGGAATAATTTCTGCAAATTTACTTTTGTACCGGGGATCTAACAGTGTGGCAACCCAGTAGTCAGGATTATTTCTAATTCTCACAATTCGAGGGTCATGTTGCAGGTAGTGCAGCAAGAAGGCACTCATGTGTGTTGCGCATCCAGGAGCACCAAGTCCCTGTTGTGTTGGTGGCGAGGTAGCAATCATGCTTCCTTCCTCTGTCCTCTCCCCCCAACCTCGCACAACAGAAATGTGATCAAGGTCTCCCTCATCTGATGAGACTTCCATCAGTTCGTCCTCCACTTCTTCCTGGGCTCCTGCACCTTCCTCACTAGTTTGGCTGCTACCATGCGCCCTGGTTAAACCATCTCCCCCACCCTCACATGCCTGCCGCCTTGGTGCTGCCGACCGTCTGGACCTTGCAGATGTTAGCCCTTCCGCATACAACTCCTCCTCCTCTACTTCCTCCACCTCCTCTTGTGCCACCACCTGACTCCGAATTCTGTTTAACATGTGCTCCAGCATGTAAATCACCGGAATAGTCATGCTGATAATGGCATCGTCAGCACTAAACATCTTCGTCGCCATTTCAAAACTGTGCAGAAGGGTGCATAGGTCCCTGATCTGAGACCACTCCTCCAGCGTGATTTGCCCCACCTCTAAATCTCGTTGGCCCAGGCTATACGTCAGAACGTATTGCACCAGGGCTTGTCGGTGCTGCCACAGTCGCTGCAACATGTGCAGAGTTGAATTCCACCGGGTAGGCACATCGCATTTTAGCCGGTGAAGTGGCAGGCCCAACGACTTCTGTAGAGATGTAAGTCGCTGAGCTGCGGGATGCGAACGGCGGAAGTGAGCACACAGCGACCGTGCCCTCTGCAGAAGGCCATCTAGTCTGGGATAGTGGGCTAAAAATTGCTGGACAACCAGGTTCAACACGTGAGCCATACAAGGCACGTGTGTGACATTGCCCCGGCGAAGGGCCGCACCCAGGTTTGCAGCATTGTCGCACACGGCCTTCCCTGGTTTCAGGTCCAGTGGAGACAACCATTCATGAAATTGGTTCTCCAGAGCTGACCACAACTCCTCAGCTGTGTGACTCACATTTCCCAGACATTTCAATGTAAAAACCGCCTGATGACGTTGAGCCCTACTGCCAGCATAGTAAGGAGGTGTGCAGGATCCCTTCTGCGCAGTTAGAAAGCTTGTGGCATGACCAGACAGGCTTTGGGTGCAGGTGGAAGACCGAGAGGAGGTTGAGGAGGCAGAAGCAGTGGAGGAAAAATGACATAAAGAGGATTGACGCACAACTCGTGGGGACGGCAAGACTTGGACAGCAGCCCCTTGTCCTGCTGTCACCATAGTTACCCAGTGCCCTGTCAGCGACATGTAACGCCCCTGTCCATGCCTACTCGTCCAAGTGTCTGTGGTGAAATGCACCCTGTCACACACAGAGTTTCTCAAAGAAGCGGTGATGTTGTGTGCGACATGCTGGTGGAGCGCAGGCACACCTTTCTTTGAGAAGTAGTGCCGACTGGGCATCTGGTACTGGGGCACTGCGACGGACATAAGGTCTCGAAAATCCTCTGTGTCCACCAGGCGGAAAGGCAGCATTTCTGTAGCCAAGAGCTTGCAGATGGTGAAATTCAACCTCTTAGCTTTCTCATGGCTAGGAGGAAATGGTCTTTTACTTGTCCACATCTGAGGGACCGAGGGCTGGCTATTGTGCTTAGACGGGGTTGATAAGGGTGTCCCCGGCAAACTGCCGGTCTGTGAGGAAGATGCAGGCGGACATGTTAGGTTGCCTTGATCCAAAGGTGGTGCTATCGATGTCGGACAGCGCTCAAGACCAGCTGGTGTTACCACCTCCAAAGAAAATGATGACCTGCCAATCACGCTGGCTGTTGCGGGTAAAGAGGTGGCAGGTCTGCGCCCCAAAACAGGTGTGACTGCTGTCCCCCCAGTCACAGAGGATGAAGAGGCCGCGGATGCACAAGATATGGCAGACGGTGGTTGGCCCGGCCGGCTAGACCGCATTGTAGCACACTGAGCTTCCCACTGCAACTTATGCTTCATGTCCATGTGCCGGTTCATGCATGAAGTACTCAAACTATGTATTTTTTGGCCTCTACTTAGCTTTTGCTGACAAATGTTACAGATAACACGAGTTGGGTCATCTTTATCGATCTGAAAAAATGCCCAGGCTATGCAAGGCTTAGCACCCATGCGACCTGAAGAGCCACCACGACTTGTGGTGAGAGGCAGAGTTGTGTTTGAGGATGCAGTTGTTGACGTGCTTCCAGTACTACGTCTCTGTCCAGGAAGGCGCAACCTGACCTCGTCGTCACTAGCATCTTCCTCCACCTCCTCTGCTGACCTCATCTCTTGGCTGACTGTGGGTTGACAGTAAGTGGGATCTCCGACCTCATCATCATCACCCTGTGCGTTATCACACCCGTCGTCCTCAGAGCCAACCTGTTCCTGCCCTGACAAAAAACTAAAGTTGTCGCTCCAATCAGGTATTTGAGCCTTATCATCGTCTTCCTCATTGTCTCCACCAACAGGAGTTACAGTTTGGGAATGAGGGTATACATTATGGTCAGAACCTTCTGCGTCTGGTCCTGGATCCGACTCATAAAGATTCTGGGCATCAGTGCAGATCATTTCCTCGTCTGGATTCACAGAAGCGCTGGAGTCGACCTCTGATTCCCAGGCTATAGTATGAGTAAACAGCTCTGCAGACTCAACCATCTGTTCTACCTCATACTCAGACGGGCAGCTGGAGATTTGGGAGCTGTGAGGAAGCAAGTGCGATTTGGGTGACACCTTTGAGGACTGGAGTATTTGTGATGTTGAAGTTGATGTGGAGGAGAGCCCACTTAAAGGAGCACTTGATATCCGTTGAAGCACCTGCTGTTTTTGTGCCTCATCTGGAATTTGTAGCGATTGGCGTGGCCGTAAGAAAGGGATCTTATCACATTGTCCGCTAAAAGAAGTAGACATTTTAGTTTGGCTGGAAGATGGTCTTTCTTCTGCACCTACCCCACGGACACAACCTTTTTTCCCCTTCCCAACATGCCTATTCCCCTTTCCACCAGAAGCAGGCCTTTTTCCACTCATTTTGGTGGTTAACTAATTCACAACTCTGGAGTTGTTTGCACAAAAAAACAATGGATGGTAACCGAGCAGAGCTGAGTGGCCAAACTGTGGTATTAGGCCAAAACTATTGGCTGGGTTAGATGCAGAAAAAAATTATTTTTAATTTGCAACCTGATGGAGGTCAGTATAGATGGACTAATAGACCAAGTCCCACACACCGCTAGAAGCCCAAATATTTTTTCAGAGCTAGATGCAGAAATTTTTTTTATTCAATTTGCAACCTGATGGAGGTCAGTATAGATGGACTAATAGACCAAGTCCCACACACTGCTAGAAGCCCAAATATTTTTTCAGAGCTAGATGCAGAAAAAAATTATTTTTAATTTGCAACCTGATGGAGGTCAGTATAGATGGACTAATAGACCAAGTCCCACACACTGCTAGAAGCCCAAATATTTTTTCAGAGCTAGATGCAGAAAAAAAATATTTTTAATTTGCAACCTGATGAAGGTCAGTATAGATGGACTAATAGACCAAGTCCCACACACTGCTAGAAGCCCAAATATTTTTTCAGAGCTAGATGCAGAAAAAAATTATTTTTAATTTGCAACCTGATGGAGGTCAGTATAGATGGACTAATAGACCAAGTCCCACACACCGCTAGAAGCCCAAATATTTTTTCAGAGCTAGATGCAGAAAAAAATTATATTCAATTTGCAACCTGCTGGACGTCAGTATAGAAGGACTAATAGAACAAGTCCCACACACTGCTAGAAGCCCAAATATTTTTTCAGAGCTAAATGAAGAAAAAAATTATTTTTAATTTGCAACCTGATGGAGGTCAGTATAGATGGACTAATAGACCAAGTCCCACACACTGCTAGAAGCCCAAATATTTTTTCAGAGCTAGATGCAGAAAAAAATTATTTTTAATTTGCAACCTGATGGAGGTCAGTATAGATGGACTAATAGACCAAGTCCCACACACCGCTAGAAGCCCAAATATTTTTTCAGAGCTAGATGCAGAAAATTTTTTTATTCAATTTGCAACCTGATGGAGGTCAGTATAGATGGACTAATAGACCAAGTCCCACACACTGCTAGAAGCCCAAATATTTTTTCAGAGCTAGATGCAGAAAAAAAATATTTTTAATTTGCAACCTGATGGAGGTCAGTATAGATGGACTAATAGACCAAGTCCCACACACTGCTAGAAGCCCAAATATTTTTTCAGAGGTAGATGCAGAAAAAAATTATTTTTAATTTGCAACCTGATGGAGGTCAGTATAGATGGACTAATAGACCAAGTCCCACACACCGCTAGAAGCCCAAATATTTTTTCAGAGCTAGATGCAGAAAAAAATTATATTCAGTTTGCAACCTGATGGAGGTCAGTATAGATGGACTAATAGAATGATGCTATGCCCAAAAGATTTTACTTCACTAGGTGCAGTAAAAAAATTGGTATTCTATACACAGGTGGTATATCTTGCAACACAGATAGGCTACTCCACTGACTAACACACTCTGCAATAGGCCAAAAAGGATTAGCTTTGCTAGATTCAGCCAAATGCTGTGAAAAAAACTTGCACAGCACTGGCACAGACCTGCCTGGCAAAAACTGATAGGAACTGATGTAACCTAGTCCTGAAAAGGACTCCAATTACAATTAGTCTTTACTCCCACAATCTATCTATTTAAGAGCACAGACCTGCCTGATAAAAGTCGTAGGAAATGCTGTAACCTAGTCCTTAAAAGGACTGCAATCACAACTATTCCCTACTCCCAAGCTATCTGTATATTTGTGCGAAAATTGGCTTGAAATTAACAAGGTATAGCGCACACAGCAACAGCGGTGCCGTCTAACACGCAGCTGCAGCAGTGAGAAAATGGTGGCGACGGGGAAAATGGCTTGGTCTTATAGGGCAAGGACATGTGACATACACTGCCAATCACACATGCCCTTGCTTGTGTGAAAAAAAGCACTTCGCTCCGTGTGTGCGCTGCTGATAGGCTGACAGATTGCACCTCCCCACTGCAAATGCGGGAAAGAGAAAAAAAAATGGAGATCTTCATTGTTCCTGCAGAGATCCATCCCCTGCCCCTCCCCCCGCCCCGCTGTACACTCAAACTGCGTATTAACATTAATTTTCATCATTACTGAGAAAAAATCCAGTTATGGTTTTGGTGCACGAACAGTTATCGAACATAACCTCGAACAGCCGAATTTTTCTCAAATTGTTCGTGTTCGCCGACCGGCTCGAACACCGCCCAAAACAGCTCGAATTTGAGATTGGCGAACAGTTCGAGTAGAACAACGCTCATCTCTAGTGATTATCACATTCAGTCATGGGCGGACGCTGCATTTAGTTAGTGCTGGTGCCGCCCATGACATTTGAATGCTGCTCCCGGCAAGCACTAGGTTTGAGGGGCGCATGAGCATTTGCACAAATCAGGCCGCTGGTCTGGTGCGTGCGCATTGAGGCTGTGTGATTAACAGCTTCAGGGCGCATGCGCTATGATCTGTGGCTCCCGGCACATGTGCGGTCAATGTATCTTGCGGTCACCGCATGCGCAGTGACACTGCAGCGGTGACCGCACGATACATTGACCGCGCACGCGCCAGGAGCCACAGGTGACTGTGTGTGCGCACTGAAGCTGGTAATCACACAGCCTCAGTGAGCATGCGCCGGACCAGCGGCCCGACGTGTGCAAATGTGCATGCGCCCCTCAAACATCGCGCTTGCTGGGAGCAGTATTAAAATGTCATGGGTGGCACCAGCACTCACTGAATGCGGCGACCGCCCATGACTGAATGTGATAATCACTCCCCTATGACTGAATACGAGCAGGTAAGATAAAGTATATAAAACGTTATAACATCATTATATTACCACCGATTTTCATAAAAACAGCTTGTTAGTGATGCACATTGCATCACTAACAAGCGAATGGGGGCAGTTTACATAGCTACTAGGACGTGACAGGTTCCCTTTAAAGGGTTATTCCAAAATTTGCAAGTCATCTCCTACTTATAACATATAGAATAACTTACTGATCAATGGAGTTCAACTGCTGGTGCCCCTAACCAGGCTTGGGCTGGCCCACAGGAGAAGAGAAGAATCCTCCGGTGGGCCCCTGTACTAGGATGGGCCACCACCCTCTTATATGAACAGTACTTGGCACAATATAATTAAATCACTATGTACAGACAAATGCAGCATCTTATTCATTTACCAATCTACCCAGTTCATTGTTATATACATTTGTGATTGAGGATAATGTCACATTTGCATATAGCTGAAAAGGGAGGACCTGGAGTTTGTTACCGGTTTTCCCTTGGCACGCCAATCCAACACTGCCCCAAGAAGAGGGAACAGATGAGTCTTTGGGACCGCCAGAAATTTCCGAGCACTGTACTTGGCTTTCTCTGCCAGTCCAATAGACAGTGAATGGAGCAAAGACCGAGCATTTGCGCCTATTTTCTATTCAAGGGCTGGTTCTCGTGATATAGAACTTCATTCTCAGCAAATCCAAGCGATCATTAACCCTATTTTATGGATAGGGGATAACTTCCCATTTTGGTAATAACACTTTCTAGATAACATTAACTCTTTACTAGAGGACTTATAATGTTGATACAAATGGAATACACTGTATGTAAATTAGGAAAAATAAAATACAGAGAGGTGGGTTTACATTTGAGATCTTTGACTAGGATTTCTATGAAGAAAAAATCTGCAGCAGAAAAAAAAAACATTTTTTATGCAGTTTTTGACACTGTTTAGGTGGAGTGGGTGGTATTTTTTTGCCTACAAATGTTTCAGTGGGCATTTTACAGACTAAAATTACCAAAGAATTGACATGCTGCATTCTTTCCAAGCTGAAAAAAAACATGTAAAAATATCTCATGTGCATGAAGGAAACATATTCCATTGAAATCAATAAGAAACGTATTGGAAACATATTCTAAACATTTTTCAAAGTGGATTTTGGAACATAATCAGTACTTGAAGAGGAATCAAACATTTAAAATACTTGGATATCATTGATACAGTATATACCAGAATATAACATTAATGGACGGATTTTTACGTAGAACCCTATTATTGATTAGAATAAAAGTCTGTATGACTCAATAATGAGTGGTGGAAGCCACGTAAGCCAAAGGTTCTGATTGTAGAAAATGTTAGTCTTAGATCGTTAGGAAAACAGAAAGCATAGTTAGTGTGGTAGACAGAGAGGAGGAGGAGATGAAGAGCAGTGCAGAACTGTGTAGAGCTGTGTGAGTAAGAATGATATGTTTATACTGTACTCTGTAGCAGATGGGCAGCCAGTGCAATGACTGGCACAGGATGGAGGCATCAGTGTAGCAGCAGGACAGATTCTAAACTGTGAGTGTTTTACCCTCAACTCAAAGCAGTCTGATGCTTAGTTGCCAGTAGAACTTGTGATTTCTAATCTATGTTGAGCTTTTTACTTTTATGTATCTTTATTTGACAAATTTTAGGAGCATATTTCCATTTTAAAAAGATTGGCAAGTCATGAATTTCAAAGCCAGGTTAAGATCCTGGGACTCTTACTATTACTAAGGGGAATTCTGTAGGAATAGTTCTTTGCTCTTTTAATGAATACTTTCCTTTTAAAAGCTTCAACCTGCAGCATTGAGGTCCTGGGTTCAAATCCCATCAAGGACAACATCTGCAAGGAGTTTGTATGTTCTCCCCTTGTTTGCATGGGTTTCCTCCGGGTTCTATGGCTTCCTCCCACACTCTGAAGACACACTAATAGGGAATTTAGATTGTGAGCCACAGTGGGGACAGGGATGCTGGTGTCAAACATTTGCACCTCTGCTCCTTTCAAGACAGTACTCTGCCCCATTCTCGGGATTGCTGTGGGTCCAAATGGTCTGATGCCCAGCCATCAGCAAGTTAATCCCTATCCTACGGATATGGGATAACTTGCTATTTGGGAAGAATACTTTAATCGTTTTTTTTTCATCTCGTTTGATTATGATGATACCGTAAGGACACTTATCAAACATTTTTTCATGCGTCTTTTGTGATTTGTGGAAGTCGGTGCTGGAGAAGAATTTCACTCATTCAGACGTCTGCTTGTGGTGAGCTAGAATTATATAATCACGCTCCTCCTCAGGATCTGGACTTTCACACTGAGCAATGACTAAAGTTTACACTTGAGCCATTAGACCCATTTCAAGCACACCCCAACAGCTGCAAATTAAAACACAATCCCTCCACTTTACACTTCCATCTGGCCGCAGATGGTTTAAATCTGACCCACTGGGAACACAACTCTGCTGGAGAGGAAATGTCAATGGTTGCAGATTTCAACATGGAAATGAGTATTGTTGCCTATAATAAGTTATTTGCCCAAGTTCACAGGCTACACATGGCGACGCCATAATGTACGTGTATGTGCTCGAGATATTAAAAAAATCCTTTATCCATGCTTAGGATGAACTCCACATAGAATTTAGAGTATGATCATCAATTTCTATAGAACAGAGAAATTTGCATCTAAAAAACATGTTTAATTACATAGGGATATATGATGAGACTATTCTACTAAGACTATGTTCACATGTCCAGTAATGATCGGTTATAAAGGATCCAGCAGTCAATTATTCACTAAATGATCTCTGCTGGATCCGTTTTTTAGCATTGGAGTCAATGGGCAACGGATCCGTTAATCCTTTGTCATTTGTTTCTAACGGATTGGGCAAAAAAAAGCCTTTTCTTGCCGGATCCGTTAGACTAAGTGATACATTGCTGCAGTCAGGGTCTCTTTAACAGTTAATTTTGACAAAAAGATCTTTACTATGGGCTGAAATTAAACTAATGTATGTTTATCAAGGAATATATATTATGATCACAAGTACTTATATCAACCTTATGAATGATCAATCTTAAGAATTTTTGCAATATTAGAATGAACAAAGTTGTAGTAAAGTTGCTGCACATACAGTATAAATACTGTGATTAAACTCTGTACAAGATGTTTTATAAGTTTATGCCAGAAGAAAAACCTCAATTAAGTGATAGATTTTGCCCAAGGGAAAATACACTTCAGCTGTGAAGAATTCTCTCCAGATGTCCTCCTGCTCACCCGGCACATTATCTGACTTAAGAAATACCAGTCTCACTGTACAGGAAAATCTTCTCGAACCATGACCAACGTAACTTCATGTTTAGTGGATACCACTGAATGGGACTTACCACTTTTCTGTAGTTAAAGCAGATCTCCCACCATATTTCACAATACAACTACAAACATTATGAAATAGATTTCCTAGGCACAATGTGGCTGGTGTACTTACTTTAAAAATCAATGTCATAGAGGCTGTATAATCCTGTTTGAAATTTTTCTACCTGGTATTAAAATGAACTGTTCATGAGCGCAGCCAGACCAAGAGTTGGACTCATAAAATGCTCATCTTCACAGTACAAACATATAACCAATCTGACATGGATTTTCAAAGTAAGTACACCAATCTTGTAAGGTCTAAGGTATTATTTAATACTGGATTTTATTTGTATTGTAGGTAATGTGACAATTGTTTAAAAAAAAATTATTGCCATTATAAGATGGGTGATCTAAGTGCACCTCATGTGCTGCCTGATTTAAATTAAATGAATTATCATATAACATATATATATATAATTATTATTATTCTTTATTATTAATAATTTATAATAATTATTAACCGTTATTATGGTTAATAAAGTTTGTCACTTTTTTATTTAAATAGCTGCAATATTGATTTTCCCATTTGTTCAGGTGATCACTCTGTGATTATTTAAATCAGTCATGTGACGAGGCTCAATGGAATATATACACCATACATATACATAAATATAGTAGTAATCACAGATTGGCCCTCTTGATGAAGACTATGCGAGCTTCTTGTAATTAACCGCTTAAGGACAGAGCCAATTATGTACTTAATGACCAAGCCAATTTTTACAAATCTGACCAGTGTCACTTTATGAGGTAATAACTCTGGAACGCTTCAACGGATCCCACTGATTCTGAGATTGTGTTTTCGTGACATATTGTACTTCATGATAGTGGTAAAATTTCTTCGATATCACTTGCGTTTACTTGTAAAAAAAATGGAAATTTGGCAAAAATTTAGAAAATGTTGCAATTTTCAAACTTTGAATTTTCATGCCCTTAAATCAGAGAGATATGTCACACAAAATAGTTAATAAACAACATTTCCCACATGTCTACTTTACATCAGCACAATTTTCGAACCAAAATTTTATTTTGTTCGGAAGTCATAAGGGTTAAAAGTTGACCAGCGATCTCTCATTTTTCCAACTAAATTTACAAAACCATTTTTTTAGGGACCTCATCACATTTGAAGTGACTTCGAGGGGCTTTTATGACCTCATAAGTGAGTGGCTCCATCTGGGTTTTTTGTCTGAATTGTGGTTTTGGTGAATTTACACGGAAACCCTGGTGTAAGCGCTCAGTGGAGAGCGCAGGATAAACGTGAGCCGAGCCTTATTCCGATTTTTTTCGAGGCAGAATGAAGAAATAGACAGCAGTACCAGAATAGTTCTTATTTTTATTTTTTTCGCGGTTCACCATGCACTATAAATGATAAGGCGGATTTATTCTTTGGGTTGGTGCGATTACAGCGATACCAGATTTATAGGGGTTTTTTAAGATTTTGCTGAGATCACACAGTAAAAATGCTTTTTGGTAAAAAAAAAAAAGTAGTTATTTTCGTTGCCATATTCTGAGAGCTGTAACTTTTTTATTTTTTGGCGAACAGCTCTGTATGATGGCTTATTTTTTGCGGGACGAGTTGCAGATTTTTTTTGGAACCATTTTGGTAATTTTTGATCGCTGTTTACTCAGATTTTTCAGACACAGAATGAACAAAAACCAGAAATTCAGTTATTGTTTTTATTTTTGATTTTTTGCCGTTCGCCGTAAAAGTCATAAGACCGATTTGGTCGTCGGGTCAGTACTATTACAACGATACCAGATTTATATTTTTTTATGCTTTGATATTTTTACACACTTAAAACAGTATTTTACAAAAAAGAATTTCATTTTGCATCGTTGCATTCTGAGAGCTGTAACTTTTTTATTTTTTTGCTGAATGAGCAACTTTTTGATCGCTTTTTATTTACTTTTTCGTGAGTCAGAATGATGGAAACGTGTAATTTTCGGCGTGTTTTTTATTTTTATTTTTTACAGCATTTGCTAAACGGACTAAATAATGCAACAGTTTTGTAGAGCGGGTCATTCCTGACGTGGCGATACCAATTATGTGTATGTTTATTTTTGTGTTATCACAAGCGCTGAGTTTTGAGCGATGAAACGGATTTTAGTGATTTGTGTGAACTTTTTGTGTGTTTTTTTTTACTTTTTTACATATTTTATTTTAGTTTTTTTTACTTTTTCACTAAGTCCCACTGTGGGACATGTGTGATTGTCCCTTTTATTGTTGATCTCATTCTCTGCATGAGATCTCTCAGTTAGTCATGTCTGACTTATTGCTGGCTCTCACAGGCTGCTGTACCGTGGGAACAGCGTTTACTTGTAGAAAAAAAACGGAAATTTGGCGAAAATTTAGAGAATGTTGCAATGTTCAAACTTTGAATTTTCATGCCCTTAAATCAGAGAGATATGTCACACAAAATAGTTGATAAATAACATTTCCCACATGTCTACTTTACATCAGAACAATTTTGGAACCAAAATTTTATTTTGTTCGGAAGTGATAAGGGTTAAGGCTGCGTGCCCACTATGCATTTTTCTAGCCTTTTTGCCTCGGAAAACGAAAACGCTTAAAAACCGCTTGGTAATACATGCCCCATGGTCCCCAATGATAATCCGCATGGGCTGCGCACATGCTGCTGATATTTCCGCTCCGGATTATCAGTGGGGAAAAATCCGCAGCATGTCCATTAATTTTGAGGAAGCGCGGCATTTTTGCCGCCATTGACTTGCATTGGGCCGCTTCAAATCCGCAAACATGTTAAAATACTTGCGGATTTGAAGTGTATCACAAAACGGCAGCAAATGGGAAGTGACCTCATGTGGGGGCGTTCATGCCATGCCATGAGCATCCCATAATCCAGGAAGACGAGAATCCCATACCATTCCTGTCTACCAGGATCATGGCTGCTCATCTGGGATGGTACAAGCGCATGAATCTCGAAGTGGGATTAATGATTAGTATGGTAAGTAGTGTCTGTGTGTCTGTATGTGTCTGTGTGGGGTGTATGTGGGGTCTGTGTGTGCGGATGTCAGCAGGCAGACTTAGTCTGATGTGAGACTACTACTCCCATCGGCCTATGTCTGTCCCCAGTAAACTAGTGCCAGCAGGAGCAGCTCAATGGGAGCAGTAGTTCCCATCAGCCTGCTCCTGCTGTAAAATGTTACCCAAAATTAAAATTATTGCCCCATATGTTATTTGATTTATTGCCCCCACATATTATTGCCCCTATT
Source organism: Phyllobates terribilis (assembly GCF_046119375.1). Lineage (NCBI taxonomy): Eukaryota > Metazoa > Chordata > Amphibia > Anura > Dendrobatidae > Phyllobates > Phyllobates terribilis. The sequence goes on along the minus strand of NW_027362762.1, from coordinate 890,850,624 downwards.
TATTTTTTATTTGCCCCCCCTACCTTATTTATTTTTTTGCCCCTTTTTTGGGGGTGGATTTGCCATCATATTCCCTTTTTTTTATACAGTATATATATATATATATATATATATATATATATATATATATATATATATATGTATATATTTTTTTTATTGCCCCCAAGATTTTTTTCTACTGTCCCTTTTTTAGTTTTTATTCATTGGTGGCCAGTGGTTACCTAGAAAAATAAATTAATTAAGTAGTTAATACATTACCTGTCCCCTCCGATCGCCACCTAAAATAAAATAAAAATAAAAAAATACACCTATATCCACCTAGACACCTAATTCCCCGAAGCCATCGATCTCCTGTAATAAAAAATAAAATAAAAGAACACAACCTTATCCTTACCGCTCCCTAGTAGTCCACAAGTGTCCCACAAAGATCTTCAGTTTAGAGCAGCCACGTAAAATGTGACCGCTCTAAACCACAGCCACCGCTACAATGATGGGGCCGTAAAGCGAACGGAGTTCACTGGAGTTCAGGCAACGCTGCTCCGGTGATCTCCTTTACGGCCCCGCTAACCGTGAGAAATTCCCACAGTACAGCAGGGCTGTAAAGGAGATCCAACAACTTCAAGAAAAAACAGGGATCGGTGTGGAGAAAATGATAGAGCAGGACAAATTAAAGGTAATTAACCTCTCATAGAGTTTTTACTATTGAGCAGCTGGAGGTGTTTGCTAAGGGGCTGACATTTTCGCTCGTAGCAAACTTTAACTGTTTTAAGACATTCAATTATTCAGTTGCAAATTGCTTCTGAAAAGACATTTCTCTAGATCTCAGGATGAATTTTTCCGAGGTGCCACGTCAGAGGAGAGAGAGGCACTATCTGTACTTGAATCTCTCCTAGCAGAGCAGGATGATTCATCTAACTTTCCATCATACATAAAGAAAAAATCTACAACCTTTCCCTCTTTGTCCGCCTGTGCTCCAATAGAACTTTTTACCAAATTAGTAATACAGGATTTGAGATCACTCCCAGGCCATAGATCTCATGATAATCTTAACTTCAAGCAAAGAATAGCCCTGAAAGAACTTAGAACAATGAAGGATATTGTAATAAAAAGGGCGGACAAAGGGGGCAATGTTGTTATATGGCCTACAGTAAAATATGAAAAAGAAGCCTTTCGGCAACTATCTGATTCATCATGCTACCGGAGACTGGATAATAATCCAACTCTGAAGTTCAACAGGGAGCTGGTGAACATTCTTGTAATTGCAGTAGAGAAAAATATTATTCCCAAATTTATCTTTGAGGGATTAATTGCAGATAACCCTACTATACCGACACTGTACCTTCTTCCGAAGTTCCATAAAAATATTATTGAACCCCCAGGGCGGCCAATAGTATCTGGTAAAAATGGATTATGTGAACCAGCTTGTAAATTTCTCGACTATTACTTAAAGCCACTTGTGCAAAACCTGCCATCATATATTAAGGATTCAACAGACCTACTGGTCAGACTCCAGGATATAACCTTTGACCAAGATATAATCATGGCAACTGCGGACGTTGAGTCCTTATATACATCAATAAAGCATGAGGATGATTTAATAGCAGTTAATTTTTTCCTGGGTCTGACCAATATGGATCAACAACTGATTGAATTATTCCTTCAGTTGTTGCGACATATCCTTACGCATAACTTTTTTCTATTCAAGGATAGAATATACCTCCAGGAGAGGGGCACGGCTATGGGGGCATCTTGTGCGCCCTCAAATGCGTGCCTCTTCCTGGGGTATTGGGAACATGGTATTAATTACCCGGACAAAGAAGATGGAGCGGTCCACATGTGTGTCCGCTTCATCGATGATCTGTTCTTGATCTGGCAGGGCGGAGAGCACCAGTTGGAGTGTTTCTTTGATGAATTAAATAGAAACAAACAAAATATACGACTGACATATTCTTCGAGCCCTAAGGAAATCGAATTTCTTGATTTACGAATTAAAAAGGAGATGGATGGTCAAATTTCAACTGACATATATAGAAATAAAACGGCAGTAAATTCACTGCTTAGTGCTAAGTCCTCTCACCCTCCTCAAGTAATTAAATCGATTCCTACGGGACAATTCCTTCGGGCTCGGAGAATATGTTCCTCAGATGTTCTGTTTCAAAATCAGGCTAAGGAATTACAAAAACGTTTTAAAACCCGTAATTATAATAACGATGTCATCCAACAGGGCTATACTAGAGCAGCGGCAACTTCAAGGGATCAACTCTTGAGAAATAAACCAAAGAAAAAAGATCAACAGCTGAGATTGATAACTCCATATCATGCACATTGGAGAGAAATTTCTGCAATATTTACAAGATACTGGCTGGTGCTTATGTCAGACCCCATTCTTAAAAATATCATATCTTCAAAACCTTTGATAACCCCAAAAAGATCTCAGAATATAAATGATATACTGGTGAGAAGCCATTACATACCACCCCCAATAGAAGGGTCAATTTTTGGCTCTCATAATCCTAAATGGGGCTGTTACCCTTGTGGTTCATGTGGGGCTTGTCCCCAGGTTGATAGAGCCTTTGATTTTCATGACTCCTCCAATACTCGTACTTTTAAAATTCTTTATTGGATAACTTGTCGCTCTACTGATGTAATCTACTGGGCAATTTGTCCTTGCAAATTAATTTACGTGGGATTAACATCCAGAGAATTTCGTGTGAGAACTTTAGAATATATACCTGACATTAAAAATGAGGCAAAAATTACTGATTCAGAAGAAATAGCTAAGCTTAAAAATGTCCCTAAACACTTTCGTGAGTCCCGTAACTGTAATTGGCGCCTTTTACGATTTCGAGCAATTGATCAAATCCATTTAGGTGTGAGGGGAGGAGATGCTAAAAATTTACTATATAAAACGGAAGCAAAATGGATTACCATCCTTGATACTGTCAAACCTAATGGTTTGAATGACTCAGTGAGTTTTGCCCCATTTCTGCTGTGATCGTGACATTGTTGTGACTGTATCCATACCAATATACCGTACCGCTTTTCCTGGGAACTGTATATTATCTAATAATGTATGCAACGATAGGGGAAGGATAATTTAAAGAAAATGATAAATATGGAATATTCACACAGGACTAATTATTCTGATGGTTTATTATATTAATTTATGAATATGGAGATCTGAATTATTGACTTCTTTATCTTCAAGATTATGAATTTGAACTTGGACTGAACGATGAATTACTAAATATGAAGATAATACCATCTGTAGCAACATAGGATACATATGTACCTGATTGTCCTGCATGTAATGTGTTATATGTGGTTGCAAGTGGATAATGGGGAACTTTGCCCTAATCCAAAATGGCGCCATGGGACCTCCCATGTGGTGCGCGTGCGCGCCTTGTCATCGTGGCCTCGCCTCCACCGCCCGGCATCCAATCGGGATTCTGGCTTTGCGGACATGCGCAGCTGGACTTCCGGGACGCCGGCTGTGGGAGGGCGATGCGCGATGGAAGGAACACACGCTCCCATTACCATTGGTTGTTCCAGGTGACCGGAATTTGCTTACCAGATATAAACCCCGGTATGGCACTGCCTCAGTACCCCCCGATGAAGCAGAATGCGAAATGCGCGTTGGGGTACAAGGCAGTGTGGTTCCTTATATGATGGCACATGGTTTGTATGGTTACCTACTTATTTGAATTCCATCAAGCTGTGGGGGTTACAGCATATTTCTCTGGTTGCTATCTTTACGATTTACCTCTCGGTGGCTTCTTTGCATTGTCAATTAGCTAAATCTTCTGACCCATTGAGATAATGACATGATACTTTAATGTCTCTATATATGACATATACGTTGGCTCTTTGATATTTCAACATTGTGCATTGATAGTGGTATTATTAATACGACTGATTGTTATTGTAAAGCTGTATGTACATGTTATTTATAATATTTACCATCTATGTAACCACACTTGATAATATATGTATTGAACACTTGTACTAATTCTATATCATGTCCATGTTTATTGTTCTATAAACTAATTATGTTGCCGAATAAGATTATCACCTAGAACCACACTGCCCTAGTCTTTTTAAATGGGTCTTTTTTTAGGGGCTTTTTTTATATAAAAGGGGTGTCTGTTGTTTGTGAAATAAATTTCTTGATATAATAAACTTATAAATCTTTGAAAGTACATGAACTTTTACTTTTTGGTTTATTCTAATGAGGGATGAGAATTAGTAACCGTAAAGGAGGTCACCGGAGCTGCGCTGACAGAATGCACTCCGGTGACCTCAGTCAGGGGCTCACGCTGCCGGGAGCGGACATGTTCCCGGCAGTGTGAGCTAATGTGACGCCCAGCTGCGCTTGGTATCACAGATCCTGGAAGAGTGCATTGATGGATTCCTCCACAAGAGGCCCCCATACCGTTCACACATCTCCACCTTCCACCTCAGACCAGCAGAGGGAGCCCGTTAGGGAGATAAATAGGGAAGGTGGAGCTAGGTAGCTCAGTCTAGTCTGGAGTCGAGAGTCCAGTCAAGAGTCTAGTTCAGTCTGGTTTAGAAGTGAGTCCAGTACAGTCTGAGAAGAGCTACCTCAGAGGACAAAAGCCTGTTCCAGCTCCTGCAATTGCTATCCTGCAGTGGAGCTTATCCAGACCAAGACTCAGTTGTAGCTCAGAGTAGTGAGCTTTAGGTGTGCCGGCGCCATAAGATCGGTGAAGCGCGGCAAGCTGCCGTTAGTGTGAGTAGCCTAGTGAGGGCCCGAGAAGGCCGAAGGCGAGTGGAGAGTTAGTACGTAGGGGGCAGAGGAGCTTAACTAGCTCACCCCCCGAAGAAGTTACCGGACACCGGGTCCGAAGCTTACCGGGATCTCTATGACCCAGTAAGGCATAACCAGAATCCCTGGAGAACTACAAGTTCCAGGATCGCTAAAGTGCTGATACATAACAGAACCGGGAGACACATAGGCCCGCAAGCTGAGGAGCGTGTACTCCAAGAGAAGGCCCTACCACAAGGTCAGCCAGCGCTGGACAGAGACAAAGTTAGGCCTATCTCCTGGCAGGTCAGAAACTTACTACGCAGAGGCAAGTAACAGGAGGCCCTACACCCGCTCATTGGGGAGGATCCTGATATGCACCCTTCACCCTACAGTGCTCCGGGACGTGCCTGAATTTCCATCAGTAAAAGGTACTGAAGTGACTATCGTGTCTGTTCCTGTTCTTGCTCTGACCCGGCTGGGTCTCGCCTGTCCTGCATTCCCCTTTCCGCACGCTGCCCTGAGGCCTAGCTCCACCTGTGGGGAGCTATACCATCATGCTGCCTTATCATCTGCCTCAGTGGACTGCGCAGCGCTGGTGATTCTCACCAGAAGCCACAGGCGGCGTCACGAACTTATATAAACTTATCAAATTATCCACCCTTTTTAAAGAGTGACCCCAGGGTATGGGCCCGGGAGCCGACCACCGCGACATCTCCAAGGCAAGGCAAAGGTCCGGGTACCGAGTTATCCCCATCCCCTGGGCTAGTCACTTACAGAAGACATGCACAGCTGTCACATCTCCAGATGTGACAGCTGTGCATGGGAGAGTAGCGCAGGAACGTGGACAGGTAATTATTTTTTTTTAGCAAATTAAGAATTTTTTAAACTTGTGTGATTTATTTCAATTAAATTATTACCCCATCACTATGAGATGAACCCCATCACTATTACCCCCTGCCACCGCACCAGGGCAGTGTGGAAGAGCGAGGCTAAGGGCACAAATATGATGCGCCAAATCTGGGGTGGCTGAGGGCTGATATTATAGCCTGGGAGGGGGCCTATAACCATGGCCCCTTTTTATTCTATTAATATCAGGTCGCAGCTGTCCGGCTAGCCTTTGCTGGTTACAATTTATAGGGGGACCCCCCTGTACAATGGCCAGCAAAAGCTAAACTAACTGCTGCTGCCTGATATTAATAGCAAGGGAAGGGGCCATGGTTATTGGCTACTTCCCAGACTATAACATCAGCCCTCAACCATCTGTTTTCCCTCTGCTAGTTATTAAAATTTCATACTTTAAATTAAATATTGAAATGAAAGATTATTGGACAGCGTATGTAGGTTCATTCACTGAAAGCTCCAAAAATACGCTGTAAGGCTAATTTCTCACGTCCAAATATCCATGTCTCTGGAGATATGCATGACCGAGCATGCTGCAGAATGGGTCTGTGTGTGGGTCTCCGGTATGTGTGGAAAATGTCATCACCACTCGTCCTGGAGATTCAGATGTGTCAAAGAGCCGTCAAATATAGGGGGGGGGTTGTGGTGTGTGTGAGCGCATGTATACACACATGCGTAGATATCTCCATATGTTTTGCGTGTGTGTGTACATGCTGTATATATAATATATTTATATATTATTTTTTAATCTTTTATTCCACCCTTTTTTTTAAACAAAAATGATTCACTGATGGTATGTTATACACTCTAGGTTGAAAAATATCCAGAAATCTGGGACAGGGCCAGTGAGATCTATAAAGATAAGCAAAACAAAGGGACGCTTGGGCCTCTGTTTTGAGGAAAATCTATCCCCAGTGGGTGAATGCAGAACCACATGCCCAAGAGGAAATTAGTAAGTTTTTATTTTTGCATTTATTTGTACAATATTTTTATATATATTTGTAATTGCATTTTTGTTTTTAAAGCAGTACATAAATAATTTTTTGTTTTGTTATTGCAGTGGCTGATATCAAAAGTAGGTGGCGATCGGTCACCGACCGCCTGGTCAAGTATCACCAGTCGGTGAAAAGTGGCTCATCGCCACGTAAAAGAAAGGTTCCTTTTGCAGACGAGCTGGCCTTCATTTTAAGCAGCAGGAGTTTGCGGAGGTAATTTCACATAAGTATTATTAATCAAAATGTTTACAAAAATGTTGTATTAACATGCCTTCTTTTTTACCTTTTATTTTATACAGTTTGTCCATCCACTTCCATTGCTGTTTTGTCCGGTGCCGGTCATCCCGCCCCTTCTTCTTCAAGTCATGCGGACGCTGTTCCGGGTTCGGGTACTGCTGCTCCTGCTACAAGCGCTGCCGGTAGCTCTACTGGTGATGTGTTGAGGCCCACTGGTAGGGGGGCTGGTTCTGCTCGTCCCATGGCATCGAGAAGAGCGGCACCAAAACCAAAAAAGGCCAAAATCACAACGGTGTGATTAGTGTGCTTGAAGCTCTCATTAATAGCACCCTCAGTCTTGTGGACAGGACAGCACAAGAAGATGACCTGGACAAATTTGCCTTGTCCATAGCTGGCCACCTCAGATCCACGCCACGAGAAAAGCAGAACATGTACATGACTGCAGCCAACGCTCTGGTCATGGCGATTAATGGGACATTAGTTATGCCCTTGCCCCCAGCTGTACTTACTGGGATATTCAATCTGTTCAATCCAAGTGGGCCTCCACCACCACCAGCAGCTGCAACCCAGCATTTTGGGCAAGTTGCAGCATACCGGCCTGAAGAGACGCAAGCCAATTATGGTCGCCAGCCAGCCCCTGGAGCATCAGCACTTCTGCAAGGACCATCCCCAAACACCAGCTTTTCTCCAGAAATATTTCCTGGGTACGGCTATGACCCAGATTTTCATAATTTTTAGTTAAATGATCTGCCCCCTCCCTGTCATAATTTTTGGACCATAGCAAATACAGACATCACCTGTAGGTTGTTAGATACACAATTTTTTAGAGAATGAGACAATGCGCTAACAAACACCTTTTCTTATGGTCACCTATACCAGGCTTCAGGCGTAGGGGACTGTAAGAAAAGGTGTTTAGTTTTATATAATTAAACAACCTACAGGTGCTGCCCGTATTTAATGGCCCTAAACTGATGACAGGTATGCCGTACAGAATGTGTAATATATTCCCAAGTTATGGGCAATGTTTGTCCCAAAAATTTATATAAATGTTTATTGTTTTTTGTTTAAAAATATTGAACCAGTTGTTCTATATTATGTATAAAAAATAAAAATTATTTAAACTATTTGTATTAATTTTACCTTTCAAGTGTATATGTAGTTGGATTGGGTTTAACTGAAAAGTGGTACCCTGATCTGCGCTGACCATAGCACAGGTCAGGGGAACTCTAAATTTGGAAAGTTATTCAGCTACTCTATATGTGTGGTCGGCTGTAAACAGTCGTTTTTAAATTAGAACTATACTTGCAAAGTTTTGGATGGATACTACTCTCAACATTGTTCTTTGCTAGTTCTGCTCTTAGCGCAAGCAAATGACAATAATGAGTGATGACTTTAGCAGACAGTACTTGTGAAGAGCGCTCTAGGTAGTAACGCCAATTCACAGGCACTGATATGACGCGCCCCCTGGGCCGTGGGGTACTCGGTAGCTGGGGGATGTCACGGTGGCAGTGACCCGGTCCATGACCCAGAGCGGTGAATTAAAGGGGAAAAGTAAAAGGGGAATAAAGTTTTTATAAAGATAATGTTTGTGATGCCACCTGTGGTATGCGGCTATATGGAGCCACCGCTGCGGTGCAGATCCTCTGGAGCTGATGGTGATGCAGCAGAGTTGGTTCAGCTCTCCACAGTCAGAGCTAAGCTCCAGGGCAGTGTAAGATGATGTTATGAGGTAGATGTTGCAGGTGCTGTGTAGTGCAGGGCTGGTGATGGCGCAGCAATAATTCCAGGACACAGTGGGCAGCAGTCTTCAGGTTTACTCACAGTTGTTCAAGACTCCATGCTACCCGGGCCAGTGTGTAACCTCCCACGTCGTCCTGTGTCCACCAGGGAAGGGGTTCAGCAACTCTCAAGTCTCTCAGGAGTACTTAAACGGGACCCCGTTCTATGTGTCTTTCCCGGTCGTCTTCCCTTTGCTGTCTCTCACCCTCCTGCACTGTGCCTCACAATCAGTGTCCCGAGTCGGTAGCCTTGGGTCTTGTCGGGCGACTTGAAATCCCCTGGACCCTATGCGGCCACCTTTTCGGCGATGTATTTGTGGTGGTTGGCTGATGCACCTTGCAAATACAGCAGCCTCCGGTTATCTTGCTGAGCCTGGTTGTTCTCCACTAGTTTAGGGGCCGGTCCCCTCTGCTGCCTGATCCCTCCACGTCCATGTAGATTCGGGCGCACAGGTGGCTTTCTGCACTCACCATGCCCCTGGGATCCCCTCTGTCTCTGGAGCCTTCCCTCTGTTCCCGTCCTCTCTCACTCTCTCTCCTGTGCCTGTTAGGCTAGGCCCGACTCCTCTATCCACTCCTCCTGAGCAAAGCTCCTTCTGAGCTCCTGCTCTGAACTCTCCCTTTGACTGAACTGAACTCCTTCTAGATGGTTCCCCTTCTTCTTATACTCTTTCTAACTGTGCTCCCCTCATCTACTTCCTCCATCCACACCCACTACATGGTTTCCCCTCTCTTGGTCCCCCCCCCTTCCAACCAGGGACAGGGCTCAGCAGTGGATCAGTGCATCTTGCCCATCCTGCTGGTCTGGAATGGTGTAGTGTTGGATGTGGGTGTGTGGGTCCCGGGTAGTACTCCCTCCTTACCTGAGAGTGGGGTACCACACCTCTGGGTGAGATGGAGTACCTCTGTGGTGCCTGAACCAGCAGGGGCGCCACAGATACGTGTGGGTTGTTCACTTTTGCGTTGACATATGGTCCTAAAACAATACGTAGAAGGTGACAATTGAAGAAATATTGGAGACAAGATTAATAATTAAACCAAATTTATTTTTCTTTTAAAAACATTTTTTGGCCATTTTTTCAAAAAAATATTAGTCTGGAAGTTCTTCTTTTATTGGTCATCAGATCTTCTCTGCTGGTCAGGAAACTCAACACCAGCACAGGAGTATTGCCATTGCACGGCACCTTCAGGACTCATGAAGTAGTCAGCGAAGGTTTCTCACACCCTGGCTCCTGAGTTGGATGGCCTTCACTGACCCGAGTTGACAACTGGAATTAATTCAGACAGCTGTGACTCCTCATCTATCTCTGTGTTGTATTCATGAGCATAGTTGTGGAGTACACAGCATGCCTTAATTACATTGTCAACGGTCTCCATATCCAACTGGATGGCAGTGTGAAAGATCCTCCACTGACTACACATGATTCCGAAGGTGCATTCCACATATCTGCGTGCACGACTCAGCCGATAATTAAAAATCCTCCGCCGATTATTCAGTGACCTTCGTGGGTATAGGTGCAGCAGGTTGGTCATTAAGGCAAATGCCTCATCCGATACCATCACAAAGGGAACTGGATGTGTGGAACCCGGAAAAGGTCTTGGGGCTGGGAGCGTTCCGCCATCTTGAAGAATTTGCAGCCCAATCTGTGATGATCAAAACACCCGAGAGTCCCCTGTACTGCCATAAGCACCAACATCAATGGCAACAAATTTGTAATGTGCACCAGCCACTGCCATCAGGACCACAGAAAAATACTTCTTACTAATTAAAGGAGCGTGATCCTGATCGTGGTGGCTTCGGAACTCTCACATGTTTGCCATCAACAGCACCTATGCAGTTGGGGAAATTGGCCACAGTTTGAAAGCCCGCTGCGACCTGCAGCCAAGTCTCCACAGTTGGGGAAGGCATCACGATGGGCTGCAACTTCTGCCAGATGACACTACATGTGCACCTCACAATTCTAGAAATGGTGGATTTACCAACCCTAAATTGGAGGTGCAGTGATGTAGAACTCTCTCCTGTGGCCAAAAACCTGAAAAGGAAAAATAAAAAATTAGAAAAGCCAGAAAAAGAAAAGAAATACAAGCCAACACTATAATTCTCCATTATTGATTACTATGGAAAAAATTACGGACTTTATTACAAAATACTATTCCAGCAATGAGCGCCATTTTTTTTTTGGGGGGGGGGGTTGGTTCCACATTTTGTAGGTGTTTTTTCATCTTTTGTTTGCTCTTGAGTTCACACATATCAATTCTATTTTTTTTTCATCTTGTCATTTTGTGTCTGAGTTTTCCTACAATGTTTGCTCTAGAGTTCACACATCAATGACCTTTTCAATCTGATCTCTGGGCATTGTTATATCATAGGCAAGCCAAAAATAGGTACACAAAAACAGACACAGGGCAGCCGTCACCACAGGGTGACTAACAAAACTAGGTACACCTGACTAGAGGGGTGAGCTGCTGTGCCCATTCATGGGTGGTGGAACTACTGTTATTGTTCCTATGTGATTATTAAAATACAAAACCGGACAAGGGCTCTTTTACACGTCAGTTTCTTCGGTATGAGTGGTGACAGTCTCCAGACATACCGGAGACAAAAGACATAATGATTGCTATTACTTTATTCTTAATTTTTACAGGTGGGGACACACTACTAACCCCCTCATCATGGTCCCTGCTGGTGATGAACACAGCGCCAGCAGAGAACCATGATGAGGGCAGTGTTCAGCACCGACTCCTGGGATTAGCGATTGGAGTGCTGACTCCCAGAAGTCCGTCCATGTGATCCAGGTGCAGCAGACGTAACGCACACAACTACAACACGGAAAACACACACACATATACAGTACAGACCAAAAGTTTGGACACACCTTCTCATTTAAAGATTTTTCTGTATTTTCATGACTATGAAAATTTTACATTCACACTGAAGGCATCAAAACTAGGAATTAACACATGTGGAATCATATACTTAACAAAAAAGTGTGAAACAACTCAAAATATGTCTTTTATTCTAGGGTTTTCAAAGTAGCCTCCTTTTCCTTTGATGACTGCTTTGCACACTCTCGGCATTCTCTTGATGAGCTTCAAGAGGTAGTCACCGGAAATGCTCTTCCAACAATCTTGAAGGAGTTCCCAGAGATGCTTAGCACTTGTTGACCCTTTTGCCTTCACTCTGCGGTCCAGCTCACCCCAAACCATCTCGATTGGGTTCCGGTCTGGTGACTGTGAAATCCAGGTCATCTGGCGTAGCACCCCATCACTCTCCTTCTTGGTCAAACAGCCCTTACACAGCCTGGAGGTGTGTTTGGAGTCATTGTCCTGTTGAAAAAAAAAATGATGGTCCAACTAAACGCAAACCAGATGGAATAGCATGCCGCTGCAAGATGCTGTGGTAGCCATGCTGGTTCAGTATGCCTTCAATTTTGAATAAATCCCCAATAGTGTCACCAGCAAAGTACCCCCACACCATCACACCTCCTCCTCCATGCTTCACAGTGGGAACCAGGCATGTAGAGTCCATCCTTTCACCTTTTCTGTGTCGCACAAAGACACAGTGGCTGGAACCAAAGATCTCAAATTTGGACTCATCAGACGAAAGCACAGATTTCCACTGGTCTAATGTCCATTCCTTGTGTTCTTTAGCCCAAACAAGTCTCTTCTGCTTGTTGCCTGTCCTTAGCAGTAGTTTCCTAGCAACTATTTTACCATGAAGGCCTGCTGCACAAAGTCTCCTCTTAACAGTTGTTGTAGAGATGTGTCTGCTGCTAGAACTCTGTGTCGCATTGACCTGGTCTCTAATCTGAGCTGCTGTTAACCTACGATTTCTGAGGCTGGTGACTCGGATAAACTTATCCTAAGAAGCAGAGGTGACTCTTTGTCTTCCTTTCCTGGGGCGGTCCTCATGTGAGCCAGTTTCTTTGCAGTGCTTGATGGTTTTTGCAACTGCACTTGGGGACACTTTCAAAGTTTTCCCAATTTTTCGGACTGACTGACCTTCATTTCATAAAATAATGATGGCCACTTGTTTTTCTTTACTTAGCTGCTTTTTTCTTGCCATAATACAAATTCTAACAGTCTATTCAGAAGGACTATCAGCTGTGTATCCACCAGACTTCTGCACAACACAACTGATGGTCCCAACCCCATTTTTATGGCAAGAAATCCCACTCATTAAACCTGACAGGGCACACCTGTGAAGTGAAAACCATTTCCGGTGACTACCTCTTGAAGCTCATCAAGAGAATGCCAAGAGTGTGCAAAGCAGTCATCAAAGCAAAAGGTGGCTACTTTGAAGAACCTAGAATATAAGACATATTTTCAGTTGTTTCACACTTTTTTGTTAAGTATATAATTCCACATGTGTTAATTTATAGTTTTGATGCCTTCAGTGTGAATGTACAATTTTCATAGTCATGAAAATACAGAAAAATCTTTATATAAGAAGGTGTGTCCAAACTTTTGGTCTGTATTGTATATACGGAAACATTCAACTTACCACAAGGTGATGAGCAGCCTTTCCTCAGCAGAGATGGCCCTTCGCATTATTTATTAAACAGAAACCAACCCAAAAAAACAGGGATTAAAATATAATTTTGTAACATAGCATACCAACAAAAAATTCTTAAAAAAAAAATTGTTACACACGGGTGACTTTTTTCCCATATATCCTGGTAAAGAACATTGAAGTGGCCCTTGTCCACCCGCTCCGGCAAGATAGGGTGCACCCACAGTTTTTTGGGTCTTCTTCTCCTCCTTAACCGCTCCTATGGAACAATAATAGGTTAGTACACAGTACATAAAAATAATGTAACACAAAAAACCATCTACTTTATATTTATCACCTGCTCGCAGTAGTAGTGCAGGATATTTATGGCAGTCAGCAGCAAAAGGTGTATGCATGGTCTGCTGAGACGCAGGGGCTGCAGTTCCTGTGGCATCCTGTCTATTGCAAAAAAAAATGGTGAAGAGGGGTTGAACTAGGAAATGACATCAGAAGTTTCCCTGTTTTTTTTTTCTTCACTAACTTTATTTGTGTTCAAAAACGCTTGAAATATGCTAACAAAAACGCATGTAAAACCGCATGCAAAAATGCATAAAAAATGCATCAAAAACGCACCTAAAAAATGCATGCGTTTTTCTGGCAAGGGAGATGCAGAAATGCTCAGGAAAAATTCTGCTTCATTTCTGCATCGTGGGCACATAGCCTTAAAGTTGACCAGCGATTTCAAATTTTTCCAGCAAAATTTACAAAAACATTTTTTTAGGGACCTCATCACATTTGAAGAGACTTTGAGGGGCCTTTATGACAGAAAATACACCAAAGTGACAACATTCTAAAAACTGCACCCCACAAGGTGCTCAAAACCACATTCAAGAAGTTTATTAACCCTTCACGTCCTTCACAAGAACTGAAGCAACGTGGTAGGAAAAAATGAACATTTAACTTTTTTTTCACAAAATGTTTACTTCAGACGCAATTTTTTTATTTTCACAAAAGTAACAAGAGAAAATGGACCACAAGATTTGTTGTGCAATTCCTCCTGAGTAAGCCGATACCCCATATGTGGGGGAAAACCACTGTTTGGGCGCACGGCAGGGTTTGGAAGTGAAGGAACACCATTTGACTTTTTGAATGTAAAATTTGCTTAAATAATTAGCGGACGCCATGTCGTGTTTGGGGAGCCCCTGATGTGCCTAAACAATGGAAACCCCCCACAAGTGACACCATTTTGGAGACTAGACCCCTTAGTAAACTTATCTAGATGTATGGTGAACACCTTGAACGCCCAGGGGCTTCACAACAGTTTATAACATTGAGCCGTAAAAATAAAGTTTTCACATTTTTCCCACAAAAATGTTTTCAGCCCCAAATTTTGCATTCTCATAAAAGTAACAGGAGAAATTGCCCCATACCATTTGTTGTGCAATTCCTCCTTAGTAAGCCGATACCCCATGTGTGGGGAAAAAACACTGTATGAGCGCACAGCAAGATTCGGAAAGGAAGGAACGCCATTTGCCTGTTTGAATGTAAAATTTGCTTGAATAGTTAGCGGACGCCATGTCGTGTTTGGGGAGCCCCTGATGTGCCTAAACAGTGGAAACCCCCCCACAAGTGACCCCATTTTGGAAACTAGACCCCTTAGGGAACTTAATAGAATAGCTATAATCGGCTTAACATACGGCAGACAATTTTCCTCAGTATTAACAACATATAACAGCCATGAGGTATCTCTTAAAATATAACCTTTAATGAATCTCTAAAAACAGAGTTTATAGTAAATACCTCCAAAATTCGATACCAATCCTCAATTAAATCCTATATATAACCAAATTGACAAATACTACCTCTAGAAATATCAAAACAAGAGGCAGAAGATGCCTGGTAATAACAATAGTTCTAAAATACGCAGTGCCTAGACCGCCCTATTAGAATGCAAACATATGACCTACAAAAAGGCCAATAATTTCCAACAAATCCTGATCAGTAAATAAAACATACAGTGTTATCAAATATTAGTGACATGTGTGGATCTCACCCATTTTTTGTGCATGTGGGCATCATTCGGGTTTCTTCATCCCCTTCAGTCCATTGGTTCCTCAGGAGAAAATCTACCCTGTCGTGCCCCTGGTGTTAGCTCCCACCCTAACAAGGGCAGTACCCAAATATGTATACAGTGCTGGCCAAAAGTATTGGCACCCCTGCAATTCTGTCAGATAATACTCAGTTTCTTCATGAAAATTATTGCAATCACAAATTCTTTGGTATTATTATCTTCATTTAATTTGTCTTCAATGAAAAAAACACAAAAAGAATGGTCCTAAAGCCAAATTGGATATAATTCCACACCAAACCTAAAAAAGGAGGTGGACAAAATTATTGGCACCCTTTGAAAAATCATTTGATGCTTCTCTAATTCGTGTAATTAACAGCACCTGTAACTTACCTGTGGCACCTAACAGGTGTTGGCAATAACTAAATCACACTTGCAGCCAGTTAACATGGATTAAAGTTGACTCAACCTCTGTCCTGTGTCCTTGTGTGTACTACATTGAGCATGGAGAATAGAAAGAAGACCAAAGAACTGTCTGAGAACTTGAGAAACCAAATTGTGAGGAAGCATGAGCAATCTCAAGGCTACAAGTCCATCTCCAAAGACCTGAATGTTCCTGTGTCTTCCGTGCGCAGTGTCATCAAGAAGTTTAAAGCCCATGGCACTGTGGCTAACCTCCCTAGATGTGGACGGAAAAGAAAAATTGACGAGAGATTTCAACGCAAGATGGTGAATAAAGAACCTCGACTAACATCCAAACAAGTTCAAGCTGCCCTGCAGTCCGAGGGTACAATAGTGTCAACCCGTACTATCCGTCGACGTCTGAATGAAAAGGGACTGTATGGTAGGATACCCAGGAAGACCCCACTTCTTACCCCGAGACATAAAAAAGCCAGGCTGGAGTTTGCCAAAACTTACCTGAGGAAGCCTAAAACATTTTGGAAGAATGTTCTCTGGTCAGATGAGACAAAAGTAGAGCTTTTTGGGAAAAAGCATCAACATAGAGTGTACAGGAAAAAAAAAGAGGCATTCAAAGAAAAGAACACGGTCCCTACAGTCAAAAAACATGGCGGAGGTTCCCTGATGTTTTGGGGTTGCTTTGCTGCCTCTGGCACTGGACTGCTTGACCGTGTGCATGGCATTATGAAGTCTGAAGATTACCAACAAATTTTGCAGCATAATGTAGGGCCCAGTGTGAGAAAGCTGGGTCTCCCTCAGAGGTCATGGGTCTTCCAGCAGGACAAAGACCCAAAACACACTTCCAAAAGCACTATAAAATGGTTTGAGAGAAATCACTGGAGACTTCTAAGGTGGCCAGCAATGAGTCCAGACCTAAATCCCATAGAACACCCGTGGAGAGATCTTAAAAAGGCAGTTTGGAGAAGACACCCTTCAAATATCAGGGACCTGGAGCAGTTTGCCAAAGAAGAATGGCCTACAATTACAGCAGAGCATTGTAAGAAACTCATTGATGGTTACCGGAAGCGGTTGTTCGCAGTTATTTTGGCTAAAGGTTGTGCAACCAAGTATTAGGCTGAGGGTGCAAATACTTTTGTCCGGCCCTTTTTTGGAGTTTTGTGTGAAATGATCAATGATTTGATTTTTGCTTCATTCTCTTTTGTGTTTTTTCCTTGCAAGCAAATTAAATGAAGAGAATAGTACCAAAGAATTTGTGATTGCAATCATTTTCAGGAAGAAACTGAGTATTATCTGACAGAATTGCAGGGGTGCCAATACTGTTGGTCAGCACTGTATGTCCTAACAATGTCACCCACCAAAAGATCCCTCCAGATGCGTTTCTTCCTCTTTATCGGGGATTCATCAGGGGAGTGTATTTGGTATTTTTTGGGGGGCATTGGCAATACAAAAGAGCAAAAAAGTGGCTCTGTGCCATTAAAGTGCCAAGTGACTTAAAAAATATAATGAGCCTCACAATGGTGAGAGTCCATCTCAGTGGTGCAGAGTACTGCTACCACTATCTCCAGATACAAAAATGGGGGATGCACACACATCAACCTTCTCTGTTTAAATACATTATTTTTCCCTCCATTTCTTAGCATTCTATGTCATTTCCTGGGTGGGGCTTATTCCCAGTTTGAATCCCTTGCCATAATCCATCATTTCTTTTCCATAAAGTATGATATAGTATTTTACTTCCTCCAGATTTCACTGGTCGCTTTTCCAGAGTCTTTGTTCTACCAGTAATGTGGGACCCCCTATAGTCCCAGTGACAGGTGACAAACCAGAGAAGGGGCTGGTTTTATGTGGTATAAATAAGGGGTTTTAGTGATAACATTTTGGGGTACATAATTTTCGATTGCTTCCAGAATAAGGCTGGATCACATTCTTGTATTCTACACTGAGCACTTATGTGGCGCCCCTGCGGGTTCAGTCACCACAGAGGTACTGCATCTCACCCAGAGGTGTGGTATCCCACTCTCAGGTAAGGATGGAGTAGTGCCCGGGACCCAAACACCTGCATCCAACACTACACTACTCCAGATCAGCAGGAGAGGCAAGATACACATGCCCTGACCCTGGCTGGAGTGGGGGGAACCAAGAGAGAGGGAACCATGTTGTGGGTGTGGGTGGAGGAAGAAGATCTGGGAAGCACTAGAGAACAAGGATATAAAAAGGGGAAGCCATCTTGGGAGTAGAGAGAACAGTCTGAGGCAACAGTGAGGAGAGAGTGTGTGGAGCAGGAGCTCTGCAGGAGCTCTGCTCAGGTGAAAGGCCTAGTGAGAGAGGCCCAGGACAGACTGAAGGAAGGCTCCAGAACAGAAAGGATCCCAGGGGCACGAGCAGTGCGGATGCCACCCATGCGCCCGAACCCCCCAGGAGTGGAAGGATCAGGCCGCAGAGAGGGGACCGGCCCCTAAACTAGCATAGTTCTTCAAGTCTCAACTAGATATCTGGAGGGTGCAGCATTTCAGGTGCTGCAGCCAACAGCCACATCTAATCACTAAAAAGGTGACCATAGAGGACCCAGGGGACAGAGAAGACATCGCCCGACAAGGTCCGCGGTCACTGGCTTGGGACACTGGGTGTGAGGCACAGGGCAGGAGGGTGAGAGCCAGCGCAGGAAGACAACTAGAAAAGGCACACTGAACGGGGTCCTGCTATGTACTCTGGTGGTACTTGGGAGTTTGCTGAACCCCTCCCAGGGTAAACACAGGACGGCGTGGGGAGTTACCCTGGCCATGGTAACTTGGAGTCTAAAAATCATGAGTAAAACCCTGAAGACTGCACCCCACTGTGTCTGCGAATTATTAATGCGCCATCATCCCCTGCACCACCCTGCACAACAGCAACATTTATTACATCCCCACTACACTGCCCTGGAGCTAACCTCTACCTGTGGAGAGCTAAACCAACTCTGCTGCATTAACAACAGCTCCAGAGGACCTGCTCTGCAGCGGCGGCTCCATATATCAGCATACCACAGGTGGCGTCACGAATATTTCATAAAAACTATAATCCTTTTCTTTAAAATCCCCTTTTATTGACCGCCCTGGGTCACGGACCGGGTCACCGCCACTGTGACATCTCCCCTAGCAATGACCGGCCCGGTTACCGAGTACCCCACGGCCCAGGGGGCGCGTCACTTCCGTCGAGGTCTACGCGTAAATCCCACAAAAATGCGATTCAGACAAAACCCCCAACGGAACCACCCACTACAAAGAGACCGATGGAGACACTTAGGAGTCCGTTTAACGTTTGCTCCGGTGGTCTCATCTTTTTAGGCGCACCCAGATCTGTGGTCTTCCACACTTGTGTGCTAAAAAAAGCCTAAAATAATGGTACGCCACTGGAATAGAGAGCAGTCCAAATGGACTCCATCGGCCACATAAGTGAGTGGCTCCATCTGGGGTTTTTGGTCTGAATTGCAGTTTTGGTGAATTTACATGGAAACCCTGGTGTAAGCGCTCAGCGGAGAGTTCAGGATAAACGTGAGCAGAGCCTTATTCTGATTTTTTTGGAGGTAAAATGAAGAAATAGGCAGCAGTACCAGAATAGTTCTCATTTTAATTTTTTCGCGGTTCACCGTGCGGTATAAATGATAAGGCGGATTTATTCTTCGGGTTGGTGCGATTACAGCGATACCAGATTTATATGGGTTTTTTTAAGGTTTTGCTGCGATCACGCAGTAAAAATGCTTTTTTATATATATAAAAAGTAGTTATTTTCGTTGCCATATTCTGAGAGCTGTAACATTTTTATTTTCTGGCAAACAGCACTGTGTGATGGCTTATTTTTTGAGGGACGAGTTGCAGATTTTTTTGGAACCATTTTGGGGCACATAGTAATTTTTGATCACTGTTTATTCAGATTTTTCAGACACAGAATGAACAAAAACCAGCAATTCAGTTATTGTTTTTATTTTTAATTTTTTGTTCCGTTCGCCGTACGGTAAAAGTCATAAGACCGATTTGGTCGTCGGGTCGGTACGATCACAGCGATACCAGATTTATATTTTTTTTATGCTTTGATATTTTTACACACTAAAAACAGTATTTTACAAAAAAAGAATTTGATTTTGCATCGTCTCATTCTGAGAGCTGTAACTTTTTTATTTTTTTGCCGAATGAGCCATATTATGGCTTGTTTTTTGCGGGACGGTTTGACGTTTTTATTCATATAATGTCTATTTATGTGCAACTTTTTGATCGCTTGTTATTCACTTTTTTGTGAGTCAGTATGATGAAAAAGTGTAATTTTCGGCGTGTTTCTTACGGCGTTTGCTAAACAACGCAACAGTTTTGTAGAGCGGTTCGTTCCGGACGTGGCGATACCAATGATGTGTACATTTTTTCGTTTGTTTTTGTGTTATCATAAGCGCTGCGCTTTTAGCGATTAAACGGATTTTAGTGATTGTGTGAACTTTTTGTGTGTTTTTTTACTTTTTTACACATTTTATTGAACTTTTTTCCACTGTGGGACATGTGTGATTGTCACTTTTATTGTTGATCTCCTACTCTGCAATAGCTGAGGGGTTAAAATTGCATAGATGTTCATCCTAATATACTGTACACTCTTCATGATTGACAATCCAACACCAAGAAGAAAAAGTTACAGGCTTCTTAATGATATGTAAATGATGAAAAAATGTAAACCAAATTTTCAAAATATCTTGATTTATTCAGTACCGAGTATGAGTACCACATGCAGAAATCCTCACACTTGCAGCCTTGTCTGCTGTCAGTGAGGTTATTAATGGTCTGAAGAATATTCTGCCACGCTGAATGCACTTGGGATAATCATCAAGATCCACTGCTGGCAGCTTCTACAATTGCTGACCAATAATGTCACAGATGTGCTCGACGTCAGACAAGTCTGGAGACTCTGCAGGTCATGGTAGCACATTTACAGTAGGTCACGCAGGCTGCTCACAGTAACACTAGCAACATGCAGCCTAGTGTTGTCATGTTGATACTTTGGAGAAATGGCGGTACCATTGGTTCCACGACCACATCAGTGTACACTGACACTTTTCAGTGATATAGTGATATCATGCTCACTCGCCTTATAGTCCAACTCAGGTGCTAGATGCTACCTGAGTATTCAATTAAAACCTAAGATAGAAAAAAAATGAACATATAGTCTGCCATAAGTAAGTAAAAGCAATAGTGCATATAAATAACATAGGTTACTTAGTAAACACTGTTTTTGATCAAAAGTGTAAAAGCCATCCCACCAGCATCAAGGTGTACCCAAACTGGATGGTCCTAACCTCCAGTATTAAAACCTTACCATGTGTCAAAAATAACCTCAATGTGAATAGGGGCTGAGCAGTTGGTTCTCGGTCCTGCTCGGCCTTCTTTCACATTGAGGTCATTTTTGACTCATGATAAGGTTTTAAAACTAGAAGTTAGGACTGTCCCGACTGGGAACACCTTGATGCTGATGGGATGGCTTTTACACTTTTTTAAAATCAAAAGCAGTGTTTACTAAGTACTCTGTTATTTATATATACTATTGCTTTTTACATACTTACATCAGGGTATATGTTCATTTTATTTCTATCATAGGTTTTGTCTGTTTAATGGCCAGTGTGAACATGCTCCTCCTACACATTGCATGTGTACCAACTTATACACCAGTTCGTTTAGGTTTTGCTGAGCATTCAATTAGTTGACGTCCACGATGAACCTGTACACCGCTACCAGCTCTGTGTAAGGGGGAAGACCGGGGTGTAAGTGCTTTCAGAGCAAGGGATCCGGAACTTCCGGGGCCGTACCTCTTGTTGCAGGGGGAAGACAGACTGCAAGCAGAGGAGTCATGTGACAGGGAAGATGGGGGGTTTGTCGAGAGGGAGCTGGGAGGTCAGGTGACAGAAAGACTCCTGGTGTGACTAGAGAGAGGAAGAGATGAGTACTTTTTGCGCAGAAAAGCGGAGCAGCGTGAGAGGGTCCAGGCTCCTGGCTCCAGGACTGGGAGCAAGAGCCGAGTGCAGTGGACCGGAGGAGTCAGGCCGACTAGAGAAGAGACGTAGGGTCGGTGGAGCCGGGCACGTGGGGTGCCGTGTTATGGACTAGGGGCTCAGCGGGTAAAACCGGAGACCGCCCGCTGCCGCCAGAAGACAAAGCATTGTTTGGGCGGGGACGCCTGAAAAATCAACACCGGCATCAGCGTGCATCTGCCTTGTGAGGAGCGAGAGTCAGCTAAGTGAAAAAAACTGTTGATTATAACCGGTTTGACTCTGCTACATCCAGTTAAACTGTGAACTGTCAGTGATAGACTTTGACCTGCTTTTCCCTTGTTTTTCCCCCATATTTTCCCCTGATACTCCCTGTGTGGAGATTTACCCTGTTATTATAAACTTCCCCTGTTTATTAACCCCTTATTGGCTGCTCTGTGTTTCTGTGTCGCTGCATCTAAAGTACCCATGTTATATTTGGCGTAGTCGGCAGGATGCAGTCTTTAGACACAGACACTGCAGAGCAGTCCATCCTGGGAGCCCCTAGATCTAGCTTGCCGCTGGGGGCCATGCTCAGCAATCTCCCAAAGTTCACCGGGGACAATATGATGCTGTGGGACTGGATTGAGAGAGTTAGGAGTATGTTACGTATGCATCCGATGACCCCAGCTATGCAAGCCGAAATAGCCTTACTGGCCCTTGACGGTGAGGCCCGACAGTCCGTGATGTACCGCCCTCCCCATGACCGGGATACTGTAGAAAAAGTGGTGCGTAAACTGAAGGAGATGCATTGGGATCCCACCAATGTAGGAGAGCTGAGGATACGACTGTTTCACCAAGTGCAGCAGGAGGGGGAGACTGTGACGCAGTATGTTAATGCCTTACAGAGGGTGCATGCCTATATCACTAGAAAAGACGACAGGGGGAATTTGGGAATGGGCCCCCCTGACGTGATCTTAAGGGACCAGTTTGTGGCAGGCCTCCGGGATGTGCAGCTGAAGCAGACTTTTCAGGAGCGCCTGCGCGCCAACCCACGTAAGACTTTTCTAGAAGTGGGGGCGGAGGCACGTGTGAGAGAGCAGGAGATGGGGGTGACGGCCCTGGCTGGGATGGTCCGGAGTAATGAGGTACCCATCCCGCCTGCAGGTGAACCGGAATGGGCTCGAGAGATGCGAAAGTAAATACAGGAGATGCGGGATGAATGGTCCAGTCTCAAGAAGACCCTTGCCCCGACACCAGAGATACCCAGATTGATAGCCCCAGTTCGGGAAAGAATTGAATTCAGGACCCCCCCTGTAGGAGAGTTCCGGAGAGAAGTGAGGCAGCTCTACACAGACAGAGACATGACCTGCTGGAAGTGTGAAGGCGCAGGACATTACGCCAGGGGTTGTGCTAGCTGAGGGCGGCCCCTGTCGCGGCAGCCGTTAAACTAGCGGGCTCCGTGTTCAGGGGACACAGCATGGAGCCTGAGGAAGGGGAAAGAAAAAGAGGCAGTCCCAAGGACCTAGTTTCCAGCAGCCTGACTGTCTGGACCGAAATAAGCGGTCGGGCTGTTCACTGCCTGATTGACACGGGATCCCAGGTGACTACGATGACAGAAGCCTACTTCCAACAGCGATTTCCAGAGATAGCGCGGCCTGAATGGGGACCAGTAATTAGACTCACGGCAGCTAATCAATTACCCATCCCGGTCGCAGGGGTGGTGTGGATGAAGATCCGAGAGTGTGGAAAAGATGTGGGAAAAAAAGGAGTCGTCCGGGTCGCAGGGGGAACTGGAAGTGGACCCCGGTGACC
Source organism: Phyllobates terribilis (assembly GCF_046119375.1). Lineage (NCBI taxonomy): Eukaryota > Metazoa > Chordata > Amphibia > Anura > Dendrobatidae > Phyllobates > Phyllobates terribilis. The sequence continues at coordinate 890,827,174 of NW_027362762.1, read as the reverse complement.
CTCAGAATGAATGTGCTGAAAGAGATCGGGCAAATCCTGCTAAGTGAGCCTAAGGAGATGCCTCTAGACCAGTGGGACCCGCGAACTCCCCAAAGGAGGATCTTTCAACAACTAATCCGAGCTGCCCAGGCTCAGGAGACGTCGAATGAAGGGAAGATCCTGGGGAAAATAATAGTGCCAGTAGCTGCGGCGCTCACCTTACTGCCCGGGCAAACTGTACTCAAGTTACCCGCACGGGCCTGCACACCTCTTGAGGGGGTCGAAGTTCAGATAGAACCAACATAGATGGACAAAGTACCGCCCGGACTCTTGGTGGCTCGAACACTGGCCACCGTCCAGGGTGGCAATCTTATAGTGCGGTGTGTTAATCTGGGCGAAGAAGATCTCACACTCCCTCCCAGGGCGGAAATAGCCCAGATTCTGGGAATGCCAGAGAAGTTGGTGCAACCTGATGTGGTACAGCTGTCCGCTGTACGAGGAGACCCCTGGACTCTGGCGGTCACCATGCCGCCAGAATCTGACCTGGCTAGTGCAAAGGGGGGATGAAGAATCCTAGAACGAATGCGGGCTGAATTGACGGGACTTACACCTTGACAGGTGCAGCAGGTTGAGGAGGTGCTGGAGTGGTACCAGGAAGTCTTTGCTCGCCATGAAGATGATTTTGGTTGCACTGAAGCCATTACCCACGAGATTCCCACGGAGAGCGCTGCCCCAGTGCGGGAGAGATACCGGCAGATACCTCCCCAGATGTATAAAGAAGTTAAGGAGATGCTAGCCCATATGTTACAGAATGGTGTGATACGGGAGAGTCAGAGTCCGTGGGCAGCCCCAATTGTCCTGGTCCGGAAGAAAGATGGGAACCTGCGGTTCTGTGTGGACTATAGACGACTGAATGCCTGTACAGTACGGGACTCTTACCCACTACCCCGAATCGAAGAGCCCCTGTCGGCCTTAGGGAAGGCAAGATACTTCTCCTCTTTGGATCTGGCCAGTGGGTACTGGCAGGTGCCCGTGACCGAACATGACCATGCAAAGACAGCGTTCATATTACCCATGGGACTGTTCGAGTTCAATCGGATGCCCTTCGGCCTGACTAACGCCCCCGGGACGTTCCAGCGTCTGATGGAGAGGTGCCTGGGCGATTTGGACTTCGAGGCAACACTGATTTACCTTGACGACATAATTGTCTATGCCGCCACCTTCGAGGAGCACCTCCAGCGACTGGAGCAAGTACTGAGTCGCCTACAGAGTCATGGCCTAAAGGTGAAGCCCCAGAAGTGCCACCTGTTCCGCAAACAGATCGAATATCTCGGCCATACTGTGTCCGGTGAAGGAGTCAGGCCCACCCAGGAAAAGGTGGCCGCCGTACAGGAGTGGCCTACCCCGAAGACGTTCGGGCCTTCCTGGGACTTGCCGGGTACTACCAAAGATTCGTGAATAACTTCACCCGCATAGCCAACCCATTGCTGGAGCTACTTAAGGGAGTGCCAGCGGGCTCCAAGAATCAGGCGATTCGGTGGGGAAGCAGCCAGGAGAGGCCTTCCGTGCCCTAAAAATGGCCCTGACCGAGGCCCCAATACTTGCCTATGCAGATTTCTCCCAACCCTTCATACTCCACACTGATGGGAGCCTACATGGTCTGGGAGCCATGTTATCCCAAGTACAGGAGGGGAAAGAGAGCGTGATTGCATATGCCAGCCGCTCCCTTCACGACTCCGAGAGGAACCTAGATAATTATAGCTCTTTCAAATTAGAGTTGCTGGCTCTGGTTTGGGCAATGACTGAGAAGTTTGCAGAGTATTTGTCCGGGTCCGAAGTACTGGTGAGAACAGATAACAACCCGCTGGCCCACCTGGAGAATGCGAAATTGGGGGCCCTGGAGCAGCGGTGGGTGGCCCGCTTGGCCAGGTACCAGTATAAGATCGACTACCGGCCTAAGGCAGAGAATACTCACGCCGACGCCCTCTCCAGAGTGACATATGAACGGCCTGATCATGACCACGATGAAGATTTGGAGGCGGATGAGACCCCTAGCTGCCGAAGTTTCGTGGGACCGCTGGCCACAGCGCAGGGACAGATCGGAGAGACATCGGAAGAACAATTGCTAGGACGGCCAAGAGATGACTGGATCCGACTTCAACAGACTGACAAAGAAGTTGCTCAATTACGTCAATGGGTGGCTTTGCGGCAAGTCCCCAGTTGAGAAGAGGGGAGTACCCTGTCCTCGGGAGCACTGAAAATGCTGGGACAATGGGAGAGACTGTGTTTGCGAGACGGGCTGCTGTACCGACGGGTGCAGCTACTGCGAGAGTTCGGGACCACCTGGCAAGTGGTGATCCCAGAGAACTTCGTCGGAGTAGTGGCTAAGGAGGCTCATGAACGAGGGGCTCACTTCGGACCAGAGAAGACGTTTCAGTGGTTGCAGAGGCTGGTGTATCATCCCCGACTGCGAGCAACAATAGAAGATACTTGTCGAAGATGTCGGAGCTGTGAACTGGTAAAGCCCCCGGAGCAGCGGGTCCCCATACAAACTATTGTGACTTCTGCCCCCTTGGAGGTGCTGATGATTGACTATTTGACTGTTGGACCGGTGCATCTCGGGTATGAACATTGCCTGGTAATGACAGACCACTTCACCAAGTTTGCGGTAGTGACCCCGACCAGAGACCAGACCGCTGAGTCAGCTGCGCAGGCCATCTGCCGAGACTTCATTCGGGTGTACAGCTGCCCAAAGAGGATTCATTCCAATCAAGGCGCCTGCTTCCAAGGCCGGGTGATGGAAGAGCTCCACCGGTTGTACAAGATTGAGAAGTCACGGACTACTCCTTACCACCCTCAAGGAAATGGGGCATGTGAACGCTTTAATCGGACACTGATCCAAATGCCCCGCACGTTGCAGGAAGATCGGGAGGTACGATGGCCTGAGTTTGTGGCCGAGCTGGTGTGGGTCTACAACAACCGAGTGAATAGTACGACAGGGTTCACTCCTTACACCTTGCTGTTCGGACAAAAGGGGCGAGAGATCACCGAGTTAGAGCTGGACCCCGAGGAGGACTACCCACGGATGGGGGTGTCTTCCTGGGTCCGAGAACATTGGCATCGACTGCAGACCCTCCGACGGTTGGTACAACAAAAGTTTCAGGAGCTCAAACATTGTGAGACATTGCCTCTTCGAGGGACAGCTCTGAGGCCTGGGGAGCGGGTGTTGGTTCGGGACAGACGGCCTCGGGGCAAATTGAGTAGGCGGTGGGAACAGACCCCGCACTGAGTGAAGAGCAGGATTGGCGCTGAAGGACCTGTGTATGAAGTTCAACCCGAGGGGGCTGAAGGAGCCCCTACCAGAGTGGTTCATCGTAGTATGCTGCGACCCTGTCTGTCTAAAGATGACGAGGATGGAGAAGAATCACCTGCTTCTAGAGAGAGACCTGTCACCATTGTACCAAGCCATGATGTGGACGAAGAATAGTTGTTGATTCTATCTCCGAGCCCCAGCACTCGATTACCTGCAGACCCCAGTGCAGGCGGCGAGGGAACAACATCGGTTGAAGCCACCGGGCAGGCGGAGATTGGAAATCCGAGTGACCCTGCACCCCCCATCGGTGAAACTGAGTTACGCCGGTCAGAACGGACAACAGCAGGAGTGCATCCTCACCGTTACGAACAAGATCAATTCATATGGTACCGTATCGTCCAGGAAGTCCAAGAATGTGAACGTTTGATGAAGGAACTCTCGCCCGTGGAATGGCGAGTTAAAGGAGAGCGGGAGTGTAAGGGGGAAGACCGGGGTGTAAGTGCTTTCAGAGCAAGGGATCCGGAACTGTCGGGGCCGTACCTCTTGTTGCAGGGGGAAGACAGACTGCAAGCAGAGGAGTCATGTGACAGGGAAGCAGGGGGTGTGTCGAGAGAGAGCTGGGAGGTCAGGTGACAGAAAGACTCCTGGTGTGACTAGAGAGAGGAAGAGACGAGTACGTTTTGCGCGGAAAAGTGGAGCTGGATCCGGCTCAGCAGAGCAGCGTGAGAGGGTCCAGGCTCCTGGCTCCAGGACTGGGAGCAAGAGCCGAGTGCAGTGGACCGGAGGAGTCAGGCCGACTAGAGAAGAGCCGCAGGGTCAGTGGAGCCGGGCACGTGAGGTGCCGTGTTATGAACTAAGGGCACAGCGGGTAAAACCGGAGACCGCCCGCTGCCGCCAGAAGACAAAGCATTGTTTGGGTGGGGACGCCTGAAAAATCAACACCGGCATCATCTGCCTTGTGAGGAGCGAGAGTCAGCTAAGTGAAAAAAACTGTTGATTATAACCGGTTTGACTCTGCTACATCCAGTTAAACTGGGAACTGTCAGTGATAGACTTTGACCTTCTTTTCCCTTGTTTTTCCCCCATATTTTCCCCTGATACTCCCTGTGTGGAGATTTACCCTATTATAAACTTCCCCTGTTTATTAACCCCGTATTGGCTGCTCTGTGTTTCTGTGTTGCTGCATCTAAAGTACCCGTGTTACATCTGCATTGGACCCTGTGACAAACTCAGCTCTGTTATCATTGAGTTAACTCCTCCACACCTCTACCAGCTTTATATCTGTATTGGACTTTGGGAAAAACCTATCATTGCTCTCACAGAGTCAACTCTGTTGCACCGCTGCGATATCTGCATTGGACCTTGAGACAAACACAGCATTGTTCTTGTTGAGTTAACTGTGCTGAACGGCTGCCAGCTCTGCATTTGACCCTGTGACAAACTCAGCTCTGCTATCACTGAGACAATTCTGGCACACTGCTGCCAGCTCTATATTAGACAAAGTCAGCTCTGTTATCACTTTGCTGTCGATCTTTGGATTCTTTGGATCTTTGTAAACTCAACTCTGCTTCTTTTCTGAGTTATCTCCGCTGGACCGCTGGTCTAGTAATATCTTGGAAAATCCTTTGTAACTCAGCTTTGCTCCACTGGTTCCTCATCCATGCGTCTCCTCTGCTTCTTTATGGGCTACAACTCTATCACACCTGTTGCTATTTTTTCAACTCTGCTTCGTCGCATCCCATGATTCCCGTTTGCTGTTCCGCCACCACAGCTTGTTCCATCTGGATTCCCCTGCTGCACCATCACTATCAGTCCGTATTGCTTCACGACAGCTCATTCAGACTAAATGCTTCAAGGACCCACCTCACCCTTGAGATATCACAAGTGCTTTCCTACTGCAGCCACCGATAGGTTCTAGTTATTGGTGGAGGTCAATCTATTAGCATCCATTGGATGATTTTTGTGCATAGGCTGATGGGGTTCATTGGTCAATTCTTTCCAATATAGTAATGTGTATGTGCGTCTTCAGTTCTGTAGGGAATATTATGACTTTATGCATATTATATCATTTGCAATTTAAGTTAGATGAATAAACATTGGGTGTATAGAAAAACGAAGATGTATTTACACGAGCAGCCACTAATTCTTGGAAAACTTGCCTGAAAATATTCTCCAAAATAACTTACAGATGATTTATTAAAGTCATATACACAATAAATATTTCTCAATAATACACTATAGATTACATTTTTATTGATAATAAAAGCTCCATGTGCAATGTTTTAACAGTTTTATGGCTTTATTGGATATATTTTGGCCAAAACATGCACCAGCCCTTTATGAAAGGAATGTTGCACATTTACAATAATGTTCTTGTTCTATGGATATTATGGGCATATTGTAGTTGAGAAGTTTATTAGTATTATAGCATTCTGATTGCCATTGCATAAATAGGATTTCGGGTTAAAATGAAGGGTAAAGTGATGTAAACAATGTAGCTATTGGAATAAACCAGGGTTTATTCAGAGGTCACTTATATATGGGTAAGCCTACACATGGGTTAGATTCAGGGAACTATGTCCACACTACTTCTTCATGTACACAGCTGTTTTATATCACCGATATCATCTTCATAGAGAACATCACAATTTATGACATTCATTGGTCTGATTTAAACATGATCCATGTATTTGTTGTAGACATAAGAATGATGAAACCTTGGAGCAGGACGTCTTATTTTCTTTTCGTGAAGCACTTGCTCCTTACATTTGTCTAACCTGCAGGTAGAGAAATGAAATGAATACAGCTAGCCAGGCAAAATTATTATATCTTCTTTATCAACACCTTACAAATTAAAGGGGTTGTCCGGTCTAAAGGGATTGTCCTAGTACCGGATAACATCTTTAAGGCTGGAATTTCACCTTAAAGGGAATCTGTCAGCAGGATTTCACCCCCAAAATTATTTCTATGCGCATGTAGCTATTTCAAAGACAAATACAGCAATATCTTAAATGGCCAGTTCGTTCATCTGTTATTGAGAAATCAACATTTGAATGGACATGCAAATGAGGCTGAAGGACTATGATAAATCTGAAGCTTCTGTCACTCCAGGTCTATGTCCCACCCACTGTCGCCTCCTCCTGACTGACTGTCTCTATGCTGTGTGACTTCATACAAAGGAGCTGTCAGTCAAGTAGGAGGAGGCGCTTCTGGGTGGGGAATGGGGCTAGAGTATACACGTCAAACTCTGGCCCGTGGGCCAAATCTGGCCCGCAGAGTGGTTTTATTTGGCCCGCGACACCAGAACCACCACCCCTATGTGGGGCCATTATTCTGTATGGAGGACTATGTGGGGCTCATTATACTGCATGGAGGACTATGTGGGGCCCATTATACTGTATGGAGGACTATGTGGGCCCATTATTCTGTATGGAGGACTATGTGGGGCCCATTATTCTGTATGGAGGACTATGTGGAACCCATTATTCTGTTTCGAGGACCATGTGCGGCCCATTTTTCTCTATGGAGGACTATGTTGGGCCCATTGTTCTGTATGGAAGACTCTGTGAGGCCCATTATTCTGTATGGAAGACTATGTCGGGCCCATTATTCTGTATGGAGGACTATGTGGGGCAATATTCTGTATGGAGGACTATGTGGGGCCCATTATACTGTATGGAGGACTATGTCGGGCCCATTATGTTGTATGGAGGAGTATGTTGGGCCCATTATTCTGTATGGAAGACTTTGTGATGCCCATTATTCTGTATGGAAGACTATGTCGGGCCCATTATTCTGTATGGAGGAATATGTGGGATCATTATTCTGTATGGAGGACTATGTGGGGCCATTATTGTGTATGGAGGACTATGTGGGGTCATTATTCTGCATGAAGGACTATGTGGAGTCATTATTCTGTATGGAGGACTATGTGGGGCCCATTATTCTGTATGGAGGACTATGTGAGGCCCATTATTCTGTATGGAAGACTATGTGGGAAACATTATTCTGTATGGGGGACTTTCTGGGGCCCATTATACTGTATGCTGGTTGGCCCGCGACTTTGTCCAAGTTTTTCTTTTGGCCCTCTGTGTATTTGAGTTTGACATCCCTGGGCTAGAGGATTCAAATCTTCCATAGCCATTTGTATAACAATTCAAATGCTAATTTCTCATTAATGGAGGAATGGACTGGCCATGTAAAGGTATTGCTGGACTTGTCTTTTCGAAGAGCTACACATGTACAGTAGGGAAAATAAGTATTTGATACACTGCCGATTTTGCAAGTTTCCCACCTACAAAGAATGGAGAGGTCTGTAATTTTTATTGTAGGCACACTTCAATTGTGAGAGACAGAATCTTAAAAAAAAATCCAGAAAATCACACTGTATGATATTTATTAATTAGCATTTTATTGCATGAAATAAGTATTTGATACTATAGAAAAACAGAACTTAATATTTGGTACAGAAACCTTTGTTTCCAATTACAGAGGTCAGACGTTTCCTGTAGTTCTTGACCAAGTTTTCACACACTGCAGCAGGGATTTTGGCCCACTACTCCATACAGATCTTCTCCTGATCTTTCAGGTTTCGGGGATGTCGCTGGGCAACATTGAGTTTCAGCTCCCTCCAAAGAGATTTTATTGGGTTTAGGTCTGGTGACTAGCTAGGCCACTCCAGGACCTTGAAATGCCTCTTACGCAGCCATTCCTTATTTGCCATAGCTGTGTGTTTCGGGTCATTATCATGCTGGAGAACCCAGACATGACCCATCTTCAATGCTCTTACTGAGGGAAAGAGGCTGTTGGCCAAAATCTTGTGATAGATGACCCCATCCTCCTTTCAATATGGTGCAGTCATCTTGTCCACTTTGCAGAAAATCACCCCCATAGTATGATATTTCCCCCACCATGCCTTATGGTTGGGATGGTGTTCTTGTGGTTGCTCTCATTCTTCTCCTTCCTCCAAACACGGCGAGTGGTGTCGATACTAAAAAGTTCTATTTTGGTCTCATCTGACCACCTGACCTTTTCGATTGCCTTCATACAGATGGTCATTGGTGAACTTCAAATGGGCCTGGACATGTGCCGGCATTAGCAGGGGGACCTTGCGTGCCCTGCAGGACTTTAATGCATGACGGCATAGTGTGTTACTAACGGTAATGTTTGATACTGTGGTCCCAGCTCTCTTCAGGTCATTTACTAGGTTCTCTCATGTAGTTCTGGACTGATTCCTGACCTTTCTTAGAATCATCCTTACCCCACGATCCTGCATGGAGCACCAAACCGAGGAAGATTGACAGTCATCTGTCTTCCATTTTCTAATAATTGTGTCAACAGTTCTAGCCTTCTCATCAAGCTGCTTGCCTATTGTTCTGTAGCCCATCCCAGCCTACTGAAGGTCTACAATTTTGTCCCTGGTGTCCTTAGACAGCTCTTTTGTCTTGGCCATGGTGGAGAGGTTGGAGTGTGATTTATTGAGTGTGTGGACAGGTGCGTTTAATACAGGTAACAAGTTCAAACAGGTACAATTAATACAGGTAATGAGTGCAAAGTAGGAGGGCTTCTTAAAGTAAAACTATTAGGTCTGTGAGAGACAGAATTATTGCTGGTTGGTAGGTGAGCCAATACTTATTTCATGCAATGAAATGAAGTTTAATTATTTAAAAATCATACAATGTGATTTTCTGTTTTTTATTTTTTAGATTATATCTCTCACAGATGAAATGTACCTACGATAAAAATTACAGACCTCTCCATTACTTGTAAGTGGGAAAACTTGCAAAATCGGCATTGTATCAAATACTTATTTTCCCCACTGTTTATAAACAGTTGGGGGGTGAAATCCTCCTGACAGATTCTCTTTGATGAGGATATATCATTAAATTTGACAATACAAACTACATATATTATTTAGTAGATTACATTAGACCTGATGAAGCTCATGTACTTACTTTGAAAACACACATAAGAATGGTTGTATAATCCTTCATGAAAGTTTCCATGCCTAAATCTAAAATGATTGAGACACTACTATCTAAGTATATACATCAGCACCCTGAGCTCATACCGATATGCAAAAAGCACTAACCTACAGTTACACAATAATCCTGGATTTCTGCTTATTGCAATAAAGCTACTAACCAAGGGGTGTAATGACTGCAGTGGTAGAGGTCGCAATCGCGACCGGGCCCATGCAGGTGGGGACCCACATGGGGGAGGCTGTCATTGTCAGAAGAAACTGCGCGGCGCGCGGCAATACATGCTGTTGGCCAATCAGAGGCCAACAGCTTACGTCGGCGTGCACATGACGGGGGGTGCATGGTGACAGTGATATCATCTGCTCCCGTTACTGGCACGCTGAAGTCAGCTTCCGGCTTCAGAAGAGAGCACCGCGTGGGTATATGTCTGCAGTTACTCTATGTGACTGCAGACTTGTGAATACTCACATTGCGTGTGCTGTGGGGATTCTCCAGTGCCAGGAGACCGCAAGCATGTGATTTGCTTACATGCTGTCACGTGTGCAGCCTTGCTTAATGCAAGTGTATTGAGCAAGCCAGGAGATGTCTATTAGGAATGTGGCCGGAAGTATGCAAATCGCATAAAGTCGATCACATGGCCATCTGCACCCGGCGCCAGTAAAGAAGAATCCTCACAGTGTGCAGTGCTGCAGAGCAACTGCAGACTTGTAGCCTAAGGCTGGACAACCCCTTTAATTCTACATCATGGACTAATGACTATTAGGCAAAGCATTCACAAGCATTTGGCATTCAGGACACAGTATGGACCAAAGGTAACACCTCAAAATTGGAAGATCATAAAGACTGTCAAAGCATGACAATGATGAAGCCTGTAAGGGTGAAACATGTTGGGGAGGCTCTTTCTCTATTTTAATAATGCTTTGTTACTTTGGTCATTAGACAGCACAAAACAGATTTCATCTGCACAGCATCCCATGGATGGGTGTCTCAGTCGGGCCATGTCCTGCCCTGCCCTTATTCACATTGACATTATTTGACACATGATAAGGTTTTAATACTAGAGACAAGTTAGAACCTTGTCATGGTGGATGGTTTTTATGCTTTTTTTATCAAAATGGCTTTAACTAAGTATGATATGTTATTTACATGTACTATTACTATTCACGTATTTACTTGCTGTAAGGTATATGCTCATTTTTGTGTTTTTTTTATATTGGGTTTTGTCTGTGAAGTGGTCACAGTGTGAAGGTGCTAATATACTTTGCATGTATACTAGATTATAGTCCAGCTCAGTTTTTTGGTTTTGCTGTAATCTCTTGTACTTTGTAGAAACAGGGGGTGTGGCTCCCCTTTCTGAGGTAAGTATTTCATTTGTATAGTTTCCCATGGATGGGTGTCTCTGTCGGGCCCTGTCCTGCTCTGCCCTTATTCACATTGAAGTCGTTTGACACATGGTAAGATTTTAATACTAGAGACAGGTTAGGACCGTCCTGATGGGCACACCTTGATTAGGTGGGATGGCTTTCATGCTTTTTTTTTATCAAAATAGTGTTAACTAAGTAGCCTATTTTATTTACATGTACTATTAACATTTACTGATTTACTTGCTGTTGGGTATATTCTCATTTTTTGCTTTTTTTTCATTGATTTTGAATGTGAAATGGCCACAGTGTGAATGTGCTCTTACACTTTGCATGTATACCAGCTTATACTTCAGCTCAGCTTTTTGGTTTTGCAGTAGAAAATAGGATACAATTCCTGATGGTTAGATAACGGAAGGCAGTCCTTTAGCTTTATGCCACTTATACAATTTGTGGATATTGGAGCTGTACACCTTCAGAAGGGGAAATAAGTTTTGAACATGTAGGTGGTCAGCCCTTACTGGACATTGAATGATACTGTGGCTTTAAGAGACAATGCTCCTCTCTGATTATTGCTCTTGGACTAGTCACCTGTCACCCTGTTGTTTTGGTGTGTGCTTTTGAAGGGAGAAGAACCAGGAAATGAGCAGTCCTCGTGTGTGTCTGAGGTAACAGACATGACATTTGCCTGTACCCTGATAAGGAGAGATAATAGGAGGACCTGATGTTCTCTGTGGAAAAGATAAAGACTGGACTATTGCAAGATTGTTTATCAGGACTGTGTCCGAAAATAAAGAGCTGCATTGCTCCTCTGGAACAGCTTCCCTGAATACTGGTGACCTGAGGTAACAGATAACACAGTGTGCCAGCCATCTCTCATCATTGAGCAGAAAATAAAACTTGCCTGACTGGGAGAGAGAAAGAGAGCAAATCTACAGTAGAAAGAACTCAAGCGCAACTCATCCGACCCAGCTACATCAGAACCAAAGAGTAGCTTTCTATTTGCTCCTGGTCTGCACAATTGTGAGTGAAACACAGGTGTTGAACTGTGTGAGGGTGTAGCTCAGTTTTCTCTTTAGTTAGGATGCTGTAGCAGCGCGGCCCGATTAGCAGAAAAGCTAGAAAGTGAATTAGCCAAGAGTAGTTTGTAAACCTGATTTATATTGTTTGTATTGTACTGTCATTCCCATAGCTGGAGCATAGTCTGCGACGTGCTTCAGCTATTTCTCCTTGCGTTCATGTTATTAATATAATCATTATAAAAACTGTTATTCTTATCTTCCGGCATATTTCCTCCTGTTACTTAATAAAGCTGTTGTTTTGTTTCTGCCTCCTCGTCTGCTTTGCCGTACTTGAATGCTACAAACATGTCACCAATTTTCTAAGTAAATGTATTTCTAAAAGTGCTATTGACATAAAATTCTCACCAGATGTTGGTAGCAACTCATCCAATCCACACAGGCAAAGAAATCAAACCATAGATGTCCATAAATTAAGTTATGTGTAATAATGAGAAATGACACAGGGAAAAAGTATTGAACGTTCTTACAGAATTTTTTTTAATCCTTTCCCGTCATATGACGCATTGATACATCATATGTCATGTCTCCCCCTTTGATGCATTGAGCCCGCATCTTTTCAGGCATATGACAGCTCATCTGATTTGCTGTCATGTGCCCCTAACAGCCGTGGGTGGAATTGCGATCCACCCGTGGCTGTTAACATGTTAAATGCCGCTGTCAATCTTTGACACTAGCTGTTCGGTACGGACCCTGAACCTTACTGTTCAGGTTCTCCCATCTCTTTTCACAATAACAGTAATTTTGACCAGGGGTGCCCAAACTTTTACATGCCATTGTATATACAGTATATCTTATCAGACAATTTTGCTTGTTCTCCTCCTGGACTGATCTTTCAATCTCAAAATTCTCAATTCACAAGTAAAGTCTGTCTTCAGTGACTCTAGATTTCCCCATTACTGAGATAGAAGATGACAGTTGGTGCTCATAACGTTCTATAGAGTACCTGTCATTTCAGAAGAACTTGCAGCAGAAGGTCTGTGTCTGCTTCTAACTCCTCCCCTTCCACCTCCCCTCCCCATGGAATTTAAAAGCACCAACTATCATCTTCTATCTCAGTAATGGAAAAATCTGTCATCACTGAATACAGATTTTACAGATTTTAACAATAAATTAAAAGCGAAAGATCAATCCATGGGGTGAAAGAAGCAGATTTCTCTGATAAGATATATTACAATGTTTCTTATTTTCATGTACAGTATTGATTTATGAAATAAAAATTGAAACAATGGTCACTCTGTAATTGCACCGAACCATTTATCTCAATACACATAGACATAAGATAACATGTTGCATTGATTACAGCTGATCTGTGGAGGTGCCGTGTGCCATATCCCTACTGATCTAATAATTATGATTTATCCTATGGATGGGTCATCAATATCCTAGTATTGGAAAACCCCTTTAAAACAATGCCAAGTCAGGCCTGAAACATGACCGACCCCCTATACGTTCACACATGTAAAAAGTGTGCAGGGTCATAATAAACATAGGATAAACTGGCATAAAAACATTCTAAGAGGATCAGTAGCTCTGCTAACATCTATTCTAGTACACAATTGTATTCCCCCAAAAATAACCAAGCTGCAACCTGTTTTTGTAGAACCCAATTTTGTGCTGTTCCTGTGTTATTCTTCTTGGAAATGCATAAATAAATAATAACTGTCATTGTCCTCCTTCAATGGGGCAGGTCACAGCATAACCAGTCTAATCAGACTAGTCCAAGAGCAAAACAGTCCTGAGCTACTGTTACTTCTAAAACAGCACCACTTTTGTCCATAGGCCATGTTTGGTATTGCAACTTATCCCCATTCAATGCTCTCATACAGTCTCTATAATATATTACTGACTGATTTTAGCAGTCTCCATATATATAATCTTTCTCCAGGGTGGAGCTTCACTTAATGGTTTTCTCCATCCTACAAATATGGTAATCTATTTTGCTAATTAATTGAAAAGAGTAATAGTAAAACATTCACATGGGAAATTCCAGAACAATACATAGTAGTAAGACGCTTGCTTCCCTCGTCTGATGAAGCCATCTGCTAACCTGTTTGTTAGAATACTACAGCCATCCATAAATTCCAGTTTAATAATTTGCATGTTCCTGTTGAGAGACGTCTTGCAGACGGTAATTATTACAGAATGTGAGTTTCTCGAGGTGCTAAAAAACTTAACTGCAGCGCTCAGCAGTTCCCTTTGTTAACTGGTAACCTACCTACAGCACAATACTGCGGAGATTTATGTCTGGTAACTTTGCTTATTTTCAGAGTCTCTTGCGTGTTTTAACTTTATGCTATGAGAATTATTCTCCCAGCTCTTAAATGGATTATTATATATGAGACGGCATGGAAAGGAAAATAAATCGCAAAATTCATCCTACAGAACAGTATGTTATTTGATTATTCACAATGATTCATACTACGGTATGCTACTATACTGGTAAAATGAGGAGGACTAAATATCATTAGAGATGAGCGTTGTTCTACTTGAACTGTTCGCCAATCTCAAATTCGAGCTGTTTTGGGCGGTGTTCGAGCCGTTCGGCGAACACGAACAATTTGAGAAAAATTCGGCTGTTCGAGGTTATGTTCGATAACTGTTCGTGCACCAAAATCATAACTGGATTTTTTCTCAGTAATGATGAAAATTAATGTTAATACGCAGTTTGAGTGTACAGCGGGGTGGGGGGAGGGGCAGGGGATGGATCTCTGCAGGAATAATGAAGATCTCCATTTTTTTTTCTCTTTCCCGCATTTGCAGTGGGGAGGTGCAATCTGTCAGCCTATCAGCAGCGCACACACGGAGCGAAGTGCTTTTTTTCACACAAGCAAGGGCATGTGTCATTGGCAGTGTATGTCACATGTCCTTGCCCTATAAGACCAAGCCATTTTCCCCATCGCCACCATTTTCTCACTGCTGCAGCTGCGTGTCAGACGGCACCGCTGTTGCTGTGTGCGCTATACCTTGTTAATTTCAAGCCAATTTTCGCACAAATCTACAGATAGCTTGGGAGTAGGGAATAGTTGTGATTGCAGTCCTTTTAAGGACTAGGTTACAGCATTTCCTACGACTTTTATCAGGCAGGTCTGTGCTCTTAAATAGATAGATTGTGGGAGTAAAGACTAATTGTAATTGGAGTCCTTTTCAGGACTAGGTTACATCAGTTCCTATCAGTTTTTGCCAGGCAGGTCTGTGCCAGTGCTGTGCAAGTTTTTTTCACAGCATTTGGCTGAATCTAGCAAAGCTAATCCTTTTTGGCCTATTGCAGAGTGTGTTAGTCAGTGGAGTAGCCTATCTGTGTTGCAAGATATACCACCTGTGTATAGAATACCAATTTTTTTACTGCACCTAGTGAAGTAAAATCTTTTGGGCATAGCATCATTCTATTAGTCCATCTATACTGACCTCCATCAGGTTGCAAATTGAATATAATTTTTTTCTGCATCTAGCTCTGAAAAAATATTGGGCTTCTAGCTGTGTGTGGGACTTGTTCTATTAATCCATCTATACAGACCTCCATCAGGTTGCAAACTGAATATATTTTTTTCTGCATCTACCTCTGAAAAAATATTGGGCTTCTAGCTGTGTGTGGGACTTGTTCTATTAATCCATCTATACAGACCTCCATCAGGTTGCAAACTGAATATATTTTTTTCTGCATCTACCTCTGAAAAAATATTGGGCTTCTAGCTGTGTGTGGGACTTGTTCTATTAATCCATCTATACAGACCTCCATCAGGTTGCAAACTGAATATATTTTTTTCTGCATCTACCTCTGAAAAAATATTGGGCTTCTAGCTGTGTGTGGGACTTGTTCTATTAATCCATCTATACAGACCTCCATCAGGTTGCAAACTGAATATATTTTTTTCTGCATCTACCTCTGAAAAAATATTGGGCTTCTAGCTGTGTGTGGGACTTGTTGTATTAGTCCATCTATACTGACCTCCATCAGGTTGCAAACTGAATATATTTTTTTCTGCATCTACCTCTGAAAAAATATTGGGCTTCTAGCTGTGTGTGGGACTTGTTGTATTAGTCCATCTATACTGACCTCCATCAGGTTGCAAACTGAATACATTTTTTTCTGCATCTACCTCTGAAAAAATATTGGGCTTCTAGCTGTGTGTGGGACTTGTTCTATTAATCCATCTATACAGACCTCCATCAGGTTGCAAACTGAATATATTTTTTTCTGCATCTAGCTCTGAAAAAATATTGGGCTTCTAGCTGTGTGTGGGACTTGTTCTATTAATCCATCTATACAGACCTCCATCAGGTTGCAAACTGAATATATTTTTTTCTTCATCTACCTCTGAAAAAATATTAGGCTTCTAGCTGTGTGTGGGACTTGTTCTATTAATCCATCTATACAGACCTCCATCAGGTTGCAAACTGAATATATTTTTTTCTGCATCTACCTCTGAAAAAATATTGGGCTTCTAGCTGTGTGTGGGACTTGTTCTATTAATCCATCTATACAGACCTCCATCAGGTTGCAAACTGAATATATTTTTTTCTGCATCTACCTCTGAAAAAATATTGGGCTTCTAGCTGTGTGTGGGACTTGTTCTATTAATCCATCTATACAGACCTCCATCAGGTTGCAAACTGAATATATTTTTTTCTGCATCTACCTCTGAAAAAATATTGGGCTTCTAGCTGTGTGTGGGACTTGTTCTATTAATCCATCTATACAGACCTCCATCAGGTTGCAAACTGAATATATTTTTTTCTGCATCTACCTCTGAAAAAATATTGGGCTTCTAGCTGTGTGTGGGACTTGTTGTATTAGTCCATCTAAACTGACCTCCATCAGGTTGCAAACTGAATATATTTTTTTCTGCATCTACCTCTGAAAAAATATTGGGCTTCTAGCTGTGTGTGGGACTTGTTCTATTAATCCATCTATACAGACCTCCATCAGGTTGCAAATTGAATATAATTTTTTTCTGCATCTAACCCAGCCAATAGTTTTGGCCTAATACCACAGTTTGGCCACTCAGCTCTGCTCGGTTCCCATCCATTTTTTTTTTGTGCAAACAACTCCAGAGTTGTGAATTAGTTAACCACCAAAATGAGTGGAAAAAGGCCTGCTGGTGGTGGAAAGGGGAATAGGCGTGTTGGGAAGGGGAAAAAAGGTTGTGTCCGTGGGGTAGGTGTTAAAGCAACAGTAACATCTGCAGAAGAAAGACCATCTTCCAGCCAAACTAAAATGTCTACTTCTTTTAGCGGACAATGTGATAAGATCCGTTTCTTACGGCCACGCCAATCGCTACAAATTCCAGATGAGGCACAAAAACAGCAGGTGCTTCAACGGATATCAAGTGCTCCTTTAAGTGGGCTCTCCTCCACATCAACTTCAACATCACAAATACTCCAGTCCTCAAAGCTGTCACCCCAATCGCACTTGCTTCCTCACAGCTCCCAAATCTCCAGCTGCCCGTCTGAGTATGAGGTAGAACAGATGGTTGAGTCTGCAGAGCTGTTTACTCATACTATAGCCTGGGAATCAGAGGTCGACTCCAGCGCTTCTGTGAATCCAGACGAGGAAATGATCTGCACTGATGCCCAGAATCTTTATGAGTCGGATCCAGGACCAGACGCAGAAGGTTCTGACCATAATGTAGACCCTCATTCCCAAACTGTAACTCCTGTTGGTGGAGACAATGAGGAAGACGATGATAAGACTCAAATACCTGATTGGAGCGACAACTTTAGTTTTTTGTCAGGGCAGGAACAGGTTGGCTCTGAGGACGACGGGTGTGATAACGCACAGGGTGATGATGATGAGGTTGGAGATCCCACTTACTGTCAACCCACAGTCAGCCAAGAGATGAGGTCAGCAGAGGAGGTGGAGGAAGATGCTAGTGACGACGAGGTCAGGTTGCGCCTTTATAGACAGAGACGTAGTACTGGAAGCACGTCAACAACTGCATCCTCAAACACAACTCTGCCTCTCACCACAAGTCGTGGTGGCTCTTCAGGTCGCATGGGTGCTAAGCCTTGCATAGCCTGGGCATTTTTTCAGATCGATAAAGATGACCCAACTCGTGTTATCTGTAACATTTGTCAGCAAAAGCTAAGTAGAGGCCAAAAAATACATAGTTTGAGTACTTCATGCATGAACCGGCACATGGACATGAAGCATAAGTTGCAGTGGGAAGCTCAGTGTGCTACAATGCGGCCTAGCCGGCCGGGCCAACCACCGTCTGCCATATCTTGTGCATCCGCGGCCTCTTCATCCTCTGTGACTGGGGGGACAGCAGTCACACCTGTTTTGGGGCGCAGACCTGCCACCTCTTTACACGCAACAGCCAGCGTGATTGGCAGGTCATCATTTTCTTTGGAGGTGGTAACACCAGCTGGTGTTGAGCGCTGTCCGACATCGATAGCACCACCTTTGGATCAAGGCAACCTAACATGTCCGCCTGCATCTTCCTCACAGACCGGCAGTTTGCCGGGGACACCCTTATCAACCCCGTCTAAGCACAATAGCCAGCCCTCGGTCCCTTAGATGTGGACAAGTAAAAGACCATTTCCTCCTAGCCATGAGAAAGCTAAGAGGTTGAATTTCACCATCTGCAAGCTCTTGGCTACAGAAATGCTGCCTTTCCGCCTGGTGGACACAGAGGATTTTCGAAACCTTATGTCCGTCGCAGTGCCCCAGTACCAGATGCCCAGTCGGCACTACTTCTCAAAGAAAGGTGTGCCTGCGCTCCACCAGCATGTCGCACACAACATCACCGCTTCTTTGAGAAACTCTGTGTGTGACAGGGTGCATTTCACCACAGACACTTGGACGAGTAGGCATGGACAGGGGCGTTACATGTCGCTGACTGGGCACTGGGTAACTAAGGTGACAGCAGGACAAGGGGCTGCTGTCCAAGTCTTGCCGTCCCCACGAGTTGTGCGTCAATCCTCTTTATGTCAAAGTTCCTCCACTGCTTCTGCCTCCTCAACCTCCTCTCGGTCTTCCACCTGCACCCAAAGCCTGTCTGGTCATGCCACAAGCTTTCTAACTGCGCAGAAGGGATCCTGCACACCTCCTTACTATGCTGGCAGTAGGGCTCAACGTCATCAGGCGGTTTTTACATTGAAATGTCTGTGAAATGTGAGTCACACAGCTGAGGAGTTGTGGTCAGCTCTGGAGAACCAATTTCATGAATGGTTGTCTCCACTGGACCTGAAACCAGGGAAGGCCGTGTGCGACAATGCTGCAAACCTGGGTGCGGCCCTTCGCCGGGGCAATGTCACACACGTGCCTTGTATGGCTCACGTGTTGAACCTGGTTGTCCAGCAATTTTTAGCCCACTATCCCAGACTAGATGGCCTTCTGCAGAGGGCACGGTCGCTGTGTGCTCACTTCCGCCGTTCGCATCCCGCAGCTCAGCGACTTACATCTCTACAGAAGTCGTTGGGCCTGCCACACCGGCTAAAATGCGATGTGCCTACCCAGTGGAATTCAATTCTGCACATGTTGCAGCGACTGTGGCAGCACCGACAAGCCCTGGTGCAATACGTTCTGACGTATAGCCTGGGCCAACGAGATTCAGAGGTGGGGCAAATCACGCTGGAGGAGTGGTCTCAGATCAGGGACCTATGCACCCTTCTGCACAGTTTTGAAATGGCGACGAAGATGTTTAGTGCTGACGATGCCATTATCAGCATGACTATTCCGGTGATTTACATGCTGGAGCACATGTTAAACAGAATTCGGAGTCAGGTGGTGGCACAAGAGGAGGTGGAGGAAGTAGAGGAGGAGGAGTTGTATGCGGAAGGGCTAACATCTGCAAGGTCCAGACGGTCGGCAGCACCAAGGCGGCAGGCATGTGAGGGTGGGGGAGATGGTTTTACCAGGGCGCATGGTAGCAGCCAAACTAGTGAGGAAGGTGCAGGAGCCCAGGAAGAAGTGGAGGACGAACTGATGGAAGACTCATCAGATGAGGGAGACCTTGATCACATTTCTGTTGTGCGAGGTTGGGGGGAGAGGACAGAGGAAGGAAGCATGATTGTTACCTCGCCACCAACACAACAGGGACTTGGTGCTCCTGGATGCGCAACACACATGAGTGCCTTCTTGCTGCACTACCTGCAACATGACCCTCGAATTGTGAGAATTAGAAATAATCCTGACTTCTGGGTTGCCACACTGTTAGATCCCCGGTACAAAAGTAAATTTGCAGAAATTATTCCTGCCATAGAAAGGGATGCACGCATGCAGGAGTATCAGCAGAGACTGTTGCAGAATCTTACATGTGCTTTTCCACAAAATACCAGTGGTGCACGTAGTGAATCTCACAGTTCCAACTTGCCAACCGTGGGACCGTCAAGTGTTCAGCACTCAAACCGTAACAGAACCACAGTATCTGCTGGTAACATCAATTTTGCGGAATCATTTCACCACTTTTTTAGCCCATCCTTTGCAAGGCCACAGGAGACAAGAAGTCTGACACATAGTCAACGCCTAGAGACGATGGTACAGGAGTATCTCCAAGTAAACATTGAAGCCACGACTGTGTCACTGGACCCTTGCTCTTTTTGGGCTTCCAATCTGGATAAATGGCCGGAGCTAGCCACTTACGCCTTGGAGATCTTGTCATGCCCCGCAGCCAGCGTTCTGTCTGAACGTGTGTTCAGCGCTGCTGGTGGTGTGCTGACAGATAAGCGCACGCGGCTCTCCACTGATAATGTAGACAGACTCACGTTCATAAAGATGAACAAATCATGGATCCGAAACGACTTTTCTACCCCTGTGTCATCCTGGGGAGAGTAAAAGCTTGATGATTGGTTAAAATCACCCTACCAACCGTTTTAAGCTTTCAAATTACTAATCATGTTTATCTGTATCTTGGCTGGAAAATAATTTGGGCTTTGTAGCAGTGTGCAGCACTGATCCTATTAGGCCATCTATACTAAAGCTTCACCAGATTTAAAATTAATAATAATTTTTAGCTGCATCTAGCCCTGAAAATAATTTTGGGGCTCCGAGATGCGCAAGACACATAAGTGCCTTCTTGCTGCACTACCTGCAGCATGACCCTCATATTGTCAGAATTCAAAGTAATCATGACTACTGGGTTGCCACACTCTTAGATCCCCCAAACTTTTCGATCAACCTTTTCATTTTAATAAAGAGCAAAAAAATGGTCATTTTTGAAATTATAAGCATTAGCAGGTTGTTAGAAACTGAAATCAAACAGTTTTCAACTCAAAACTTTATTCTAGTTGATGTTACATTTTCACATAGGACCCCTTGTTCGAAAGGAGCTTCTGAACTCTCTCGTCCATTGAATTTGTCAGGTTTTGGATGGTTTCTGCTTCAATTGTTTTGCATGAGGACAGAATACCCTCCCAGAGCTGTTGCTTAGATGTGAACTGCCTCCCGCCATCATAGACACTCCTTTTAATGATGCTCCAAAGGTTCTGAATGGGGTACAGGTCAGGGGAGCATGGGGGTCACACCATAAGTTTGTCCCCTTTTATGCCCATATCAGCCAGAGATGCAGATGTTTTATGTGCAGCATGAGATGGTGCATTATCATGCAGAAAAATGATCTTGCTGTGAAATACACGGTTCTTCTTCTTGAACCATGGCAGGAAGTGCTGTTTGAGAAAATCCACATACATTATGGAGTTCATCTTTAGCGCCTTCAGGGATCCTAAAGGGGCCGACAATCTCTCTCCCCATGATTCCAGCCCAAAACATTACTCCACCTCCTCCTTGTTGGCGCTGTAGCCGTGTTTGCGTGGGGTGTCCATCAACCAGCCATCCTCCACTCCATCCATCTGGACCATCGAGCGCTGCACGGCACTCATCCGTGAACAAAACAGTTTTGAAATCAGTCTTCATGTAATGTTTGGACCACTGGAGCCGTTTCTGCTTGTGTGAAGTGGATAGAGGAGGTCGACAGGATGGCGTATGCACAGCTGCAAACCTCTGAAGGACCCTGCATCTTGTTGTTCGGGGGACGTTGGAGGCACAAGCAGCTTCAAAAACTTGTCTGCTGCTATGACAAGGCTTTTTTGCTGCTGCTCTTTCAACCTGACGTAATTGCCTGTAGGAAAGAGTCCTCAATTTGCCCTTATCAGCACGCACACGTGTGTACTGTGAATCAGCTACATACTTCTTGATTGCCAAGACACTTCATCCTGATCATCGCACAATGTTGATTGTAGTCATGCCTTGACCTAAACACTCCACAATTTGTTGCTTCTCAGCAGCCGACACATCCTTTTTCTTTCCCATTTTGGCAGAAAATGTAGGCTGCTTAATAATGTGAGACAGCCTTCTTAAGTAGTCTTGCCTTTCATTGGACACACCTGCCAAACTAATTAGCACAGGTGTCTGCAATTGCTTACAGTGATATAAAGAGCCCTGACACACATCACCATCAATGAGTTTAACTGACAAGCAAACAAATTCTTCCCTTATCACTCCTAAACACTTTTTGCATAATAATTTGGAACGCAGTGTACATGTGCTTTTCCACAAAACACCAGTGGTTCACGTAGTGAATCTTACAGTTCTAACTTGCCAACCGTGGTCTGTATGGAGTTGTTCAATAAAGGGCCCAAAATTAAGATAACATAGATGGGAGAGGTCTCTATGAATAGGAATTCCTAAGTATTTGATACCCTGTGAGGGCCAGGCAAAGGGAAAGTTGGACTGGATGGAATCCTATATGGATTTGGGGAGGGAGACATCGAGGGCCTCAGACTTCGCTGCATTGATTTTAAAATTTGACCATGTAACAAAGTGATCTATTTCAGCCATAACAGCATGGATGGATATATGTGATTGAGTGATATATACTAGGACATCATCAGCAAATAGAGAGCACTTGTACTCGGTGCCTCCCACCTCAATCCACCTAATATTGGGGTTATGGCGAATTGATGAGAGCAGGTGCTCCGTCACTAGGATGTATAAGAGAGGGGACAGAGGACATCCCTGCCTTGCCACGGAGTCAGTGATGCAGTCCAGGGCCTTTACTCACAGTTCTTATTATCCAGACCACGTCTGCAGGTAACGGCTGCCCACGTAGTACTGTGCTCACCAGGTGAGGGGCTCAGACAACTCCCAGATAACTTTGGAGCGCTTCACAGGACCCCCTTTGTGTGTCCTTTGTCTGGCCTTTCTTACCAACCCTTCTGTCCGGCTGCCTCGGGCCTCCTCTTGGTAAACTTGGCGCCAGTTTCCCTGACCCTATGTGGTGCCTTCCTAGCGGGTGTCACAGCCTCCGGTTTCTAGCTGAGGGTCGTTTCCTGCCTCCACTATTTTCGGGGACCGGTCTCCCCCTTTGGCCTGACCCCTCCACGCAGGTGGATTCGGGCGTGCGGTGGCGACTCGCCCGTCCGCACCCCTGGGATCCCTTCATTCCTCGTTCCTGGAGCCTTCTCCGCTCCTCTTCCTTCCTTCTCCCTCTTCCAGGCCTGGGCCTCTGTTAGTAGGCCCGCCTCCGGAGCAGAGCTCATGCAGAGCCCCTGCTCCCTGCCACTTCTGCTCAGACTTCTCTGCACTGAACTAAGATGGTGCCCACCTTTTATACTCCCTTCTCAATGCACCCAGGAACTGCTTCCTCCCTGCTCCTGCACTACAGGGTTCCCCTTCCTCAGTGTTCCCTCCCCCCACTCCAGCCAGGGACAGGGACTGTCGTGCCCATCTCAGAGGCATATTGGTCGCCCTGCCCCACGGCAATGTGGTGTAATGCATGCAGGTGTCGGGTCCTGATCCACACTCCATCCTTACCTGAGAGTGAGATATCACACCTCTGGGTGAGGTGCAATACCTCTGTAGCAACCGAGCCCTCAGGGTGCTACAGTTCCATTTATCTTCAGCCTAGGTGACGTATTGTGATACAGGGCCGTGATTTTGGCTATAAAAGGGTCCCCTAGACCCCTACCCCAAGATTTTTAAGAGAATCATATATGGCGTGCCAGGAGACTCTATGGAATGCTTTCTCAGCATCCAACGAGAGTATCTAATTACAAATTTTTAACTGCATCTAGCCCAGGAAATACTTTGTGCCTAGTAGCAGTGTCTGCTAGTCAGCGGATTATCCCGGCTGTTAAGCAAGCTACACCACCTGTAGTTTAGACACTTAATTTTTTCAAAGGAAATGCTTCGGGACCATGGGATACTCAGTGAAGAGCATCAGGAGGCACCCCAAGGCATAGGGGCTGGGACTGGCAGTAGGATGCCTTGCGGTGGACAGCCGAGCTCGATCCTTATAAAAGCTTTTTAACTGCAGCAGCTTTAGTGGACGCTACTGGAGCTGGAATTACGCGGCTGCTGGCATGAGACTTGCCCTCCAATAGATCCTTGTAAATGGATTTAAAGTGTATTCATTCAAATTAGAGAGACAATTTAAATTAAAAAGCTTAGATTTCCTCCACCACAGGGGGGCTCGCTCGACCCACCAGCGGACAGGCACCAGTATTGGGAGAGGGGGGCTGGCCATCAGGGTTCACCGCGGCTCTGGCACAAACCCGGCGACACGGAGGTGGCACGGGCAGGAGCGGACTGGCCGTGTCGGCTTCTCACTTTTTGGATTTTAGAAGGGCATGACATGCCTATATCTGTGTCTCCCCCTCCTTTTACTCCTCCACCTCTTTTATTTTCGCATGACTATATGTACTTGTCACTTTTCCATGTGTTAGTTATGTCTTCTGAGCAGTTTGTCAGCTTTTGGACACCTTTGAAGGTGTTTTCTATGTGTTTCTATGTGTTTTTGTTTGCCTGCCATTGGTTTTAACGGTGTTCGAAGGTGTTCGACGAACAGTTCGACGAACAGTTTGGCGAACACACGGGTGTTCGACGAACCGAACCGAACTCGAACACTACGGGGGTGGCTCAACACTAATTATCATCACACATAGGCCTGAATATGGCAGACACCTTAAACCTATCCCTTCTCTCAAAGTACGTAATGCCCCCATACACATGTGATACCTGATGATCAAGCACTCATTCAGCCATCAGCTATCTCTACTCACTCCACCATTCACAAGAACGGTTGACCCAGCCGAACATTCATTTGTTTTCAAAGGGGTGTGAGGAGGAAGCTGCCAAACAGCTCTGCAAGCAGTTCATCTCCTGAATAACTAAAAAGGTCGGAAGTAAAAAGTCAAGCTACCGACCTTTCGAATTAGGAGGCCCCATGGACAATAGACTGTTGGCCAGACCTGCCGATATTGATGGGTCAATTTTAGCCTAATGTGTGTGTGTGGTCTTACCTGTACTCTTTGGTTTAAAGCAGAAGATATTTGGACCCCTGTGGATGTACTGTACATACAAATTTATGCCACCCATTGAAGAAGCCCAAGGCAAAACGGCGTCGTCGTGGTAAACCGCAATCTTATCTTATCTCCACAGGCTGGATACTGACACTGGCATTGAAATATGTAAGTACTCTCCCTAGGACCATGTGTCTATGGACTATAAATTCTGAATAAATCTGTCCCTATTTAGGGTACTAACTAATTGTTGCTGTCTCTATTCCCCTACCTTTTAGCCATTACTCTAATTGAAAGACACAATATAAAATGTAACAAAATTCACCTATTTATATGCTTACAAGTATATTTATATTTATATACCTTTCAAAATAGAGAGGAAAACACCTTTTTTGCACTTGCACCTTATTTCTCTGGAGTTCTTTGATAAAGGGGTTTAACTTTTTTCAGCACTTTATTATTGGGGAAAGAGTGCAATAGAAATATAATAGAGTTTTTTTTTCATATCAGAGGAGAGAGCTTACTGTAATGATATAAGCCATTAATGGAGATTTGATTCTGTAAATTTTGAAGGTACCTGTTTGTTATAAAAAAAAATTCTTTTAATTATTGAAATAAAAATGATTTAATTTTAAATAATTGTACTCATATCTTACTTAAAACCGGGCTCATGTAGCTTGAGTTTGTTTGTGGATATCGTATGAATTGGAAGTTATAAACCATTGACCTTCATTGATATATACAAATTTACTAGTGAATATACAATCTAATCAGTTCATCTATTTAAGTATTGTGGCAGATCGTCTCACTCGGCTATTCAAAGAGGTAGACACAGGAACACTGTATCTTTAAATTTTCCACTGGTTTATAGAGATACAGCATAAACCTGGGAAGAGTTAGCAACATAAATGTGGCCTTGCTGGCCTAACGGGAAAACAAAACAAAAAACAAATGGTACAGTCCCTGTTGCTGCAGGGATCCGCCCACTCAGGGAACAAACATAAAAAAGGTTCAACTTTCTTTATTTTCAAACACAGCTCTGGAGCTCCCAACTCCAGACACACCCAACAATGAATGAGCCAGAAGGCTGTGTATTTATTTTCTAGACTCCACCCTGGGGTAGAGATATGGTGAAAAGCCTCCCACCCACTTTAAAGCTGTTCACTCAACCTTGCCCAAACATGGCCAATGAGCCCCTTTCAGCACTTAGTGTGCTGGAGTGTTTTCCTAGGTTCATATCATTAAAGCTGATAACCTCAGTTATACATAACTCCCCTCCAATACTTTGCTAGTGACTTTGTCACTTTATCCATCCATCCATCCATCCATCCACTAGTCAAACTTGCAAAAGGGTGTAAGATCCAGGACTAAAACCCATTGTGTCTATAGACAAAAATGGAAAAGATGCTGCCTCTTTTTCATTATCTATCTATCTATCTATCTATCTATCTATCTATCTATCTATCTATCTATCTATCTATTTCTTTTATCGCCAATTGTTTACTATTGTCTATTTACTGTATGCATCATCTTTCTCTTATCAACCTATCCATCTTTGGCCCATCTGATAATTCTGGCAACACTCAGATGGGCCAAGCAAACAGTAATCTACTTAGGTCCGCATAAGTTCTCGGATATTGTTAAAAACTGTGGGACAAAGATGGCAGTAAGGCTCTTCTCACATTTATCCTGCGCCTGCACTGAGTGCTTACACTGGTGTTTCCTTGTAAATCTCTGAAATACGTGATTCAGACGGAACCTCCGGCAGAAGATTCACTATAATGAGGCAGATGGAGGCACTGTGGATGCCGTTTGGTCTGTGATCCGGCAGTGTCTGTTTTTTAGATGTGCATAAAAGTGCGGTCGGCCACGGTATTGTGCGCTTCTGAAAAGAAGGACACCACTGTACAGAGGCCAGATGGAGTCCAGAGTAATGATGCTGCCTCATTATAGTGATTGGATCCCTCAGGGGTTTCATCTGAATTACTTCACTCAGAGATTTAAATGGAAACCCCCAATGTTAGTACTCAGCATAGAGTGCAGGATAAATGGGATCCCAAATGGTATATAAAATGTTCCCTGTAAAAGCTTCAACTCAATCCACAAGAAAATCAAGTTCCCACTCATGTCCGTCATCTTTTAACGGAAATATAGAAGGCTTCCACGTTACTGATAATACAAAGGCTCTGGAAAAGCAAAATGGCTCTACTCAAAAGAAATCCAGAAATTTTTTTGCTCTCAAAGCCAAATGTCTCCCTCCCTTCTGAGCCTCAGTGTGCCTAAACAACATTTAGTGTTCACATGTTTGTCAGTACTGTAGTGATGAGAGCCCACTTAATTTGAAGAATGCTTGACTCTAGAAGAACAAGCTGGGTATAACGCACTGAGCACTACAACATACTGGGCACTACAACATACTTGGCAGTACAATGACAAATTTGCAATTTTCACTTAGCAACATCTATTGATGTTTGTTTGTGGAAACACCATTGGAGTCAAAATCATCACTACACCTATAGATAAATTTCAAAAGGGGTGTAATTTTCAAAATGATTAAACCAAAGAGTGCATACACCCCTTTATGGAAAAATTTGTATTACCCAATTACCCAGGGGGTAAATAAGCCCTATTTAAGGGGTGCATTAAAACATGACTTTTATTATTTCTTTATTTTAAAAAAGTGGTGAATCAAATTAAAATTACACCAGTGTTATTTCTATATCAATTATAATCTCTAGGACCTGTATAATTCAGTGATCAATATGATTATATTGCTAAGGCTATGGTATCTCCACCATGGCTGCAGTCCATGGGTTAAAAACGGCTTAATCAGAGTCTCTATTTACTAGGATATACACAGGTTTACTTGTGGTAACTAAAATAATCATATAGCCACCCCAACATGTTTCGCCAAGACAGGTTTCCTCAGGAGGCTGGAGCTATAATGATAATTGTTTCTAAAAAACACCAATTGAGTAAAAATCGTTGCTACATCAGTCGATAAATTCCCAGAGGTCTGTAATTTTCAAAATGTGGTCTCTTGAAAGGTGGTTCTGGAACTTAGGGGCTCTGTATATGGAAGCTACAAACTATTCTTGGAATATCTGTGCTCCAAGAGTCAAATAGCACTGCTTCCCTCCTGAGTCTTGCGGTGTGGCTAAGCAGTACTGTACAGACATGTATGGAGTATTATAACATGCAGCAGAAATTATGTAAGAAATTTTGATGCCATTTTTACCAATTTCCCCTGTGAAAATGTAAAATCTGGGGCTAAATTCTGTGAAGCACATGCAGGTCCAAGATGCTCACCATACTTCTAGATAAATTCCTTGAGGGGTGTAGTTTCCAAAATGGGATCACTTGTCAGGGCTTTCCACTGTTTAGGCACATCGGGGCCTCTCCAAATGCATCATGGCACCCACAGACCATTTCATCTAAGTCTGCGCTCAAAAATATCGCTCCTTCCTTTCGGAGCCCGGCACTGTTCTTAAACAGTAGTTTCCCACCACGCATGGGGTATTGACGTACTAAGGACAAATTGCACAACAAATTTTTGGGTCCATTTTCTCCTGTTACCCTTGTGAAAATGGAAAAGTTGGGGCTAAAGCAACATTTTTGTTAGAAATTTTTTTTTTTATTATTTTCCCGGCTCAATGTTATCAAATTCAGTGACGATCCTATGGGTTCAAGGTGCTCACTACATCTTTTGATAAATTGCTTGAGGAATGTAGTTTCCAAAATAGGGTCACTTGTTGGGGGTTTCCACTGTTTAGGTATACCAGGGGCTCTACAAACATGACATGATGTCCAATAGCTATTACAGCTAATTTTCTGCGGTAAAAGTCAAATAATGCTCCTCCCTTCCGAGCCCTGTCGTGCGCCCAAACAGTTGTTTACCACCACATATGGGAAATCAGCGTACTCAGGAGAAATTACACAACAAACTTTTATGTCCATTTTCTCCTGTTAACCTAGTGAAAATGAAAAATTTCGGGCTAAAGGAAAATTTTTGTAGGAAAATGTAATATTTTCTTTTTTTCCTTCCATGTTACTTTAAAGGGAACCTGTCACATCCTAGTTACTATCATCACTGCCCCCATTGGGTTGTTCGTGATGCAATGTGCATCACTAACAAGCTGTTTTCATGGAAATCAATGGTAGCATAATGCTTTTCTAGCGTTTTATAAACTTTATCCTACCTGCTCGTATTCAGTCATAGGGGTGCGATTCTCAGATTCAATCATGGGTGGCCGCCACATTCAGTCACTGCTGGTGCCGCCCATGACATTTGAATACTGCTCCTGGCAAGCGCTATGTTTGTGGGGCGCATGCGCATTTGCACACGTTGGCCGCTGGTCCGGCGCGTGCGCACTGAGACAGTGTAATTACCAGCTTCAGGGCGCAGGCGCTGTGACCTGTGGCTCCCAATGCGTGCACAATCAATGTATCTTGCGGTCACCGCATGAGCAGTGGCACTGCAGCGGTAACTGCAAGATACATTGACTGCACACGCGCCGGGAGCCACAGGTCACAGCGCGTGCGCACTGAAAACGGTAATCATACAGCCTTAGTGCGCACGCGCCGGGAGTCACAGGACACAGTGCGTGCACACTGAAGCTGGTAATCACACAGCCTCAGTGCACATGCGCCAGACCAGCGGCTCCACGTGTGCAAATGCGCATGCACCCCACAAACATAGCGCATGCCAGGAGCAGTATTCAATTGTCATTGGTGGCGCCAGCACTGACTGAATCTGAGAATCACACCCCTATGGCTGAATACGAGCAGGTAGGACAAAGTATATAAAATGTTATAAAATCATTATACTACCACCGATTTTCATAAAAACAGCTTGTTAGTGATGCACATTGCATCACTAACAAACCAATGGGGGCAGTGATGATAGTAAACTAGGATGTGACAGGTTCCCTTTAAATCACTACTCCAGTGCGGGTTTTTTTTCAATGCTGGAGTGACGCTTTAAATGTAAGGCTCCTGCCCCCAGTCATCTCCTCACCCTCCGGCATTTCTGCACCGCTCCTGGTTGCATGACGCCATCTTGTGAGTGCAGCTTCTGACTGGTGGGAAGTCATAAGCTACGTCACAAGCTCTCAATGCAAGTCTATGAGAGCCAGAACGAGGCTCTCTTAGACTTGTATTGAAAAGTGACATTCGCGCAGCTCCATGAAACACTGGAGGTCACTTTTCGCAGGAGACCAACGGGAGCAATACTGGAAAATGATAAAGGGGGCAGCAGGTGAGTATGAGGCAATAAAAAAAATGCTGAAGTGGTGCTTTAATCCCTGTGAAGCACCTGAAGGATTAATAAACGTCTTAAACAATTTTTTGAGCACTTTGAGGGGTGTAGTTTTTAAATTGTCACTTTTGGGTATTTTCTATCACATGGGCTCCTCAAATTCCCTAAAAAAATGGTTTTGGAAATTTTGTTGGAAAGATTAGAAATTGGTGATAAACTTTTAAGCCTTCTAACTTCCTAACAAAAAATAATGTTTAAAAAATGATGGTGATGTAAAATAGACATGTGGTAAATGTTATTTATTAACTATATTGTGTGATATAACTCTGGTATAAGGGCATAAAAATTAGAAATTTGAAAATTGCAAAATTTTCGGCAAATTTCCTTTATTTTCACAAACAAACACAAAAGATATCGACCTAAATTTACCAGTACCATAAAGTACAATGTGTCACGAAAAAGAGTCATTACCTCATAAAATGACACTGGTCAGAATTGGAAAATTGGCTTGGTCAAAAAGGTGAAAACAGGCTTTGAGGTGAAGGGGTTAAAAGCAAAGAATTTTAACAAAATAAAAAAAATCATATGTTATTAAAAGTCTATCAAAATATAAAATTAATAAACCCATATGTAAACGCCAATAAAGAGAAAACAAAATCAAAATGCCAAAATTGAGTTTTTTTCAGTCAACTCACCTCCCTAAAAAAGTATTCAAACTGATAAAAACATTGTATGTACCCCAAAATGGTAAAAATAAAACCATCTGATTGCACACAACGAAACAATCCCTCACATAGCTCCATCAACATAAAAATAAAAATGTTAGGGGGTCTTGAAAAATGGCAACAGAAACCAATTTTTTTTTTTTACTGCTGAATTTGTTTTCACTATTTAAATAAAAAAGAAATCTCTGAAACTTTGGTGTCACTGTAATTGTATTGACCTGGAGAATCAAGATTCCAGGTCATTTTTGCCCTAAAATGAATACTGTAAAAAAAAAATCAAAAGCAATGGTGGGATTGCATTTTTTTTCACCCTTTTATCCCACTTGGAGTTTTTCTCCCATTTTTTAGTACGTTAAAACTAATGATGTCCTTCAAAAGTACAACTCTTCCATCAAAAAACAAGCCCTGATATGGTTGCGTCGATGGAAAAATATAAAAGTTTTAGGTCTTGAAGTTGGCGAGGGAAAAATAGCAACTTAAAAAATGAAAATTGGTTGTGTAGCCAAGTGGTTAAATGGCAGGAAACCTTAGAATATTTATATGACATACTGGTGGTAGAAAATCAGGGGATCACAATTGCAAATTTACAAGAGCGTACAGTATAAGTAAATGTGATTTTAATGCTCTGCACTGACCGTACCGCACGTATAGATTTTTATAGCATTTTCTCCTATGAGGTTTAGGTGTCGAGCCATATGGAGTTTATAAAGAATTGAGCATTATTACTCTAAACCTAGTTTATGAGAAACCTCAGCCACCTTTTCTATTTGCTTTTACAGTAATAAGCAGACGATATGATCTTATGATGCCATGAAAAGCATCGTTCTGATATATATGGGATGTAATGAATAATGCCTTATACGGCTTCATAACTCATTGTGCTCCATTCCATCTTTCTATTCCTACTATACTGATTGCATGAAGACCATTAGGAGTAATTCAATGGCTTTTCACACATAACCACAGACTGCTTTTTGGCTATATTGTGAGTTAGATGACTTATTTTGTTCACCCAGAATAATCTGGTTTCAATCTTTCCACCGGAGCAATTGTAAAGTATGAATAAAGACCACACACAAAAGTAGGATCACTCTGGAGGAAACTGATTAAGAAATCATTAATATTTAATATAAAACCAGTCTGTTTCTTTTTAATTATTCACAGAATGCTTTGGTCAAAAAAAAGACACAAAAAACATTTACATAGAAATTCGTATTTGGTTTTGTATAAGAAAATACAATCATGAAGTCCTTTTAGGCCTAGATAGGTCCTTTTCCAAACTCAATAGTAAAGCGAGCTAAAATCCCGGATTTGGCTTCATTGCAGTTGTACTGTCCTCCTGACGTGCCGAGAAACATTTAGGCTGTAAAACTGTTACCTGACTCAAAGCTAAAACTTGGTACGATGTCCACAGTGCCATGGAATGCCCCGGCCCAGGTTGTGGTAGCCATTGTGTCTGTACTTGGCTCTGATTTAGCTACATCACTCTGCGATGGAGGAATCCTGGCCGTACGGACTGAGGGCATTAGAAGAGGTCCATATCGTGGGTCTAAGTGGGAGCCAGGGTGGTGGTGATGGTGATGGTGGTGATGCATATGTGGATGAGCATGGTGGTGATACATGTAAACATCATGCATGTGTGCATAAGGAGAACTGGTTGGTGAAGCCAATGGATAATGCCAGGATTCTGGTGAAGGATGAGGTATAGTCTGGTGCACATTCTCTCCAGACCAGCTGTTAGGGTCGCTGGTGGAGAAAGTGCCAGTGGCTGTCGTTGTAAAGTCTGGATGAGCTCCGCTCAAGCAAGCTGGTGGTGATGATTGATATGAGCTTGTCCATAGTGACCGAGGTAAACTAGTCCTTTGACATGATACCGACGGACTCTCTAAAAATGGAAAATAGAATAAAAATGTCAAATTTTATAAATGGTAGTATAAATTAAATCTCCATTGTTTATACATATTTGTATACAATGACCCTTCCGTGTACGAATTTGTTCCATTTAGTCTTTGTTATAATCCAGATCACAAACACTGATTTTGGAAGGCCTCAACTGCAAAATACACTGGTTCATGGATCAGTGATATATCTATATACTGTACACGTCTCACTATAAAAGTACCTTTTGGGCGAGATATAAATCCACATACCCCCTAGTTATATTTATTTTCTTCTGGAAAACCAGTTCAAGAGGAAACTGGGGATAACCAGACAGTGTTATGTTGAAGACAGAAAAGAATGAACACTAAATTGTTAAATGAAACTGGGTTGTCTACTTTCATCAACTCTACATTGTTCAATATGGCACCACAAACTTAGCAGGTTTTAAAACATCACTGGATAATAGATATTAAATGGGAACTCCACTTTCAACACATTTTGTATAAATCGATAGTACATACTAACATCATTTTTTTTATATATATTATCGGATAATTTTGCTTTTATCTCCACTTATGAGCCTTCTATGCCCCCCACCCTGCCTCCTGAGCTCATCCACTTGATAAAATAGCTCAACTCCATCTTGTTCAAGACAAGATGAATTGCCAGCACAGGGAGGTGTCAGACTATACCTATAAGGCTTAGTTATATAGCACCATTAATTCCACAGTCGCCATTAGGGCTCACAATATAAATTCCCCTATCAGTATGTCTCTGGAGGGTGGGAGGAAACCAGTGAACCAGAAGGAGCCCCACGTAAACACTGTGAGAATATACAAACTCCTTATAGATGGTGAGATTTAAACCCAGGACCCCAGAGCTACAAAACAATAGTGCTAACCACTGAGCCATGGTTCTGCACAAATACTCTATGGAGATTAGAAGAGGGGAGGAGAGAGGTTCAAATTGAAAAAATAACCAAAGGGAGACACAGAAAGGTACACAGTATTCTAACACGTCTTTTTCCCGGCACCAGAGCTGAACTCACATCTACACTTCTCAGTACTCTAGAAAACTGTCCTCCATCCTGCTGCTGCTTCTGTCTATGTACAAACTAAGAAATGAAGACCAGGAATAGCTTTTTGTCTGCTATGCTGGGTATATGAGACATCAAAGCAATCAGTCTCCCCCCCACCAGCTCAGAGTTGATTACAAAATAAGAGATAGAGCTTTCAAGGAAATAAATGGTAAAAAATGCAGAATACAAGTGATATAATGGTCAGAAATAGTGTTATTCCTTATGTACACACAAAGGACAGCTTATTCTGAAAGTTACTTGAAAGTACAGCCTCTCTTTAATGTATGCAAAAACAGGAGTATAAAAAATAAATAGGTAAATACACATTAATAACATTACATGGGCTTAAAAATTTTAGGTGACCCATAGTGATTAATATAATTGGACTGTATCTTTGTTTATATCTTCTCGTGCTTGGAAACAGCACGCAGCAATATTGGGTGCAAATAAGAGCTTCTTTAGGTTTGTATAAATTATCATTCATGCAAACTGACCTTCAGGATTGCTTTCAATTCATTCAATTCAATTCATTAAAGCATTATCCTAATTATTTCATTCTAAAGCTACATTCATCCATCTGTGAGAAGTGTCTCTGTGCTGTCAGATTTTTTTCTCGGAGAGCACACAGACTCATTGAGGATGTCCTATTTTGATACTCAACATTGTGCATGTTGTGAGTCTCACACTCAGATTCTTGATTTTCACGGATTTGTGAACAGATCCATGAAACTCTATGGCCCCGATTTATCAAAGCATTTATTATAAAAAAAAAAAGTGCCGTAAAAGCTTTGAAAAATCGCAAAATATTGGCTCAACTCAGAGGGCACAGTGGGGCATGACACTGCAACTCATGTAATTCATGATCAGCTGTGGCATTCTGTATGCCAGATATCTCACTCCAGTCCCTGAATGGAGTGAGATTTCTGGCATGGTTCATGGAGGCTCACACCCAGTGTTGGACTAGGATGGCAAAGGCTGCCCAATGACATTTATTCTTGGAGCCCACTGTTCAGCTATATGAAAAAGTAATCTCACCCTAGTACACAAATTAACTTTTGCTTCTATGTAATATTAATTTGGCTCTCTTGTTTAATAAATGATTAGATGATAATTTTTTCTGCAAATTGTGAATCAAATGTAATAGCATTGCTCATTAGCACTCCTTCACAGGGGCCTACCGGAGGATTCCCCGGTTCCCTTGTGGGCCAGTCCAAGCCTGCTCACACCACTCATCAGATTCATGAAGAGACATGTTCCTCTTAATGAATCAGGAGCATCGGACTCCACCACGCCCCCGTAAGAAAATCGTCGGTCTTGATGAATCGGGGCCTGAGGGTTCATGTGCCATCCTACAAAAAATTGTGCAGCACAGAAACATTTCACGCAGATGTGTGACCGGAGCCTTATAGGGCAAATGTAACCCATAGGTACTACAAGGACGTCTGCAGTAAGCAAATGCTCAAAGAAAGTCTTCCAGATAGAATGATATAATCGATATAACAAATCCATGACTTACTAAAATGCCTTTTATAGTCAAGACTGAAAAAAGGGAAGCTGCTTATTCAAGAATGGATAAATTTGTCTACTGAATAATAGTTTTCTGGAGTTTGTTCCCTTGTTCGGGGCTAAGCTCGCTCATTTTTCTAATTATAAGTAAAATGTCAACTATTTTAAGAGGGAACATCCCATGGGAACAGCTTCTGATGCCTGGATTAGATTTTCCTTTACATGTCTAACAGAAAGGGTATGAAGAATCAGCGAAGCTTTGTGTTATTGTTTGTGTTTCTAGGCCCTCTATTTCTTTTGAGAAATTTTCTACACTAAAGCTCAAGGTCAAGAGTCTAAAATGTGGTCCAAATTCTTTATATATCTTAGAATGAGATAAGGTTGATATTCCACAGGAGGCCGCTAATCAGAAAGTCACAAGGATGCCCTAAATCAATGGCAGGTACAATATTTCATATCAAGGGACACATATTTTATTAAAAGTTGCAGAAGTTCAATGACCTGTAGGATGTCTCATATGTTGACTTGTAAAATACTTGAGCCCATATGTTAATATAAAGGAATCTTTGAAGGAATAAGTATTATTTTATGTAGGGCTCAGGTTTTTGTGTTAAATGCATTTTTAAAAATAAATTGCCAATTTTTTGTTTTCATATCACAATCTGTATTAAAAAAAAAAGTAGAGAGCTTCCAATTTTAACACTGGCCACTGGGGATATTTTAGGCTCTCATGTCCTGTTCTTTTCAGCAGTCTCATTATTATCACAGGAAAAATGACAATGACAGGTAACACCTCTATACACACAATAGGTGATTTAAAGGCTCACAATGACCTTAACAAAGGCATATTAGATGCTTTAATGAAAAGGATAATGCCTGAGTCAATCTATTGCTGCTTATATTACATGTGGATTTCTTGAAAGAACAGGAAACATGAGTGTAGAATTGCCTTTTGAATAGCCCTAGTAGCCAGTATTAAAATTGCAAGATTTCTGTTTGTTTGTTTATTTTAATACAAATAAAAAAAAAATTCAAACATTTTTTAAGATTTTTACATAACATAGAAACCTGATTTAAAATGTAAGTAATTTTGTGATGACACATTCACCCTTAAGAAAAATAGAAGAAGTAATACCGACCCTCCTCGATTGTCCACAGCTCCCATTCTGATTCTTACCCAGTCCCTGCTAGTTTCTACTTACTGGTACCACCTCGACTTTCCAAAAATGGCCAGAAATGCCCACTAAGGTAATTGCTGGAAGCAGTGGTGACGGTGAACCATCTCAGTCATTGTGTTGAGACAGGACCAGGAAATATATATCAGAAGAAACGGGGTGTCACAGTGGAAGTTGCGGGGCATTAGTGAAGGTGAGTTTTAAATTGTTTCTTTTTTTAAAGGGGTTGTCTGGTCCAAATCGATAAGTCTGCAGTCACTCTGTGTGACTGCAGACTTATAAATTTCCCCAACACACACACTGTGCGCTGCGAGGATTTGGCGGTTTCTGACCCGGGACCAGAGGATATGTATGTGTTATACATGCTCCCGGCCAGGGAAAGTCTAGTAGGCGCAGCCTTGCTCCATACACTTGGATTGCGCAAGGCAACTCCCCGACTAGTAATGCGGCTTTTCAGTGGACGTGTCCAACTAGAGGGCACGGCCTTATTCAATACAAGTGTATGGAGAGCGAGGCCATGGCCACTAGACGGGTTCTGGCTGGGAGTATGCATAACGCATACATACCTTCCATTCGCCGGCTAAGAAAACAGCGAATCCCTGCAGCAGACAGTGTCTGCGCTGGGGGGATTTCATAAGTCTTCAGTCACACAAAGTGACTGGAGTCATCGATTTGGACCGGAAAACCCCACTAAGCACACCCAGCTCTTTAAAAATATATATTGTTATTCCTTGCAAGACCCCTTTTAGCTGATATTTTCTATAATTTTAGTTCTGCTCATTAAAAGGTTTTGATACTTGATACATTTGTTAGACTGCTGTTTATGAAAGTATCTAGAAACCTAAAAATCGTAACATTAAATTAAAAAAAACTAAAAAAAAATGGAAAGGTTTCTTCTTGCTGCACTGGAAAAGTCATTTCTGAAAAATTCTTAAATTTTACCATATATAAGATTTATTTTCTGCATTATTTTCTAAAAGCAGCCATTGTGCTAATGTTAGGAAATAAAATTTACGTTTACCTCGACTTGTTCCTGTTTTGCTCTTTGAGGATATGTTTTCTGGATTGAAGTTTCTTATTTGACTTAAGGCCCTGGAGAAATGTTCATCCACGACCGCTCCAATGTCTCCATGAAAATAGGTCAAGAGGACGCAGCGAGAGTTCAGATATTCCATTTCAGCAGGCTGGTCTTTTTCGTCTTCTTCTTGCTTGGTTGGGACGGCCATTTCTAAGGCTTCCTGCATCTTACTGTATGCAACAATCTTCTTCTGCATAGGAAAAAAAGAAATTTGAAGCCACAAGATTTTACAACCTTTAAATGTATAATTATCCTCTCTGCACAGTTATCAAATAATGTAGTAGAAGAACCTGGACCGTGGGAGTTACAGATCATGAATCCATTACTGACCCCTATAGCCATGAAACACTTGAGTTCTCTAAATGCAAGAGATGGGAAAAATATATCTCTGTGCTGTGTTAGCCAGTAGTTATAAAAATAATCAAAACTGAGAATTCTAAACTTCTATCAACTACTGTTATCTCAAGTACTATCTCAAGTACTTAACTACTTACTGAACTTACTTAGGCTATGTGCCCACGATGCAGAAATCCTCCGGATTTTTCCTGAGCGTTTCTGCATCTTCCTGGCAGAAAAAACGCATGCGGATTGTACATGCGGCTTGTACATGCGGATTGTACATGCGGCTTGTACATGCGGATTGTACATGCGGATTGTACATGCGGATTGTACATGCGGATTGTACATGCGTTTTCCTGCCAGGGACATGCGGATGTGAAGCGTTCTTCACATGCATTTCCGCATGCGGGTTGACAAGCGCTTTCCAAGCAATTTTAGCATCACTTGGAAAGTGCTTGACAACTTGGTTACACTATATAAATCCATGCAAACGGCATGGATTTATGTACTGTGACCGAAAGAATGGTTAAAAAAAAATAAATAAATCTATACTTACCTTCCGATGGCCCCCGGAGTCTTGCTTCGCTCCGTCCTGGCTGCCGGCAGATCACGGTACACTGCGCAGGTCCTTCAATCCATCGCGACCTGCCGGCATGGGAGGACGAGCGCAGCGGGGGCCATCAGAAGGTAAGTATAATATTTATTTTTTATTTTATTCTTTTTTTTACAGGTACTATGGTACCCGGGTCCGGTGGAGAGTCTCCTGTCCTCTAGACCCGGGTACCATCCGCACATTGGAACGCATGGAATGCGCATCTACATATACTGTGATGAGGAATCCATGCGTTCCAATGCAAGTCAATGGCGGCGAAAACGGTGAATCCATTCTATCTGTCCCCTCCATTCTTTGATTAATACTGCGAGGCAACGATGTGTCCATCTACCACATGACCTCTGCAGGCAATCTCTTATTTTAAGGCATTTTTCTCTTTCTGCAACTTCTTTCTTGTCTCGGAAAATCCCTTTCATTTGAAGTTCTGGGCCAAACTCAATGTAAAATATGTAACGGGGCCCATTAACTTCCATATAGAGTGCCAGCAACTTCTTACCCTCAGGTACCAGTGGGTGC
Source organism: Phyllobates terribilis (assembly GCF_046119375.1). NCBI lineage: Eukaryota > Metazoa > Chordata > Amphibia > Anura > Dendrobatidae > Phyllobates > Phyllobates terribilis. Next base: position 890,788,051 of record NW_027362762.1, on the reverse strand, counting down.
CAAGTTACACCTGCACCCCTTATAACTACACCCCTAGAAAAGGAGCAATTCAAGAGAAATGTTACTGCTCCATACAATCTCCTTCTACGCTGGTGTGGAGGAACGAAGGATCTCCATGACTGTGATTAGGGAGATCCTCACATTGGACCAGTCGTTCATTTTCCAGTTACTCATCTTCTATCCGCTCTAATACTATGACTATTCTATCAATGGGAGGAATTATTCCATTATGTGAAAAATATAAAGTATGCAAATATCTCACGAAAGCTAAAGAATAAATGTATTCACTGCATAAGGAAATGTGTTTTTCTACTTCAACGATGGTAAGAAGGATAATACCTTATTCACAGTGTATACTTATCTGTTACCAAAGACACCGGAGACTATTACCGAACAAGAATCCTGATATGAAAAAAATATAAAAAATAATAAGCGTGCAGACATCGCACAGGATTCTGGCACAATGCGCTACCAAATAGTTTCAATTCCATTCCGGTAGACACAGTGATCACGAGCATGATCTGCACAACATACTTCCAATACCTGGCCTCCATCCACAGGCACAGATAAAGATACACTATACACATCCTAAGACACTAATACAGATAGGTAATGGCTGGTCCTAATGTTTCTGAGGGATCATACACTTAAATACATATAGGTGTACGATGTGCTAAAGATGGGCACTGCTAAAGCTCATTATATAGTGTACTGCAGCTCACTATATGCTATCATATTTTATAAAATACTCAGTGCTAGTAAAAAATGATAGATTAGATAGATAGATTAGATAGATAGATAGATAGATAGATAGATAGATAGATAGATAGATAGATAGATAGATAGATAAGATGAAAAAAGCAGGTCACCCTACAATAATACCAAACATTCAATGGACTTTAATCAGTCCATGTGGCTAATTAAAGTCAATTTTAATTTGGTGTTATTGGAGGGTTACCTGCTTTTTTCACCTTTATATATTTTGCAAAATTTGATATTTTGCTTGGGAGGCCTTGCATCCATGATTCTAGCATTACTAATGTGCTGTTCTAATTTTTTATTCTAGATAGATAGATACTGGATAGATAGATAGATAGATAGATAGATAGATAGATAGATACTGGATAGATAGATAGATAGATATTGGATAGATAGATAGATAGATAGATAGATATTGGATAGATAGATAGATAGATAGATAGATAGATAGATAGATAGATAGATATTGGATAGATAGATAAGATAGATTAATATTAGATAGATATTAGATAAATAGATAGATATTGGATAGATAGATATTGGATAGATAGATAGATAGATAGATAGATAGATAGATAGATAGATAGATAGATATTGGATAGATAGATAGTTAGATATTGGATAGATAGATAGATAGATAGATAGATAGATAGATAGATAGATAGATAGATAGATAGATATTGGATAGATAGATAGATAGATAGATAGATAGATAGATATTGGATAGATAGATAGAAAGATATTGGATAGATGATAGATATAGACAGAAGCCCCCACCCTGGATGTGCTCCAATCCATCGTTCCTACAGTCCCTATCCATTATACCCACAGTCCATATCCCTATTCTCTATTGTACACTTGTTTTGGCAAAACTAATGTGTATTTAGTCCTGGCAATAAAGCTTCTTTGAGACAGATATATGGATATCTAGATGATAGACAGATATTGTATATTAGGGTATCTCGTTACCGCTATATACAGTTGGTGTACCTTTATATGCTGCTACTAAAATATTTCTTTGTCATTCTGACTGGATATTTCTTGGAATAATTTCTAAGCGTTCATGATATCCATCACATCATTTGACATGTAGTACCTGCTCTATGTACATAAAAGATTGAAGGGCACAAGAACAAAACAAGTTTTTTAGCATATCAAAACTCCCCTGTCCACCCGTACACACAATAGCTTTAGGATTGCATTACAGAAGTTTCTTTTACTGAGCAAGAAAAATTGTGAGTTCTGTCCTCCCTCTTATTGACGGAGCACAGGAGGCGCCGTCCTCCTCACCTCCATATAAAAGGCACAATGAGCAGGGTGAGTGACAGCGGGCGGCAGGACAATGACAACATGTCTGCACAACCCACTACATAGAGCCTTCTGTAGAGAAGATAGGTGTCTTATTAGGAATAGAGATGAGCGTTGTTCTACTCGAACTGTTCGCCAATCTCAAATTCGAGCTGTTTTGGGCGGTGTTCGAGCCGGTCGGCGAACACGAACAATTTGAGAAAAATTCGGCTGTTCGAGGTTATGTTCGATAACTGTTCGTGCACCAAAATCATAACTGGATTTTTTCTCAGTAATGATGAAAATTAATGTTAATACGCAGTTTGAGTGTACAGCGGGGTGGGGGGAGGGGCAGGGGATGGATCTCTGCAGGAACAATGAAGATCTCCATTTTTTTTTCTCTTTCCCGCATTTGCAGTGGGGAGGTGCAATCTGTCAGCCTATCAGCAGCGCACACACGGAGCGAAGTGCTTTTTTTCACACAAGCAAGGGCATGTGTGATTGGCAGTGTATGTCACATGTCCTTGCCCTATAAGACCAAGCCATTTTCCCCGTCGCCACCATTTTCTCACTGCTGCAGCTGCGTGTTAGACGGCACCGCTGTTGCTGTGTGCGCTATACCTTGTTAATTTCAAGCCAATTTTCGCACAAATATACAGATAGCTTGGGAGTAGGGAATAGTTGTGATTGCAGTCCTTTTAAGGACTAGGTTACAGCATTTCCTACGACTTTTATCAGGCAGGTCTGTGCTCTTAAATAGATTGTGGGAGTAAAGACTAATTGTAATTGGAGTCCTTTTCAGGACTAGGTTACATCAGTTCCTATCAGTTTTTGCCAGGCAGGTCTGTGCCAGTGCTGTGCAAGTTTTTTTCACAGCATTTGGCTGAATCTAGCAAAGCTAATCCTTTTTGGCCTATTGCAGAGTGTGTTAGTCAGTGGAGTAGCCTATCTGTGTTGCAAGATATACCACCTGTGTATAGAATACCAATTTTTTTACTGCACCTAGTGAAGTAAAATCTTTTGGGCATAGCATCATTCTATTAGTCCATCTATACTGACCTCCATCAGGTTGCAAACTGAATATAATTTTTTTCTGCATCTAGCTCTGAAAAAATATTTGGGCTTCTAGCAGTGTGTGGGACTTGGTCTATTAGTCCATCTATACTGACCTCCATCAGGTTGCAAATTAAAAATAATTTTTTTCTTCATTTAGCTCTGAAAAAATATTTGGGCTTCTAGCAGTGTGTGGGACTTGTTCTATTAGTCCTTCTATACTGACCTCCAGCAGGTTGCAAATTGAATATAATTTTTTTCTGCATCTAGCTCTGAAAAAATATTTGGGCTTCTAGCGGTGTGTGGGACTTGGTCTATTAGTCCATCTATACTGACCTCCATCAGGTTGCAAATTAAAAATAATTTTTTTCTGCATCTACCTCTGAAAAAATATTTGGGCTTCTAGCAGTGTGTGGGACTTGGTCTATTAGTCCATCTATACTGACCTACATCAGGTTGCAAATTAAAAATAATTTTTTTCTGCATCTAGCTCTGAAAAAAAATTTGGGCTTCTAGCGGTGTGTGGGACTTGGTCTATTAGTCCATCTATACTGACCTCCATCAGGTTGCAAATTAAAAATAATTTTTTTCTGCATCTAGCTCTGAAAAAATATTTGGGCTTCTAGCAGTGTGTGGGACTTGGTCTATTAGTCCATCTATACTGACCTCCATCAGGTTGCAAATTAAAAATAATTTTTTTCTGCATCTAGCTCTGAAAAAATATTTGGGCTTCTAGCGGTGTGTGGGACTTGGTCTATTAGTCCATCTATACTGACCTCCATCAGGTTGCAAATTAAAAATAAATTTTTTCTGCATCTAGCTCTGAAAAAATATTTGGGCTTCTAGCAGTGTGTGGGACTTGGTCTATTAGTCCATCTATACTGACCTACATCAGGTTGCAAATTAAAAATAATTTTTTTCTGCATCTAGCTCTGAAAAAATATTTGGGCTTCTAGCGGTGTGTGGGACTTGGTCTATTAGTCCATCTATACTGACCTACATCAGGTTGCAAATTAAAAATAATTTTTTTCTGCATCTAGCTCTGAAAAAATATTTGGGCTTCTAGCGGTGTGTGGGACTTGGTCTATTAGTCCATCTATACTGACCTCCATCAGGTTGCAAATTAAAAATAATTTTTTTCTGCATCTAGCTCTGAAAAAATATTTGGGCTTCTAGCAGTGTGTGGGACTTGGTCTATTAGTCCATCTATACTGACCTCCATCAGGTTACAAATTAAAAATAATTTTTTTCTTCATTTATCTCTGAAAAAATATTTGGGCTTCTAGCAGCGTGTGGGACTTGTTCTATTAGTCCATCTATACTGACCTCCATCAGGTTGCAAATTAAAAATAATTTTTTTCTGCATCTAGCTCTGAAAAAATATTTGGGCTTCTAGCAGTGTGTGGGACTTGGTCTATTAGTCCATCTATACTGACCTCCATCAGGTTGCAAATTAAAAATAATTTTTTTCTGCATCTAGCTCTGAAAAAATATTTGGGCTTCTAGCAGTGTGTGGGACTTGGTCTATTAGTCCATCTATACTGACCTCCATCAGGTTGCAAATTGAATAAAAAAAATTTCTGCATCTAGCTCTGAAAAAATATTTGGGCTTCTAGCGGTGTGTGGGACTTGGTCTATTAGTCCATCTATACTGACCTCCATCAGGTTGCAAATTAAAAATAATTTTTTTCTGCATCTAACCCAGCCAATAGTTTTGGCCTAATACCACAGTTTGGCCACTCAGCTCTGCTCGGTTACCATCCATTGTTTTTTTGTGCAAACAACTCCAGAGTTGTGAATTAGTTAACCACCAAAATGAGTGGAAAAAGGCCTGCTGCTGGTGGAAAGGGGAATAGGCGTGTTGGGAAGGGGAAAAAAGGTTGTGTCCGTGGGGTAGGTGCAGAAGAAAGACCATCTTCCAGCCAAACCAAAATGTCTACTTCTTTTAGCGGACAATGTGATAAGATCCCTTTCTTACGGCCACGCCAATCGCTACAAATTCCAGATGAGGCACAAAAACAGCAGGTGCTTCAACGGATATCAAGTGCTCCTTTAAGTGGGCTCTCCTCCACATCAACTTCAACATCACAAATACTCCAGTCCTCAAAGGTGTCACCCAAATCGCACTTGCTTCCTCACAGCTCCCAAATCTCCAGCTGCCCGTCTGAGTGTGAGGTAGAACAGATGGTTGAGTCTGCAGAGCTGTTTACTCATACTATAGCCTGGGAATCAGAGGTCGACTCCAACGCTTCTGTGAATCCAGACGAGGAAATGATCTGCACTGATGCCCAGAATCTTTATGAGTCGGATCCAGGACCAGACGCAGAAGGTTCTGACCATAATGTAGACCCTCATTCCCAAACTGTAACTCCTGTTGGTGGAGACAATGAGGAAGACGATGATAAGACTCAAATACCTGATTGGAGCGACAACTTTAGTTTTTTGTCAGGGCAGGAACAGGTTGGCTCTGAGGACGACGGGTGTGATAACGCACAGGGTGATGATGATGAGGTCGGAGATCCCACTTACTGTCAACCCACAGTCAGCCAAGAGATGAGGTCAGCAGAGGAGGTGGAGGAAGATGCTAGTGACGACGAGGTCAGGTTGCGCCTTCCTGGACAGAGACGTAGTACTGGAAGCACGTCAACAACTGCATCCTCAAACACAACTCTGCCTCTCACCACAAGTCGTGGTGGCTCTTCAGGTCGCATGGGTGCTAAGCCTTGCATAGCCTGGGCATTTTTTCAGATCGATAAAGATGACCCAACTCGTGTTATCTGTAACATTTGTCAGCAAAAGCTAAGTAGAGGCCAAAAAATACATAGTTTGAGTACTTCATGCATGAACCGGCACATGGACATGAAGCATAAGTTGCAGTGGGAAGCTCAGTGTGCTACAATGCGGCCTAGCCGGCCGGGCCAATCACCATCTGCCATATCTTGTGCATCCGCGGCCTCTTCATCCTCTGTGACTGGGGGGACAGCAGTCACACCTGTTTTGGGGCGCAGACCTGCCACCTCTTTACCCGCAACAGCCAGCGTGATTGGCAGGTCATCATTTTCTTTGGAGGTGGTAACACCAGCTGGTGTTGAGCGCTGTCCGACATCGATAGCACCACCTTTGGATCAAGGCAACCTAACATGTCCACCTGCATCTTCCTCACAGACCGGCAGTTTGCCGGGGACACCCTTATCAACCCCGTCTAAGCACAATAGCCAGCCCTCGGTCCCTCAGATGTGGACAAGTAAAAGACCATTTCCTCCTAGCCACGAGAAAGCTAAGAGGTTGAATTTCACCATCTGCAAGCTCTTGGCTACAGAAATGCTGCCTTTCCGCCTGGTGGACACAGAGGATTTTCGAGACCTTATGTCCGTCGCAGTGCCCCAGTACCAGATGCCCAGTCGGCACTACTTCTCAAAGAAAGGTGTGCCTGCGCTCCACCAGCATGTCGCACACAACATCACCGCTTCTTTGAGAAACTCTGTGTGTGACAGGGTGCATTTCACCACAGACACTTGGACGAGTAGGCATGGACAGGGGCGTTACATGTCGCTGACTGGGCACTGGGTAACTATGGTGACAGCAGGACAAGGGGCTGCTGTCCAAGTCTTGCCGTCCCCACGAGTTGTGCGTCAATCCTCTTTATGTCAAAGTTCCTCCACTGCTTCTGCCTCCTCAACCTCCTCTCGGTCTTCCACCTGCACCCAAAGCCTGTCTGGTCATGCCACAAGCTTTCTAACTGCGCAGAAGGGATCCTGCACACCTCCTTACTATGCTGGCAGTAGGGCTCAACGTCATCAGGCGGTTTTTACATTGAAATGTCTGGGAAATGTGAGTCACACAGCTGAGGAGTTGTGGTCAGCTCTGGAGAACCAATTTCATGAATGGTTGTCTCCACTGGACCTGAAACCAGGGAAGGCCGTGTGCGACAATGCTGCAAACCTGGGTGCGGCCCTTCGCCGGGGCAATGTCACACACGTGCCTTGTATGGCTCACGTGTTGAACCTGGTTGTCCAGCAATTTTTAGCCCACTATCCCAGACTAGATGGCCTTCTGCAGAGGGCACGGTCGCTGTGTGCTCACTTCCGCCGTTCGCATCCCGCAGCTCAGCGACTTACATCTCTACAGAAGTCGTTGGGCCTGCCACTTCACCGGCTAAAATGCGATGTGCCTACCCGGTGGAATTCAACTCTGCACATGTTGCAGCGACTGTGGCAGCACCGACAAGCCCTGGTGCAATACGTTCTGACGTATAGCCTGGGCCAACGAGATTCAGAGGTGGGGCAAATCACGCTGGAGGAGTGGTCTCAGATCAGGGACCTATGCACCCTTCTGCACAGTTTTGAAATGGCGACGAAGATGTTTAGTGCTGACGATGCCATTATCAGCATGACTATTCCGGTGATTTACATGCTGGAGCACATGTTAAACAGAATTCGGAGTCAGGTTGTGGCACAAGAGGAGGTGGAGGAAGTAGAGGAGGAGGAGTTGAATGCGGAAGGGCTAACATCTGCAAGGTCCAGACGGTCGGCAGCACCAAGGCGGCAGGCATGTGAGGGTGGGGGAGATGGTTTTACCAGGGCGCATGGTAGCAGCCAAACTAGTGAGGAAGGTGCAGGAGCCCAGGAAGAAGTGGAGGACGAACTGATGGAAGACTCATCAGATGAGGGAGACCTTGATCACATTTCTGTTGTGCGAGGTTGGGGGGAGAGGACAGAGGAAGGAAGCATGATTGTTACCTCGCCACCAACACAACAGGGACTTGGTGCTCCTGGATGCGCAACACACATGAGTGCCTTCTTGCTGCACTACCTGCAACATGACCCTCGAATTGTGAGAATTAGAAATAATCCTGACTACTGGGTTGCCACACTGTTAGATCCCCGGTACAAAAGTAAATTTGCAGAAATTATTCCTGCCATAGAAAGGGATGCACGCATGCAGGAGTATCAGCAGAGACTGTTGCAGAATCTTACATGTGCTTTTCCACAAAATACCAGTGGTGCACGTAGTGAATCTCACAGTTCCAACTTGCCAACCGTGGGACCGTCAAGTGTTCAGCACTCAAACCGTAACAGAACCACAGTATCTGCTGGTAACATCAATTTTGCGGAATCATTTCACCACTTTTTTAGCCCATCCTTTGCAAGGCCACAGGAGACAAGAAGTCTGACACATAGTCAACGCCTAGAGACGATGGTACAGGAGTATCTCCAAGTAAACATTGAAGCCACGACTGTGTCACTGGACCCTTGCTCTTTTTGGGCTTCCAATCTGGATAAATGGCCGGAGCTAGCCACTTACGCCTTGGAGATCTTGTCATGCCCCGCAGCCAGCGTTCTGTCTGAACGTGTGTTCAGCGCTGCTGGTGGTGTGCTGACAGATAAGCGCACGCGGCTCTCCACTGATAATGTAGACAGACTCACGTTCATAAAGATGAACAAATCATGGATCCGAAACGACTTTTCTACCCCTGTGTCATCCTGGGGAGAGTAAAAGCTTGATGATTGGTTAAAATCACCCTACCAACCGTTTTAAGCTTTCAAATTACTAATCATGTTTATCTGTATCTTGACTGGAAAATAATTTGGGCTTTGTAGCAGTGTGCAGCACTGATCCTATTAGGCCATCTATACTAAAGCTTCACCAGATTTAAAATTAAAAATAATTTTTAGCTGCATCTAGCCCGGAAAATAATTTTGGGGCTCCGAGATGCGCAAGGCACATAAGTGCCTTCTTGCTGCACTACCTGCAACATGACCCTCATATTGTCAGAATTCGAAGTAATCATGACTACTGGGTTGCCACACTCTTAGATCCCCCAAACTTTTCGATCAACCTTTTCATTTTAATAAAGACCAAAAAAATGGTCATTTTTGAAATTATAAGCATTAGCAGGTTGTTAGAAACTGAAATCAAACAGTTTTCAACTCAAAACTTTATTCTAGGTGATGTTACATTTTCACATAGGACCCCTTGTTCGAAAGGAGCTTCTGAACTCTCTCGTCCATTGAATTTGTCAGGTTTTGGATGGTTTCTGCTTCAATTGTTTTGCATGAGGACAGAATACCCTCCCAGAGCTGTTGCTTAGATGTGAACTGCCTCCCGCCATCATAGACACTCCTTTTAATGATGCTCCAAAGGTTCTGAATGGGGTAGAGGTCAGGGGAGCATGGGGGTCACACCATAAGTTTGTCCCCTTTTATGCCCATATCAGCCAGAGATGCAGATGTTTTATGTGCAGCATGAGATGGTGCATTATCATGCAGAAAAATGATCTTGCTGTGAAATACACGGTTCTTCTTCTTGAACCATGGCAGGAAGTGCTGTTTGAGAAAATCCACATACATTATGGAGTTCATCTTTAGCGCCTTCAGGGATCCTAAAGGGGCCGACAATCTCTCTCCCCATGATTCCAGCCCAAAACATTACTCCACCTCCTCCTTGTTGGCGCTGTAGCCGTGTTTGCGTGGGGTGTCCATCAACCAGCCATCCTCCACTCCATCCATCTGGACCATCGAGCGCTGCACGGCACTCATCCGTGAACAAAACAGTTTTGAAATCAGTCTTCATGTAATGTTTGGCCCACTGGAGCCGTTTCTGCTTGTGTGAAGTGGATAGAGGAGGTCGACAGGATGGCGCATGCACAGCTGCAAACCTCTGAAGGACCCTGCATCTTGTTGTTCGGGGGACGTTGGAGGCACAAGCAGCTTCAAAAACTTGTCTGCTGCTATGACAAGGCTTTTTTGCCGCTGCTCTTTCAACCTGACGTAATTGCCTGTAGGAAAGAGTCCTCAATTTGCCCTTATCAGCACGCACACGTGTGTACTGTGAATCAGCTACATACTTCTTGATTGCCAGGACACTTCATCCTGATCATCGCACAATGTTGATTGTAGTCATGCCTTGACCTAAACACTCCACAATTTGTTGCTTCTCAGCAGCCGACACATCCTTTTTCTTTCCCATTTTGGCACAAAATGTAGGCTGCTTAATAATGTGAGAGAGCCTTCTTAAGTAGTCTTGCCTTTCATTGGACACACCTGCCAAACTAATTAGCACAGGTGTCTGCAATTGCTTACAGTGATATAAAGAGCCCTGACACACATCACCATCAATGAGTTTAACTGACAAACAAACAAATTCTTCCCTTATCACTCCTAAACACTTTTTGTATAATAATTTGGAACGCAGTGTACATGTGCTTTTCCACAAAACACCAGTGGTTCACGTAGTGAATCTTACAGTTCTAACTTGCCCACCGTGGTCTGTATGGAGTTGTTCAATAAAGGGCCCAAAATTAAGATAACATAGATGGGAGAGGTCTCTATGAATAGGAATTCCTAAGTATTTGATACCCTGTGAGGGCCAGGCAAAGGGAAAGTTGGACTGGATGGAATCCTATATGGATTTGGGGAGGGAGACATCGAGGGCCTCAGACTTCGCTGCATTGATTTTAAAATTTTACCATGTAACAAAGTGATCTATTTCAGCCATAACAGCATGGATGGATATATGTGATTGAGTGATATATACTAGGACATCATCAGCAAATAGAGAGCACTTGTACTCGGTGCCTCCCACCTCAATCCACCTAATATTGGGGTTATGGCGAATTGATGAGAGCAGGTGCTCCGTCACTAGGATGTATAAGAGAGGGGACAGAGGACATCACTGCCTTGTCCCATTGGTGATTGTGAAAGGTGATGAAAATGTTCTGACGCACCCCCTGGGCCTTGGGACACCCGGAGCCGGACCCTTTTTGGTGGATGCTGGTGGTTGTAGTCTTCGTGGCGGCGACCCAGTTCCGTGGCTCAGGGCGGTCAAACCAGTGGCGGAACTATTTATGTGGTTTTCATGTTTAAATGTCCGACTACTCCACCCGTGGATTGCGGTCAGAGTGAACCGCCGCTACAGGGCAGACCACTGAGGCTGGTGTTGTGGGTGCAGCAGAGCGTAGCATAACTCCCCACGGGAGGAGTATAGCCTCAGGGCAGTGTATGCGGAGGATGGGGGTGATGGTGCAGGGCAGCAGCAGTAATGACACGGAGTCAGTGATGCAGTTCAGGGCCTTTACTCACAGTTCTTATTATCCAGACCACGTCTGCAGGTAACGGCTGCCCACGTCGTACTGTGCTCACCAGGTGAGGGGCTCAGACAACTCCCAGATAACTTTGGAGCACTTCACAGGACCCCCTTTGTGTGTCCTTTGTCTGGCCTTTCTTACCAACACTTCTGTCCGGCTGCCTCGGGCCTCCTCTTGGTAAACTTGGCGCCAGTTTCCCTGACCCTATGTGGTGCCTTCCTAGCGGGTGTAGCGAGGGGCTGCGCCACATAAAATGTCAGAGCCTCCGGTTTCTAGCTGAGGGTCGTTTCCTGCCTCCACTAGTTCGGGGACCGGTCTCCCCCTTTGGCCTGACCCCTCCACGCAGGTGGATTCGGGCGTGCGGTGGCGACTCGCCCGTCCGCACCCCTGGGATCCCTTCATTCCTCGTTCCTGGAGCCTTCTCCGCTCCTCTTCCTTCCTTCTCCCTCTTCCAGGCCTGGGCCTCTGTTACTAGGCCCGCCTCCGGAGCAGAGCTCATGCAGAGCCCCTGCTCCCTGCCACTTCTGCTCAGACTTCTCTGCACTGAACTAAGATGGTGCCCACCTTTTATACTCCCTTCTCAATGCACCCAGGAACTGCTTCCTCCCTGCTCCTGCACTACAGGGTTCCCCTTCCTCAGTGTTCCCTCCCCCCACTCCAGCCAGGGACAGGGACTGTCATGCCCATCTCAGGGGCATATTGGTCGCCCTGCCCCACGGCAATGTGGTGTAATGCATGCAGGTGTCGGGTCCTGATCCACACTCCATCCTTACCTGAGAGTGAGATATCACACCTCTGGGTGAGGTGCAATACGTCTTTAGCAACCGAGCCCTCAGGGTGCTACAGTTCCATTTATCTTCAGCCTAGGTGACGTATTGCGATACAGGGCCGTGATTTTGGCTATAAAAGGGTCCCCTAGACCCCTACCCCAAGCTTTTTAAGAGAATCATATATGGCGTGCCAGGAGACTCTATGGAATGCTTTCTCAGCATCCAACGAGAGTATCTAATTACAAATTTTTACCTGCATCTAGCCCAGGAAATACTTTGTGCCTAGTAGCAGTGTCTGCTAGTAAGCGGATTATCCCGGCTGTTAAGCAAGCTGCACCACCTGTAGTTTAGACACTTAATTTTTTCAAAGGAAATGCTTCGGGACCATGGGATACTTAGTGAAGAGCATCAGGAGGCACCCCAAGGCATAGGGGCTGGGACTGGCAGTAGGATGCCTTGCGGTGGACAGCCGAGCTCGATCCTTATAAAAGCTTTTTAACTGCAGCAGCTTTAGTGGACGCTACTGGAGCTGGAATTACCGCGGCTGCTGGCATGAGACTTGCCCTCCAATAGATCCTTGTAAATGGATTTAAAGTGTATTCATTCAAATTAGAGAGACAATTTAAATTAAAAAGCTTAGAGCTGCCTCCACCACAGGGGGGCTCGCTCGACCCACCAGCGGACAGGCACCAGTATTGGGAGAGGGGGGCTGGCCGTCAGGGTTCACCGCGGCTCTGGCACAAACCCGGCGACACGGAGGTGGCACGGGCAGGAGCGGACTGGCCGTGTCGGCTTCTCACTTTTTGGATTTTAGAAGGGCATGACATGCCTATATCTGTGTCTCCCCCTCCTTTTACTCCTCCACCTCTTTTCTTTTCGCATGACTATATGTACTTGTCACTTTTCCATGTGTTAGTTATGCCTTCTGAGCAGTTTGTCAGCTTTTGGACACCTTTGAAGGTGTTTTCTATGTGTTTCTATGTGTTTTTGTTTGCCTGCCATTGGTTTTAACGGTGTTCGAAGGTGTTCGACGAACAGTTCGACGAACAGTTCGGCGAACACACGGGTGTTCGACGAACCGAACCGAACTCGAACACTACGGGGGTGGCTCAACACTAATTAGAAATCCTATCATATCTGAGTCCGATTATAATAAACCCCTGCACTACAGAGATTAGACACATCATTTTTTGTATTGACCTTGCTAAGTGACTGAACTTTTGTGAATTTACTGGAAAAGTACAAAAATTGCTGAAACATGAAACATGGGGAAAATAATTTGAATAACCTAAAATTAAGAATTCAAAATAATTACTCATAGGCGCATTGGTTTGCACAACATCATATATTGCAATACTGAGGTTTTCTTGTCTTGGTGCATTTTTTAATATAACGCAACATATTTGTGGAATTTGGATAATCTCCGTATGTTCATGTTGTATTTCTCCCACCCTTAAAAAACACTGAGGCATCAATTCATTATTTCTTTTATGTATTTTTTTCTAGAGTATAGATAGTTCTAAGGTCTCGCTCACACTGGCATATAACACGGACAAGTGCTATCTGATATTTCATCGGATAGCACTCTTTCCAGTGTTATACTATGGAGCAGTGCCGACTAGCATTTTTTTCTCATGCCGAGTCGGCATGAGAAAAAAAAGGTCTGCATGTTGCGATTGGCAGGGAATATATCAGACAGCGCGCACCTATACAAGTCTATGAGTGCATGCAAAACATTGGACTGCACTCGGATGTCATCTGAGTGCAGTTCGATATATGCTGACTCCCAGAATGGAGAAGATGGAGAAATCAAGTTCTCCATCTCCTCCATACCTGTGATACAATTCGCGCATGCGAGAGAATCGGATCACAGTAAACATACACTCGGCTCACGTTCCCAGCAGAGTTTGAGCCAAGAGTCATTTGAATATGGCATTCGATGCTCTAGCATGAGTGAATCATCAGATGCTGTACACTAGTGTGAGCGAGCCCTAATAGTGACTATTTTGGTTGCCTCTCATTCTCTATTTTTTTTCGACAATGTTGTCATGATTTTCCTTATGTAGATGTTTTAGCCTAAGGCTGTGTGCCCACGATGCGTTTTTTAAGCGTTTCCGCAGCGGCAATTCCGCTGCAGAAACACTTAGAAAATGCTTGGTAGAAGGTCTGCCATGTTCCCCAATGATAATCCGAATGTGCTGTGCTCTTGCTGTGGAAATTTCCGCTGCGGATTATCATTGCGGAAAAATCCGCAGCACTAACAATTATTTTGTGGAATCGCAGCATTTTCGCCGCCATTGACTTGCATTGATTCGCATAATATCAGCATCACTACACGTGCACATGCGGATATTAAGCGATTCAATGTGCGGATGGTACCCAGGTCTGGAGAAGAGGAGACTCTCATCCAGACCCGGGTACCATAGTACCTGTAGAAAAAAAAAGAATTAAAATAAAAAATATACATTATACTCACCTTCTGATGGCCCCCGGTCTCCAAAGCGATGTGTCCTGGCTACCTGGCAGCACGCAATGGTCTAAAAGGACCTGCCATGACATCATTTAGTCATGTGACGGGTCACGCGACCGCTTACGTCGGCGGTCACGTGACCTGTCACATGACTAAATGACGTCATGGAAGGTCCTTTTACACCACTGCGAGACACCGGGAAGACCGGACGCATCGGAGAAGGAGACCGGGGGCCATCGGAAGGTGAGTATGTGTTGTTTTTTGTTGTTTTTTTTACCATTTTTATTCTTTTTTTTAACTAACTTGGTCACACTACTATAAATCCATGCCGTTTGCATGGATTTATATAGTGTGACCAAGTTGTCAAGCACTTTCCAAGTGATGCTAAAATCGCTTGGAAAGCGCTTGACAACCCGTATGTGGAAATGCATGTGAAGAACGCTTCACTTCCACAAGTCCCTAGCAGGAAAAACGCATGTAGAATCCGCATGTACAATCCGCATGTACAATCCGCATGCGTTTTTTCTGCCAGGGAGATGCAGAAACGCTCAGGAAAAATCCGGAGGATTTCTGCATCGTGGGAACTATAATTTACGACTTTTCAAAATGTTGCAAAATTTTGTATTATTTTAATAGTTATACTCCAGTACCCTAATGAAGTGCAAATTCTGTCAAAGTTTATTTTTGCACAATTGAAGACTAACGTGCTACATTTTAAAGAACCCTGTAGCTTTTATGCTCTAAAATAAAGCAAAAAAAAGGTAAAAGAAAAGAAAGAAGAGCATCTTTGATTTTGTGCAAAATTCACAAACCCACTGGGCTATTTTATAGAGCACAAGACAGAAAAGGAAAGTCACTTCAAAAAACTCAAGCAATGAATTGGGGTCTCACTTCTTATCTAATATACACTTAACTTTAAGTTGAAAATGAGGGGCAATGCTGGATATATTTAGACAAAAATATGCTCTTAGTCTAAAGAGAGAAATGAATGGACAAGTTAAGTTATGGCTTAAATTTAGTTAAGAAGATGTTACTAATAAGGGAATATAATTTTTTTATGGTCAATTTCCGTTACCTCAGACCTTATTTTTGGTCCATTATTTTGGTCACTTTCGGGGGAAAAAAATTTCCTTCCCGACACCGGATTTACGGATCAAAAAAAATGTAGTAAAAATTATGAAAGTGTCATATCAATCTGAAAATGGTAATAATAAAAATGTCACCTTGCAAAAAACAAGCCATCACATAGTTCTACTACTGAAAAAGGAAAATTTTTAGCATTCCGTAAAATCGCGACAATTAAAAAAATATTTTTTTTATAAATTTCCAATATTTTCTTCACCATTAGTGATGAGCGAGTGTGTTCTGTTAACCCTATCGGCGAGTATTTTCGACGTGCTCGTCATCTATGTTAGTGTCGTCGGGGCTGCATGTGTCATGGCTGATAGACACCTGTGACACATGCAGGGATTGCTTGTTTGTTAGGCAATGGAGTTGTACTTTTGAACGACACCATTATTTTTACCATATACTGTAGTGTACTGGAAAATTGGAAAAAAAATCCAAGTGCGGTGAAACTGCAAAAACAAGAGCAATTCCACAATTGTTTTTTGGGTTTTTTATTTACCACGTTCACAAAATGCTAAAACTGACCTGTCATTGTGATTCTACAGGTGATTGCAAGTTCACAGATACCAAACATGTGTAGGTTCTTTTTTATTTAGGTGGTGAAAAAAAATCCAAAATTTGTAAAAAAAAAAAAAAAAAAAGGCGCCATTTTCCAAAAATTGCAGTGTCTCTATTTTTTGGGATCTGCGGCCAGGTGAGGGCTTATTTTTTGCGCATCGAGCTGAAGTTTATATTTATGCCATTTTGGGGTTGATATGATGTTTTGAGTGCCTGTTATTGCATTTTATTGCAATGTTGCGGCGACCAACAAAAACTTAATTCTGGCGCTTTGATTTTTTTCTCGTTACGTCATTTACCGATCGGATGAATTATTTTTTTATTTTGATAGATCGGGCGATTCTGAACGCGGCGATACCAAATATTTGTATTTTTTATTGTTTTATTTTGAATGGGGCAAAAGGGGGGTGATTTGAACTTTTATATATTTTTAATCTTTTTAGTATTTTTAAAAACATTTTTTTTCTACTTTTTACTGGATTCAATAGTTTCCTTAGGAGACTTGAAGCTGCAATCGTCTGATCGCTTGTGCTACACATAGCAGGGCTTCAGCTCATCTGCTATAAACGCCGGCCACTGGGCGGCGCTCATAGCAGATTGGCAATGTCAACCGCAGGGGTCTCCTGCAGACCTCGGGTTGTGATGCCAACCCTTCGAGGCCCCGCAATCACGTGACAGGGACACCGACTGGCGGAGCTAGTGACGCACTTCCAGCGCGGCCATGTCAAATGCCACTGTCGGAGTTTGACAGCTGAGTTTAACATGTTAACAGCCACGGGTGGATCGCGATTCCACTCAAGGCTGTTAGGGGCACATGACAGTTGATGAAATCAGCTGTCATGTGCCGAAAAAGATGCGGCTCAGCGCCAGAGCCCGAATCAAAGAGGGCGAGGAGACGTGTGACATACCTATACGTCATAGGTCAAAAAGGGCTTAATCAATGGGGTTTATTCATTCACTATACTATGGGGCTGCTGAGTGCAGTGAACAGGTTTTTCTGGCAGCCCCATAGAGAATGAATGGAGTGGTAGTCAGACATGTGCTCACCCACTCTATTCTAACAGAGATAAAAGTGCCCTGTCAGAGATAAAAATTCCTCTGTCTGGGGATCAGTGTGAGTACCAGTGGTTGGACGCCAACCGATCAATTATCACCTATCTTGTGGATAGCTGATAACTTGTTTTCATTGGACAACCCCTTTAAGAAAAGGCATCATCTCCAACAAAAATAAACAAAAAACTTTCTAGAACAAAACATTATTGTCAATAGCAACCAATCACATTGTAGCTTTCACTTTTCCAGAGCAGGTTAAGAAATGAAAGATGGGCTCTGATTGGCTGCTATAGGCAAAACCTCCATCTTCTTTAGCTGGTTGTAATCTTTCCCATAGTCCCTCGATACATTACAGTGGCATATGTAGACTTATACATGATTTAGGAATTATAGAAGAATATTTTACATCTTTGGGGGGGGGGGGTTTAGACAGAAAAAACACAGATCCTCATTTGTTGAAACTATCTAAAATAAAAATTGTTTTTGTTGCCCATAGCAACCAATCACAGCTCAGAATTCTTCTTGATCTACTCTGGGAAAAATGAAAGTTATGCTTTGGTTGCTATGGGCAACAAAGACATTTTTCTTCTTTTATACAGTTTTATCTAACACACAGACAAGTTAAAAAGTTAACATTAAGGAGGGGCACATTGAGGAACAGCAGGTTTATGAGGGATTAAAAAATGAGGCCTTTTCCTCATGCTATCTAAGCCACCACATTACATCTCTCTACCTGTTGTTTGCCCCCCCTAACACTTTTATATGTCTGCAAGAGAGACGAGCCAGAACAATGTTGCCTAGTGGGGTCTGTGGAGACCGGAGAACTTTGTGTTTGTTCTTAACACCCAATGGGTCAACCTAAGATGGGCTCCATCCAAGTGCAATAAATGTCCCTGATTAAACAGCATTAAAGGGTCATTCCCAAGGTTAAAGCTATCTCTTTTCCATAGGACAGGGATAACCTGCTGATCACTGGGTTCCAAGCACTGAGAAAAAGGGTCTAGAGCAGGGAAACCGCTACATTAATTGTCTATGGGACTGCCACAGAAAGAACACAGTGCCATAGTCAAGAAATAGAGAAGATTTTGAGCGTGGGCTCCAGAGTCCCATTCTTGAGAATTAAGGAGGTTCCAGCGATCAAACCCCTAAAAATTAGTAGCTTTCCTCTTTTCCTTTGGATATGGGATAACTTACTATTTTGGGAATAATCCTTTAACTCAACTTACTTTTCCTGTTGCTGAAGTACAACTCTCAGCATCTTCACCCTACTAGAGATGAGTAAACTTGAACTGTAAAGTTTGGGGTTCATACCGGACACCTATTGTCCGGTGCTGAACTCTGAACACGGACTTCTCCTGGAAGTCCTTTATAGTGTGTAGAGTTCTGGGAGAAGTCCGGAGAGAGAGAGGGACATTTGCAGCCCCCTAGTCCTTACTATGACCATTTTACATCACCAAATCACCCATTGACTTATATGGGGTTCGGGTTCAAGTTCAGGTAGAGTTCTTTTGGACTAAAGTTCTCTCGAACCAGACAAACTCAAAATATAAAGTTTAGGGTTTATGCCGGACACCTAGTGTCCGGTGTTGAATTCCGAACACAGACTTCTCCTGGAAGTCCTTTTTAGTGTTTAGAGACCCAGGTGAAGGAGAGAGAGAGAGAGAGAGAGAGAGAGAGAGGAGAGAGAGAGGGAGGGAGAGAGAGAGAGAGTGAGAGAGGGAGAGGGAGAGGGAGAGGGAGAGGGAGAGGGAGAGGGAGAGAGAGAGAGAGAGAGAGAGAGAGACATTTGCAGCCCCCTAGTCCTTACTTTTACCATTTTACAACACCAAAGTTTGGGTACCCATTGACTTATATGGGGTTTGGGTTCAAGTTCAGGTAGAGCTCTTTTGGACTAAAGTTCTCTTGAATCAGACGAACCCGAACTTCCATGGATCTGCTCATCCCTGCTCCCTACATATTTTTCTATTTTTCAGGTTCGCAAGCTAGATGCACAGTATAGTACTCTAGACTAATGTCTAATAGTCGCTTTATAAAACGTTTTATGTATTATTGGCTCTAAATAGGACCTGAAACCCCCACAGATCGGTCAAAAAAACGCTCTGAAGTGCAAAGCTCCTGCATGTGCTGCACATCTAGAGCGCCATAGTAAGTTGATGGGGCCGTATACAGCTTTGTGACAGTGAGTGTACAGAGCCATAGATGTACTATTTAACCCACACACCGCTCGGTTCACGCTGCTCATGCAGGAGCTGCGGACTTTAGAGTGATTTTTCGACCAATCAGAGGGAGTCTTAGGACTCGATCCCTCACCGATCAGCATCATTATGCACCGCCTGTAATATATATTGTTTTATAAAGTGAGAGTTCCACTAAAAGTTTTGGCTGATCATGTGCATCTAGTGGAAGTCAACATCCAACTAGATATAAGGACATATCGCTAAATTAACTATATTTGATCAATACCTGACATAATACTACAGTCAAATGACCTAGTCAAACCTAGTCAAGTGACTTTATGACTGTATTGCAATTGTAATTCCAATACACCAAATCTTCCTGTAGTTGCACACAGTGCCAGAACAGCTCAGAAATACTTCTCTGTTACTGGCGAGATTCCTTTTTCCGAGACACTTCCCATGTAAAGAATGATCTTCATGCTTAATAATGATAAAACTTTATGGAATGCAACAACAGAATTCTGTAGTCCCTAATGACTGCGATGTCTGAGCCAAAAGAGTGCAGGCCCCACCTCACACCCCCGCTCTGTGCATGCTTCTAGTCTGCTGTCAGGCCGATAAGAGGACACATTTCTATCCCTACTACCAGACAGGAGCAGCAACGGGTTATATGGGACGCAGCATGAAAACTAACAATGTCCACCAAGTCCACAATAAATGCAAGGACATTTTCCCTTTCCATAAAGTTGATGAATTTAATTAAAGTGGGTGTGTCACCAGATTTCACAATCTAAACTGCACACATTATTAAATAGATTGCTTAGAGCTGATGAGGCCGATGTATTTACTTTGAATATCCATGTCAAAATGGCTTTATATTTATTTTTTAAAGTTTTCCTGACTCATTTTAAAAGAGTATTTTAGTAGCCCAGTTATAGTTCTGTCTGGAATTATAACGTGCTCATTTTAATTTCACGATTAGATGGGATTTTCAAATTCAGTACATCAGCCTCATCAGGTCTAATATATGTATGCATTTAATAATATATACAGTCTGTATTGTGATATCTGGTCACGGTTCCACTTTAAGTTAACCTGTTGTGTTTTGTAAAACAAAGCATGGCACAATTGAGAAATTCAGCTCTGCTATATCTGCATATATATATATATATATATATATATATATATATATATATATATATCTACTCTATAAATATATCTAGATATTTAAAGGCAATTTAGTTTTTTTGTATTTTTATATAATTGTTTTATTATTATCTACACAATTGGAAATAGAATATACACTTTCTATCTGAATTTTGCAGTATTTCCTTGCTTTACACGCTGTCATTTTGCATTTTATTAGCCTCTAATAAATGAACACTAAATGAATTAATGAACACTAAACAGTTACCACATTTCAAGCTAGAGATATCCATTCGGACAGTGTACTGTACTTTATGTATACTGACTTCAGAGCCTATCAGCCGGTGTATGCAACACTTATGTCATTTCCAGGTGCTGTTATGTCTGCAGAGTTGTACATTCCAGCACACAGGAGGTAACTCCTGGTCACACTGGAGTATGGGTAGAATAGATAGATAGATAGATAGATAGATAGATAGATAGATAGATAGATAGATAGATAGATAGATAGATATTGGATAGATAGATAGATAGATAGATAGATAGATAGATAGATAGATAGATGATAGATAGATAGATAGATAGATGATAGGTAGATGAAAGATGATGGATAAATGATATATAGATATGGGATAGATAGATAGATAGATAGATAGATAGATAATAGGTAGATGGATAAATAGATAGCTAGATAGATAGATAGATATGGGATAGATAGATAGATAGATAGATAGATGATAGATAGATAGATAATAGATAGATGAAAGATGATGGATAGATGATATATAGATATGGGATAGATAGATAGATAGATAGATAGATAGATAATAGGTAGATGGATAAATAGATATGGGATAGATAGATAGATAGATAGATAGATAGATAGATATGGGATAGATGATAAATAGATAATAGATAGATGATAGATAGATAAATAGATAGATAGATAGATAGATATGAGATAGATAATAAATAGATGATAAATAGATAGATAGATAGATAGATAGATAGATAGAGTAGGGAATAAAAATGGATAATAGATAGATGATAGATAGATAATTAATAGATGATAGAGATAGATAGATGATAGACAGATAGATAGATGACGACAGATAGATGATAGATAGATAGATAGATAGATAGATAGATAGATAGATAGATACTGTAGATATGAGAAATTTTTTACCAGTCTGTCATTGTTAGTTTGTGAACTGTAAGTGATATCTGTATTTTGTATGTTACCCCTTCTCATGTACAGCATCATGGAATCAATGGTGCTCTATAAATAAATAATAATAATCATACACTCACATGCTATTATTATGTATCTAAACCATGGAGTCTTTCAGAACACAGAAAGTTCCTGGGGCTGTAGGCAATAGGTTTTATTCCAACATTACATATTTTTTCCAGGAAGGCTGTGTCATATGGCCAGTGTGACCATCAGCTGACATAGCTGTGCACTATAGATGTGTAGCAGTGACTGTCAATATTGCCGAGGGTCCATTTTCAGCTCGGACCCCAGTCACCCAGTGAGTTTATATTGTGGGTTTATCACTTTCATACTTTCCTGTTATATATGAGATGTGACATCATATCCTGAATATATTTGCCCCATTATTCCTTTTATAGGAATAGCAGAGATGAGTTTGTCGTTTAGTAACTCTTTGGTTCTGTACTATTTATAAATTGTGATCATTCTTAAAATACCATGTAAGGGTTTATTCATACGTCAGTATTCGGTCAGTATTTTTTATCAGTGTTTGTATGCCAAAACCAGGAGTGGAACTTACAGAGAAAAACTGTAATTGAAAGATTGACGCCAGTTCTGTGTTTTAGAGACATTACTGGTTGTGACATACAGATACTGATCAAAAATACTGATGGGTGAATAAAGCATGAGTAGCTTTACCTGCAGTCCTAGGTAAATGCAGACACAATTTCATATCATTGTATCTCAATAACTTGAACCATCTGACAAATTCAGCTCTGCTACACTGGGAAAGTCAATTCCAGGTAATAACTTCTCTTCCTAATATTATCTAATCTGTGTTAATAGTCGGTGACTCATTTTTGCTCAAGATTCTTGTACTTATTGTTTGCTATGTATACCCCTTTTCACATGTAAAGCGCTATGGAATAAATGGCGCTATATTAATAATAATAATAATAATAATATCATGCGTATTCATACACGATTGATAGCTCATCAGTATATATTATTTCTACTTACCAGGTATATTTATGAGTTCAGAGAAAAATGTCGGCTAAGAACAACATAGACTCACCTGTTGGTTATGATGACGGTGGTAATACGCTGATGTACAAGCTGCCGTGCCAGGCAGATACTGGTGCATGCCATACACTTGGTGATGATACATAACATCCAGACAACTCATTGCAGGACCCCCAGGAAGGTGCTCCCCCGGAATAAGTCTTATCCTATGAGTGGGTAAGAGAGCCCGGCATATTCTGCGCTCTGAGATGCTCTCTCCATATGTCCCTTATAGAGGAGCAGGCTGAAGACACAGGCAGCAGCATTAGCATGCACACAATAGACATGCCACACACCGGCCAATAGGCAGCTCAGCTCTATACACTCAGGATGGGGCTCATCTGCACCACTGCATAGGGCTGGGGGCAGGGACCCCTCTCTGTGTATTTTACTGGAGGAAAGTTTGACATTGGGCTGCGCTGTTATTGGCTGCCCGGGATGAGAGGAGGATTCTTCGCTCTCACTTGATTCAGAATGAAGTTTTCAGAGCACTCAGACTAGTGCAGTGAGGCTGTGCCATGTATCTGTATGGGTGAACAGATACAATAATAATAATAATAATAATACGTTTTTATTTATATAACACGGACATGTTGCACAGCACTTGCACAAACAAAATCAGACATTACAGAGTAATAAATAATTCACCAATTCAAACAAATGAGTAATGATTGTACTACATACTAAAGCAGAGGTGGAGCGAGGGGCGGCTGGCACAGCATGCTTCCCAGATGCTGGATGCCTGGGGGTTGCCAACTCTGCTTTGGCTATGGTATTTAGATACAGGGCTAGGATTGCAAACTGAACTAAAGAAAGCCTACCACTCTGTATAGCAGAGGTGAATTGGTCCTGTGGACAACCTAGAGAAACAACCTATTCTACGTCTTGCAAATAATTATTTTTGCAAAATCTGTTTATATCATAGATATCCAAATCATAACGGCAAGACATGCAGTCACAAATAAAAATAAAAAGATACTGTAGGTTACGAAAAGGTATTAAGAAAACAGTACACAAATCAAGGGGCAATATCATGGGCGCGTAAAAAAGGCTGTACATTAATATACTCTGTATTGTGGTGTGCCTTTATTTCCAAGGAAGGAGAAAAAGAAGGGAACTGAGAAAAGCAGAAATGAAAGGGTCATCAGGACCAAAAAAATAGGAGAATGTATAATGTCTATATGTATAAATGAATTTATCATTTAGTTGTTTCTTTATAAGCATAGTATAGCAAGGCATTTACTGTAGTATCTTAGGAAAAGATTCAATTTGCTGCCAAAGCTGGAATCTAAACAATTTGGCCAATTGGATTGTTGGTGCTCCCTCTGGCATTATGCAACATATTACTAGAACATGAGGTGATAACTGAAATGGTGCCCCTCCCCGTAGTGCAACTTAAACCTGCCATAAGCAAACACAATTCCACTATAGTTTTTTGCTTTTAAAGTATTCATTCACCATTATTTAGTCGCCTTACAGGACTTGAACCTGCAATAGTCTGATTGCTTATCTATAATATAACGGGGGATGCGTGTCTCTGTCTGAAGCCTTTATAGACTGCGCATGCGCGACGCGCAGTCTGGCTCCAGACAGAAGCACGCATCCAGCCGTTACAGGTATGAGGAGTGTATGGTCCCGGAGATCACGGTATGCATAGACACTGAACGCATACCGCGATCTCCGGTGCAATGCTTACATACTTACCTGATCGGGAGGAGCGTTGCCGCTGCACCTCTCTTCGCCGGAGACTGGGGCAGGAGTGAGGAGTGGGATCGGTGTATGCAAATAGCGCTATCCAGCGCCATTTTACTGAAGACACATTTGCAGTGTGTCTTCAGCAAAATGGCGTCGGACAGCGCTGTATGGGCACGCGCGTACTCCGGCGCCACACTCCTCCCCTGGCATCCGGAAGAACAGGACGCAGCAGTGCTGGAGCACAGGGAAGATTGTATGTGTGTACAGAGTGAAAGGGATGAGGGGCGTCATACATACCAGGATTGGGGGTGAGGGGGCCATACATACCAGGATTGGGAGAATGAGGGGTATCACACATACTAGGATTGTGGGGTGAGGGGACCATGCATACCAGGATTGGGGGGTGAAGGGGCCACACATACCAGGATTGGGAGAATGAAGGGTACCACACATACCAGGATTGTGGGGTGAGGGGACCATGCATACCAGGATTGGGGGTTGAGGGGACCATGCATACCAGAATTATGGAGTGAGGGTATCATGCATACCAGGATGAGGGGTACAACACATATCAGGATTGGGGGGTGAGGGGACCATGCATACCAGGATTGGGGGGTGAGGGGACCATGCATACCTGGATTGGGGGGTGAGGGGGCCACACATACCAGGATTGGGAGAATGAGGGGTACCACACATACCAGGATTGTGGGGTGAG
Source organism: Phyllobates terribilis (assembly GCF_046119375.1). Taxonomy (NCBI): domain Eukaryota; kingdom Metazoa; phylum Chordata; class Amphibia; order Anura; family Dendrobatidae; genus Phyllobates; species Phyllobates terribilis. Next base: position 890,762,879 of record NW_027362762.1, on the reverse strand, counting down.
GGGACCATGCATACCAGGATTGGGGGTTGAGGGGACCATGCATACCAGAATTATGGAGTGAGGGTATCATGCATACCAGGATGAGGGGTACCACACATATCAGGATTGGGGGGTGAGGGGACGATGCATACCAGGATTGGGGGGTGAAGGGACCATGCATACCAGGATTGGGGGGTGAGGGGACCATGCATACCAGGATTGCAGGGTGAGGAGACCATGCATATGAGGATTGGGGGGTGAGGAGGCCATGCATACTAGGATTGGGGGGTGAGGGGACCATGCATAGTCTCACAAGGAGTAATGAATATCGCCGACACCTCTCTCTGTACACAGCAGGTATTCATACACCCAGACCAGGGAGTTAATTTGCCAGAGGAAGGTAGCCGCTAGGTCCTAGAAACAGCCTCTAAGAAGATGTCTGTATTGAAAAACGTAGAGATCTCCTGCAACCAACTGAAGGGCGACTGTCTTTCACTTCTGACACACCCGTGACAGAACCATTATTAGTACGTGAGTAAATCCCCATCACAAACGTTATTACTTTAATACAGCCCTAAATTAAGTACAGTAATCAAATGCATTGTCAAGATAGCCCCACAATATATATTGCTATCACATCACTTATAACTCCTATTATATCCTTAAAGGGAATTTTAACATTGATGGTCGATACTTAGGATAGGCTAATAATGTCTAATCGGTGGGAATGCGACACCCGGCACCCCAGCCGATCAACTGTTCCCAGTGTTCCGGAACTGCTCAGTTGCAAAGCAGCACAGCACACCCGTGACAATATCCCCCCCCTCTACGATTGGCCTCCGGAAACTCAGGACCGGGTTTCTCAGGATAAGAGGCGTGAAATGAATGAACCAACCTGGGAGCATTCACCTCTGATGCAGAAACTCACATCCTCTCCTCTGGACCATAGCCTTTCCAGTGCACCAAGTATTGTAGAGAACGACGTTGGAGACGAGAATCTACAATCCTCGAAATCTGGAACTTCAGATTACTTTCAACCATTACTGGGGGCGGTGGAAGAGGTAAGGGCTCAATAGGTTCCACATACTGTACTTTTTGAGTAAGGACCTGTGGAACATGTTGTGGACCTTAAGGGCCTTAGGAAGTTCAAGACAAAATGTTGCTGGGTTAAAGACAGAGGTTATTTTATAGGGATCAATAAACCTAGGTCCCAGCTTCCAAGAAGGAACTTTTAATCTTATATTTCCGGTAGACAACCACACAAAGTCATTCACATTGAGGTCTGGACCTGGTAAGAGTTTTCTGTCAGCCATATGTTTATACCTGTCTTCCATGATCTTTAAATTACTAAGCACATGCTGCCATTCCGAGGAGAGCGACAAAGCAAACTGTTCCTTTTCAGGAACTCCAGAAGCTCCTCCCCCACTAAAGGTACCAAACTGTGGGTGATAACCATATTGCCCAAAGAACAGTGACCTGCCAGTGGATTCTTGACGATGATTATTAATGGCAAATTCTGACAGGGGTAAGTAGGATGCCCAATCCTCCTGATTTTCCGAGAAAAAACACCTGAGGTAGGTCTCCAAATTCTGATTGACACACTCGGTCTGTCCATTGAGGGTGAAAGGCAGAGGAAAAGGACAGCTGCACCCCCAGTCGAGAACAGAATGCCTTCCAGAACTTGGAAACAAACTGGGTCCCTCGATCTGACATCATATCGGAGGGAACCCTGTGAAGATTCATGATCTCATTTATGAACACCTGAGCAAGTGTCTTGGCATTTGGAAGCTCAAGCAATGTGACAAAATTAACCATTTTACTGAACCTATCTACTACAACTAAAACCACCATTTTGCCTGCAGAAACTGGTAGGTCAGTAATAAAATCCATGGACAAGTGTGTCCATGGCATACTAGGGATAATTAGCAGAAGAAGAGTACCAGACGGACGAGTATGCGAAACCTTAGAACACGCACAAATACTACAAGCAAGCACAGAGTTATGATGTTCCTTAATTACTTTGCGGCGCGGATTAGATGGTACAAATAACTTTCCTGAAGAGCAGGAGGCAGGGGCGCCCCCCTGTGCTCCCAACACCTCACCCTCCAGTTCAGGATAAAGTGCCGAAATGACCACCCCTTTCTGTAATATCGGGGCAGGGTTCTCATGGTCACCACCACCAGGGAAGCTCTGGGGCAAAGCATTAGCCTTGACATTTTTCACCCCTGGATGAAAAGTGACAACAAAATTGAACCTAGTAAAATACGGAGACCATCTGGCTTGTCTAGGGTTGAGACGTTTGACTGACTGGAGATATGATAGGTCCTTAGGGTCAGTAATAACAGTAATAGGATGGACAACCCCCTCCAACCAATGCCGCCATTCTTCAAACGCCAATTTGATAATCAAAAGTTCCCTATTACCCACGTCATAATTTCTCTCAGCCGAAGACAATTTTTTAGAAAAGAAGGCACATGATGCCATTTACCAGGGGACTGACCCTGAAACAACACAGCCCCAACCCCGACATCCGATGCATCAGCCTCCACAATAAAGGGTTGGGAAACATCGAGTTGACTGAGTATAGGTGCAGTGACAAAATGATTCTTTAAGGAAGAAAAAGCCTGGAGGGAGGCATCTGACCATCTGGAAAAATCAGACCCCTTCTTAGTCATGTCAGTAAGGTGTTTCACAATTACAGAGTAATTTTGGATGAATTTCCGGTAAAAATTAGTAAAGCCCAGAAAGCGTTGTAGAGCCTTCAGGTTCTTGGGACGTTCCCAATCAAGGACTTCATGGATCTTCTCCGGATCCATCCAAAAACCCGAAGACGACAACAAGTGCCCCAAAAAACTGCACCTCCTGAACAGCAAAAACACATTTTTCCTGTTTGGCATAAAGTTTGTTGTCCCTTAATATCTGGAGCACCTGCTTAACATGCCCCCGATGTGTCTCAAAATCAGGTGAGAAAACCAAAATATCGTCCAGATAGACCACCACAAACCTCCCCACCAAGTGATGAAAAATATCATTGATAAAATGCTGGAATACCGCAGGTACATTGGTCAAACCAAAAGGCATAACCAAACTTTTGACATGTCCTTCCGGGGTGTTGAATGCTGTTTTCCATTCATCCCCTTATCTGATTATAACTAGATTGTAGGCTCCCCTTAAATCCAACTTGGAGAATACCTGGGCTCCCACAACCTGGCAGAACAAATCAGGAATTAGAGGAAGAGGGTATGGATCGCGGGTAGCAATTTGATTTAATTCCCAGAAATCTAAACAGGGGCATAGACAGTCATCTTTTTTTTTCACAAAGAAGAACCCAGCCGCCACGGACGAAGATGAAGGTCTGATATGTCCCTTCTCCAGACTTTCCCCAATGAAATCCTTCATGGCTTGTCTCTCAGGGCCAGAAAGATTATACAGTCTGGACTTCGGTAGTTTAGCTCCGGGGGTCAGGTTAATAGGAGAGTCATAAGTACAATGAGGAGGCAAACCCTCTCTCAGAAAAAATGTCCTCAAAACCAGACAGAAAAGCAGGTAATATTTCCGTAGAGACAGTAGCAAGGGAAATATCTAAACAGTAGTGATGAGCGAGCATACTCGCAAGTACTCGGTACTCGCCCGAGCATCTCAGTACTCGAGATGCTCGGAGCTTGCCGACTAATTGCGAGATGCTCGGGCGGATGCTCGGGTCCCCTCCCTGCATGTTTGGCACTCTTTAGAGCGCCAATGAACATGCAGAGATTGCCTGCCACTCACTGTAATGCTGCAGCCATGTTGTTTGTGTCATTACAGTGATTAGCTGGCCGCACAGCGTCATCAGGTCTATATCAGACCTGGCGCTGCTGTGCTCGTCAGTCTACTCCGAAATCAGGCATGTTGGTTGTGGCATTACAGTGATTGGCTGGCCGCACAGTGTCATCAGGTCTATTTCAGACCTGGCGCCGCTGTGCTCGTCAGTCTACTCCACAATCAGGCAGAGTAGGGAGAGGTGCTGCTGAGCTAGGGAGAGATTTAGTTGTGTATTAGGTAGTGTAGGGAGAAAACAAGTACATTGAACATATTCATCTCAACAAACAGTCCTTCTGAGGACTAATCCATTGTTACGGATCCGGGTGGTGGAACCTCTGTGCCGCGGTGCAAGGAGGGACCCAGAGGGGCGTAACTAAGTATCAACTCAGACCGACCCTGGTCGTACGGCGGCTAGCGACTCCATGACCAGGGAGGGACCGAGCAGAGGGACCAGGTGCTACTCTTGGGACGACCTTGTAAGAGAGCAGGTGGCTCCCACGGGTCGGCAGACTGGGACTGACCGGTAGAGCGGATGAACACAACAAGCAGGCGGAAGTCTCTGGGTAGTTGACAGGTGGTCACGGCACGTGACGGCAGAGCAGGCTGAAGTCTCTAGGTTAGCAGACAGGTAGTCACGGCAAGTGACAGCAGGAGCCTCCAGGTAGGCTATCAGGTGGTCACGGCAAGTGACGGCCAAGCAGGCTGAAGTCTCTAGGTTAGCAGGCGTGTGGTCACGGCAAGTGACAGCAGGAGCCTCCAGGTAGGCTATCAGATGGTCACGGCAAGTGACGGCAGAGCCTCCAGGTAGGCTAGCAGGTAACAGGCAGGTAACAGGCGAGTGCTCCCAGGTGAGCGGGCTAGCTGGCACGGCAGGTAGCAGGCAGGTAACTGACAGGTGCTTCCTGGTAAGCAGGTGGACTTGCCCATAGACAAACTGGCGGGTAGAATGGAAGACAGACTGTCGGGCTGGAGAGTAGTCAGACTGGCGGACTGGAACAGGAGTCAGGCTGGCAACTGGACCTGGGGGCTGAAGCAGAGGTAAGTATGCTGTGCATCAACTATTGCTCGGGCACCTCCATTTTGGAGGAGGTGTCTTATATATGGGAGGTCCTCCAGCTATTGGCCAGGGACTCCTTAGGACGGCGCGCGCGGCCCCTTTAAGAGAGGGGGAGAGCGTGTGCGCCCTAAGCACAGTGCCCGGTAAGCTGCGTGCGCCGGCAGCAGCAGGAAGAGGAGCGCAGGAGGAGGCCGCGCGGGGAGCGGGGAGGTGAGAGGGACGGTGTCTCTGCCTGGCAGGGGGCAGACACGCCGAAGCTACAGTACCCCCCCCTTTACACCCCCTCTTTTTTAGGCCAGAAAGAAATTTTTCAAGGAGAATAGGGGCATGGATGTTCTCCCTGGGTTCCCAAGTTCTCTCCTCTGGGCCAAACCCCTTCCAATCAATCAGAAAAAAGGTTTTTCCTCTTACCCTTTTGGTGGACAGAATATTCTCTACCTCAAAAAGGTCCTCAGCAGAAACCAGAGCAGGGGAAGAACCTGGATTGTTGGAAAAAGAATTAAAGGCAACTGGTTGAGGAGAGATACGTGGAAGGAGTTGGGAAACCATAAGGTGGCCGGGAGTTTTAACTTGTAGGTAGAGATGAGCGTTGTTCGACTCGAACTGTTCGCCAATCTCAAATTCGAGCTGTTTTTGGCGGTGTTCGAGCCGTTCGGTGAACACGAACGATTTGAAAAAAATTCGGCTGTTCGAGGTTATGTTCGATAACTGTTCGTGCACCAAAATCATAAATGGATTTTTTCTCAGTAATGATGAAAATTAATGTTAACACGCAGTTTGAGTGTACAGCGGGGCAGGGGGAGGGGCAGGGGATGGATCTCTGCAGGAATAATGAAGATCTCCATTTTTTTTTCTCTTTCCCGCATTTACAGTGGGGAGGTGCAATCTGTCAGCCTATCAGCAGCGCACACACGGAGCGAAGTGCTTTTTTTCACACAAGCAAGGGCATGGGTCATTGGTAGTGTATGTCACATGTCCTTGCCCTATAAGACCCAGCCATTTTCCCCGTCGCCACCATTTTCTCACTGCTGCAGCTGCGTGTTAGACGGCACCGCTGTTGCTGTGTGCGCTATACCTTGTTAATTTCAAGCCAATTTTCGCACAAATCTACAGATAGCTTGGGAGTAGGGAAGATTTGTGATTGCAGTCCTTTTAAGGACTAGGTTACAGCATTTCCTACGACTTTTATCAGGCAGGTCTGTGCTCTTAAATAGATAGGTTGTGGAAGTAAAGACTAATTCTAATTGCAGTCCTTTTCAGGACTAAGTTACATCAGTTCCTATCAGTTTTTGCCAGGCAGGTCTGTGCCAGTGCTGTGCAAGCTTTTTTCACAGCATTTGGCTAAATCTAGCAAAGCTAATCCTTTTTGGCCTATTGCAGAGTGTGTTAGTCAGTGGAGTAGCCTATCTGTGTTGCAAAGCTACACCACCTGTGTATAGAATACCAATTTTTTTACTGCACCTAGTGAAGTAAAACCTTTTGGGCATAGCATCATTCTATTAGTCCATCTATACTGACCTCCATAAGGTTGCAAATTGAATATAATTTTTTTCTGCATCTAGCTCTGAAAAAATATTTGGCCTTCTAGCAGTGTGTGGGACTTGTTCTATTAGTCCATCTATACTGACCTCCATCAGGTTGCAAATTCAAAATATTTTTTTGTCTGCATCTAGCTCTGAAAAAATATTTGGCCTTCTAGTAGTGTGTGGGACTTGTTCTATTAGTCCATCTATACTGACCTCCATCAGGTTGCAAATTAAAAATAATTTTTATCTGCATTTAGCTCTGAAAAAATATTTGGCCTTCTAGCAGTGTGTGGGACTTGTTCTATTAGTCCATCTATACTGACCTCCATCAGGTTGCAAATTAAAAATAATTTTTATCTGCATCTAGCTCTGAAAAAATATTTGGCCTTCCAGCAGTGTGTGGGACTTGTTCTATTAGTCCATCTATACTGACCTCCATCAGGTTTCAAACTGAATATAATTTTTTTCTGCATCTACCTCTGAAAAAATATTTGGCCTTCTAGCAGTGTGTGGGACTCATTGTATTAGGCCATCTATACCAAGCTCCACCAGCTTTTAAATTAATAATAATTTTTAGCTGCATCTAGCCCTGAAAATAATTTTTCTTCCCAATAGTGGTAGCAATAGAAATATGGGGCGCGCTCCTGGCTTACAAAAATATACGCTTCATAACAAAAAACACCAGCCTAGCGCACTGCATTAATAAGATGGCATCATCGTCTCTCCCAGTGCTAGGCCTACTACCCAGACTAGCATTCCTGTGCCTAAAGCACAATGTATGGGTCCGCGCTAGCCACTATGCTGAGGGGTCTAAAGCTGCTGCTAACGCTTTATAACAATTCAATTGGCAGATTTTCACAGAGCTCTTCCACAACGCCCACCCATCGGGACAACAGTTGCCCACCTTCCCTATGGGATCTAGTGGCGAATAGTTGATGCCATTAATCAGAGCGTCAGTTGCCCCGTCGACGTGGCAAGCATACGGTAAGGCATGGGAAGAGTGGACACGACTAGTAGCAGGCAGATGGGTTGACCAATGTGAACAAGCCAGATCACAAGTCACCATAGAATTTCTCCACCAGCTAATGATGAGGGGCATATCAGGGGCGTCAGCGCAGCGGTGTCTGACCGGAATAGCATTTCACTTCCAACTACTGAATTGGGGAGATGTGACAAAGATTCATCATCAGACAATCCATAAAAGGGTGGAAAAGGGGTCAGCCAAGTCAGGAGTGTAGACGTCCCGTCCCGTGTCACTAAAACTGATTTCTCACATCATATCCCTAACACCATTATCATGACACTCACAATTTGAAGCAACACTACTGTCTACTGCATTTGTGATCGCCTTCTTCGGGGCGCTATGCATAAGCGAATTAGTCCCTCAATCCAAAATTAGCACCAGTGGAGGCTTATTACACCAGGACGTAGTCATAGCCAATAATGCAATACGTCTACGCATACACAAATCGAAAACGGTTCCAGCGGGCAGGGGCACTTGGGTACTTCTACAACCCACAAACGGTACACTGAGTCGGGTAACAATAGTAAAAACATATCTAACCATCAGATCACAAAGTAATTTCTTCCTATCACACATTGATGGGACGCCATTATCAAGATACCAGTTCCAAGCTATATTTAATAAATGCATAACATTGGCAGGGAACCGCCCCAAAGATTACGGGACACACTCATTCCGCATAGGAGCGGCCACGGAAGCAGCAAGAGCAGGACTGTCAGAAACTGAATTTCAGAGGATAGGGAGATGGCGATCCACGTGTTTGGCAAGATACATAAGACCGGACTTGTTATCCTAACGTGGTTTTTTACTTTTACAGGTGACGCTAAGCCAACAGTGTGGGTGATAGGCCACTCATATATATATTGGGCAGAAAAAAGGGCGAAAGTCCGCCCAGGCGGGAGGAAATTAGAGTTTCATAACACATATTTCAACTGGAGAGGTATTAGAGGACTGCTATGGCCACAGGTACTAATGGAGGTAATCAAGGTAGGGAGAGAGGCAAGATGTCTGGTCATCTTAGTTATACAGGCCGGGGGAAACAACCTAGGTCATCACAAGAGCGCATAACTAATGGCAATAATGAAACTAGACACTGAGCGCTTCAGAGAATTTTTCACAAAACTAGCTATAGTATGGTCAGAGATTGTGCCGATAGCGGTATGGCAAGGTGCGTGAGACATCACGGCCATCGAACGGACAAGGCGGGTAATAAATATTCAGATGGCAAAATTTAGAAGAGACAGAGGCTGTGTAAGGGTACGACACCGACAACTGGAAGGAGATAAAGCAGGCCTCATACGGCCCGACGGTGTTCACTTAATGGATATTGGACTGGACATATTCCTGTCAGGACTCCAGGACGGAGTGGAACAAGTGTTAAGAGTGATGGGTGGGGGTCAGAGTCCTGCATACGAGTATGCAGGATCCTCCGTGGCCTGGAAATAGAAGGGACATGTTGGAGAGTTACAGTTGTTGGCCAAGTTTCCGGAGTGGAGACCCAGGGCATGCTGCAACAAGCTGAATTGTTTTAGAAATAAAATGCCTTTCTAATGGAATGAGTATAAAGAGTTAATAAAGCTGTGACCGATCCTCACCCATCCAGTTGTAAGAGTTACATTATTGTATTGTCAAGGAAAGGGGGACGGTAGGGGGGCTGAGTGTCTGGGTTTGGTTGGGGGTCCCCACAGTCTGCCTAAGCTAGATGCATTTAAAAATTCTTATTTGATACACAGGCGGTGCAGCTTGCTTGGCAGCTGGGCTACTACGCCCAAAGTATTGCCTAGGCTAGATGCAGTTAAAAATTCTACACTGACTAGCAGACACTGAAGATTTGGAGCAGACCTCTGAGTAAACAGCTCTTCAGACTCAAACCATAGTGTATGTAGTTTCTTACAGTTAAAAGGGGGGGGGGAGCGACCCAACCCACCTGGAATTGACGATGCCAACGTCACGTAAGACACAGCAAGGGGACTCCAAAAAGAGTCTCCATTTTTTCCCAAAATTGTGGCACAGACACCACTTAACACTAGAACGCATACCTGGGGCCTCGCAGTCCCGCCCTGTTAATTGTTTTCTATTTTCTGCAAGATTACTTTAGTTAGACTTTTGAAACTCTAGGTATTTTTCATGTATATAGTTGTTTGTCATTTGAGTTTGAGTTATTCCATGTTATTTGCTCACGGGCCTAAAAGGCCCCAGGTATATGAAAGTGTAGATTTTTATGGTCATGCGTTCTAGAGTTAAGTGGCATCAATTGCCCCACAGTTGCTTAAAATGGTTGGTGAGGTGATATTACCAAATCCTCAAGCTTTTAGTCTCCCAAGGATAACACAGGGTTAGAAAAGTCCTTGCGAATCAATGATTTGTTCATCTTTATGAACGTGAGTCTGTCTACATTCTCAGTGGACCGCCGCGTTCGCTTATCTGTCAGCACAAAATCAGCAGCGCTGAACACACGTTCAGAGAGAACACTGGCTGCAGGGCATGACAAGATCTCCAAGGCGTGAGTGGCGAGCTTCGGCCATTTTTCCAGATTGGAATACCAAAATGAGCAAGGGTCCAGTGACACAGTCATGGCTTCGATGTTCACTTGGAGATACTCCAGCACCATCCTCTCTAGGCATTGACTATGTGTCAGACTTCTTGTCTCCTTTGGCCTTGCAAAGGATGGTCTAAAAAAGTGGTGAAACGATTCCACAAAATTGCTGTTACCAGCAGATACTGTGTTACTGTTACGGTTTGAGTGATGAAGACTCGACAGTCCCACGGTTGGCTAGTTAGAACTGTGAGATTCACTTCGTGCACCACTGGTGTTTTGTGGAAAAGCACATGTAAGATTCTGCAACAGCGTCTGCAGATACTCCTGCATGCGTCAATCCCTTTTTATGGCAGGAATTATTTAGGCAAATTTACTTTTGTACCGGGGATCTAAGAGTGTGGCAAACCAGTAGTCGGGATTACTTCGAATTCTGCAATCTGAGGGTCATGTTGCAGGTAGTGCAGCAAGAATGCACTCATGTGTCTTGCGCATCCAGGAGGACCAAGTCCTTGTTGTGTTGGTAGCGAGGTAAGAATCATGCTTCCTTCCTCTGCCCTCACCCCCCAACCTCGCACAACAGAAATGTGATCAAGGTCTCCCTCATCTGATGAGTCTTCCATGCCCATCGCCAGTTCATCCTCCACTTCTTCCTCGGCTCCTGCACCTTCCTCAACAGTTTGGCTGCTACCATGCGTCCTGGTTAATCCCTCTCCCCCACCCTCCCATGCCTGCCGCCTTGGTGCTGCCAACCGTCTGGACCTTGGAGATGTTATCCCTTCCGCATACGACTCCTCCTCTACTTCCTCCACCTCCTCTTGTCCCACCACCTGACTCTGAATTCTGTTTAATGTGTGCTCCAGCATGTAAATCACCGGAATAGTCATGCTGATAATGGCATCGTCGTCAGCACTAAACATCTTCGTCGCCATTTCAAAACTGTGCAGAAGGGTGTGTGGCGCCCCTGAGGGTTCAGTCGCCACAGAGTTACTGCATCTCACCCAGAGGTGTGGTATCTCACCCACAGGTAAGGAAGGCGTATGGCTCGGGACCCTAACACCTGCATCCAACACATACCCGCAGTGGGGGTAGGGCGAGATTGCTCCTAAGGGAGAGCACAGTCCCAGGTCCCTAGCTGGTGGGAGGGTCCTATGTAGTGGGTGCTTAGGGGAGCAGCTTAGGGGAGCACATGACAGGGAGAGTATAAATAGGAAGCCATCTTAGAAAGAGCAAGCCAGTCAGAGGAGGAAAAGTGACAGGAGCAGAGGCTCGGCATGAGCTCTGCTCCGGAGGCGGGCCTAGCCTGGGAGGCCCAGGACTGAAGAAGAGAAGAGAGGAGTGGGAGCACGAAGGCTCCAGGAACCGAAGGGACCCTAGGGCTACGGGCCGTACAGAAGGCCACCTGTACTCCCGCTGCTACCAGGAGGTAGAGTGGTCAGGCCAGATAAGGGGAACCGGTCCCTCAACTAGAGGAGAAACAGCAAGGCTCAACTAGAAACCGGAGGCTGCAGCATTTCATGTACTGCAGGCAAAAGTCCACACCAGTCTCACTAAGAAGGTAGCCACATAGGACCCAGGGGACGGAACACAAGTCGCCCGCCAAGGCCCGAGGATACCGGATAGAAGTGTCACTGGGTGTGAGGTGCAGGGAGAAGGCCAGAGAAAGGACACACAGAAGGGGGTCCTGCTAAGTACTCCGGAGCTATCTGGGGGTGGACTGAGCCCCTCACTGAGTACGCACAGCACGACGGGTGAGATTGCTCTGGTACCTGTAATCTGGACTGCAACAACTGTGAGTAAAGATCTTGGGACTGCATCACACGGACTCTGTGTTCATTACTGACTCCCTGCACTACAACTACCATCATCCACCCACACTGCCCTGAAGCTACTCTCTTCCTGTGGGGAGTAATAATACCATTGCTGCAAAACCACCAGCTTCAGAGGACTGTTCCGCATTGGCGGCCCCTTTGGCCGCACTCCACAGGTGGCGTAGTTGGACATTATAAAATCCATATATACAAATTACCGTTGGATTGACCGCCCTGGGTCACGGACCGGGTCACCGCCACAGTGACTACAACCCCCAGCGTCTACCGGCCCGGCTCCGGGTACCCCAAAGCCCAGGGGGCGCGTCAACTTCATAGGTCCCTGATCTGAGACCACTCCTGCTGTGTGATTTGCCCCACCTCTGGATCTCGTTGGCCCAGGCTATACGTCAGAACGTATTGCACCAGGGCTTGTCGGTGCTGCCACAGTCGCTGCAACATGTGTAGAGTTGAATTCCACCGTATCGGCACATCGCATTTCAGCCGGTGAACTAACAGGCCCAACGACTTCTGTAGAGATGTAAGTCGTTGAGCTGCGGGATGCGAATGGCGGAAGTGAGCACACAGCGACTGTGCCCTCTGCAGAAGGCCATCTAGTCCGGGATAGTGGGCTAAAAATTTATGGACAACCAGGTTCAACACGTGAGCCATACAAGGCACGTGTGTGACATTGCCCCGGCGAAGGGCCGCACCCAGGTTTGCAGCATTGTCGCACATGGCCTTCCCTGGTTGCAGGTCCAGTGGAGCCAACCATTCATGAAACTGGGTCTCCAGAAGCTGACCACAAGTCCTCAGCTGTGTGACTCACATTTCCCAGACATTTCAAAGTAAACACTGATGCCGTTAAGCCCTGCTGCCAGCATAGTAAGGAGGTGTGCAGGATTCCTTCTGCGCAGTTAGAAAGCAGGTGGCATTACCAGACAGGCTTTGGGTGCAGGTGGAGGACCGAGAGGAGGTTGAGGAGGCAGAAGCAGTGGAGGAACTTCGAGATAAAGAGGATTGACGCAAAACTCGTGGGGACGGTAAGACTTGGACAGCAGCCCCTTGTCCTGCTGTCACCATAGTTACCCAGTGCCCAGTCAGCGACATGTAACGCCCCTGCCCATGCCTACTCATCCAAGTGTCTGTGGTGAAATGCACCCTGTCACACACAGAGTTTCTCAAAGAAGCGGTGATGTTGAGTGCGACATGCTGGTGGAGTGCAGGCACACCTTTCTTTGAGAAGTAGTGCCGACTGGGCATTTGGTACTGGGGCACTGCGACGGACATAAGGTCTCGAAAATCCACTGTGTCCTCCAGGCGGAAAGGCAGCATTTCTGTAGCCAACAGCTTGCAGATGGTGAAATTCAACCTCTTAGCTTTCTCATGGCTAGGAGGAAATGGTCTTTTACTTGTCCACATCTGAGGGACCGAGGGCTGGCTGTTGTGCTTTGACGGGGTTGAGTAGGGTGTCCCCGGCAAACTGCCGGTCTGTGAGGAAGATGCAGGCGGACATGTTAGGTTGCCTTGATCCAAAGGTGGTGCTCTCAATGTCAGAGAGCGGTCAACACCAGCAGGTGTTTCCACTTCCCAATGAACTGACGACCTGCCAATCACACTGGCTGTTGCAGGTAAAGAGGTGGCAGGTCTGCGTCCAAAAACATGTGTGACTGCTGTCCCCCCAGTCACAGAGGATGAAGAGGCCGCGGATGCACAAGATGGGGCAGACGGTGGTTGGCCCAGCCTGCTAGGCCGCATTGTAGCACAGTGAGCTTCCCACTGCAACTTATGCTTCATATCCATGTGACGGTACATGCATGAAGTACTCAAACTATGGATTTTTTGGCCTCTACTTAGCTTTTGGTGACAAATATTACAGACAACACGAGTTGGGTCATCCTTATCGATCTGAATAAATGCCCAGGCTATGCAAGGCTTAGAGCCCATGCGACCCGAAGAGCCACTATGACTTGTGGTCAGAGGCAGAGTTGTGGTTGAGGATGCAGTTGTTGATGTGCTTCCAGTACTCCGTCTCTGTCCAGGAAGGCGCAACCTAACCTCGTCGTCAATAGCATCTGTGACGCCCCGCTGCGCCTGGTATCACAGATCCTAGAAGAGTGTATTGATGGAATCCTCCACAAGAGGCCCCCATAAACATTCACACATCTCCACCTTCCACCTCAGACCAGCAGAGGGAGCCTGTTAGGGATATAAATAGGAAAGGTGGAGCTAGGCAGTTCAGTTCCTCTGAAGAGTTCCTGCAGTAGAGAATCCTAAGAGAGGTCAGTCTGCAGTGGAGCTCAAGAAAACCATGTCCCTACCGCCCTACCAATCTTTCCCTACCTGTCCCTCACTGACCCTCACTACCAACCTAATACTAACTAACTATCCCTAAGGACTGTCCCTATCTGTCCCTTCCTGACCCTACACAACTATCTGACCCTACAAATAAATATAAAATATAGAAAGGGACTAAACTAACCCTATCACAGACACACGTACCCTAACTCTCCCTAGGGCACATTAAATGAGAACCCCCTCCATAGAAGGGAAGCCCTCCCTGCACCCAGCCTCTCATACTCCAGCGAACGCACTTTTGCCAGGTCACCCAGGATGTTCCTAATCACCTCTTCCCGGGGGAGGGCTTTCTGCTGGGTGGACACTAAACACAGTGCATTCCACGTGTAAAACCTAGTCACTAGGCTAACTAAGAAAACAGTGCCCCGATCTCAGCCCCCAAGGGACCTGAATGCCCCATAGGCCCACTCCGCATAGGAAAGGCCTGCCAGCATGGACCAGCCAATAGAAGCACCCACCCTACTGTAGACCTCTGTATTAAAGGGGCACTGAAGCAGGAAGTGCTCCATGCTCTCGAGCATGCCGCCACACTCCTCGCGGGGACAATCCCGGTCATCAGAGTTCCTGTACTTCAGGTTGTCCCACACATACAGTCTCCCATGGAAGCAGCGCCAAGCCAAGTCCCAAAACTTCAAGGGGATCCGCTTAGAGTTCAATAACCCAAGCCCTACCTCCAGATCCCGGCTCGGGCAATCCTTGAGCACCAGGGGCTTCTGAAAGTGGGTCAACAGGACCCTATTGTCAAGTAACCTCCTTGACAAGGTTCTGATCTCCCACACTCCCAGACTCCACCGGCAGATCACCTTCAGAACCGGGATAGCATAAGCCGGAAGATGCACATGAGGCGTTCGAAGGTCCTTCACCTGCCCTCCTGTCTCCCATTCCTGGAAGAAAGGCCGAAACCACCCCCTACAGGAGAATACCCACGGAGGAGCCCTCTCTAACCAGAGGTTGGCGATGTTTGCCTTAATAAAGGTGTTTACTAGGAACACCACTGGGTTGACCATACCCAACCCTCCTAGTCTCCTCGTGCGGAACGCGACCTCCCTCTTGATTAGGTTCAGCCTATTCCCCCATAATAGTTGGAAGAACAGGCTGTAGACCCGTGTCCAAAGAGGCTCTGGCAAGATGCAGACGCTGCCCAGATATATTAATAAAGGGAGCAAATAACCCTTGGCCATGCTAACCCTTTCCCTCAGGGTTAAGGACCAACCCTTCCACTGATCCACCTTCTGGGCGGCGATCTTAAGTCTGCCCTCCCAATTTTGCTGGGGATAGTCACCCGGGCCGAAACTGATACCTAAAATTTTTGCTATGGCCTGAGGCCCTGGAAGGATGTCCGGGAGATCAAAACTAGGATCTCCCCCTCCCAGCCAGAGACTCTCACACTTATCCCGGTTGCCACCGAGTAGCGCTCAACCTCAGACATGACCCAATCTGCCTCCCCTCTCGAGGATACAAAAAGGGAAACATCATCGGCGTAAGCCACTACCCTCAAGGTAGCCTCTGGCTCTGCCTGGTCCATCCTGACTCCCACCAATGGTCCACGCTCCACCCTCCTTAAAAGGGGGTCGATCGCGAACACGTATAACAGTGGGCTCAGAGGACAGCCCTGGCGGACACCAGAATTCACCTCAAAAGGGTTTCCGACCCAACCGTTCACGAGCGGAAAAGTCTCTGCCCTATTGTATAACACTCTCAACCAATCAACAAACCTCCCGGGCAGACCGTACCTCAGAAGGACGGACCAGAGGTACTCATGGTTAACCCGGTCAAAGGCTTTCGCCTGGTCTAAGGACAGCAAGTACCCCTTCCAGTGACCTGCCCTGCTCTGCTCCACGGCCTCCCGGACACTGAGCACAGCACTAAATGTACTGCGGCCTGGAACAGAGCAGTGCTGGGCCCCCGAAAGGAGCCGGGGTGCAAATTTCACCAACCGATTAAAAAGCACCTTTGCCAGAACCTTACGGTCCGTATTGAGAAGCGCTATGGGACGCCAATTCTCAATACGGGACGAGTCTTTACCCTTTGACAGGATAATCAGGGCTGACTTCCTCATTGAACTGTCCGAGGAGAGACACTCATTAAACACCACAATCAAGAGGGGGACCAAAGAGTCCCTAAAAGTCTTGTAAAACTCGGATGTTAAGCCATCCGGACCAGGTGACTTTTTGGGCCGAAGACCATCAATCGCCCGTCTCACTTCCTCTTCCCTGATTACTTCTGCCAAAACATGAAGAGAGGGGTCATCCCCTTGCTCGGGGATGGTTTCAGCCAGGAAAGCCGACATCTCATCCCGATCAGGTACCCTCCTCCCCAAGAGGTGCGAGTAGAAGGATCTGACCACCTCCAGGATCCCTGATTTGGATCTGTTCAGGGACCCCGTACTGTCGATCAGTCCTATTACCACCTTACAACTCACTGACATCCTGCAGTTCCTGTAAGGGTCGGGCGAGCGGTACCTCCCGAAATCCCTCTCAAAAACCAAGGATGTGTGCCTATCATACTGACACCCCTTGAGCAAGGTCTTCACCCTGGAGAATTCCTCGCGGTCCCCTCCAGTCGAGACGAGCTGCTCGAGTTTCCTCCCCAGATCCCGATACAGGGGGTACCTGTTCAGGCCCCTGAGGCTTGAGAGCTGACGGAAGAACCTTGCAACCCTTCTTTTGAAGATCTCCCACCACTCAGACTTAGTACTACAGAGACCCAAAAGAGGTACCTGGCTCTGAAGAAATTCCTCAAAGGATTGTCTTACACCCGCTTCTTCCAACAGGGACGAATTCAGCTTCCATAGGCCTCTCCCCATCCGGGGGGTCTCTGTAACATTCAAGGAAAAGAAAATTAAACAGTGGTCGGAGAATTCCACCTCAAAAGCGGACACTGCAGTAGAGACGGCCTCCTCCTTTAAAAAAAAACTATCTATCCTAGACCTACTGCTATCCCTATGAAAGGTGAAACCCCCGTGACCTGGGGTGTGCCGGATGTGTCCACCAGGCGAGCTTCACTTGCTATGCTATTCAGGGCTATGCTATCATAAGCCAGCCGGTCTCCGGGGCCTCCCCTATCACGGGATCTCATTATAGTGTTAAAATCCCCACCAAAGACCCCCTGCCGGCTCGTAAAAACATGGGGCTTGACCTTCATGAAGAGACTTTTACGGTCCCA
This sequence comes from Phyllobates terribilis, assembly GCF_046119375.1. NCBI lineage: Eukaryota > Metazoa > Chordata > Amphibia > Anura > Dendrobatidae > Phyllobates > Phyllobates terribilis. Next base: position 890,745,625 of record NW_027362762.1, on the reverse strand, counting down.
CTTAGACTGCGGTCCGTAGATATTAATGAGCCGGAGCTCCTGTCCCCTCATGAAGACATCAAGAACCAAGCACCTCCCCATTTCTACCTCAATCACCCATCTGCATTCCACCGAAGCGGCCTTAAAAAGGACCGCTACCCCGCTATATGGCTCGGCCGCAAGAGACCAGTATGAGGGCCCACACCTCCACTCCCTCTCTGCTTTATAAATGGCCCCCATGTCCATTAATCTGGTCTCCTGCAAAAATAAAATGTCAGCCTCAACTCGGGTGAAAAAATCAAAGGCCGTAAATCTGGCTGCATCTGACTTTATACAGGCGACATTAATCGATGCCAGAGTCAACGGGGTAGTTTACGCCATCATGGGTGATTGAGTTAGATGGCCTTCTTTTTCACCTTACCCCCCTTCTTCCTCTCGCTGTCTGAGGAGGAGCCCGAGTCACATCTCCTCTTTAGAGATACCGAGGTGTCCATGCCCGCCCCTCCAGCATCGGACACCTCCTTCCCAGCACAGGTTTCCTCACCTCTGGACCCCGGGGCAGTCCCCCCCCCCAGGGGCAACCGAGTCCCCCGGGGGACGGACCCCGCCGCCCTCTGAAGGCACCTCAGATGTTGTCTCCGGCTCCTTACCCCCGACCTCTGACACAGCAGAGTCATCGAGGGCTTGGAACCGATTGGAGAGGGGGATCAGAGGGGAGCCGGTAAGCCCTTCCGTAGGCACCGTAGCGGTCGAGGGGGGGGCTTTAGATTTTTTTTACCCTTTTCCTGTTCTTTTTCCTCCGACTACTGGTACTTTTGTCACCCGATTTTTTTGGCTGCTCCACCACCTCCTCATCCAGACTTTCATACTGGGAGGAGATATCGGAAGCAGCCGCCTCCTCTCTCTCCATCCTCCTGATCTCCTCGCTCACCGCCTCCTCCCCCAGGGCCTCAGAGGCTCCGGCTGCAACCTCCGGGGAGGGGACAGCCATCACCCCAGTCGCCTGAGGCTTATCCTGCCCCCTACCCCTTCGGCGCCCCACCTGTTGCCACTGGTGGGCAGATGTATTCGCCTCGCCCTTCTTCACTGACCCCTCAGCTCCCCTCCCGCCCCCACCTCCAGTTCCAGCAGAAGATGCACCGCCGGGGACCCCCCCACGGCTCTCCCCCTCCAGGCCAGAGATGGTGTTGGAAAAGGAATGGGGGCAGCGGCTATACGGGTGACCTAGATCACCACACAGGTGACACCTAATGTCACCACAGGCCGCGGCCAGATGACCTACCCCACCACACAAGGCACATTTCTGCTCCTTGCAGCCCGCGCTGAAGTGGCGGGGGTCACCGCACCTGTGGCAGACCTTCGGTTGCCCCTAGTAGGAGATCAGGATCCAGTCCCTCCCCAGAAAAGCTGAGGAGGGGATGTGGGTGACAGTACCACCTGAAACCTTCAACCTCATCATGAAGGTCCAGCCCCCTGACCAAATGCTGAACTCGTCCCTGTTCTTCTTTGGGACCTCCGTGACTTCCCCATAGCAAGAAAGCCACGGCATTATATCGATCCCAGAGAGTGACTCGTTACTTGTTAGAACGGTCACCCTCTTTACGCCATTTTGGCGAGACACTGCCTGCACAGCAAAGTCTCGCCAGCCAGGCTTCCCCTTCACCAGTTCAAAATTCGACCAGAAAAGCTCTAAGCCCTCCGGCTGAACAAAACTGATGTCAAAGATGGGGGTACCAAAAGGATGGATCAGGGCAAAGATGTCAGTCGCCCTAAAGTCCATCTTCAGGAGGAGCTCCACGACCCTCGCTCTTGGCGGGCACGCTTCACTGCCCCTCCACCGAAGACGGACTACATTCCTCCTGGCCACCCCCTGCCCAGCTGTCGGGAGGGACCATATCGTTTCACCCTCCCTTTTATCTTGGAAGGCAGCCTGGCCGTGCCTATCCAGCCAAAAGGCCAGGTCCACCTCTCTTCCCTCTACCATGATCGTCTGTTCTCCCTTTTTGAGAGCCTCCAGGAAACGGCGTCGCAAGTCACCATCCCTGAGGCCCAGGGGCGAGGAAACCCCCCGAGAAGACCCCGAGGCCCCGGCCACTACCCCCCGCAAAACTCCGGGGACTCGCGGCCGGGGGGGGCAGATGGACCAGCCCCCTCCCAGTGTTCCCCGCTACCCACAGACGCTCCATTCATGCCCCCTACTGCAGACACACTCCCATTTGCATCCTCAGCCACGGCCACTTCCAAACCCACACCATCACCATTTGTATCCACGGTCACCCCACTCGCCCTGCTCCCACTCCCATGCGCTCTGGGGTTAACAATTTTCTTTTTCTGGGTGCACTTTCTGGGCACAGTTTCACCACCGTCCATATTATCAGTGACAGTACTGCCACCTGCTGGTGGCGTCTTCCCTGCCGGGGGGTTCTGCACACTCAGTGCTGCTGGCCCTTTAAGTATCACACAGGCAGGAAAAGAGCCAGGTGTAGCTCCTCCCCCTGCACCAACCAGCCCTGCTGCAGCCCTTTTGGAGACCTGCACTGCCAGAGCCCCTGCCCCAGGTAAGCCCCCAGACACAGGGGACCCCGACACGCAGGCACCTGTATTCACCATGGCTGCAGCCCCCCCACTGGCACTGACTGCAGCTGTGGTCTCTGCTGCTCCAGGAGCAGCCACCGGCGCCAGCACTAAGCCCCGCCCCTGGTCGTGGCCACACCCACATGGGCGGACCCGACCTTGGAAGCCACGCCCCCAGCGTCCGGCAGCACAGTACTGCTCACTGTGGCCACTCCTACATGGGCGGGCCCTGCCCCCAGGAAGCCACGCCCCTTGCACCCGACAGTGCAGTGCAACCTTCTGAGGCCACTCCCACATGGGCGGGGGATGCCAGAGATGCCACGCCCCCCGAAAACGGACGCGACGGGACCCTCAAAGCCGACCCAGAGCTGGGTCTACTCTCAGGGGTCCCCGGTCCAGCGGCACCAAGTCCCGGAGGCACAGCACCCCCCACTGTCACTCTCTTGGCCACAAAGAGCTTGGCCACAGCAACTCTGGCGGCCGGCCCCAGGCTAGGCCACTCCCCCTCGGCGTCCACCGGCGGCGGAGCCCCCAGCACCGACCCATTACTGGGCCCCTGCGCCGGGGGCCCCGACTTCGCCACGGACCCCGCCAGGGGAGCAGGCCCCACCACCTTCCTTTTACGAACCGGCTCTGCCGGAGTCGCCGGCCCAGCACTTTTTGCCCTGCCAGATGCCGTACCAGGTGCCTGGGTCCCCAAAAGCGATCCAGATTTTTTAACGGATCCGTGAGTGAGGGACCCAGACACTTTCCCAGCACACGCCGCCGGAGATGCGGCCCCGGCTGCCGGTGTGCCGCCAGCAGTGCAGATGGCAGCGGCAGTTACGCTCGCCACCCCCCGCACGCCAGCAGGCACACCAGGCGCCAGGCCAGCCCCCTCTCTCACAGGGGACCCAGCCTGAGCACCACCATGGTTTTTGTCCGCCCATGGGCCGCACTCCGTGCCATGCTCCATGTCAGACACATCCGACACTCCACCTTCATTACTGCAAACAGAGGCGGCGCTCTGCGTGCCTTGGCCTATAGTCTCCCCGCTCCCTCGCTGCGGACCCACAACAGGCCCCGAGCCGAGGTGGGTAGCGGGTGCCGCACAACGGGACCGGGGGGCCCCAGAGAGGGGGACAAACACAAATTTATGTGCAACAGATGATATTTTTTTTTTCCTTGCCTTCTTTGCTTTCCTCTTCATCCCCCTCCCGGTTGCCTCGTCCTCGCAGATCTCATCCCCGAACATCAGCTGATTAAAAAGTACTGGGGACTCGATCTGCCGGATCTGCTTCATGACGAGGCAGCCCCCCTCACTGTTGATACTACCACCCTCCTCATCGTCCCCCTCGCTCCCGCTGCCCTCTGAAGGGCTAGAATCTGACCGGAGAGCCATCTGCTCGGGGGCTATCCCGCTATGCGACGCCTGGAGATCACTTACCAGGCCACCAGATGGCGGGTAGGGCGCGACTTCCTCCTCACAGTCCTCTTCCTCCTGCTCATCCTCTACCGCCACCATCTGGCTGGAGCTCCGCGACCCCTCCAGAGATCCACCGGCCATGGCTCTGAACCGGTCATCATTCATGAGTTTTTCTCGGAATGGCCCGCTGCTGGCCAGGATGGTACACCGCCGATTCTCCACCTCCTCAATGGTTTTCTTGATCTTCCTGACCGCGGCGGATAGCTCAGGCTTCTTGCTGCTAGAGGCCCTGTCGGACCTCTCCTGAGCTACCCTCAACTCCCCCCGAGGGATTTTAGCTTCCTAGAGGCGTCCTCATACTCGCAGAGGTGCGCATGAATGCGGGAGCCATAGCTGACCGTGGACTCCTTCGCCACCTTGGTGCCCCATTCAAGGGGCACCGCGGCAGCACCCCTGCTCGTACTCGGCCTACCTCCGGGGGGAGGAGCCACCGCGGCCGTGGCCTCGGGGGTCCCTCTGGTCTTCATGCTGGACCCCCAGCCTTTTCCGGACCGGCTGGGATGGTATTCCTCCCGCCCCCCGCCGGCTTGGACAGGGGGGCAGGAGCCGGGGGCCCAGCCCCAGAGGCCAATCCCAGGACAAGCCTGCTTTCCTGGGAAGGGGGCAGACAAAAACTACCAGATGGAAAAGCAAAACCTCCCTTCCCAGGAGCTCTCTCCACACCCCAAACACAGCAGCACACGGCAGGCTCCGCCTCTTCCTCTTCCTGCTACTGCGGCTGCTGGCATGAGACTTGCCCTCCAATAGATCCTTGTAAAAGGATTTAAAGTGTACTCATTCAAATTACAGAGCCAATTTAAATTACAGAGCTTAGACCTGCCTCCACCGCGGGGGGTCTCGACCCACCAGCGGACAGGCACCAGTATTGGGAGAGTGGGGCTGGCCGTCAGGGTCCACCGCGGCTCTGGCACAAACCCGGCGACACGGAGGTCAGGCGGGCAGGAACAGCCTGGCCGCGTCGGTTTCGCACTCCAGCGTAGTCCCTCTGACCGCTCACGCCCGTAACCTCAAAGGGATGCGCAACCGGCTTTTCTTCCCAGGGCTGTTCCCCGCCCAGCAGGAACATGGAGGAGCTCATGTCGGCCTTCCACCGTACTCCCTTACCTCCCTCGCCCTCTTTCCTTCTTCCGTTCTCCATCTAACCCCTCGGCTCTGTGGTGTCCGCTCTCCCTCCAGCTCTCTCCTTAGCACAGGTGGACTACCGCATGTATTCACACTGTGGCGAATCTTTTGGGCCCAGGCATAAGGAGTCGTCGAGGTAATGGATAATATGTGCCCCCTTAGAAACGTCCATGACGACCCATTTGAGGAAGCAACTAAACGCCTCAAATAGTGAGCAGGATATGGAGCACCCCATGGGCAAACAGCAATCTATATAGTATGCTCCTTCCCAGAAGCAGCCCAATAGGCGGACACTATTCGGAAGCACAGGTAGTAAGTAACCGGAACGCCCCCTCAATGTCTGTTTTGGCCATTAGGGTGCCCCTTCCCAACTTCTTGACCCGCCTGATTGCCTGGTCAAAGGAGGTACAGTATATACTACTGTACTTGGTTCCGCGTCGATGTTGTTGTTTACTGATCTGCCCCTTGGATATGACAAATGGTGGATTAGTCCGAATGTATTGGGTTCCGTTCTTGGCACGAATCCCAACGGGGATACCACTACGTCTTGTAAGGAAAGTGTTCTGAATGGAACCGCCATGCTACCTAAAGATATTTCTTTTTTTAATTTTCTTGTCACGACGTCTGGGTGTTGGTAGGCTGATTTTAGATTTTTACTCCAGCCTTTCTTGATTTTAGAAGGGCATGACATGCCTATATCTGTGTCTCCTCCTCCTTTTACTCCTCCACCTCTTTTCTTTTCGCATGACTATATGTACTTGTCACTTTTCCATGTGTTAGTTGTGTCTTCTGAGCAGTTTGTCAGCTTTTGGACACCTTTGAAGGTGTTTTCTATGTGTTTTCTATGTGTTTCTATGTGTTTTTGTTTGCCTGCCATTGTCTTTAACAGTGTTCGACGGTGTTCGACGAACCGTTCGGCGAACATGCCGGTGTTCGACGAACCGAACCGAGCCCGAACACTACAGGGGTGGCTCAACACTAATCCTCATTATTTGCTTAAAAAGCAATCCAGAGAACACCGTTTTTCTGCACCATTTGCTTGTTGGCACTGCACAATACAGCCAGGTCCTTTCCATATTACAGCGCTAAAAATCCAGCTATTTAAAACTGTGGTTTGTCCGTCACACGGATCACATATAATTGCGCTGAAAATACTGCCATTTTTGGCCTCCATTCAAACTTTTTTTCAGTGTGTCAGCAAAGTTTTCGACACCAGTTTGCTGTTCAAAATAGTTACCTACAGGCCAGGTATTTAAAACTGTGGTTTCTCTGTCACACGGATCATATGTAATTGCGCTGAAAATACTGCCATTTTTGGCCTCCATTCAAATTTTTTTCGGTGTGTCAGCAAAGTTTTTGGCACCGGTTTGCTGTTCAAAATAGTTACCTACAGGCCAGGTATTTAAAACTGTGGTTTGTCCATCACACGGATCACATATACGTTTTCTGAAAATTCTGTCATTTCTGGCCTCCATTTTAATTTTTTTTCAGTGTGTCAGCAAAGTTTTCGACACCAGTTTGCTGTTCAAAATAGTTACCTACAGGCCAGGTTTCTGCCTGTTGGGGTGCTCTACCTCCTTCCCCCTGTGTGCTGCTGTCCTCGCTCTGCATGTCCTCCTGCCAGGTTGGGTCAGTTACTATATCATCCACCACCTCGTCTTCCACACCCCGCAAACTGTGGTTTCTACATCATACGGATTACATATAACTTTGCTCCAAATTCAGCAATTTGTAGTTAGCGTGGAAGATATTGTCCGCAATTTAAAATGGGCAAGGCGTGTAGCAAGGGACGGGGAACTGGATGTGATGGTGATGGTGCATGCAGAGGCCGAGGCCGTGGGCAAGTTGAAATTGTGTCGCAACAAACACCAACATCTTTTCGCCCGACCTTCCTGTCAAAATTCCTAGGGGACCACAGCACAACACTATTGAACTCAGAGCAGTGTCAAAAGGTTGTTGGTTGGATAGCGGATAATGCTTCAGTCAGTTCGCCTCCACCAACACCACCTTGTCTTCTACACGGTCAAGTCTCAGTAGCTGTGAGTCTGGATATTTCTCACCCTGATCCTCCTTCCTCCCACCATGCAGAGTGCCCAGAGACAACCGATCCCACATTTGGACACTCCGAAGAGCTGTTCATTTTTCCATTTGTAGATTTGGGTCTCTCGCCCGGTCCACTTGAAGCGGGGAAAGAGGAGATCGCATTTAGTGATGCCCAAATATTTGACCAGCCACGGTCACAAGAAGGTGACGGTGGGAAAGTGTCACAAGAGCTGGACAATGATGAGACACATTTGCCAGAAAGTCAGGAGGAGGACCAGGGTGCGGAAGTGGAAGACGAGGTGGTGGATGATACAGTAACTGACCCAACCTGTCAGGAGGACATGCAGAGCGAGGACAGCAGCACACAGGGGGAAGAAGGTAGAGCACCCCAACAGACAGAAAGAAGCAGTGTGGTGGCCGCAGACAGAAGGCAGACAACGCGTCCCCGTAAAACCAACACAAAGGAAGTTGTCAGTACAACTGTTAAGCCTTCCCGAGTCTGGTTGTTTTTTAAAGACTCTGCCGATAACCCCAAAAAGGCCATTTGCACCACCTGTCAGGACAGCATCAGCAGGGGTGGCAAAACGACCAGCCTGACCACCACCAGCATGATCAGGCACATGGCAGCAAAGCACCACAACTGCTTGCGCTCGAAATGTTGCCTTTTAGGCCCGTGGAGATAGAAGCATTCCGCAACCTGATGGCGGCAGCCGACCCTCGGTACTCGGTCCCCAGCCACCACTATTTCCCCTGGTGTGCCATCCCCGCATTACACAAGCACGTGTCCCAAAACATTAGCTGTTCCCTCAACAACGCAGTTACCGGGAAAGTCCACCTAACCACGGACATGTGGACAAGTGCTTGTGGGCAGGGACGGTACATCTCACTGATGGCACACTGGGTTATCATAGTGGAAGCCAGGACCCAGTCGGACCTTGGGACGGAACACGTGCTCCCGACGCCAAGGATTGCGAGCCCTAGATCAATCAGGGTTGCCCCCACAGTCTACAGCTCTTGCACCTCATCCTCCTCAGCATCCTCCTCCTCTTCAGCCTCCATCTCCAAAATGCCCACATCAGTCACAAGCTGGAAGCACTGCAGCACTGCCTCGGCAAAGCGGCAACAGACTATGCTGAAGCTAATATGCTTAGGTGACAAACCGCACAATGCTGAAGAGTTGTGGACAGCTCTGAAAGAGCAGGCAGATCTGTGGCTCACACCGCTAAACCTACAGCCAGGCATGGTTGTGTGTGACAATGGCCGGAACCTGGTGGAGGCTCTGAGGCGAGGTGAGCTCACACACGAACCATGCCTGGCCCATGTGCTTAACCTCGTAGTTCAGCGGTTTCTCAAATCCTACCCAGAGCTGCTGGATCTGCTTGTTAAAGGACGCTGCCTGTGTGCCCATTTTAGAAAGTCACCTACAGCTTCCGCCGCCCTTGCCATGTTTCAACAGCGTTTGCAGCTTCCGGCTCACAGACTGGTGTGTGATGTCCCCACGCGTTGGAACTCTACACTGCAGATGTTGGGAAGGATTTTTGAACAGAAGAGGGCAGTTGTTGAGTACCAGCATCAACAACGCCATCAGTATTCAGTTCGGACTCCACACATAAGACCTCAGGAGTGGACATGGATGTCAGACATATGTACCATCCTCCAAAACTTTGAGGACTCCACCAAGATAGTGAGCGGTGATGATGCCATAATTAGCGTCACCATCCCACTTCTCTGTCTTCTGAAATGCTCTCTGCTCACAATCAAAGAGGATGCATTGCAGACGGAGCACGATGAGATGGAGCAAGGAACCATACAGGGTGATTACACACAGCACAGCCTCATCTCATCCCAATGTGGATTGGGTGACAATGAGGAAGAGGAGGAGGAGGAAGAACAGGAGCTAGTTTCATGCGCTATAGACGGTACTACCTGCACAACTGTCATACCGTCTGTTCAGCATGGATAGCCAGAGGACAGAGAGGAGGAGGAGGAGAGCATGGTCAGTCATCCTCTTGGTGAGGACATGGAAGTCTTGCCTGTTAGCAGTCTGGCATGCATGGCTGAGTTTATGTTACGCTGCCTTTCCCATGACCCTCGCGTTTTCAAAATTTTGGGTGACAGTCATTACTGGTTGGTGACACTTCTAGACCCACGCTGCAAGGAGAACTTTATATCTCTTATTCTTGAGGCAGACAAGTCTACAAAAATGGGGCAGTACCAGAAGGCCCTTGTTGCGGAACTATTAAAAAAATTCCCATTTGAAAACGCTGGCGGCAGAGGTCACTGTTCGTTGGACAACCAAGGAGTACAAGCGGGAGAAACACAACTTCAATCCAGCAGAGGCAGGGGAACACTGTCAAAGTTCTGGGAGAATTTTCTCAGCCCCTCCTATCGCACAAGCCCTGAGGCGTGGGGTACTCTCACAAGGAGTGCAAAGTTTGGGAAGATGCTGAGGGAGTACCTTGCTGACCGTTCCAACGTCCTCCGTGATTCCTCTGTGCCTTATAATTATTGGGTATCCAAGCTGGATACGTGGAATGAACTGGCTTTCTACGCCTTGGAGGTTCTGGCCTGCCCTGCAGCCAGGGTTTTATCAGAGCAGGTTTTTAGTTCTGCTGGTGGAATTATAACTGATAAGCGCATCCACCTGTCAACTGAAAATGCTGACAGGCTGACTCTTATAAAAATAAACAAGGGCTGGATTGGGCCAGACTTCTCAACACCACCGAATGATAGTGGCGTAATATAAACTCAAATCCAGTGCCTTTTTTTGGGAGGTGTATTCCCATGCACCTTTTCACACCCACACATGGGTATACGCTTCCTGATTTTGGCCATTTGCTCTTTTCCTCCTCCTTCTCCTCATCCTCATCCTCCACCACCATATCACCAGGGTGACCGAGGTCCGTGATGCAACACCCACATAATTTTTTTATAGGGTGTTTATGATGCCAGTAAAAAACATTTTTTATACAGTATGTTCATATATACCCTCCAGGGGTAAATGTTTGTCAGCTCATACGCTTAGTGCATGGGCAGTACAAGTATAGGAGACCCGCTCCTTTCTAATGGGAACATTTTTTATGAGGCCCTCCTCCACATCTCTTCCAAGGGGCATTGCAGTGCCTCCCAATTTTTGGCAGCCCTTGCATTCACTGCATAGGCAAACACAATGGGAGACCCACTTCCTAACAATGGGAACATTTTTTTTCAGGAGGCCCTACTCTATGTCTCTTCCAAGGGGCATTGGAGTGCCTCCAAATTTTTGGCAAACCTTGCATTCACTGCATAGGTAAACACAATGGGAGACCCACTTCCTAATAATAGGAACATTGTTTTCAGGAGGCCCTCAGACCTCCACATATCTTCCAAGGGGCATTGGAGTGCCTTCAAATTTTTGGCAACCCTTGCATTCACTGCATAGGCAAATACAATGGAAGACCCACTTCCTAATAATGGGAACATTGTTTTCAGGTGGCCCCCTGACCTCCACGTCTCTTCCAAGGGGCATTGGAGTGAATCCAAATTTTTGGCAACCCTTGCATTCACTGCATAGGCAAACACAATGGGAGACCCACTTCCTAATAATGGGAACATTGTTTTCAGGAGGCCCTCTGACCTCCACGTCTCTTCCAAGAGGCATTGGAGTGCCTCCAAATTTTTAGCAACCCTTGAATTTACTGCATAGGCAAACACAATGGGAGACCTACTTCCTAATAATGCGAACATTGTTTTCAGGAGGCCCTCCTCTAAGTCTCTTCAAAGGGGTATTGGGGTGCGTCCAAATTTTCGGCAGCCCTGCCACTCACTGCATACGCAATAACAGTATAGGAGACCCACTTTTTAGTAATGAGAACAATAAAACATAGCCGGCTGATAGCTCTCTAAGAATAGTGAGGGCCGACTGCTAGCCCTTTAAGAATAGTAAAGGCTGCCTGATGGCCCTATAAAAATAGGCTTTGTGACTTTCAGAGTCCCTCCTTCATAAATGAAACACAATGTGTCTGATGATATTTGAAACACCACATGGGCAGATTGTAAAATGTAAAAATGACATTTCCAAATGAATGCATTTGTCACGGTTGATAGCAATGCAAAAGTGCAAAAATGCATCAAAAACGCTACGTGTGAACATAGCCCAAGGTTTGGAGGAGCATTTTTGTTTTTGGTTATTTATTTTGATTTGAATACAAGTCATTACCCTGGAAAGGATATTCCTTAACATATTTCCCAGGAAAATCCATTTTGGTTTCTTTTGTATGTTTTATTGTGAGTCCATAAAAGTGGCGTAATACCTCTGACAACATTGTTGACAGAAGTGACCTGGGAGTCAGAAATGCTTCCAGGGGTCTTCCCCATACTGTTCCCATTTGAGCACTGTTTCCATCGATTTGGGCAACTTTTAGGCCCTCTGCAGACCGCCGAGGGGAGCCGCCTGAAAAATGCTCGAGTTTCCTATAGACTTACATTTGGCTCGTTGCTCGGGTCAAGCACCCAAGTATTCCAATGTGCTCGACCCCAGCATCGAGCACCCGAGCATTTTAGTGCTCGCCCATCACTACTAAACAGTTCTCATGGCAGTAATCTCCCCATTGAATAATCTCCCTGCTTGCCAATCCATCAATGGGTTATGGTTAACAAGCCACGGAATACCCAAAACAATTGGTGTGGGAAGATTGGAGGGCAACTTTGGGCTCAGCCTGGACAGGCCTACCTGCAGAGACCCCAACATTGGCGACCTGTAGCCGCTGATGCTGCTGCTGTACCTTACCGTCGAGGTCATTCACCTCCAGAGACAGCCTGTGCAGCCGCTCTGCAACTGAGCCCATACCCAAGGGAGAAAGGAAAAAAAATAGGTCCATGCCCAAAAACACACAGAGAAAAAAAACAAAGTGTCCGTTTTCTTTTTTTTTCCTTTTCAAAATGTGCTCGGCCCACGATAATGTCACGCAAGGTGTGGGAAAGACTTGGTGCAACACAGAGGGAAGAGGAAAAGGGAGCCCAGACAGAAGGGAAAGGGGGGAGTGGAGACCTCCTAATCTGGTCTAGCGTCACCCTGTCTCCCCTAACGTCCCTGTATTGGGTCTTAACCAATCGCCGCACTCGTGCCTCGCCCTGTCTTTCCCTGGCGTTAGACTCAGGCTAGGGAAGGGAGGAAATGAGCAGTAGTCGATGTCCACTGAACTCTAAAGACAAAAAGGAAGGACAAACAGGGGAAATCGCTTCGCTTTTAGACGACTCCAGACAAATGCGCACACGTCCTCAAACACCAGAGAGGAGGAAGTACTGCTCTTGGTGAAGTCTCACAAGGAGTAATAAATATCGTCCTCCCTTTGTACACAGCAGGTATTTATACACCCAGACCAGGGAGTTAATTAGCCAGAGGAAGGTAGCCGCTAGGTCGCAGAGACAGCCTCTAATAAGATGCCTGTAATGCCAAACGTAGAGATCTCCTGCAACCAACTGCAGGGCGACTGTCTTTCACTTCTGACACACCCGTGACAGAACCATTATCAGTACGTGACTAAATCCCCAGCACATACTTCATTACTTTAATATATCCCTAAATTAAGTAAAGTAATCAAATGCATTGTCAAGTTAGCCCCACAATATATATTGCTATCACATCACTTATAACTCCTATTATATCCTTAAAGGGAATTTTAACATTGATGGCCGATACTTAGGATAGGTTAATAATAGCTGTTCCCAGTGTTCCGAAACTGCCGGAACTGCTCAGTTGCAGAGCAGCACAGCTCTGTCCACAGAATTGTGGCCGCGGCTGTGTACTGCAGATTCATCCCCTATTGAAAAGTTAGCTGAGCAGTTCTGGAAGACACTGACACTGAGAATAGCTGATAAGTGGGGGCGCTGAGTGTCGATCCCCCACTGATCAGACATTGATGACCAATCCTTAGGATAGGTCATTAATGTTAAAGTCCCGAACAACCTCTTTAGCAATGGTAAGAAGATAATATGTGTTGTTGTCACTAGTTATCATCAGACTACGGACCATACAGGAACCATAGTACTGATGAGAAGTAGACAGTATAACAAATAAACATTCACACCCACGTACCTTATAGTTGACGTCTTCTCTGATTGGAGTTGTTCTCATTCCTTTCATCTCCATCTGGTCTACATGCCATGATGACTTTGGATATCCACAGCTCATAAGTGTATTGAGTGAGACCGCACCCACTAGACGGTTGTGCCCTCACTCCATACACTTGTACGCAGTGAGGCTGCACCAACTAGACCGCTTCTGCCTGGGGGTATGCATATCGCATACATCACTGCCGTTCCCGGCTCAGAACCTGGGGAATCCTCGCAGCGCACAGCGCATGTGCTGGAGGTATTCAAAAGTCTGCAGTCACACAGAGTGACTGCAGACTTATCATTTTAGACTGGACAACCCCTTTAATTGTTTTGCAATCTGATGTAGCCCACTACTAGACCAATCCTGCACCTGAGAGTCATCTTACACCGCCACCTGCTGGCATAAGTGGAAGTGCAAGTATCCCAGTTACTGTTTTGTCACACTTTAGCTTAGTGAAGTAAAGACATGCAAATATAAATTATTATAAATTAGTTATCCTCCAGTCCTGTAGAGAGACAGAGGTAACCAACACATTGGCACTCCAGAGTGCTCACAGGTTCCCTGCTACATTATGCCCTTCAGGGCCTGGTATACACAGTCCTAAATCTGGCAAGCTATGTTGTATGCATATGTAACACGGGTACTTTAGATGCAGTGACACAGAAACACAGAGCAGCCAATACAGGGTTAATAAACAGGGGAAGTTTATAATAACAGGGTCAACCTCCACGCAGGGAGTAACAGGGGAACATATGGGGGAAAACAAGGAAAGTAGCAGGTAAAAGTCTTTAACTGACAGTTCACAGTTTAACTAGATATAGCAGAGTCGAACCGGTTGTAAACGACAGTTTTTGCACTTAGCTGACTCTTTTCCTCCACAAGGCAGTTGCCAGCTGATGCCGGTGTTGATTTTTTCAGGCGTCCCCACCCAAACAATGCTCCGTCTTCTGGCGGCAGCGGGCGGTCTCCGGTTTTACCCGCTGAGCTCCTAGTCCATAACACGGCACCTCACGTGCCCGGCTCCACCGACCCTGCGTCTCTTCTCTAGTCGGCTTGACTCCTCCAGTCCACTGCACTCGGCTCTTGCTCTCAGTCCTGGAGCCAGGAGCCTGGACCCTCTCACACTGCTCTGATGAGCAGGACCCAGCTCCGCTTTCCTGCGCAAACGTCCTCCTCTCTTCCTCTCTCTACCCACGTCACCAGTCTCTTGGTCACCTGACCTCCCAGCTCTCACTCTGGACACGCCCTTAGCTTCCCAATCACCTGACCTCCCAGCTCTCACTCTGGACACGGCTTTAGCTTCCCAGTCATCTGACTCCTGTGTTCGCAGTCTGTCTTCCCCCTGCAACCAGAGGCATGGCCCCGGCAGTTCAGGATCCCTTGCTCTGAAAGTACTTACACCCCGGTCTTCCCCCTTACACATAGGCAGCAGAGCAGAACCATTTCCAAACTGCTCTATATACAGGCTCAGATTGGCCCTCAGGGGAACAGATGAATTCCCTGATAGTCACAAGTGCAGGTGTAGGCCCCCAGTCCACCTATGTGAACAGTGTTTGGCACAATAAGCTTGATTAAAACTGTACAGACTTTTAGGCAGTTATCTCAGCTAGGCTGGAATTGTCTCTTTTCTCTATAATCACTGCTCCTTTGCTGTGTTCCACATTAGGTTTTGCAAGTTGCCCAGCTTGTCTCTGACATTATCTACATAGACAACTTAAGGCCCAGTTAGAGACACATCCATGTCTTAATATTGAGACTCTAGAGTTTAGTTGTGGTTTGGAGTACTCCATCATTCTTTCACATTGTGCAGTCATTTTGCAATTATTCAGTGATCCCTGCATACCTATATATATCGTGAGGGAAATAAGTATTTGATACTCTGCCAATTTTGCAAGTTTTCCCACCTACAAAGAGTGGAGAGGTCAGTAATTTTTATTGTAGGTACACCACCTGTGAGAGACAGAATCTAAAAAGAAAAAACAGAAAATCACATTGTATGATTTTTACATAATTAAATTGCTTTTTATTGCATGAAATAAGTATTTGATCACCTCCCAACCAGCACAGCAAGAATTCTGGCTCTCACAGACCTGTTAGTTTTTCTTTAAGAAGCCCTCCTTCTCTGCACTCATTACCTGTATTAATTGCACCTGTTTGAACTTATTACCTGTATAAAATACACCTGTGCACACAGTCAATCAAACTACGACCTCTCCACCATTGTCAAGACCAAATAGCTATCTAAGGACACTAGGGAAAAAATTGTAGACCTGCACAAGGCTGGGATGGGCAACAGGACAATAGTCAAGCAGCTTGATGAGAAGGCAACAACTGTTGGCACAATTATTAGAAAATGGAAGAAACACAAGATGACTGTCAATCTTCCTCAGTCTGGGGCTCCAGGCAAGATCTCGCCTCGTGGGGTAAGGATGATTCTGAGAAAGGTCAGGAATCAGCCCAGAACTACACGAGGGGACCTGGTCAATGACCTGAAGAGAGCTGGGACCACATTCTCAATCATTACTGTTAGAAACACACGAAGCCGTCATGGATTAAAATCCTGCAGGGCACGCAAGGCCCCCGCTGCTCACGCCAGCACATGTCCAAGTGGGAAAGCTTGCAAAATGGGAAGTGTATCAAATACTTATTTTCCCCACTGTATGTATATATTGTATATATATATACACCTCTGGCAAAAATTAAGAGACCACTGCAAAATTTTCATTTTCTCTGATTTTTCTCTTTACATGTATATTTTTGAGTAAAATGAACATTGTTGTTTTATTCTATAAACTACTGACAACATGTCTCAGTCATTCAAAGCTAAAAATTTTGTATTTATTTGCAACAAATGAGAAATCGTCAAAATCATAATAAAAGAAACAGTGCTTTCAGACCTCAAATAATGCAAAGAAAACAAGTTCTTATTCATTTAGAAACAACAATACTCATGTTTTATCTCAGGAAGAGTTCAGAAGTCAATATTGGGTGGATTAACCATGATTTTTAATCACAGCTTTCATGCATCTTGGCGTGCTTTCCACCAGTCTTTCACATTGCTTTTGGGTGACCTTATGCCACTCCTGGCACAAAAATTGAAGCCGTTCTTCTTTGTTTGATGCCTTGTGACTATCCATCTTACTCTTGATTACATTCCAGAGGTTTTCAATGGGGTTCAGGTCTGGAGATTGGGCTGGCCATGACAGGGTCTTGATGTGGTGCTCCTTCATCCACACATTGATTGACCTAGCTGCGTGGCATGGGGCATTGTCCTGCTGCAAAAAACAGTCCTCAGAGTTGGGGAACATTGCCTGAGCAGAAGGAAGCAAGTGTTTTTCAAGGATAACCTAGTATGCTGCTTGATTCATACGTCCTTCGCAAAGATTAACCTGCCCAATTCCAGCCTTGCTGAAGCATTCCCAGATCATCACCGATCCTCCACCAAATTTCACAGTGAGTGCAAGACACTGTGGCTTGTATGCCTCTCCAGGTCTCCACCTAACTATTAGATGAGAAGGTGTTGGGCAAAGCTGAAAATTAGACTCATCAGAGAAGATTACCTTACTCCAGTCCTCTATGGTTCAATCCTTATGGTCTTTGGCAAACTTCAGCCTGGCTCTCCTTTGCTTCTCATTGATGAAAGGCTTTTTTTTATAGCTTTACATGACTTGAGGTCTGCCTCTAAGAGCCTGTTACGAACTGTTCTTGTCGTGCACTTCACCCCAGCTGCCATTTGCCATTCCTTTTGTAGGTCACTTGATGTCATCCTGAGGTTGCTGAGTGACATTCAAATAAGATGACGGTCATCCCGGTCAGTGGACAGTCGCTTTCGCCCTCTGCCGGTCTGTACCTTTGTTGTCCCCAATGTCTGCTGCTTGACCTTGTTGTAATGGACTGCCGTCTTCAAAATTTTAAGGATGGAGGCAACATGATGCTCACTGTATCCCTATGCTAGTAAAGCCAGAATTGAGCCCTTCTTTTCCTCACTCAAGACTTTTCTTTTCAACTCCTTTGGCATGGTTAAAAGTTATTTTTTTAATTCAAATTACTTTTGGGCTATTCCTAGCATTTGTTTTGCCATCCAGCTTGTCCTATTCCAAGAGAATTGTGAAGACCACAGCAGTGTTTTTTATACTTTCCCTTGTTACATAAGATTTGGTTCAGGTGATCACCTAATCAGAAGCACATTAGGTAGAATGAGGTGGACTTTGGTTGGGATTAAACTGACACTGGAATGGAATGGCTGTCAGACATGTAGAGATGGGGATTTTTAGAAAACTGTGCAGTGGTCTCTTCATTTTTACCACAGCTCTGGCAAAAATTAAGAGACCACTGCAAAATTTTCAGTTTCTCTGATTTTTCTCTTTATATGTATATTTTTGAGTAAAATGTACACTGTTGTTTAGTCTATAAACTACTGACAACATGTCTCCAAAATTCAAAGCTAAAAATTTTGTATTTATTTGCAGCAAATGATAAAGCATCAAAATACTAAAAAAGAAACAGTGCTTTCAGACCTCAAATTACTCATGTTTTAACTCAGAAACAGTTCAGAAATCAATATTTGATGGACTAACCATGATTTTTAATCACAGCTTCCATGCGTCTTGGCATGCTTTCCATCAGTTTTTCCATGCTTTCCAATAGAAAACTGTTCAGTGGTCTCTTAATTTTGGCCAGAGCTGTATATATATATATATAATATATATATACACAGTGGGTACGGAAAGTATTCAGACCCCTTTAAATTTTTCACTCTTTGTTTCATTGCAGCCATTTGTTAAATAAGTTTTTTTCTCATTAAAGTACACTCTGCACCCCATCTTGACTGAAAAAAAACAGAAATGTAGACATTTTTGCAAATTTATTAACCACTTCGCGCCAGAGCCTGTTTTTGCCTTCGTGACCGGGCCAATTTTTTCAATTCTGACCACTGCCAGTTTATGAAGTAATTACCCTGGAACGCTTCAACGTATTCCCCTGATTCTGAGTTTGTTTTTTCGTGACATATTGTACTTCATGATAGTGGTAAAATTTCTTCGATATCACTTGTGTTTATTTGTGAAAAAATCGGAAATTTGGCGAAAATTTTGAAAATTTTGCAATTTTCAAACTTTGAATTTTTATGCCCTTAAATCAGAGAGATATGTCACACAAAATAGTTAATAAATAACATTTCCCACATGTCTACTTTACATCAGCACAATTTTGGAACCCAAATTTTTTTTTGTTAGGGAGCTATAAGGGTTAAAAGTTGACCAGCGATTTCTCATTTTTCCAACAAAATTTACAAAACATTTTTTTAGGGACCACATCATATTTGAAGTCACTTTGAGGGGTCTTTATGACAGAAAATACCCAAAAGTGACACCATTCTAAAAACTGCACCCCTCAAGGTGCTCAAAACCACATTCAAGAACTTTATTAACCCTTCAGGTGCTTCACAGGAATTTTTGGAATGTGGAAGAAAAAAATTAACATTTAACTTTTTTCACAAAAATGTTACTTTAGACCCAATTTTTTTATTTTCACAGGGGTAACATGAAAAAATGGACCCCAAATTTTTTTGTGCAATTTCTCTTGAGCGTGCTGATACCCCATATGTGAGGGAAAACCACTGTTTGGGCGCACGGCAGGGTTCGGAAGGGAAGGAGCGCCATTAGACTTTTTGAATGTAAAATTTGTCTGAATAATTAGCGGACGCCATGTTGCGTTTGGAGAGCTCCTGATGTGCCTAAACAGTGGAAACCCCCCACAAGTGACACCATTTTGGAAACTAGACCCCTTAGGGAACTTATCTAGATGTGTGGTGAGCACCTTGCACCCCCAGCTGCTTCACAGAAGTTTATAATATTGAGCCGTAAAAATAAAATTTTCACATTTTTCCCTCAAAAAATGTTTTTCATTCCCTAATTTTGTATTATCATAAGGGTAACAGGATAAATTGCACCATGAAATTTGTTGTGCAATTTCTCCTGAAAACGCCGATACCCCATATGTGGAGGCAAATTACTGTTTGGGCACATGGCAGGGTTTGAAAGGGAAGGAGCGCCATTTGACTTTTTGAATGTAAAATTTGTTTGAATAATTAGCGGACGCCATGTCACATTTGGGGAGCCCCTAATGTGCCTAAACAGTGGAAACCCCCCACAAGTACCACCATTTTGGAAACTATACCCCTTAGGGAACTTATCTAGATGTGTGGTGAGCACCTTGCACCCCCAGCTGCTTCACAGAAGTTTATAATATTGAGCCGTAAAAATAAAATTTTCACATTTTTCCCATAAAAAATGTTTTTCATTCCCTAATTTTGCATTATCATAAGGATAACAGGATAAATTGCACCATGAAATTTGTTGTACAATTTCTCCTGAACACGCCGATACCCCATATGTGGGGGAAAACCACGGCTTTGGTGTACGGCAGGGTTCGGAAGAGAAAGAAGCGCTATGTTGGCTGGGATAGGTTGCAGACACCATGTCACATTTGAAGAGTCGCTGACATGCCAAAACAGCAGAAACCCCCACAAGTGACCCCATTTTGTAAACTACACCTCTCAAGGAATTCATCTAGGGAAGTAGTGAGCATTTTTTAATTTTTAAATTTATACCATTGGGCAGTGAAAAAAGCATAATTATATTTTTACCACAAAAAAATGTTTTACCCTCAGATTTTACATTTTCACACAGGGCAATGGGTAAAAATGGTGCCGAAATGTGTCACACAATTTCTTCAAAAAGTGTCAATACCCCATATGTGGCTGTATCGTACCACTTAGCCATACTGTGAGATTTGAGGGGGAAGGAGCGCTATTTGACAATTGGAGAACAAATTATTGTAGAATAGGCATTTGGATTTGGGAGCACAAAATTTTCTGAATTTCTTTTGGGGGGCAAGGACCATTTTGCTTTTCCAGAGCCTTTCTGCTACCAGTAACTTGGAAGTCCCTTATATTTTTAACAGATGATGGACCTGAGTGGGGACTAGCTTTTTTTGAGGACTGAGTTGAAGCTTTTATTGGGAACATTTTACGTAACATTTATCCGGCGCTCTAGGCTGAGCACTTACATCGGGGTTTCCATCTAATTTTCCAAGTGATGTAATTCAGATGAAACCCCTGCAGGATCCATTCACTGTAATGAGGCAGCAGAGTTACTCTGGACTCCGTCTGGCCTCTGTTTAGTGGTGTCCTTTTTTTCAGAAGTGCACAAAACTGTGGCCAACCGCACTTTTATGCACGCCTAAAACAAATGACACCGTGGGATCCCAGGCTAGACGGCATCCACAGTGGCCTATATCTGCCTCATTACAGGGAATCTTTCATCATGGGTTCTGGCTGAATCACGTATTTCAGAGATTTACATGGAAACTCTGGTGTAAGTGCTCAGCGCAGAGCACAGGATAAATGTGAGCAGAGCCTTACTGGGATCTTTGGGAGACATAATAAACAAATCAGCAGCAGGTGAATAATATTTGTTTAATTTATTTTTTATGCCGTTCCTAGTGTGATATAACTGATTAGATTACTTTATTCTTCGGGTCGGTGCGATTACAGAGATACCAGATTTATATCGGGTTTTTATGACTGACAGCTGTCACACACTAAAATATGCTTTTTTTGCAAAATCTAGTTTTTGCATCACCATATTTTGAGAGCTATAATTTTTCCATATTTCGGCCGATAGAGTCATGTGACGGCTTGTTTTTTGCGGGACGAGTTGAAATTTTTATTGGAACCATTTTTGGGCACGTGACATTTTTTGATCGCTTTCTATTCCGTTTTTTGGGAGGTAAAGTTAACAAAAACAAACACTTCAGGAATTGTTTTTTGAGGGGTTTTTTATGCCGTTCTGCGTGTGGTAAAAGTGATCAGGCAGTGTTATTCTTCGGGTCAGTACGTTTACAGCGATACTACACATACTGTATTTTTTTTATGTTTTGGCGCTTTTACACAATAAAACAATTTTATAGAAAAAAAAATATTTTTTTTGCATTGCTTTATTCTGAGCGCTATAACTTTTTTATTTTTTGGCTGATGGAGCTGTATGGCAGCTTTTTTTTGTGGAACAAGATGACGTTTTCAGTGGTACCATTTTTATTTCTATTCTGCTTTTTGATCGCATTTTTTTCCACTTTTTGTTTGGCGATATGATGAAAAAGCATATTTTTTTGCTCCGTTTTTTATTTATTTTTATTACGGTGTGCACAGAAGGAGTTAATTAGTGTGACAGTTTTATAGCTCGGGTTGTTTCGGACGCGGCGATACCAAATATGTGTACTTTTTTTGGTTTTGTAATAATTTACGGATTTATTGGTTTAATATTTTATTTATTTATTTTTATTTATTTTGTGATTTTTTTTTTAATAGTTTAAAAACTTTTTTTTAACTTTTTTTTACATTTTTACTTAGTCCCTGTATGGGACATTAATTTTTATTTTTCTGATCACTGATCTCATGTAATGTAATACACATATATTACATTATATGAGATCTTCACTGACTGTTTCAGTCAGAGTCTCCTGTCTGGTATCAGCTACATACAGGCTGAAGCCAGACAGGAAGGACACCATATATGGCAGAGCTGGAGGCGGTCATGTGACCTCCAGCTGCCATAGCAACCCCAGGTCCTCAAACGAAACGGAGGTCTTCGGAGGTAAGTAAGACGACCCCCTCTCTTCCTGCTGTCTCCTATATGCCGCGATCACTATAGATCACAGCATATAGCAGACAGCAAAGGGTTAACATCACTGGGACCTGATCTAATCAGGTCCCGATGATGTACCCTGTCAGAGCTAACGCTCTGCACCGGAATCGCAGTGCTTGCAGGACCCTGGGGGTCCTGAGCACTGCGAGACCACCCACCGTTTTTAAACGTCGGCACTGCACAGAGCCCGGCAAGCGCCGACGTTTATCTACAGTGGGCGGTCGGGAACCGGTTAAAATAGAAAAACTGAAATATCACATGGTCATAAGTATTCAGACCCTTTGCTCAAACACTCATATTAAAGTCACATGCTGTTCATTTCATTGTGATCCTCCTTGAGATGATTCTACTCCTTCATTGCAGTCCAGCTTTGTTTAATTAAACTGATAGGACTTGATTTGGAAAGGCACACACCTGTCTATATAAGACCTCACAGCTCACAGTGCATGTCAGACCAAATGAGCATCATGAGCTCAAAGGAACTGCCCAAGGAGCTCAGAGACAGAATTGTGGCAAGTGAAAACCATTTCCGGTGACTACCTCTTGAAGCTCATCAAGAGAATACCAAGTGTGTGCAAAGCAGTCATCAAAGCAAAAGGTGGCTACTTTGAAGAACCTAGAATATAAGACATATTTTCAGTTGTTTCACACTTTTTTGTTAAGTATATAATTCCACATGTGTTAATTCATAGTTTTGATGCCTTCAGTGTGAATGTACAATTTTCATAGTCATGAAAATACAGAAAAATCTATAAATGAGAAGGTGTGTCCAAACTTTTGATCTGTACTGTATATATATACAGCCGGGGGATATCAGTGTGGCTGGCCCGGTCCGTGGCCCAGGACGGTCACTGAAAAAGGGGGGAATATGTATAGAGGATTAGTCGTGACGCCACCTGTGGTGTCTGGTGAGGATCACCAGCACTGCAGCAGTCCTCTGAGGCAGATGATAGGGCAGCTGAAGATGGAACGGCTCCCCACAGGTGGAGCAGGCCTCAGGGCAGTGTAGGGGATAAATGGAGGAGGTGCGCTGGGCGTTGTAGTGCAGGGAGGGAAAAGGTACCGGCGTAATGAAGGAGCGGAGGCAGTTAGGTGCAGTCATCCGAGTTTACTCACAGTTCCGTTCAAGTTCCTCAGGTGCACAGTACTGGTGCAATACTCCCGCGTCGCACTGCGTTCACCGGGCAGGGGTTCAGTCCTTCCTCAGGCAGCTCGGGCGTACCTGGCAGAACCCCACTTTCATATGTACCTTCCTAGACCGACTTCACGCTGGGTCTTTATTCCCTCCTGCCCTTCTCACTGTGGATCCTATTCGGGTGCTGCGAGGTCCCCCCTGTCCATCGGAGTTGCTCAGACCTGCTCGACCTTACTTTTGGATTGAAGTGATAATTTGGCACCTGCTATAAAAGTCAGAAGCCTCCGGTTTTTCCAGCCGAGACTTGAAGCTGCACGACTGGGCCAGGGGCCGGTCCCCTTCTTGTGGCCTAGATCCTCCTGACACCTGGCAGGTTCGGGGTGTACGGGTGCCGCCTGCACTCGCCGTACCCCCTAGGATCCCTTCAGTAGAACAGAGCCTACTCCCTGCTCCCCTCCTGGGCCTCAGTCCCGGGCCCTTGTAGTGGAGCAGAGCTCCTAGAGAGACTCTGATCCCTGTCTGTCTCCAACTACTAGCAAAATGAAGAAATCCCGGCACTCACGTGTATTCGATCAGTTCATTTATTCCACATGTAGGAAAACTACAACAAGACATTTCAGCCCCTTGCAGGCTTTTTTCACTTGTGGACAACTTTCACACATATATAAAGGAATTTAAAGGAAATGACATCATACAAAATTTACAAAAAATATTGCAAAAAATATTATAAAAATACAAAAACTACAACAGAATATAACACAAAATACAACATGTATAAAATAATAATGAAACATTATAGAAAACAAATAATATCTCCATACCAATACAAAAACAGAAACCCAAATGTTTTCATATATCAGGTTTTTTAATTATCAAATCCACCTAATTAGAATGTATGAATGGACCATCCACAATTATTACAAATGATATAATTTTATAGAATATTTTTTGAACATCACTTATTATGGTTTTTATATATAAAAAACTTTTTATATAATTTTTTTATATTATTTTTATTGATTTTATAATTTTTATTATTAATTTTATAATGCTCACTCCACATAATTAGTAGCCCCAACATATTGACACTAATCTTTAAAACAGTACCAATAATCAAATCATGTCATATATAATTATATCCCAATTGCAACATCGCAAGCCACGATTGTTACATGAAGAATTTCTTATATAAACTTAAATTAAATTCCTTTATATATGTGTGAAAGTTGTCTTGTTATCCACAATTGAAAAAAGCCTGCAAGGGGCTGAAACGTCTTGTTGTAGTTTTCCTACATCTCTCCACGTGCACCACTATTACTAACGAGGACTACGGAGTGCCGACTATTTCTCTGTATTTGTCTCCAACTACTAGACTCTCTGTACTCCCTGCTCTAAGATGGCTTCCCTATTTTATATTTTTACTGTATGAGTGCTCCCATGAACTACTTCCTCTACCCACACCCACTACTGGTTCCCCCTAACTTTGGGTTCCCCCCACCCAAGCCAGGGTCAGGGCTCAGCAGAAAACTACATTGCGTCTTGCCCCTCCTGCTGGCCTGGGGTAGTGTAGTGTTGGATGTAGGTGTTGGGGTTCCGTGTAGCACTCCCTCCTTACCCGAGTGAAGGGAGGCACCACACCTCTGGGTGAGGTGCAGTACCTCCGTGGCGACCGAACCCTTAGGGGCGCCACATATATATATAGATATATATATACACACTCACATTTTATTTTGCTCTGCCTTGCAATGCTGGTCTTTAATTGCTCTTCTACTTATGTATACTCGATACACTTGCATCCCTTTGTTTTGATGACTTTTCCATGTTAACTGCATCAATCAATATACTTACCGATCTATTATATATATGGTAATTCTATAATTTTTTGTGCTATTGTGTGACACAAATGATTCTGGTGCAATACAATTGTAATTCTTTGTTTCTCTTTGCTGGTTTTCTGTTATGCCCTTTCCTAACATGGCGAGAAGACGTATTTGGGTCAATGTACGCATGTTCATACATGCATAATCTGTTGGCAGCATCCCATTTCCAATATAGTTTTTAATTTGCTTGTGCACGTGCCCACACCTGTGTGTCTCTGATCTCTTCGGCCAGATCTACTTCCACTGTGTTATTCCTGTAATCCAGGACACTGCAGGATATTGATCAATACTTGGTTGGCATTTTTAAATCTTAAAAAGACCTTTGATTGGTGAGCTTCCTTATTGATACATGTTTACATCATTATCACCTGTGTGATAAATAAAGGGGCTGTCCAGGCTTGGGATTCAAATCTGTAATTACTCTATGTGACTGCAGACTTCTGAATCCTTACAGTACACACAGTGCGCGCTGTCAGGATTCTCCAGGAGTGGGCGGGCGTGTGTCCGCAAGTATGTGATTTGCATACATGCCGTCAAGCACCATCTAAACATGCATGGCCTCGCTTAATACAAGTGGATTGAGCAAGGTCAGACACATCTAGTCTGAATGTGGCCAGAAGTATGCAAATCGCATACTTATGGTCAGTTATTGGTCACATGACCGCTCGCTCACAGCATCGGAACCAGACACACACACACACACACACACACACACACACACACATGATGAATCACGTGACATGTCACATGATCCCCTGTGATATTAATTATAATAATTTTTTTTAGGCTGTGTGCCCACTATGCGTTTTTTAAGCGCTTCCGCAGCGGCAATTCCGCTGCAGAAACGCTTAAAAACGCTTGGTAGAAGGTTTGCCATGTTCCCCAATGACAAATGCTGCGGAAATTTCCGCTGCGGATTATCATTGCGGAAAAATCCGCAGCACTACCAATTATTTTGCGGAAGCGCGGCGCTTTCGCCACCATTGACTTGCATTGGAACACATGGAATCCGCATCACTGCATCTGTACATGCAGAATCCATGCGTTTCAATGTGCGGATGGTACCCGGGTTTGGAGAAGAGGAGACTCTCCTCCGGACCCGGGTACCATAGAACCTGTAAAAAAAAGAATAAAATAAAAAATAAATATTATACTTACCTTCTGATGGTCCCCGGTGTCTTTATCCGATGCGTCCTGGCTTGCCGGCAGCTCGCGATGGTCTGAAAAGGACCTGCCGTGACGTCATTTAGTCATGTGACGGGTCACGCGAACGCTGACGTCGGCAGGCCATCAGAAGGTAATTATATATTTATTTTTTACCATTCTTTTACGGTCACACTATATAAATCCATGACAGTTGCATGGATTTATATAGTGTGACCAAGTTGTCAAGCAGTTTCCAAGTGATGCTAAAATCGCTTGGAAAACGCTTGTCAACCCGCATGCAGAAATGCATGTGAAGAACTCTTCACATCAGCAAGTCCCTGGCAGGAAAAACGCATGTACAATCCACATATACAATCCGCATGTGTTTTTTCTGCCAGTGAGATGCAGAAACGCTAAAAAAAAATCCGGAGTATTTATGCATCGTGGGCACATAGCCTTACATTAATCGTATGACTCAATATTGAGCACACGTAGCCATCTATACACAGCAAGAGGCCGCACGTAGCCATCTATACACAGCAGGAGGCCGCACGTAGCCATCTATACACAGCAGAAGGCCGCACGGCGCCATCTATACACAGCAGGAGGCCGCACGGCGCCACCTATACACAGCGGGAGGCCGCACGGCGCCATCTATACACAGCAGGAGGCCGCACAATGCCATCTATACACAGCAGGGGGCCGCACGATGCCATCTATACACAGCGGGAGGCCGCACGGCACCATCTATACACAGCGGGTGGTCGCACAGCGCCCCCCCAGAGACAGCAGGAGGCCGCACGACGCCATCTATACACAGCGGCAGGCCACACGGCGCCATCTATACACAGCAGGGGGCCACACGGTGCCATCTATACACAGCGGGAGGCCGCGCGATGCCATCTATACACAGCAGGGGGCCACACGATGCCATCTATGCACAGCGGGAGGCTGCACGGCGCCATCTATACACAGCGGGAGGCTGCACGGCGCCATCTATGCACAGGGGGAGGCCGCACGGCACCATCGATACACAGCGGGAGGCCGCACGATGCCATCTATACACAGCGGGAGGCCGCACGGCGCCCCCACAGAGACAGCAGGAGGCCGCATGGCGCCATCTATACACAGCGGGAGGCCACACGGCGCCATCTATACACAGCAGGGGGCCGAAAGGTGCCATCTACACACAGCGGGAGGCCGCACGATGCCATCTATACACAGCACGGGGCCGCAGAGGCCATCTATACACAGCGGGAGGCCGCACGGCGCCATCTATACACAGCGGGAGGCCGCATGGCGCCATCTATACACAGCGGGAGGCCGCACGGCGCCATCTATACACAGCGGGAGGCCGCACAATGCCATCTATACACAGCAGGGGGCCGCACAACGTCATCTATAAACAGCGGGAGGCTGCACGGCGCCATCTGTATAGAGCGGGAGGCCACACGGCGCCGCCCCAGAGACAGCAGGAGGCCGCACAGCGCGATCTATACACAGCGGGAGGCTGCACGGCGCCATCTATACACAGCAGGGGGCCACACGGTGCCATCTATACAAAGCGGGAGGCTGCACAATGCCATCTATACACAGCAGGGGGCCGCACAATGCCATCTATACACAGAGGAAGGCCGCACGGCGCCATCTATACACAGCGGGAGGCCGCACGGCGCCATCTATACACGGCGGAAGGCCGCACGATGCCATCTATACACAGCAGGGGCCCGCACGATACCATTTATACACAGCGGGAGGACGCACGGCGCCAACTATGCACAGCGGGAGGCCGCACGGTGCCATCTATACACAGCGGGAGGCCGCACAGCGCCATCTATACACAGCAGGGGACCGCACGATGCCATCTATACACAGCGGGAGGCCGCACGATGCCATCTATACACAGCACGGGGCCGCAGAGGCCATCTATACACAGCGGGAGGCCGCACGGCGCCATCTATACACAGCGGGAGGCCGCATGGCGCCATCTATACACAGCGGGAGGCCGCACGGCGCCATCTATACACAGCGGGAGGCCGCACAATGCCATCTATACACAGCAGGGGGCCGCACAACGTCATCTATAAACAGCGGGAGGCTGCACGGCGCCATCTGTATAGAGCGGGAGGCCACACGGCGCCGCCCCAGAGACAGCAGGAGGCCGCACAGCGCGATCTATACACAGCGGGAGGCTGCACGGCGCCATCTATACACAGCAGGGGGCCACACGGTGCCATGTATACAAAGCGGGAGGCTGCACAATGCCATCTATACACAGCAGGGGGCCGCACAATGCCATCTATACACAGAGGAAGGCCGCACGGCGCCATCTATACACAGCGGGAGGCCGCACGGCGCCATCTATACACGGCGGAAGGCCGCACGATGCCATCTATACACAGCAGGGGCCCGCACGATGCCATTTATACACAGCGGGAGGACGCACGGCGCCAACTATGCACAGCGGGAGGCCGCACAGTGCCATCTATACACAGCGGGAGGCCGCACAGCGCCATCTATACACAGCAGGGGACCGCACGATGCCATCTATACACAGCGGGAGGCCGCACGATGCCATCTATACACAGCAGGGGGCCGCACGATGCCATCTATACACAGCGGGAGGCCGCACGGCGCTATCTATACACAGCGGGAGGCCGCATGGCGCCATCTATACACAGCGGGAGGCCGCACGATGCCATCTATACACAGAAGGGGGCTGCATGATGCCATCTATACACAGCAGGAGGCCGCGCGGCGCCATCTATACACAGCGGTGGCCCTCACGATGCCATTTATACACAGCGGGAGGCCGCACGGCGCCAACTATGCACAGCGGGAGGCCGCATGGCGCCATCTATACACAGCGGGAGGCCGCACAGCGCCATCTATACACAGCAGGGGACCGCACGATGCCATCTATACACAGCGGGAGGCCGCACGATGCCATCTATACACAGCAGGGGGCCGCACGATGCCATCTATACACAGCGGGAGGCCGCACGGCGCCATCTATACACAGCGGGAGGCCGCATGGCGCCATCTATACACAGCGGGAGGCCGCACGAAGTCACGTACGCACACAAACATATACATACACGCATAAACACATTTGAAACACAAAAATATATATAAACAGACATCACACAATGATATCTGCCTGCACATACACACACGCACACACACACATACATACATACACACACACACACACACTCACCATCTCCCGGCTCGGCTCCAATCCTCCTGGCTCCTGCTCCTCTCCGGTGGTAAGTAGCAGTGCAGGCCCGGTGAGCACTGCGTAACGTCACAGCTAGGAGACACGGCCGCGCACAGGGCCGTGTCTCCTAGCAGTGACGCGGCCGGGCCAGCACAGGGAAGTTAACTGTTGCAGTGCTGGCCCAGCCGAAGAAGAAGCAGCGGCCGTGCGCCGCTGCTGGGGGAGCAGTCCGGGGGCCCCCCCGCCACTGTCTGCCGGTATGTGTTGCGGTGCCGCACATATAATGACTGCGTGCGGCCTCCTGCTGAGTATAGATGGCGCCGTGCGGCCTCCTGCTGACTCTGGGGGGGGCGCCGTGCGGCATCCCGCTGTGTATTGATGGCGCCGTGCAGCCTCCCGCTGTGTATAGATGGCGCCGTGCAGCCTCCCGCTGTGTATAGATGGCGCCATGCGGCCTCCCGCTGTGTAGAGATGGCATCGTGCGGCCCCCTGCTGTGTATAGATGGCATCGTGCGGTCTCCCGCTGTGTATAGATGTCGCCGTGCGGCCTCCCACTGTGTATAGATGGCATCGTGCGGCCCCCTGCTGTGTATTGATGGCATCGTGCGGCCTCCCGCTGTGTATAGATTGCACCGTGCGGCCTCCCGCTGTGTATAGATGGCACCGTGTGGCCTCCCGCTGTGTATAGATGGCGCCGAGCGGTCTCCCGCTGTGTATAGATGGCATCATGTGGCCCCCTGCTGCGTATAGATGGCATCGTGCGGCCTCCCGCTGTGTATAGATGGCACTGTGCGGCCCCCTGCTGTGTATAGATGGTGCCGTGCGGCCTCCCGCTGTATATAGATGGTACCGTGAGGCCTCCTGCTGTCTCTGGGGGGGGCGCCGTGCGGCCCCCTGCTGTGTAGAGATGGCATTGTGCGGCCTCCCGCTGTGCATAGATGGCGCCGTGCTGCCTCCCGCTGTGTATAGGTGGCGCTGTGCGGCCTCCCGCTGTGTATAGATGGCATTGTGCGGCCTCCCGCTGTGCATAGATGGCGCCGTGCGGCCTCCCGCTGTGTATAGGTGGTGCCGTGCGGCCTTCTGCTGTGTATAGATGGCTACGTGCGGCCTCCTGCTGTGTATAGATGGCTACATGTGCTCAATATTGAGTCTTACAATTAATGTTAGGCTATGTGCCCACGATGCAGAAATGCTCCGGATTTTTTTTGAGCGTTTCTGCATCTCCCTGGCAGAAAAAACGCATGTGGATTGTACATGTGGATTGTACGTGCACTTCTCCTGCCAGGGACTTGCTGATGTGAAGCGTTCTTCACATGCATTTCTGCATGCGGGTTGACAAGCGTTTTCCAAGCGATTTTAGCATCACTTGGAAAGTGCTTGACAACTTGGTAACACTATATAAATCCATGCAACCGTCATGGATTTATATCGTGTGACCGTAAAAGATTGGTAAAAAATAAATATATAATTACCTTCTGATGGCCTGCCGACGTCAGCGGTCGCGTGACCCGTCACATGACTAAATGACGTCACGGCAGGTCCTTTTCAGACCATCGCGAGCTGCCGGCAAGCCAGGACGCATCGGATAAAGACACTTGTGGCCATCAGAAGGTAAGTATAATATTTATTTTTTATTTTATTCTTTTTTTACAGGTTCTATGGTACCCGGGTCCGGAGGAGAGTCTCCTCTTCTCCAAACCCGGGTACCATTCGCACATTGAAACGCATGGATTCTGCATGTACAGATGCAGTGATGCGGAAATAATTGGTAGTGCTGCGGATTTTTCCGCAATGATAATCCGCAGCGGAAATTTCCGCAGCATGTACACAGCACATGCGGATTATCATTGGGGAACATGGCAGACCTTCTACCAAGCGTTTTTAAGCGTTTCTTCAGCGGAATTGCCGCTGTGGAAACGCTTAAAAAACGCATAGTGGGCACACAGCCTAAAAAAAATTATTATAATTAATATTGTGCCAAATTAATTTCACATGAACTATCACATGATCTATCACAGGGGATCATGTGACATGTCATGTGATACATCAGTTGTGTGTGTGTGTGGGTGGGGGCGCTCCTTCTAAACTGCCCGGGGCCCTTGCTACTCTTAATCCACCTCTGGTTTCCCCCCTCCCCTGCATGTCACAGTGCCCTTTGACGTGCAGTTGCGGAGGCCAAATCCCGCGCCTGTGCAGGATTTGAAGTGCTCAGGCGTGGGATTTGGCTGCCGCAACTGCACATCACAGGGCACTGTGACATGCAGGGGAGGGGGGAAACATTATAATTAACAAAGGAGGTGGGGATTTCTTCCCGGCCCTGGGCCCACAAGGCATCAGAAATCTGAATTAATAAAAAGAAATTTCTCAGCAACTAGACCTCTATTATGAGGCATGCAGGTAGGTATCGATTTACATTTCTATCACCTGTATGCCCATATTAGTAGGTCAGATAAGTCCCAGGGGGTGTAAGATTCCATTTTGTGGGGACAATAATTATATAGCAGTTACCCTTCATATCCAACCTGATGCAATACTTTCATCTAGAACCGTTCTGGAGAATCAGGTAATGCACGTATGATAAGGTATCTGTTATGATCTGCTACAAGAACTAAGGAAAGAAAGGGAATCTGTCCCTACAATAAGACTAAGCTGATTCCCTACGTTGCAGCGTGCGACCTGTTCCTTGTGAACAGACCCGCCTTCGTCCTCAGCTAGTCTGAATGCAGACCTATAGAATAAAGGGAGGGGTCCCTAAAAGAACTAAGGACTGGGACAAAATTGGACACCTCCTAGCAGATGTTGTAGCGGAGCAAAAAGACAAACAGACAAAAAGTACTTAGAGGTCCAAAGGACCAAGCGATCTAGAGAGATAGGTACAAAAGCACCTGGCTAGATAGAGAGTCAAATAACACTGAAGTCCAGCAAAGCCAGAAGGGCGGAGCTGGAATAAATAGGCAGCAGGTCACATGACCACAAAATAGAAAAAAAACTTACAGGAGAGTTCTAACAGTACCCCCTCTTCTATGAGGATCCTCCGGATCCTCCAGCCCCAGGCCTATCGAAACCTCCTGTGGAACGCTCTGACAAGTCTAGGGGCAGAGACATCATCCGCCCTTACCCAGGAGTTATCCTCGGGACCGAAACCTTTCCAAGCGACGAGATACTGCAATCTCCCTCTATGTCTTCTGGAATTCAGGATACGAGAAATTTCATATTCGCCGTCTTCAACCACCGGAGGAACTGTGACAGTAGCATCCCTATCCGATACATCAGCCTTTTTCAACAAGGAAACATGAAACACAGGATTAATCTTCCAGGAGGTGGGGACCTCCAACCTAACAGCAGACTGATTAACCACCTGAAGCACCTTAAATGGCCCCACAAACTTCGGACCCAACCGGAGATTCTTTGAGGACAACCAAACCATGTCACCCACCGTAAACAAAACATCTTTACGTTTCCTGTTAAAATACTTCTTGGACTTTTTGTTAGCCTCTTGAAGGTTACAACGTACGTAAGTCCAAACTCTCTCCAAATCACCGGAAAAATTCTGCTCCTCCGGCACAGCCGACACCAATTTGGAGAACGAACCAAACGACGAATGTCTCCCAGTACAACAAAAAAAAGCAGAACACCCAGCAGAAGAGGATGTATGGTTGTTAAGAGCAAATTCAGCGAGTGGCAGAAACTCAGACCACCCCTCTTGATTGTCTGCCACAAAACAACGCAAAAGCTGTTCAACATCCTGGTTCTTTCTTTCTGTCTGTCCATTAGACTCAGGATGATAACCAGACGAAAATGACAAATGAACTCCCAACCTGTCACAAAAAGCACGCCAAAAACGAGCCACGAACAGAGGTCCCCTATCAGAAATAATGTCGGTGGGAACGCCATGGAGTCTGACCATTTCCTTAACAAATGCCTTAGCGAGTGTCTTAGTGCAGGGTAGTTTAATAAAAGGAACCAAATGACACATCTTGCTAAAGCGGTCCACGACCACCCAGATGACAGTGAAACCCTCGGACACAGGAAGGTCAGTAATAAAATCCATTGCTAGATGCGTCCAAGGCGCACTAGGAACCTCCAGAGGTCAAAGCAACCCCGCAGCAGGGGTATGCAAAGCCTTTGACCTAGCACACACCGTACATTGACGCACCCACTTGATGACTTCCTTCTGCCACCCAGGCCACCAAAAACTGTGACTTATAAGTCTCTTAGTCTCAGAAATTCCTGGATGACCTGCCAACCGAGACTCATAATATTCCACAAACAAATCTTTCCTAAAGGTTCTAGGCACAAACAACCTCCCATGGGGAGTGTTAGATGGGGCATCCTCCTGGGCTTTCAGAATCCCATCTTCCAAAATGGAGTCCAATGCTACTACCACAACTCCTTCCTGTAAAATGCTCTCCTCCTCCTCGGTACCAACCATGGGAGAAAAACTGCAAGATAAAGCATCGGCTTTAGCATTCTTGGTACCAGGGATGTAAGTAGCAGAAAAATTAAACCGAGAAAAAAAAAGTGCCCACCTAGCCTGACGGGCATTCAAGCGCTTTGCAGCATCCAGATAAATCAAATTTTTATGATCAGTGAAAACCTGAACCGGAAATTTAGCACCTTCCAAGAAATGCCGCCAATGTTCAAACGCGAGTTTAATAGCCAGCAATTCCCGATTACCAACATCGTAATTAAGCTCGGTTTCTGAAATTTTTTTTGAAAAAAGGCACAGGGATGTACACCATCCTTGTTCTCCTGAGACAAAACCGCACCGACCGCCACCGAAGAAGCATCAACCTCGACCAAAAAAGGCTTGATCTCATCAGGCTGCATAAGGATAGGTGCAGAACTGAACCTCTCCTTGAGATACACAAAAGCTTCAATGGCCTCAGTAGTCCACTGGACCGTATTCGCACCTTTACTGGTGAGATCTGTCAGCGGCTTAACAATTATAGAAAAATTCTTAATGAATTTTCAGTAATAATTGGCGAAACCCAAAAATCTCTGTATCGATTTCAAACCAATAGGCCTAGGCCATTCCTGCACAGCCTGAACCTTCACCGGGTCCATCTCAAAGCCCTCGCTGGTGATAATGTAGCCCAAAAAACAAATTCTCTGCACAGCGAACTCACAATTCTCCAGCTTAGCAAAAAGTGAATTGTCACTTAATAACTGCAATACCTCACGTACGCTCTGCCAATGAGACTCCAGATCTGGCGAATAAATCAAAATGTCATCCAAATACACCACCACATTCTTACCAATCAAAGGTCTCAGGATGTCATTAATAAGGTTCTGAAAAAACGCGGGTGCATTGGTAAGACCAAAAGGCATCACCAGATTCTCAAAATGACCTACCGGAGTGTTAAAAGCCATTAAAGCCGGAGTGTTAAAAGTTTCCCATTCATCACCCTACTTTATTCGTAACAAATTGTATGACCCCCGGAGATCAATTCTAGAGAACCGCTTGGCCCCCACTAACTGGTTAAACAAGTCAGGAATTAACGGCAATGGGTAGGAATTGAGTACGGTAATTTTATTAATTTCGCGAAAGTCCAGACATGGACGTAAACCGCCGTCCTTTTTTTTAACAAAAAAAAATCCAACAGCCACAGGTGACTTAGAAGGTCTAATGTGACCAGCAGCCAAGCTCGTCTGTATGTATTTGTCCAAGGCCTTTCTCTCAGGGATAGTCAGATTAAATAAGCGACTCTTGGAAAGAGTAGCTCCAGGAACAAACTCAATGGTGCAATCATAATCCCTATGAGGAGGTAAAACTTGCGACTCCTCCTCTGAAAAAACCTTCCAAAAATCCTGAATAGGTACAGGTAATTCCCCTTTTTCCACAGCCGCAATGCGACCGTTACAACACTTATCATAGCACTTAGGACTCCATGACTTAATCTCATTAGTAGACAAGTCCAGTAAAGGATTGTGCAGTTTTAACCAAGGCAAACCTAGAACTACTGGAGAAGGTAAATTATTTAATACCACCAAATCCAAACTTCAACTGCATCTGAATTGTTTTGTTTAAAATTCATTGTGGTAATGTCTAGAACCAAAATTAGAAAAATGTTGTCTCTGTCCAAATATATATGGACCTAACTGTATAATTCTATTTTTCATTGGTCAATAAACTAGCAAATGTCCTTTTCTTTAGAATGTACTTCATGGATGGATAGCTGAGAATTGTTATAATATTGATACTTGAAAGGGATATCAGGGACTTTGTGAAAAAGAAAAAATGTGCATAAGCAGTAACAGGCAGGTAGTTGCAATCGTGTACTATTGATTTATGGAACAATAGTAAAAATGATGGTAAAATAGTTATGATATACAGGTGCTGTAAGCCATAATCATCCACATTAACAGAAATAAACACTTGAAATAGATCACTCTGTTTGTAATGGCTCTATATAATATATGAGTTTCACTTTTTGTATTGAAGAACTGAAATCAATTAATTTTTTGATGATATTCTAATTTTGTGAGAAGCACCTGTATATATAACATTAATATTAAATAGTTATAATACTTATAATATTAAATATTTATAATATATATAATATATAATAGTAAAAACTATATTTTATCACCTGTTTATGTCCTGTGCACAGGTTGCTGTGCTTGTAACAAGAGAATATACTTGACCGTATTAATTTATTTGTAAAAGTGTAGAAAATCTGCAGGCGTGCAGATACTGCTGCCATTATTTATGGTCAGTGCATTGTAATTACCGGCAAACAACTGGATATGGATAATTTGCAGTCAGGGCAGCATAGATTATCTCCCAAAAGGTTTGTAAATGAGCCTAAAGTGAAGGTCAAAGGAAACGACGATTATTTGCATGTAGTGTAGATTTTGGGCGATGTATAATTAACCTTTGTGTGCGTTTCATTATTTATTGTCTGTACATGTATCAGGGAATCTGCATGCACTCAGGAATAAAGCAGGGAGAACTTGTTGGAACTTTAGGTTAAGAATTTATTAAGCAGTTTGTGCCAGTTTTCTAGGAGAAAAAAAGTTGACTGCACATGTGTTGCTCACAAAAAAAAAAAAAATGTTCTTCATTTCCAACTTTAACCTTTTTTTGTGACTTTTTAGCACAATAAGCTGGATTTACTGTTACATGTCTAAAACTTTTTCCCCAAAATTTTAGACTTACATAAAATCACTTCAGAAAGGGACTGGATTACATCAGTGCAAAAAAATGTTGTGACTTTAAAATAGTAGCAATTAATGGATCAGCTGAAAACACATGGAAACACCTAACCCAAATTATGAACATAAAAAAAACAGATGAAAACATATCAAACAGAAATTAAGATGAAATGAAGAGTAGGTGCAAATGAAAAATGGGTGAAAAACACTAAAAACTAGACAAACTAGCACAAAAAAACAAGACAAAAAAAGTGCAAATGTAATAATGAATAAGACCAAAAATTGTAAAAAAGGATTCTCCAACATTGCTATATCTTCAGACATATGTTGGACATGTCACATTGCCCTAACTGGAAATGAATTTCCCCATTTTTTTATAGTTTGGTTGATGCACTTGTGCTAGCCCTTGTTTTAAGCAAATTATATATCACTGTGTTATGGCAAAATAACTTAACAAAAGGTTATGGAAAATCAAAGGAACAGAAAACATAGAAATGGTTAGATTCAAATATGGTTGTCCTCGTTGTTTGTTACCATGGGCTCCCCTTTTTCAGCGAGGCGTTTCATATATATAGCTTCCCATTGGCAGATGGCTGAACAGTCGGGCCCCTGTCCTGCTCGGCCCTTATCTACATTGAGGTCTGCTGACACAAGATGAGGTTTTAATACCAAAGACAGGATAGGACTGTTCTGACTGGGTCACCTTGTCGCGGTGGGATGACTTTTATGCTTTTTAAATCAAAATAGTGTTTACTAAGTATCCTATGTTATTTACATGCACTATTACTACTTACTTATTTATTTACTAAAGAGTATATACCCATTTTGTTTTTTTCTTGGGTTTTGTTACCATTTTCAGCATAATCCTGAAACAAAGTCTTTTAAGAATCCAAACAAAGAATTCAATTTTTACTGATCAGTTCCATCTTTGGCTGGTACCTCACTGAAGAATGCCCCCATTATGCAAGGGGGAAGACTTAGTGCTCTTTCGTTTTACTACAGAGAGGGCAAAGAGGGAAGGTTTCTGCTACAGCCAGTTGTCTTACAGCCACAGGGTATTACAAAGTGTCTACGGCATTAATAAATGACCACATAACACTGAGTGCCGATGGAATATAAATGGTCACAGCAGCTGTGATGAACCTGTAGCCGCCATCTTGGTAATGATAAATCATATCCAGGGATGGCCACACTTCAGCAGCCCCCACCCTTGGGACCTTCTGTTAAAACGTCAACTAGATAGTTTCCCCCCATCCAGGCTCCTGTAAGATAAGAAGCCTACTTAACACTTGAATGCTAGGAGCTTCAAAGACTTCGAGAGGAAACACAGCCAGCAGGGGGGGGTGCTTCGTCTATCTGTACCTGACCATTTGTCCCATAGGACTAGTTTCTTTGTCTGTCACAAGCATGGAGGCATAAGATATAGAAACATGAATAGTACACGCATGTTGCGTGGGATGGGCCAATAAAAAAATATCACGGCGTCCCGGAGCCATTGCGCACACAAGCCTCCGCGGTAGACGTTTGTACGTGCTCTGGAAGCCAAGATATAGCGCGGAGCCATTCCTGAGGACCGTATGGTATCATAATTGATATCAAAAGGTCGGTTACGGCGGCCCGAATCCATGGGAACCCCTGGGGGTATCATGAGACCATCCCAGAAGAAGTTATTGGGTTCCATAGAATTTGGGCTTCTGATCGAAGTTAGACCTGAGGGTGGAGACTGAGCCAGCTGACCTCACCAGCAGTGGGCGGGACGGGGCAGGTAAGATAGCAGGACAGACAAGAGACAAGTCAGTCTTGACCCAAGAGTGGTGTGCTGAACATCTGAGCACCAGCTGAGGCCACCAAGGGGAGGAGCAGTTTGACCATGCGGTGGTAGGCCTCAGCCTGTAACAAAGAACCGTGCCTGCGATCGCAGAATCCTCTCCCTGCGTCACAAGAAAATCAAGAAACCGGTAACTGATATGCTGTGGTGATTCTGTGTGTTGTATTCCATTGTTGTATAGTTTAGCCTGACCTTATACCTGTGTATATTTAGTTGTATATCGTGTATCTAGTGTATTATTATAATCAATTACCTCAAGTAATTGTGGGCCTGCCTTTTATTCTGCATAACGAACGCACGTCCGTGTGAGCTCGGCTCAAGCCAAAAACGCTACCCAGGGTTGGTTCCTGACCCGATATAGGCCCATTCACGGACTGGGCGTATATCTAAAATAGGGACTGGTGGCAGCATACCAACTGGGGATTGGGGAAGGCTGGTAGTGACGGTCGGAGGTTCAGATATATATATTCCTGGCGCGGCCAAGGAAGATATATATACCACCCTCACTACAGAGGGCCCCGATACCCAGTAGGTTACAGGACAGTCTCTCTGGCGACCGCTTATCCTAGGTGCAGTTCCTTGACTGACCTGAGGCTAAGAGGGCGCTAGCGAGTTGTGCTGTGTAGTGACGTTACGGTTTAGTGACGTTGAAGGGGAACACTCTACCGTGTTCCCTGCGCTGGTTGCAGCTTCCTGGCACTACTTTCTCTAGGTGCAGTACCTTGACTGACCTGAGAGGTAAGGGGGCGCCAGAGAGCTGCACCCACCGGCCGGCTTTCATCACATTGGTGGCAGAGCGGTGGGATTGCAGAATAATAGTGTTGTGGGACCCCTACTCCCAGGCACTAAAGACTGCCAGTGGTAACTTCCACTGCTGGAGTCTTAAGGTCAGCCCAACGTTAGACGGTCAGGCTAAAAGTATAACAAGGTGTGTGCAAACTCAGGGTTGCAGCGGTGTCGGTTACCAAGATGGCAGACGGCACCAGGAGCAAGACCCTGCAGGAGGCTAATGCTACGGTCCGTGTGGCAGGAGGGGAGGACATTGTTACTCATGGCGAGGAGGAGTCCAGCCCGGGCACCTCAGGGAGCCAGTCCCCAGTATACGGTCCCGCAGTGGGCTGCCCACCACCTACCCAGCCCAGCCTGTCCAGATCACAAGCCCTTTTACAAGCGGCTATGGCAAGTCTCCAGTCTCATGGCGATGCCGTCTACAAAACCCTCCTGGCAGCATCAGAGAAGGCAGCGGAGGAGGAGCGCGAAGCTGCGGAGCGCCGGGAGGTTGCGGAGCGTGAAGCTGCAGAGCGCCGGGAGGCTGCGGAGCGTGCAGAGCGAGCTGCGGAGCGCCAGCACCAACTGGACCTGGCCCAGCGGGGGCTTCCGCTAGAGCAACCAACCCATCAGGAGACCAAGTCGTCCAAAGTCCGAGCTGAGGACTTCCCTCTACTGGAGAAGGATGGGGACCTGGACTCCTTTCTGGTGGCATTTGAACGGACCTGTCTTCAGCACCATCTGGCCCGGGATCAGTGGGCCAGATACCTGACCCCCCGTTTGAGGGGTAAGTCCCTGGATGCCTTGGGGGACTTACCTGCCGGGGAGGTACAGAACTACGACTGCATCAAGCGGGCCCTGATCCGGCAGTACAACCTCACTCCCGAGTCGTACCGCCAGAAGTTCCGGAGCCTGCTGCGTGGCCCCAAGGACACCTGGACCGATCATATGCGGGCGCTGTTGAGAGCCGCAGAGCACTGGACCTCGGGTCTAGCGCTTACTACCCGCCAGGAGGTCCAGGAACTGTTCGTCACGGAGCAGTTTTTGTGGAACTGCCCAGAGGACCTCCGACAGTTCCTCCGTGACCGAAAACCAACAGGGGCTTCTGCTACAGCCGCCCTGGCAGACGAGTATGCCAATAACAGGGCGCCTGAGCTGAAGAAGTCTGCCAGCAGCACCTGGAGAGGGGGTAAGCCCAGTCATGCCCCTGTTTCCCCGGCCCCTAGAACACAAGGGGTGTATCCCCCTGTTGCCCTCTCCAGGCAAGGACCAGACGTAAGACGTTGTCATCTATGCAACAAACCAGGACACTTTAGGGCTGAGTGTCCCCAGCGCCAAAAGACCCCATCCCAGTCCCAGAGAGCGCCCAATGTTTTGTGTGTGGGAGGGGGTGGTGGTAGGTCCCTGGACAACATCCAACCCGTCACCATAGGCCGTTCTGCGGTCATGGGACTGCGGGACACGGGCGCTGAACGAACACTGGTACGGCCTGAGGTGGTGTCCCCCCAGGACTTGGTACCAGGAAAGACTCTTTCCGTCTCCGGGGTTGGAGGCGTGGAGCCGGCACTTCCCGTTGCCATGGTGTATTTGGACTGGGGT
This sequence comes from Phyllobates terribilis, assembly GCF_046119375.1. Taxonomy (NCBI): domain Eukaryota; kingdom Metazoa; phylum Chordata; class Amphibia; order Anura; family Dendrobatidae; genus Phyllobates; species Phyllobates terribilis. The sequence continues at coordinate 890,704,906 of NW_027362762.1, read as the reverse complement.
GCCGGAAGGGGGATGCGGGAGGTGGGAGTAACGCCAAATATTCCCGCAAATGTTTTATTAGGGACCGACTTGGGGCGTCTAGTATCGCAGTATGTACCCTCTGAACCCCCAAGTTCGGCCCCCCAAGAGTGTATTGATTTGTCTGCTGCTAATGCCAACCATGTTGTATGTAGTGTGTGTCCTGCTGAGGAGGAGGGAGTGAAACCTGAGGGTAACACCTGCACAGACACAACACAAACAGGGTTAGTGAAAGCAGGTGGGGAGTGTGGGGATGCCCGCAGAGGTGCTCAGCCGGCGTGCCGTGACCTCTTGTCCTCCGGTGAGGGAGGGGGCGGGCAGGATTCTGTAGAGGGAAGCTCAGGGATGGAGAGGGGGGCAGCTACCGGCAGTGTAGGGCTCCCAGGGGTATCCAGGCTGCTGAGTATAGGCCCACTGCAGGGGGAGGAACAGGCCATGGGAGGTGGGGGTGTCCCAAGAGAGGAGCCGCCAGGTAAGACCCCAGGGCAGGAGTTCCCCACATCCGAGATGTCCAAAGGCCTAGGAAGCCTGCCTGATCGGGCGGCTTGGTCAGAAACAGAGGGGAAGCAGGCACTACCCACGGTCACAGCGGTCATAGCCGCTGTCACCAGGAGTGGGAGCGCCGGAGCCCAAGGAGCCTTGCAGAGGTCCGACGGCTTCCCCACTTCTGACCAAGTGTCTGCCGGGTCAGACAGCGGCCAGGTGACATGCCCGGAGGGGCTGACGGAGGATGTGGCAGTTTCGTCGATTCTGGCCCCATCAAGTCAGGAATTTCAGGCTGCGTTGGAAGCAGACGACAGCCTGAAAGCTCTCAAGGAACAGGCGGCACAGCCTCCCATGGAGTCAGACTGCGAGCGTGTGGTCTGGGACCAGGGACGGCTGTACCGGGTAACGGTCCAGCAGGGTTCACCGGAGGCGTGGCCCAGGGACCGACAGTTAGTGGTACCCTATCCGTTCAGGGCGGAATTGTTGCGGATCGCACACGAGATTCCGATGGCCGGACACCTAGGGATCGCTAAAACCAAGGCCAGGATAGCTCAGCATTTCTACTGGCCTGGGATGGGAGCCGCGGTGGGTGCCTACTGCCGTTCGTGTGACACCTGTCAGAGGGTGGGGAAGGCGGGGCCGCGCCCCAAAGCCCCACTGGTAACTCTGCCAATCATCGAAGAGCCTTTCTCGAGGGTCGCTGTGGATCTTATTGGACCTCTGTCCACTCCCAGCCACTCCGGGAAATGCTTCATACTCACGGTAGTGGACTATGCCACCCGGTACCCGGAAGCGGTAGCTTTGTCGTCCATTCGGGCCGACAAGGTGGCTACCGCCTTACTGGAGATCTTCTCCAGAGTGGGTTTCCCCCAAGAAATGCTCACCGACCGAGGGACCCAGTTCATGTCGCGGCTGATGGAGTCCCTCTGTAAGCAAATGCAGGTGCAACATCTGGTGGCCAGCCCGTATCACCCACAGACTAATGGCCTGTGTGAGCGGTTCAATGGCACCTTAAAGCAGATGCTTAAGATGTTGGTCGACTCCCACGGGAGAGACTGGGAGCGTTACCTCCCACACCTCCTATTTGCTTACCGGGAGGTTCCGCAGGCCTCAACGGGGTTCTCCCCCTTTGAGCTCCTGTACGGGCGACGGGTACGGGGCCCCCTGGCTCTGGTGAAGGAAGCATGGGAAGGGGATTTGGCCACCCCCGAGGTGTCGGTCATCGAGTATGTCGTGCGCCACCGGGACAGGATGATGGCCTTGGCAAAGCTGGTGCAGGACAATATGGCCCAGGCCCAGGCCGACCAGAAGCGGTGGTACGACCAGAATGCTTGTGAGAGGACCTACCAGGTGGGTCAAAAGGTGTGGGTACTGGTCCCCGTACCACAGAACAAGCTTCAGGCAGCCTGGGAAGGTCCCTACTTCGTGCACCAGAAACTCAATGCCGTCACCTATCTGGTCACCCTGGATCACGCCCGTGGAAGGAGGAAGGCCTTCCACGTGAACATGATGAAGGCTCATCATGAGCGGGAAGCGACTGCCCACCCAGTGTGCAACCTTCCCGAGGAAGGAGAGGTAGAAACCCTCCTGGATCTGCTCACCCAAGCCAAGGCGGGTGGGTCCATCGAGGATGTGGGGGTTGGCCACCAGCTCACGGAGGACCAACGGTCCCAGCTGGGGACCACCCTGCACCCCTTCCGGGGGCTGTTCAGCAGCCTGCCCGGAAGGACTGAGATGGCTGTCCACGACGTGGACACTGGCGATCACCCGCCGATCCGGCGTTCAGCATATCGGGTCTCTTTCGAGGTGCAGGGAAACATGCGCCAAGAGATAGACGAGATGCTGAAGCTGGGGGTGATCCAGGCATCCAGCAGCGCGTGGGCCTCACCTGTAGTCCTCGTACCAAAGAAGGACCGAACTACACGGTTCTGCGTGGACTACCGGGGGCTCAACGCTGTAACGGCCACCGATGCGTTCCCCATACCACGCATCGATGACCTGCTCGATCGGATGGCCGGGGCTAAGTACCTGACCATCATGGATCTGAGCCGGGGGTACTGGCAGATTCCTCTGACCCCCGCGGCAAGGGAACGCTCTGCCTTTATCACCCCTTTTGGACTGTACGAGTCCACAGTGATGCCATTCGGCATGAAGAATGCCCCTGCCACTTTTCAGCGGATGGTCAATACGCTGCTTGAGGGACTTGAAGGGTACCCGGCTGCGTACTTGGACGATATTGCAGTCTTCAGTCCCACTTGGGAGGATCACCTAGAGCACCTGCGGCAGGTGCTCGGTCGGATCCACCGGGCAGGCTTGACCATCAAGCCGGAAAAGTGCCAGCTGGGCATGAGTGAGGTCCTCTACCTGGGTCACCGGGTAGGCGGGGGGGTTCTGAAGCCAGAACCGGGGAAAGTGGATGCCATCGCATCCTGGCCCACTCCTAGGACCAAAAAGCAGGTGATGTCCTTCTTGGGGACCGCCGGGTACTATAGGAGGTTCGTCCCACACTATAGCACCCTGGCCAAGCCCCTGACGGACCTCACCAAGAAGAAGCTGCCCGTCGCAGTCGACTGGACAGTCGCCTGCGAGACAGCTTTCGGGGCACTCAAGGCCGCCCTAAGTAGCTCCCCTGTACTGCAAGCTGCCGACTTCGACCGGCCGTTTGTGGTACAGACCGACGCCAGTGACTTTGGCCTCGGTGCTGTGCTAAGTCAGGTCAACACGACAGGCCAGGAACATCCTGTCTTGTACCTGAGCAGGAAGCTACTGCCCCGGGAGGTGGCTTACTCCACGGTGGAAAAAGAATGCCTGGCAATTGTATGGGCCCTGCAGCGTCTGCAGCCCTACTTGTACGGGAGCCATTTCACCGTGGAGACGGACCACAACCCCCTCAGCTGGTTACACACGGTCTCTGGGTCGAATGGCAGGTTGCTACGCTGGAGCCTCGCTCTCCAGCAGTACCACTTCTCCATTCGCCACAGAAGAGGCCGTGACCACGGTAACGCTGACGGGTTATCCCGGCAAGGGGAGGGTGCAGAAGGACGCACGGGGGAACACAGGAATGTGCTACCCCCTCGCGCCCTCGTATAGGGGGAGGTGTGATGAACCTGTAGCCGCCATCTTGGTAATGATAAATCATATCCAGGGATGGCCACACTTCAGCAGCCCCCACCCTTGGGACCTTCTGTTAAAACGTCAACTAGATAGTTTCCCCCCATCCAGGCTCCTGTAAGATAAGAAGCCTACTTAACACTTGAATGCTAGGAGCTTCAAAGACTTCGAGAGGAAACACAGCCAGCAGGGGGGGGTGCTTCGTCTATCTGTACCTGACCATTTGTCCCATAGGACTAGTTTCTTTGTCTGTCACAAGCATGGAGGCATAAGATATAGAAACATGAATAGTACACGCATGTTGCGTGGGATGGGCCAATAAAAAAATATCACGGCGTCCCGGAGCCATTGCGCACACAAGCCTCCGCGGTAGACGTTTGTACGTGCTCTGGAAGCCAAGATATAGCGCGGAGCCATTCCTGAGGACCGTATGGTATCATAATTGATATCAAAAGGTCGGTTACGGCGGCCCGAATCCATGGGAACCCCTGGGGGTATCATGAGACCATCCCAGAAGAAGTTATTGGGTTCCATAGAATTTGGGCTTCTGATCGAAGTTAGACCTGAGGGTGGAGACTGAGCCAGCTGACCTCACCAGCAGTGGGCGGGACGGGGCAGGTAAGATAGCAGGACAGACAAGAGACAAGTCAGTCTTGACCCAAGAGTGGTGTGCTGAACATCTGAGCACCAGCTGAGGCCACCAAGGGGAGGAGCAGTTTGACCATGCGGTGGTAGGCCTCAGCCTGTAACAAAGAACCGTGCCTGCGATCGCAGAATCCTCTCCCTGCGTCACAAGAAAATCAAGAAACCGGTAACTGATATGCTGTGGTGATTCTGTGTGTTGTATTCCATTGTTGTATAGTTTAGCCTGACCTTATACCTGTGTATATTTAGTTGTATATCGTGTATCTAGTGTATTATTATAATCAATTACCTCAAGTAATTGTGGGCCTGCCTTTTATTCTGCATAACGAACGCACGTCCGTGTGAGCTCGGCTCAAGCCAAAAACGCTACCCAGGGTTGGTTCCTGACCCGATATAGGCCCATTCACGGACTGGGCGTATATCTAAAATAGGGACTGGTGGCAGCATACCAACTGGGGATTGGGGAAGGCTGGTAGTGACGGTCGGAGGTTCAGATATATATATTCCTGGCGCGGCCAAGGAAGATATATATACCACCCTCACTACAGAGGGCCCCGATACCCAGTAGGTTACAGGACAGTCTCTCTGGCGACCGCTTATCCTAGGTGCAGTTCCTTGACTGACCTGAGGCTAAGAGGGCGCTAGCGAGTTGTGCTGTGTAGTGACGTTACGGTTTAGTGACGTTGAAGGGGAACACTCTACCGTGTTCCCTGCGCTGGTTGCAGCTTCCTGGCACTACTTTCTCTAGGTGCAGTACCTTGACTGACCTGAGAGGTAAGGGGGCGCCAGAGAGCTGCACCCACCGGCCGGCTTTCATCACAGCAGCCTTTATTAAACATAACAATTATTTGAAAAAGAATACCACCGTTACATTTTCTGAGGAGATCCTGGATGGCCCCCAACACTGAGGGCAGTACCAGAACACAACACTCCCTAGTCTCACCACTCCAACTCGGGGTTGACAAACCTTCATGGTACTGTCCCAACCATTTTTTTGTTCCCCGGGAACCGTCCCAGAGAGCGCTAACCACGAATAATAATGAGGAGTCACCATACCTCCGATCGGACCCCGGTCCCGTTATCTAAGGCCATCTCTGACTTCCTCACTTTTGACTGCTATGACAGTCAAATTTTACATGAAAATCCCTCAACCACCACCGGAGTTTGACCAATACCAACCAAACCAAAGGTGCGGGTGGGCGGGATGTTTCTTGATCCTGTATTTTGAATGGCAGAAAGAACAGAGGCATGAGTAAGTTTCTATATACAGGAATTTTCTTTATACATTTCTCAGTTTTATTTCTACTGTTCGGCAAAAAGTAATTATCGAAAATGAGAAAATAGGGAGAAATTGCTGGTATATATTTTACACTTTCTGCATCTTTTGTGTTCAGTGTTCTTAAAAGTAGTTAAATATTGTACTGTTATAAATGATGCTTATTCTCTGAACAGTTTCATGTAACACATCCACTACACAGAGTTTTGTGCATTATTATTTCCATTGACAAGATAGAACATTCGTCAGTCCCCACTGGTTAAGTGCACTTAGGTGTATGAGTGTTGAGCAGGTACGTTGTATGTTTAATTTTATTTTCAGCTATTGTGGAGCAATTACCGTCATCCAAGATTTTCAAAAGGAATTTTGAAAGCCTAGGTCAAAAGCGTAAAATGGCAACAAGGAATCAATATATGTGATTTCTAATGGAGGCACAACACAGAGAACTTCATAAAAGCAGAAAAAACAGTGTCACTCAGGGATCTAATGTAAGCAAATTGTGTTCATTTCATTACTTTAGCTCCTGGGAGATTTTTGGAAAATAAGAAGAGCTAAAAGTAATTTTACAACGTTGAAACAAAAAATAGAGAAATGTTTGCAATTTTTGTGAATCTATAACTACAGTATAAATAAAAAAATGACATTTTATGCAAACTTTTCGTGAAAGGTTAGTTACCTAGGATTGGTTGATGCAGAGTAGAGGCTTTTTGTCCTACTAACTGATAGAAACCATTATACTCAGGGCCAGATGGGCAAAAAAAACAAGAATGGCACTGCATCTAAACTCCTAAGGTAGCTAATGCCAGTGGACCAGTTAGGTCCAAGCTCCTGGGTATATAAAGATGGGAACTGTTCAGTTTACCACCCGAAAAGAGGCTGAGGGTGAGCGTTACTTACTGATAGCCGTTTGGCTGGACTTTTCTTTGGTTTTAATTTTCATTGCACCTGTTGCTGTCACACTAGGTATGGAGAGAAGGGGAGGGAGCCCTACCACTAGGGAAATGGAGAGTGGAGACCTCTAAACAGATCTAAACAATAAACCCTAACTCCCCTATAGACCCTAAATAGGTTCTGCAAATATAGCCGAGCAGGAAACCTGGCCCTAACTGACCCTAAGGTTAGGCTCTAGGTAGGGAGCGAGAGGGGTGAGCACTGAGTCAGCCCTACTACCAACTAAAGTGCACAAAGGGGAATCAAACCGGGGAATACACTTAGCTCCAGGATGACACCGGAAAAAGCACGGCAACAATCCACAAAGGAACTCCAAGGTAATACTAGCAGACTACTAGAATCCCAAGCCTGAATAGGTATAACACGTTAGCACCAGCAACTCTCTGAGCAATTTGAGTGTATTTAAAGAAGTTGTCCACTACTTTATATGAACCCCCCAATGTATCCCCCTGGGGCCCAGAAATGTTTTTGTAAATACCTTGCGGTGCCTCTTCTGCCTCTGAGCGGTGCTATCGCTGGCCACTCAGAGGCATCACGCGACCCATCACTGATGTCATGTCAAGTGAGGCGTGAGATCAGTGACGCGCTCCACGCGGTGGATGCTGGGCTGTGGGCGGGAATACCGACCACGTCACACCCAGCATCCACTGCGCGCTTTCCTAGTGAATGAGGAGAGGGAGAGTGCGCAGTGGATTCCGGGTGTGACGTGCTGGGTAACCCCGCCCACAGCCCAGCGTCCACCGTGGAATGCAGAAGTGAGTATCTCCTGCTGCAGCCGTAACTTGACGTGACATCAGCGGATGTCAGAGCCAGCTGCAGCCGGGGGTCACATGATGCCTGTGAGCAGCCAGTGATAGTGCAGAAAAGGCACCACATGGTATTTAGAGAAACACTTATAGGCCCTGGAGGAATACATTGGGGGATCATATAAAGTAGTGTACAACCCCTTTAAGGACACAGCAAGGAAGTGCGGATTAACAGCAGAAAGGTGAGGATACCTTAGGGTCCTAAAGGGAAAGTATAACCCCAAGCAAGGTGAGGATCACTGCTGGGTCCTAAAGAGAGGAATCATAACAGGATCAGGGAGATGTTTGTAAGGCCAAACGCAGCGACCTTCTACAGCCGAACACCGTATGACTGTCTGTCAACCTTGACACACCTGTGACACTTGCACCCTTTTCTGCTGAATTAGCCTGCAGGAGGAATCTACATTCTTGGCTATAATAGTCCGTATTCAGGACTATTGCTGCACTTTATGGACTGTGCTTCTGCTTACCAAGAAGGACCGGACCAATTCTAAAGACTGTTATCAAGTTAAAGGACTATGTTTGTTCTTGCTCCTGGGTTCTTATGGAGAAGGACCAGATCAACTCTAAGGACTGGGCACCTTAAAGGAGAAGATATTCCAGATCCTCACAAGTGCAAGAATCTATGATAATGTGTTTTATGGTATAGTTGCTTTTATTGTCTTGCAGGTCCCAGATTGTCCAGTTGCGGCCATCGTTAAAGGAGAGGGGGAGTGAATAGGAGTGAAGAAACTGTTGAAATCCCATTGAAGATTTTATAGAGATATAATGCTTTGCCATGTTTTGAATGTTGTTTTATGTATTTTATGACCTGCAGCATTTTTACCCTATACGTCCAGAAGAATATGCCGTGCGGACTGACTATTTCCCCTGACTATTGTCTTTTGCAGCCCATAAACCCTTACCACCCAATGTCCACCTCTCCATGAATAAGGATTATGTTGTACAGCCTGTGATCTAACGCTCTCTGTGAATAATGCTGTGAATCTCACCACTGATGTCATTCAACACCTTGGTATGGCCAAGTGGGGTTCAGTGATTCAGTATACCTTCTTCTCAGCTACATGTTTTCCATCTTTCTCTGCCCTTCTCTGGGTCCTGTAAAGCCAGGGCTGTCAATCAAGGACATGGAGGCTGAGAAAGATCCAAAGCAAATAGGTGGGAAATTGCACTGACTGCTCAGCCACGGCAGGGGTTCTCTGAACATCTGTGACAGAGTTCCTTTAAACAATGGAGTTTTTTTGCAACAGGACTGCTGTTTTGATTGGTGAGTTTGTGGTGGCATTTCCTGTGTGGTGTGTGCAGCAGGTGGAAATTGGTGGTGGTTAGAGAAGCAGCAGGAGAGTGGAGGGAGAATTACTTGTCTTCTATATCTCTCTAATTACCGTCTGGCTAAGCTTCAACAAATGGTCTCCCAAAGTATATTATTTATAGCAGGAAGTCTGGCAAGAAAAGGAGCTAAAGTCAGGGATGGGACTCACTGGTTCTCGGAAGTTCACCAAAAATTCAGATGGTTCGGTGCACTGGTAAAAAAGGATGCTGACCAAATTCCCTGCTTCCAGGATTCATATACATATTTCATGAAGAGGCCAATGAGGTGTCTATAGTTCATAAGTGTGGACAGAGTGGTGGTTATACAGGTGCATCTCACTAAATTAGAATATCATCAAAAAGTTAATTTATTTCAGTTCTAAATACAAAAAGTGAAACATATATATTATATAGAGTCATTACAAACAGAGTGATCTATTTCAAGTGTTTATTTCTGTTAATGTGGATGATTATGGCTTACAGCCAATGAAAACACAAAAGTCATTTATCTCAGTAAATTAGAATACTTTATAACAGCAGCTTGAAAAATGTTTTTAAAATCCAAAATGTTGTCTTACTGAAATGTATGTTCAGTAAATGCACTCAATACTTGGTCGGGCTCCTTTTGCATCAGTTACTGCATCAATGCGGCGTGGCATGGAGGCGATCAGCCTGTGGCACTGCTGATGTGTTATGGAAGCCCAGGTGGCTTTGATAGCAGCCTTCAGCTCGTCTGCATTGTTGGGTCTGGTGTCTCTCATCTTCTCTATGGGGTTAAGGTCAGACGAGTTTGCTGGCCAATCAAGCACAGTGATACTGTTATTTTTAAACCAGGTATTGGTACTTTTGGCAGTGTGGACAGGTTCTCCTGCTGGAGAATGACATTTCCATCTCCAAAAAGCTTGTTGGCAGAGGGAAGCATTTATTTGTGATACTGACGGCATCTAATTAGTACTGTGGTTCCAGTATGGCCCACAATCTGGCGATGACTGGTAATTGTTGCAGAGTGCATCTTCTTACAGTCACCACTGTACTTACGAGAGCTTCAGTCAGCAAGATATCTTGAGTAAACAGTATTTACTTCATACTGGATAAACATGAGATACAATTCAGTGTCACACAGTCCGTGTGCTGCTGACATAACACATTCAGGAAAAAAAGAAAACACAGGAAGTAAGAAAACAACCAACAATTGAGAGCTTCCCTCCCCACATTACAGCAAGCATATAACTTTACACACTATCGCCATCTGCTGTCTGGTTAGTATAAAGTCCTCCTTTCACTTATAATAAGTCCTAATCTGTTGCATATGCCAACACCCTTTCTCAACAGTAAGGACTTATTCAATCAAACCCAACTTTTTTATTAGTCTCTGGTGTTTATCAGCATTCAACGCCTTCGTGAAGATGTCTGCTGTCATTTCTTCAGTAGGACAATACTCTAACTTCAAGACTCCTTGTTCCTGATGATCTCTCAAGAAATTATATTTCATATCAATATGCTTGGTTATTGGATTGACTCTTTCCATCTGAGCAAGAAAAAGACATCCTTGATTGTCCTCTTTCAGTTTTGTTGGTTCCAACTGTGGTTGTCCTAATTCTGTCAACAATTGTCTTAACCGCAGTACTTCTTGACTCGCATGTGCTGCGGCAACATATTCTGCTTCTGTTGAAGACAGTGTCACAATTGACTGTTTCTTACTTGTCCAACTTATAGGTCCACCTGAGAGAAAAAAAATATGTCCACTGGTAGATCTTCTGTCAGTTGGATCTCCAGCCCAATCTACATCAACATATCCTGTTAAAATGCAGTTATCATTTGTGGGTAATTTCAGCTTAACATTGCTAGTTCCTTTCAAATAACGCATTACTCTCTTCACTGCATTCCAATCAGCTTTATTTGGTTTTGATACCTTTCTACTCAGGATTCCTACTGGTGCTGCGATGTCTGGTCTTGTAACGGTCGCTAGATACAGTAGTTTTCCTATTGCTATTCTGTATTCTTCATTATTTGGTAGCATATTTTTTTAACTGTTCATCTCTTTGAGATAATTAGTTTCCATTGGAGACTTTACTGTTTTTGCATCCTTTAATCCAAATTTTTCTGCTATGTCTTGAATCATGTGATTTTGATTCAGTAGAAAACTCCCGTCTTCTTCTCTTTCTACCTGTATTCCTAGGTACTGTTTTACATTTCCCAAGTCTTTGATTTCGAAATGTTGCTTCAGGATTTTTAGAATGTTTTCTTTATCCCTTTCTTGTTTAAAACAAATCAAAATGTCATCTACATATATGAGTACATAAATATATCTATTAATCAGCCTTTTTGTGTATAAGCATGGATCAGCTTTGCTTCTTTGAAATTTTTAATTTGTAAGTACTTCCATGATTTTGTCATTCCACGCTTTAGCTGCTTGCTTTAAACCATATATTTTCTGTAGTTTGCAAACTTTATTTGGATTTCTTTCATCTTTGAATCTTGGAGGTTGTTCCATGTAAATGTCTTTTATTAAATCTCCATTCAGAAAAGCTGTCTTAACATCCAGATGTCTCAGTTCCATCTGTTTCATTGCTGCAACTGTAAGTAAAGTTCTTATTGTAGTGTGTTTGACAACTGGAGCAAATGTCTCATCATAGTCTTCTCCTTATTTTTGAGAATACCCTTTAGCTACGAGTCTTGCTTGGTATCTTTCAGCTGTGCCATCTGTTAGGTATTTTACTTTAAAAATTCATTTACATCCTATGGCTTTTCTTCCTTCAGGTAAATCTGTTAGTGTCCATGTATTTGAATCATGCATGGATTTAATTTCTGCTTCTGTTGCTTCTATCCATTTATTAGCACAGTCCGTGTGCTGCTAACATAACACATTCAGGAAAAAAAGAAAACACAGGAAGTAAGACAACAACCAACAATTGAGAGCTTTCCTTCCCACATTACAGCAAGCATATAATTTTACACACTATCGCCATCTGCCTTCTGGTTAGTATAAAGTCCTCCTTTCACTTATAATAAGTCCTAATCTGTTGCATATGCCAACAGTAATGACTCCCAGCATTCTTACCATTGTTATTGATATGATAATGTCATATATATTCATTTATCTGTGCCCATTTAACCCATTATTAAACCTGCCCCATTTTCCACAAGAATGTCTCACCAGGCATTATTTATTCTATAGATGTTATTGGAAGCCTGCTGTAGTTGTAGGGATCCTAGTAGATCCTGCATAGTGCGGTTCTTCTCAGCTAGGATTGCTGTCCTGTGTCAACAAAGCAAAAAGGATATTTAGAAGTCTGAGTCAGTTCAAAGGCGGGCAATTAAATTATTACAAGGTATGGAAGGCCTCTAATATGATGTGAGGTTGGAAAAGTTGGTCTTGTTTAGCTTAGAAAAAAGATGCCTCCAAAGAGATCTTATTTATATGTATAAATATAAGTGTGGTCAGTACAAAGGACTAGCACATGACTTATTCCTTCCACCGACCATAATAAGGACCAGGGGGCACTCATTAAGGGTGGAAGAAAGGCGATTCCAGCACCTAAATAGGAAAGGGTTCTTTACAGTTAGAGCAGTCAGGCTGTGTAATGTCGACCACAAGAGGAAGTGATGGCAGACACTATAACAGCTTTTAAAAAAGAGCTGGATGATTTCACATAACATTGTGGGTTATAGATAATTTAGTGACAAAATGTACAATTGGTGGAGAAAGGTTGAACTTGATGGACCTAGGTCTTTTTTCAACCTATGTAACTATATCAGATGTATTGGAAAACGGCAGAGCTCATACCAGACAGGACATTCAGCGTCTCCCACTCACGCACCACCTCCTCATCTCGCCCCCTATCTGTCGGTGTCCCCCAAGGTTCAGTTCTAGGACCCCTGCTCTTCTCCATCTACACCTTCGGCCTGGGACAGCTCATAGAGTCTCACGGCTTTCAGTATCACCTCTATGCTGACGACACACAGATCTACCTCTCTGGACCCGATATCTCCTCCCTACTAACCAGAATCCCACAATGTCTGTCCGCCATCTCATCCTTCTTCTCCGACAGGTTTCTAAAACTCAACATGGATAAAACAGAGTTCATCATCTTTCCACCCTCTCATTCACATCCCCCATCCGACCTATCCATCAACGTCAATGGCTGTTCACTCTCCCCAGTCCCACAAGCTCGCTGCCTTGGGGTAACCCTGGACTCTGATCTCTCCTTCAAGCCACATATCCAAGCCCTTTCCACCTCCTGCCGACTCCAACTCAAAAACATCTCCCGGATCCGTGCATTCCTCAGCAAAGACTCTGCAAAAACACTAGTGCATGCCCTCATCATATCCCGCCTCGACTACTGCAACCTCCTGCCCCGTGGCATCCCTTCCAACACTCTTGCACCTCTCCAATCTATCCTAAACTCTGCTGCTCGACTAATCCACCTGTCCCCCCGCTATTCCCCGGCCTCTCCTCTCTGTCAATCCCTTCACTGGCTCCCTATTGCCCAGAGAATTCAGTTCAAAACTCTAACCATGGCATACAAAGCCATCCACAACCTGTCTCCCCCATACATCTGTGACCTAGTCTCCCGGTACTTACCTGCACGCAACCTCCGATCCTCACAAGATCTCCTGCTCTACTCCCCTCTTATCTCCTCCTCCCACACTCGTATACAAGATTTCTCCCGTGCTTCCCCCCTACTCTGGAACTCTCTACCCCAACATATCAGACTCTCGCCGACCGTGGAAACCTTCAAAAGGAACCTGAAGACCCACCTCTTCCGACAAGCCTACAACCTGCAGTAAACACCACTGCACGACCAGCTCTACCCTCACCTACTGTATCCTCACCCATCCCTCGTAGACTGTGAGCCCTCGCGGGCAGGGTCCTCGCTCCTCCTGTACCAGTCGCTGACTCGTTTTGTTAAGATTATGTAAATGCTTTTGTTATGTATATCCCTATCACATGTAAAGCGCCATGGAATAAATGGCGCTATAATAATAAATAATAATAATAATAATAATACCAGGAAGCAGCCATGTATCTTATTGCTGGTAGCTAAGCAGAGTGATGTATTATATGATGGCGATGTCTACAGCATTGACAGAAAGGAGAGATAAACTGCAAAATATGCTGTATATAGGGGGGGCTGAAAAAGCAATACACTGCAGTATGGGGCTTTGTATAATAGGGCTGAGATTAGTTGCACTGCGTTTTCAGCCTAATGGTAGGAGATTAGTGACGTGAAACTGCAAATTCAGCTCTGTGGATGAATATTGCAGGCGATTATCTTCTCATAGCTCCCATATTCTGCAGGACTGTCCTGATTTCAAGGCTCAGTCCCATCACAGGTCAGCTTTATTTATACTCACCTCTCATTGCTCTGTAGTTCCATCTCCCCAGGGGGAGGGGTCACTCACTGATTAGCAAATATATTAAACTCCATAACATGCACCTCTTCTTTCTCCTGTAATGGTATCTGCCAGGACTCAACTGGGAACTCAGTATCTAGAGGCTACAGCTCTAACCAGTGAGCTACAGCCCTCACTGGTGAACATAGGAGGATTTAGTTAACTTGACTCTACAATGCAGTCAATGAATCCAGCAGCAGAGTATACATCTCCATAGAAATACATTGTGTATAACAATGTATTTTTATGGTGCCTGTATACTGAGCTGAAGAAAATTATTTTTTGATCCTATTAATAAAAGTAGTAAATTTGTGAACAATTACAAAAGTACCTTTTTTTCTGTGAGTCCCTGGGTCTTGAACCCACAACCTTAAAACATTACTGACACAGCAGACACTTATCCTGATGAGCCACCAGCTCTAGTGAAACCATTATTAGAATTCTGTCTACTTGACCTGTACTGCAGGCTTTTGCTATAGGCTTATTGTACTGATCTAAATACACTGCTGAGTACTATATATGTAACTACCTCTTCAACCAGTCACTAACAACTGGTGTCTTCCCCTCATGCTTCAAACATGCCTCAATCACACCCATCCTCAAAAAGCCCTCCCTGGACCCATCCTCTCTGACTAGCTATTGCCCCATATCACTTCTCCCCTATGCCTCAAAACTACTGGAACAACACGTCCATTCTGAGCTGTCCTCCCACCTCTCCTCCTGCTCCCTCTTCGAACGCCTACAATCTGGTTTCCGACCACACCATTCTACTGAAACTGCACTGACTAATGTCACCAACAACCTACTAAACACCAAATCTAAGCGACACTACCCTGTCCTCCTCCTCCTAGACCTGTCATCTGCCTTCGACACAGTGGACCATTCCCTCTTACTACAAACTCTCTCATCTCTTGGCATCAAAGACTTGGCCCTATCCTGGATCTCCTCATACCTAACAGACAGGACATTCAGTGTCTCCCACTCACACACTGTGGCGCTCCTGATGGTTCGGTCGCCACAGAGGTACTGAACTTCACCCAGAGGTGTTGTAGCACCCCGAGGGCTCGGCTGCTACAGGGGTATTGCACCTCAAACCAGAGGTGTGATATTCCACTCCCGGGTAAGGATGGATTGTGGACCAGGACTCGGTAGGCTGCATGCACCACACACACCCCATTTCTGAGGGACAGCTCAATGGTGCTCCCACTAGACAGAAGTGCAGGCACGACAGCATCTGTCCCTGGCTGGAGTGGGGAGGGGGAGGAAAACCCAGTGGTGTAGGAGCAGATAGGGGTGGGTCTCTGGGCAAAGGTAGGAGCCCATTGGTTGTTAGTCACCTGGGCTCACACATAGAGGTAGGTATGTAAGGTGGACACCATCTTAGAAGTTCAGACAGTCAGAGGAGAGGAGTGAGAGAAGGAGTTCAGCCAGAGAGGGCTGACAGGGAGCTGTGGCTCAGTCTGGGCCCAGCTCCACGAGGCAGGCCTAGGGTGAAGACCGGAGCCAGAGAGAACGGAAACAGAAAGGAACAGAAAGGAAAGAAGAAAAGGAACTTTAAGAGAGGCCCAGAGACACGAGAGAAGAAGGAACCCCATAGGCCCAGGAGATTGCGGGTGATGGGTTGGCAGAACAGGGTACCGGATCCCAAATTGGTGGAGGCGACTAATCCTCAGCCAAAGACCGGCGGTCGTGACTATATCTCGGTGCGACCCCTCACTACACCTACCAGGAAGGCACACCATATAGGGTCAGGGATGCAGAGATCAGCATGCCCCGAGAAGGCCGGAGGCAGCCAGATAAACGTAGAGTCACTGGTGGGGCACGGCCAGAGAAGGGAAGAGAAGGGAGCCCTGTGCCACGCTCTGGAATTGCCTGGGAGTTGGTCGAGCCCCTTGCCTGGTGGACGCAGCACGGCTTGGGCAGTCACCGCCGGTACCGAGGTGACTAGGACCAGTAAAGAACTGTGAGTAAAGCATTGGAAACTGCAACCACACGTCTCTGTGCTTCCTCACCGCACCAGCACTACCAGTGCTGGGACGCCCGTGCACCATCACTCCCATCATCCGCACTAACTGCCCTGAGGCTATACTTCTCCCGTGGGGAGTCATCCCATACTTGGCTGCGCATACAACATCAGCCTCAGTGGTCTGCATCGCAGCGGCGGTCCCCACTGACTGCAATCCACGGGTGGCGTAGTCGGACAATCATAATTCTAATAAGACTGCCACTGAATTGACCACCCTGGGTACGGACCGGGTCAGCGCCACGGAGACTACAACCCCCAGCGATCCGGCTCCGGGTATTCCCTGCACAACACAGGCCCAGGGGGCGCGTCAGTGTGGTGTCTCCCTTTCTCTCAGGTAAGGAGGGAGTGCTGCACGGAACCCCAACACCTGCATCCAACACTACACTACCCCAGGCCGGCTGGAGGGGCAACATGCAGAGCGCAGCTGCTGAGCCCTGACCCTGGCTGGGGTGGGGGGAACCCAAAGGCAGGAGGAACCAGTAGTGGGTGTGGGTGGAGGAAGTAGTTCATGGGAGCACTCATACAGTAAAGATATAAAATAGGGAATCCATCTTAGGGTGGCAGACTAGTAGTTGGAGAACAGTCCAGGAGAAGAGTCTCTTTAGGAGCTCTGCTCCACTACAAGGACCCAGGACTGAGGCCCAGGAGGGGAACAGGGAGTAAGCTCCATTCTGCAAAAGGGATCCTAGGGGAGTACGGCGAGTGCAGGCGGCACCCGTACGCCCCGAACCTGCCAAGTGTCAGGAGGATCTAGGCTGCAAGAAGGGGACCGGCCCCTGGCCCAGTCGTGCAGCTTCAAGCCTCGGCTGGAAAAACCAGAGGCTTCTGACTTCTATTGCCAGAAGCCAAACTCTCACTTCAATCCAAGTAAGGTCAAGCAGGTCTGTGCAACTCCGACGAACAGGGGGGACCTCGCAGCACCCGAATAGGATTCACAGTGAGAAGCGCAGGGCAGGAGGGAGTAAAAACCCAGCGTGAAGTCGGTCTAGGAAGGTACATATGAAAGTGGGGTTCTGCCAGGTACACCCGAGCCGCCTGAGGAAGGACTGAACCCCTGCCCGGTGAATGCAGTGCGACGCGGGAGGCTTGCACCGGTACAGTGCACCTGTGGACTGTCTAAGAATTGTGAGTAAACCTTGGATGACTGCACTAAGCAGCCTCCGCTCCTTTCTTTCGCCGGTGCCATTTCCCTCCCTGCACTACAACGCCCAGCACACCTCCTCCATTCATTTACACTGCCCTGAGGCCTGCTCCACCTGTGGGGAGCCGTTCCATCTCATGCTGCCCTAACATCTGCCTCGGAGGACTGTTGCAGCGCTGGTGATCCTCATCAGACACCACAGGTGGCGTCACGACAAATCCCCTATAAATAATCCCCCCTTTTCAGTGACCGCCCGGGGCCACGGACCGGGCCAGCCACCGTGATATCCCCCGGCAACCAGAGGCCCGGCTGCCGAGTACCCCACGGCCCTGGGGGTGCGTCAACACCACCTCCTCATCTCGCCCCCTATCTGTCGGTGTCCCCCAAGGTTCAGTTCTAGGACCCCTGCTCTTCTCCATCTACACCTTAGGCCTGGGACAGCTCATAGGGTCTCACGGCTTTCATTATCACCTCTATGCTGATGACACACAGATCTACCTCTCTGGACCTGATATCACCTCCTTACTAACCAAAATCCCACAATGTCTGTCTGCTATTTCATCCTTCTTCTCTGCTAGATTTTTAAAAATTAACATGGACAAAACAGAGTTCATCATCTTTCCGCCATCTCATGCACCCCCCCAACTGACATACCTATCAACGTCAATGGCTGTCCACTCTCCCCAGTCCCTAAAGCTTGCTGCCTTGGGGTAACCCTGGACTCTGAACTCTCCTTCAAACCACTTATCCAATCCCTTTCCACTTCGTGCCGACTCCAACTCAAAAATATCTCCCGGATCTGCACATTCCTCAACCATGAATCTGCAAAAACACTAGTGCACGCCCTCATCATCTCCCGCCTTGACTACTGAAACCTCCTGCTCTGTGGCCTCCCTTCCAACACTCCCGCACCCCTCCAATCCAGCCTAAACTCTGTTGCCTGACTAATTCACCTGTCCCCCCCGCTATTCCCCCTGCCTCTGTCAATCTCTTCACTGGCTCCCCATTGCTCAGAGACTCCAGTTCAAAACCCTAACCATGACATACAAAGCCATTCACAACCTATCTCCCCCATATATCTCTGACTTAGTCTCCCGTTACATACCCGCACGCAACCTCCGATCCTCACAAGATCTCCTTCTCTACTCCCCTCTTATCTCCTCCTCCCACAATCGCATACAAGATTTCTCCCGTGCTTCCCCCCTACTCTGGAACTCTCTACCCAAACACATCAGACTCTCATCGACCGTGGAAACTTTCAAAAGGAGCCTGAAGACCCACCTCTTCCGACAAGCCTAAAACCTGCAGTAACCACGACCAGCTGCACGACCAGCTCTACCCTCACCTACTGTATCCTCACCCATCCCTTGTAGATTGTGAGCCCTCGCGGGCAGGGTCCTCGCTCCTCCTGTACCAGTCGCTGTCACATTGTGTTCAAGATTATTGTAATTGTTGTTGTATGTATACCCCTTTTTCACATGTAAAGTGCCATGGAATAAATGGCGCTATAATAATAAATAATAATAATAACTAGCTATTGAGCCCGTTCTATGCCCAGGTGGCGAGCATTTTTATTGGTATATGGTCTCCCATGCTGGTATTTGCTGCCCCCATCCTGGTTATTGTGCTGCCCCTTCCTGGTATTTGAGCTCCCCAATCCTGTTCCCCCATCCAGTTATGTGCTGCCCTCATCCCTATCCTGGTATGCATGGCACCACTCACCCCCAATCCTGGTACGCATGGCACCCCTCACCCTCAATCCTGGTACGCATGGCACCCCTCACCCCCAATCCTGGTATGCATGGCACCTCTCACCATCAATCCTGGTATGCATGGCATGCCTCATCCCTATCCTGGTAGGCATGGTACCCCTCATCCCCAATCCTGGTATGCATGGCACCCTCACCCCTCAATCCTGGTATGCGTGGTACCCCTCATCCCCCAATCCTGGTATGCATGTCACCCCTCACCCCCAATCCTGTATGCATAGCACCCCTCACCCACAATCCTGGTATGCATGGCACTCCGCATCCCCATTCCTAGCATGCATAGCACCCCTCATCCTGGTACGCATGGCTCCCTCATCCCTATTCTGGTATGCATGGCACCCCATCCCTCATCCTGGTATGCATGGTACCCCTCATCCCTATCCTGGTATGCATGGCCCCCCAGATCCCTATCCTGGTATGCATGGTACCCCTCATCCCCCAATCCTGGTATACATGGTACCCCTCATCCCCCAATCCTGGTATGCATGGTACCCCTCACCCCTCAATCCTGGTATGCATGGTATCCCTCACCCCTCAATCCCGGTATGCATGGCACCCCTCTTCCCCCAATCCTGGTATGCATGGCACCCCTCTTCCCACAATCCTGGTATGCATGGCACCCCTCATCCCCAATACTCGTTTGCATGGCACCCCTCATCCCCAATCCTGGTATGCATGACACCCCACCATCTCCAATCCTGGTATGCATGGCACCCCCCATCCCCAATCCTGGTATGCATGGCACCCCACCATCTCCAATCCTGGTATGCATGGCACCCCCCATCCCCAATCCTGGTATGCATGGCACCCCTCATTTCAAATCTGGTATACATGGCACCCCTCATCCCAATCCTGGTATGCATGGTACCCCATCTCTCATCCTGGTATGCATGGCACCCCTCATCCCAAATTTAATATACATGGCACCCCTCATCCCAAATTTGATATACATGGCACCCCTCATCCCAATCCTGTAAGGTACCCAATCCCTCATCCTGGTATGCATGGCTTTCTCATCCCCAATCCTGGTATGTATGGCCCCCTCATCCCTATCCTGGTATGCATGACACCCCTCATCCCAAATTTAATATACATGGCACCCCTCATCCCAAATTTGATATACATGGCACCCCTCATCCCAATCCTGTAAGGTACCCAATCCCTCATCCTGGTATGCATGGCTTTCTCATCCCCAATCCTGGTATGTATGGCCCCCTCATCCCTATCCTGGTATGCATGACACTCCTCATCCCTCAATCCTGGTATGCATGGTACCCCTTATCCTCAAATCCTGGTATGCATGGTACCCCTCATCCCCCAATACTGGTATGTGTGGTACCCCTCATCCCCCAATCCTGGTATGTGTGGTCCCCTCATCCCCAATCCTGGTATGCGTGGTCCCCTCATCCCCCAATCCTGGTATGCATGGCACCCTCATCCCCCAATCCTGGTATGTGTGGCCCCCTCACCTCCCAATCCTGGAATGCGTGGTCCCCTCACCCCCTATCCTGGTATGCATGGTACACCTCATCCCCCCATCCTGGTATGTATGGTGCCCCTCATCCCCCAATCCTGGTATGTATGGTGCCCCTCATCCCCCAATCCTGGTATGCGTGGCCCCCTCATCCCTCAATCCTGGTATGCATGGTCCCCTCACCCCCAATCCTGGTATGCATGGTCCCCTCATCCCCCAATCCTGGTATGTGTGGCCCCCTCACCAACAATCCTGGTATGTATGGCCCCCTCATCCCCCAATTCTGGTATGTGTGGCCCCCTCATCCCCCAATCCTGGTATGTGTTTCCCCCTCATCCCCCAATCCTGGTATGTGTGGCCCCCTCATCCCCCAATCCTGGTATGTGTGGCCCCCTCATCCCCCAATCCTAGCATGTGTGGCCCCCTCATACCCCAATCCTGGTATGTGTGGCCCCCTCACCCCCCAATCCTGGTATGCATGGTACCCCTCATCCCCCAATACTGTTATGCGTGGCCCCCTCACCCCCCAATCCTGGTATGCATGGTATTCCTCATCCCTCAATCCTGGTATGCATGGTACTCCTCATCCCTTTCATGCTGCACACATACAAATAAATAAACACTAAGGCTATGTGCCCACGATGCAGAAATGCTCCGGATTTTTTCCTGAGCATTTCTGCATCTCCCTGGCAGAAAAAATGCATGCAGATTGTACATGCGGATTTTACATGTATTTTTCCTGCCAGGGACATGCGGATGTGAAGCGTTCTTCACATGCATTTCCGCATGCGAGTTGACAAGCGCTTTCCAAGTGATTTTAGCATCACTTGAAAAGTGCTTGACAACTTGGTCACACTATATAAATCCTTGCAAACGGCATGGATTTATATAGTGTGACCGTAAAGAATGGTAAAAATAAAAAAATAAATCTATACTTACCTTCCGATGGCCCCCGGAGTCTTTACTCGCTCCGTCCTGGCTTGCCAGCAGCTCGCGGTACACTAAACTGAAGGACCTGCCGTCACATGACTAAATGACGTCAGCGCAGGTCTTTCAGTCCACCGCGATCTGCCGGCAAGCGAAGACAAGCGCACCGCGGCCATCAGAAGGTAAATATAATATTTATTTATTTTTTAATTCTTTTTTTTACAGGTTCTATGGTACCCGGGTCCGCGACCCTTGGATTCCGCATGTACAGATCCAGTGATGCGGAATCCAAGCGTTCCAATGCAAGTCAATGGCATGCGAAAACGCCGCGTTTCCGCAAAATAATTGGTAGTGCTGCGTTTTTTTCCACAGCGGAAATTTCCATAGCATGTGCACAGCACATGCGGATTATCATTGGGGAACATGGCAGGCCTTCTACCGTGCATTTTTTAAGCGTTTCTGCAGCGTTTTTGCCGCTGCGGAAACTCTTAAAAAACGCATCGTGGGCACACAGCCTTATACTCACCTTTCTTCCCTGTGCTCCAGCGCTGCAGTGTCCTGTTCTGCTGGAGGCTGGGGGAGGAGTGCGGCGCCAGAGCACTGCCCTGTCTGGTGCCATTTTGCTGAAGACACACTGCAAATGTGTCTTCAGTAAAATGGTGCTGGAAAGCGCTATGCGCATGCGCCGATTGCGACGCCTTCACTCCACCCCCGGTCTCCAGCCAGAAGAGAGGCGCCGCGACAACGCTTCTCCCGGTCAGGTAAGTATGTAAGTATGGCACCGGAGATCGCGGTATGCGTTCAGTGTCTAACGCATACCGTGATCTCCGGCGCCATACACTCCTCTTACCTGTAACAGCTCCATGCGTTCTTCTGTCTGGATCCAGACTGCGCTGGCGTGTCGCACTTGCGCAGTCTATAGAGGCTTCAGACAGAGGGACGCTTGGACGATTATATTATAGATTTTATTTTACAGGGAGAATAAGAGATTTTTTCAGCCTATAAAATTGCTAAAAAATAATAAAGAAAAACGTTTCATAATGAAAAAAATATTGTCTTTTTTAATGCGTTTTGTAAAAAATAATGAACTTCACAAATCAGCAAATAACACGGACATATTTGGTGTCCCTGTAATCGTAACGACCGGCGTAACACAGCGATCAGATTATTTTGATATATTGATATTTTTTCTTTATTAAACCCATAAAAATTTTTTAATAAAACTGTAATGCTGAGGTCGTGTTTACACGGAGAGTAAATGCTGCATTCTTTTTGCTGCTTTTATTCCGCAGGTGTTTGCACCAGACAGCACAGTAACAATCTTCTCTGATTATTCTGTGTTTGCTGCGTTTATTTTATGTGTTTTCCTGATTATTTGATGTGATTTTGGGGCAGATATGAAGCAGAGTTTTTAACTCTTTTAATAGTACAGAATAGCTTTGATTCTGCACTTAAAAATGCAGCGGCGTTTTTTTTCTCCATACGTTTTTTTCAGAAGAAACCTATAGAGAATATGCACCAAAATCACAGAGTAGTGATGAGCGTATTGTTAACCCTTTTGGCAAGCACGTTCGGGTGTTTGCCGAGTATTTTCGGCGTGTTTGGCATCTATGTTTGAGCCGCCGCGGCTGCATGTGTCGAGGCTGTTAGACAGCTATGACACATGCAGGATGCCGTGACACATGCAGCCACGGCGGCACTAACATAAATGCTGAGCGTGCTTGCCGAAAGGGTTAACAATACGCGCTCGCTCATCATTACCACAGATTTCTGCAGCGTCTTCAGACGCTTCTATGTGGAGCCTAAAGAAAAGCAGATACTTCATTAAGTGCAAAATCAAAGTTTTTCTGTACTATAAAAAGCACCTTAAAAATGCGGCTTCACATCTGCACCAGAAACGCATCAAATAAGGGGGGAAGAGATTGTTATTGTGGAGTTTGGTGGGAACATCTCCTGAAAACATAAAACACAGTATTTCTGCACTGTGTGAACATGGCCTTACAGACACAAAAAAGACGGATGTCGTATAGTGAAGCTACACACTGATGAGAAAGTTCTGGTGGCTCCGACTGTGAATGAGGAGCAGAAAATAATCTACAGGACCCAACTAGAGATGAGGAGGTCGCAAAGGTGACGTCATGCTGCTCTGAAAGATAAGAGATTCATGGCCTTCCGTCCAGCCACCAGGTAGCACTGATCTGGATGCTGAACTGGAGACCAGGGAATCCATCCGCTCATCTCTAGTCCCAACTGTCCGGGATACAGCGGACAGTCCTGGATTTGGGTCTATGCCCAGGAGTCCTGGGCGTCTGCTGAATTTCCCTCACTACTAGCGCTCCTCTGACAACTCCTCCTGCCAGGGGAGAAAGATAATGGTAAATGGGCATGGATTGGGGTGTGGTCAGGGGCATGTCCAAAATTTGCCACGGTGTGCTACACGTTATTTATCCCTCTTTCTGTTCTTCAAAAGTTGGGAGGTATGTCTTCTACTCTATGCCTCAATAGAATGCCATCTACAGTTTCACATCATTGATTTGTCTACAGCAGGCAACAAACACAACTTTGCACTGCCACCGAGGAGTGCAGGACAGTTGAGTTCTGCTAGAAACAGATAATGATATAAAGCCACATTTGAGCTATAGCCATGTAGATGGCAGAAAATAAAATCAGTCAGACATGCTAATGTACAAGAGCACAGAGTGCACAGAATCATATGGTGAATTCTACACTTAGATTGGCTTGATAATAACTCAGAGAGGTAGACTTGTCAGGTACACACAGGAGAAGGAGGGAGGCTGTGCTGCACTGAAGAGATGCAAATGCTGCTGTGAAATGTAGTTTTAGCACATAAGAATATCTATGAAGCTCTATGTACCAATATGAAAAAAGACACAAGTTTTAAAGAAATAAATATTATGTTGGGCTTAGACTGTATATTAACAATAAATATGCATTTATTGTTCTTTGTGAAAAATAATGCAATTCTGGGACTGTCCCTTTAATGTCATACTGGGCATTGTACATTTATGCAATACAAAAGTGAAATGTTCAAGTCTGATCTGATATCTTATTTGATCGCTACACCAAGCTTGGCGATTATAGTTTTTCTGGTGCTGTATACATGTACTCATAAGGGTTCTGGTGCTGTATTCATGTACTGATGATGGTTCTGATTTTGTATTGATGTACTGATGGTGGTTCTGGTGATGCTTTGTTGTACTGATGGTGGTTTTAGTGCTGTAAACATGAATATATGTTAGTTTTGGTGCTGTTTTCATGTACTGATGATGGTTCTGAAGTTGTATCGATGTACTGATGGCGGTTTTGGTGTTGTATGCATGTACTAATAGTGGTTCTAGTGTTGTATTTATATATGGTTGGAGGTTTTAGTGATGTATTCATTTACTCATGGTGGTTCTATGTTAATAAGGATTACTACTTCAGTATATTTATTAGGAGCATTAACCCCTTTCTGACCCAGGGTGTACTAATACATATCTGTGCCCTGGGCCTTATGGGCCTGATACGTATTTCTACGCCCTGGCGATTTTGCCTGCACACAAGCGAGATCGCCGCCGGGTGTCAGCTGATTGTTACAGCTGACACCCGGTGCCATGTGCAGGGAGCGGTCCCGCACCGCTTCCTGCACATTAATCCCCCAAATGCTGTGATCGAAATCGATCTCAGCATTCCGGTGGCAAGAGGAGGTAAGCGCTATACTTACCTTCTCTACCGGCGTCCAGCAGCGTCTGAGTCCAGTCCCAGATGTAGCCATGGTGACCTGATGTCATCACGACAACATCCGGGTCACCAGGAGGCAGGAATTTGCTTTGGTCATGCGCAGTGCACGACCAAAGTAACTTCTCCATGTGCAGCGCTGACAGGCTGCATAGAACAGGGATAGTTCTGCATTCCAATCAGGCTGCAAAAAGTGAAAGTCCCATAGTGGGACAAAGTGTAAAAGTAATAAAAATGTCAGAAAATGAAAAAAAAAATAAAAAAAAAATTGTAAAAATATTTAAAAAATAATGAAAAAAAATAATTAAAAATAAATAAAAATACACTGCTCAAAAAAATAAAGGTAACACTCAAATAACACATCCTAGATCTGAATGAATGCAATATTATCATTGAATACTTTGTTCTGTACAAAGTTGAATGTGCTGACAACAAAATCACAGAAAAATCATCAGTGGAAATCAAATTTATTAACCAATGGAGGCTTGTATTCGGAGTCACACCCAAAATTAAAGTGGAAAAACACACTACAGGCTGATCGAACTTTGATGTAATGTCCTTAAAACAAGTCAAAATGAGGCTCAGTATTGTGTGTGGCCTCCACGTGGGCCAGTCCATAGCTTCAATGCCTTCAACTTGCAGGAACTGCTGACACACTCCAGCCACATGAGGTCTGGCAATGTCCTGCATTAGGAGGAACCCAGGGCCAACCGCACCAGCATATGGTCTCACAAGGGGTCTGAGGATCTCACCTCGGTAGTTAATAGTGACGCGCCCCCTGGGACATATTCCTTTTTGAGGGGAATACCCGGCACCGGATCAGATGGGGGGTTGTAGTCTCCGAGCGGCTGTGACCCGGCCCCGTGCCCAGGGCGTCAAACTCAGTGTTGTGGCAGTCCTACAGATGTTATTAAGAGTTCTTTTGTGTCGACTACGCCACCCGTTGTGATGCGGTCACTGTGGCCGCCGCTGCAGCAGGGTCCGCTGAGGCTGATGGTGGGTGCGCAGCTTGGTGGGATAACCCCCAACGGGAGGGGTATAGCCTCAGAGGGGACAGGCGCAGAGGATGGGGGTTGTGGTGGTGTAGTGCAGACGGCAGTGAAGACAGAGTCGGGTTGTGCAGTTAAGGGTGTTTACTTACTGCAGATGTTGTACTGGTCACTCCAGCTGCTAGTGACCACCCGAGCCGTGCTGCGTCCACCAGGTCCTGGATCCAGCCAACCCCCAAACAAGTCCGGAGCGTGGCCCTGAGCTCTCTTTCTGTCCCGTTCTCTGGCCGTCCCCACCAGTAATCCACCTAGGTCCAGCTCCCTCGGGCCTTCTGTTGGGACACCCTTGGCCCTGGGTTCCCTGACCCTTCATGTGGTGTGCCTTCGGGGTGGATGTGATGGGTGACCGTGGCAGACGCTGCCCACGGTCTCCGGTCTCTGGCTGGGGAATGTTTTTACCCCCACCAGCTTGGGTTCCGGTACCCTGATGCCGACTCTTCACCCGGTGCTTTTAGTTGGGATCTCAGAGTCCTTCTCTTCTGTGCTCTGGGTCTCTCTCTTTTCTCCTCTCTCGCTCTGGGTCTTTGGTTTTCTTCTCTCCTCTGCTCCTGACTTGTTCTCTGCAGCTGACTCTCTGCATCTGATCCTCTGCATCTGACCCTGATCTTAGTTGGTGCCCACCTTATATACACCCTCTATGTGTGAGCTCAGGTGACCAGCACCCAATGAGCTCCTAACTTTACCCAGGCTACTCCCCCTATCTGCCCCTACACTACTTGGGATGTACCACCCCCCTCCCACTCCAGCCAGGAACAGACTCGGTCGTACCTGCACATTTCTAAGTGGGAGTACCGTCGGTCTGCTCCTCGGAAATGGGATGTGTGTAGTGCATGCAGCCTACCGAGCTCAGTTCCACACTCCATCCTTACCCGGGAGTGGAATATCACACCTCTGGGTTGAGGTGCAATACCCCTGTAGCAGCCGAATCCTCAGGGTGCTACATTCCCCCCTGGTAAATCACAGCACGTCCTCGGGCTGTAAGACAAAAACACCAAAACATACAAAAATTTTCATATGAACATAATAAAACATATAAAACATTATATATATAAAACTTTTCATATAAACATTCTCGTCGTCTCTTGTTTCAGGTTCCTCCTCCGGACACTGTGCAACGTGTGTCCGGGAAAAGTGCGACAGTCTCTTAGAAAAACTGGTTTTCTATAAAACCGGTAGGGGGCGCTTTAGGAAGCGCAACTATATACAGGGGAAGTTGGCCGCTCTCAGTCCTCGGCCAGGTAAGGAGGGAAAGGGAATGGCTGCTCACAGTCCTCAGCCTGTGGGATTAAGGGGTTAACGGGTAAACAGTTCACTCAGCTGGTCCCAACGGGGACTATATTTGCAGTAACAGTTTCAGTTTCAGTTTCAGTTTACTGTGCCCCGACGGGCAACTATATACAGCTTCTGCTTCGCTGTCCTCAGCGACGGCGTCCTCCTGCTCTTGCTTTATGGTTACCTTTGGCTCTAGTTTCAGACCCGTCCGGGTCCTCTCCCAGATGCGGCACTCTTGGTCTTATGGGTGCGGGCGCGGTGGTGGTGGCGCCCGGGTTGCCCAGGCCTTGCGGCCAGGCCTGGGGCACCTGGAAGGTGAAGGGCACCGTTAGGACGGCGGCGCCCTGGGCTACCTGGCCTTGCGGCCAGGCCGGAGGCTCCGCGGAGGTAGGGGGCGCTGTTGGTGATGCGACGCCCGGGAATTCTAGGCCCTGCGACCAGGCTGGTGTTACTTCCTGCTTGGTCACGCTCGGGGTCGGTGCGTGTGACGTCACAGGGGTCGCGGCGGCGGCTTCCGGTTGGGGCCTAGTCTGCGTCGGTGACATGGCGTTTTCGGGCACAGCAGGGGGACTTTCGGGCTCTGCGACGGGGAGCTGGGGCAGGTAAGCGGTGTCCCGGCTTGGGGTATAGACGTCCCCTTTACCTGCCTCCATGCGTTCGGCTCCCTTCTCGGCGCCGTCTCCGGCCTTGGGTCCTCCCGCGCCATCCTCAGAGGCGGTCTGCTTCCTCATCTCGGCTGGCGTGCTCCGGGTCTTGGTTTGCTGGGCCATCTCACGGCTCCACTCCGCCAATGTCTCGCGCTGTACCCGGGCCATCCTCCGTGCGAGGCCCTCCAGGGCAGTCTGCGCACACTCCCGGTCTCGGGGGAGCTGTGCAAGGACCTCCACTAGGCCTAGTGGGGTCGTGGTGTCCAGTAGGCTCCTGACCAACGGGTCGGTGCTGCTCTGCTCTTCTTCCAGCAGGCTCCTGGCCAGCGGGCCGGTGCTGCTCTGCTCTCTGTACATCTCCGGGTGAGCTTTTCTGCTACTCCTCTCCAGACTTCTTGTCTCCGGGTGCGCTCGCTCCAGACTGCTCCAGGCGGCACCCATCTTCGTTCTTTTCTCTCGTCTCCTCCCACTTCGAGGGCGGTCCCGGGGCCACTCGGTGACTGTCAGCTCCAGGGGCGGTTCGTTCACGCTGACAGACACCTCTAGCATCACAGTCTCTGTTGGTGGGGGCGGTTTCCACTTTTGGCGCCATTTTCTGTCCTGGCCCACGATGGGAGGCGGCCTCTCGCCCTCCTTTGGCACGCCCATAATGGCGTCCGCTGCTCTTCCAAGGCGGGAAATCTTCGGATTTGGCGGGAAGCGTCGCCCAGTGGCGGGAAACTCTGCAGATGGCGGGAACAAGCTGGAAATGGCGGACAATCGGCGGGAAACGACCTGTGATGGGGTCCGATGGCGTGGACCCTCCGGAACCGGCGGGAGACTTCTTTCTGAGGTAAACTTGCACTTTTCTTCAGGCACGCAGTACCCGGGTGTTGCGGGCACGTAATCCTGCCGACTACGCCAAAGTTGACGCGCCCCCTGGGACATATTCCTTTTTGAGGGGAATACCCGGCACCGGATCAGATGGGGGGTTGTAGTCTCCGAGCGGCTGTGACCCGGCCCCGTGCCCAGGGCGTCAAACTCAGTGTTGTGGCAGTCCTACAGATGTTATTAAGAGTTCTTTTGTGTCGACTACGCCACCCGTTGTGATGCGGTCACTGTGGCCGCCGCTGCAGCAGGGTCCGCTGAGGCTGATGGTGGGTGCGCAGCTTGGTGGGATAACCCCCAACGGGAGGGGTATAGCCTCAGAGGGGACAGGCGCAGAGGATGGGGGTTGTGGTGGTGTAGTGCAGACGGCAGTGAAGACAGAGTCGGGTTGTGCAGTTAAGGGTGTTTACTTACTGCAGATGTTGTACTGGTCACTCCAGCTGCTAGTGACCACCCGAGCCGTGCTGCGTCCACCAGGTCCTGGATCCAGCCAACCCCCAAACAAGTCCGGAGCGTGGCCCTGAGCTCTCTTTCTGTCCCGTTCTCTGGCCGTCCCCACCAGTAATCCACCTAGGTCCAGCTCCCTCGGGCCTTCTGTTGGGACACCCTTGGCCCTGGGTTCCCTGACCCTTCATGTGGTGTGCCTTCGGGGTGGATGTGATGGGTGACCGTGGCAGACGCTGCTCACGGTCTCCGGTCTCTGGCTGGGGAATGTTTTTACCCTCACCAGCTTGGGTTCCGGTACCCTGATGCCGACTCTTCACCTGGTGCTTTTAGTTGGGATCTCAGAGTCCTTCTCTTCTGTGCTCTGGGTCTCTCTCTTTTCTCCTCTCTCGCTCTGGGTCTTTGGTTTTCTTCTCTCCTCTGCTCCTGACTTGTTCTCTGCAGCTGACTCTCTGCATCTGATCCTCTGCATCTGACCCTGATCTTAGTTGGTGCCCACCTTATATACACCCTCTATGTGTGAGCTCAGGTGACCAGCACCCAATGAGCTCCTAACTTTACCCAGGCTACTCCCCCTATCTGCCCCTACACTACTTGGGATGTACCACCCCCCTCCCACTCCAGCCAGGAACAGACTCGGTCGTACCTGCACATTTCTAAGTGGGAGTACCGTCGGTCTGCTCCTCGGAAATGGGATGTGTGTAGTGCATGCAGCCTACCGAGCTCAGTTCCACACTCCACCCTTACCCGGGAGTGGAATATCACACCTCTGGGTTGAGGTGCAATACCCCTGTAGCAGCCGAATCCTCAGGGTGCTACAATAGCAATCAGGCTACCTCTGGCGAGCACATGGAGGGCTGTGCGGCCCTCCAAAGAAATGCCACCCCACATCATTACTGACACACTGCCAAACCGATCATGCTGAAGGATGTTGCAGGCAGCAGATCGCTCTCCACGGCGTCTCCAGACTCTGTCATGTCTGTCACATGTGCTCAGTGTGAACCTGCTTTCATCTGAGAAGCGCACAGGGAGCCAGTGGCGACTTTGCCCATCCTGGTGTTCTGTGACAAATGCCAAGCATCCTGCATGGTGTTGGGCTGTGAGCACAACCCCCATCTGTGGATGTCGGGCCCTCATACCACCCTCATGGAGTCAGTTTCTAACCGTTTGTGCAGACACATGCACATTTGTGGCCTGCTGGAGGTCATTTTGCAGGGCTCTGGCAGTGCTCCTCCTGTTCCTCCTTGCACAAAGGAGGAGGTAATGGTCCTGCTGCTGGGTTGTTGCCCTCCTATGGCTCCCTCCACATCTCCTGGTATCTGCTCCATGCTCTGGACACTGTGCTGACAGACACAGCTACCCTTCTTTCCACACCTCGCACTGATGTGCCATCCTGGATGAACTGCACTACCTGAGCAACTTCTGTGGGTTGTACTGTAGACACCGCCTCATGCTACTGTACCTCTAGGGGTGAGAAAAATGGCAAAATGAAAAAGTGACCAAAACAACAGCCAAAAAGCATGAGAACAGAGAAATGGTCTGTGGTCACCACCTGCAGAACCACTCCTTTATAGGGGGTATCTTGATAATTGCCTATCATTTCTACCAGTTGTCTGTTCCATTTGCACAACAGCAGGAGAAATTGATTCACAATCAGTGTTGCTTCATAACTGGACAGGTAGATTTCACAGAAGTGTCATTGACTTGGAGTTACATTGTGTTGTTTAAGTGTTCCCTTTATTTTTTTGAGCAGTGTATATTGTACCCATAAATAAATAATCTTATGAAAAATAAAAGAAACCAATAAAAGTACACATATTAGGTATTGCAGCACGGCATAAAAAAAAAAAAATTCCTGAATTGTTGGTTTTGGTTTATTCTGCCTTCTAAAAATCAGAATAGAAAGCGATCAAAAAATGTCACGTGCCCGAAAATAGTACCAATAAAAACGTCAACTTGTCCCACAAAAAACAAGCCATCACATGACTCTGTCGGCCGAAATATGGAAAAATTATAGCTCTCAAAATATGGTGATGCAAAAACTAGTCTTAGCAAAAAAATGCGTCTTTTAGTGTGTGACAGATGTCAGTCATAAAAACCCGATATGAATCTGGCATCACTGTAATTGCACCGACCCGAAGAATACAGACATCTAATCATTTATACCGCACGAAAAATGTCGTAAAAAATAAACTTTAGGGTTAGGGTTGAGCTAGGGTTAAGGTTAGGTTTGTGCTAGGGCTAGGGTTGTGCTAGGGTTAGGGTTGTGCTAGGGTTAGGGTTGGGGTAGGGTTAGGGTTAGGGTTGGGCTAGGGTTAGGGTGGGTTTAGGGTTAGAGTTGTGCTAGGGCTAGGGTTGGGCTAGGGTTAGGGTTAGGGTTGGGCTAGGGTTAGGGTTGGGCTAGGGTTAGGGTTAGGCTAGGGTTAAAGTTGGGCTAGGGTTAGGGTTGAAATTGGGATTTTTTCAGAAGTAATGAAAAAAAAATGACGATTATATGGCGACTAATGTTGAGCGCAAGTGCTCGCTGCTTGAGTTTACATCAAGTGCTCGGGTATGCGCCGAGTATAGCGGGTGCTCGAGTGACATGCTCTAGTCTCCACCCCAAATATTTTGCAGCTATTATACAGCCAAAAAAATCTCGTGGGGATTGCCTGCCATACACGAGCAATCCCTCATGGTTTTTTTTGGGTGTCTAATAACTGTGAAACATGTGGGGCAGGGACTCGAGCATGTCACTTGAGCACCCGCGATACTTGGTGCATACCCGAGTACCCGATGCAAACTCAAGTAGCGAGCACTTGCGCTCAAGACTAATGACAACTTATTCAATATGATGACCTAATGTTAGCAAATTCTGCGTCTTACCTCTGGGTTCAAAATGTTCACTAGACCCCTTGAAAAAAAAATGGAGGGGTGTAGTTTCCAAAATGGAGTTACTGGAGGGAGGTGGGGTGGTTTCCACTATTTAGGTACATTAGGGACTCCCCAAACGCAACATGGCATCTGCTAATTATTCAAGCAAATGTTGTTGAAAAAATGTGAAAATTTGAAAAAAATGTGAAAATTGTGAAAAAATGTGAAAATTTTATTTTCACGGTTCAATGTTGAAAACTTCTGTGAAGCAAATGGGGGTTCAGGGTGCTCACCACACATCTAGATAAGTTCTGTAAGGGGTCTAATGTCCAAAATGGGGTCACTTGTGGGGGGTTTCCACTGTTTAGGCCCACAGAGGCTCGCCAAACGCAACATGGCGTCCGCTAATTATTCAAGCAAATTTTACATTCAAAAAGTCAAATGGTGCTCCTTTCCTTCCAAACCCTGCCGTGCACTCAAACAGTGATTTTCCCCCACATATGGGGTATCAGCTTACTCAGGAGACATTGAACAACAAATTGCATGGTGCAATTCCTCCTGTTACCCTTGTGAAAATGCAGAATTGGGGGCTGAAAAACATTTTTGTTGGAAAAATGTGAAAATTTTATTTTTATGGCTCAATGTTCTAAACTTATGTGAAGCACCTGGGGGTTCAAGGTGCTCACAACACAACTAGATAAGTTCCCTGGGGGGTCTAGTTTCCAAAATGATGTCACTTGTTGGGGGTTTACACTGTTTAGGCACATCAGGGCTCCTCAAATGCAACATGGTGTCGTTAATTATTCAAGCAAATTTTACATTCAAAAAGTCAAATGGCGCTCCTTCCCTTCCGAGCCCTGCCGTGCGCACAAACAGTGGTTTTTCCTCACATATGGGGTCTCTGCATGCTCAGGGGAAATTGCACAACAAATTTATGGGTCTATTTTTTCCTATTACCCCTGCGAAAATAAAAAAATTTGGGTCTAAAGTAACATTTTTGTGAAAAAAGTTAAATGTTCTTTTTTTTCTTCCACATTCCAAAAATTCTTGTGGAGCACCTGAAGGGTTAATAAGCTTCTTGAATGTGGTTTTGAGCACCTGGATGGGTGCAGATTTTAGAATGGTGTCACTTTTGGGTATTTTCTGTCATAAAGGACCCTCAAAGTCACATCAAATGTGATGGGGTTTCTAAAAGGTTTCTAAAAAAATGGTTTTGTAAATTTTGTTGTAAAAATGAGAAATCGCTGGTCAACTTTTAATCCTTATAGTTCCCTACTGAAAAAATTTTTGATTCCAAAATTGTGCTGATGCAAAATAGACATGTGGGAAATGTTATTTATTAGCTATTGTGTGTAACATACAGTACAGACCAAAAGTTTGGACACACCTTCTCATTTAAAGATTTTTCTGTATTTTTATGATTTTGAAAATTGTACATTCACACTGAAGGCATCAAAACTATGAATTAACACATGTGGAATTATATACTTAACAAAAAAGTGTGAAACAACTGAAAATATGTCTTATATTCTAGGTTCTTCAAAGTAGCCACCTTTTGCTTTGATGACTGCTTTGCACACTCTTGGCATTCTCTTGATGAGCTTCATGAGGTAGTCACCGGAATTGATTTTCATTTCACAGGTGTGCCCTGTCAGGTTTAGTAAGTGGGATTTCTTGCCTTATAAATGGGGTTGGGACCATCAGTTGTGTTGTGCAGAAGTCAGGTGGATACACAGCTGATAGTCCTACTGAATAGACTGTTAGAATTTGTATTAGGGCAAGAAAAAAGCAGTAAAGAAAAACGAGTGGCCATCATTACTTCAAGAAATGAAAGTCAGTCAGTCCGAAAAATTGAGCAAACTTTGAATGTGTCCCCAAATGCATTTGCAAAAACCATCAAGTGCTACAAAGAAACTGGCTCACATGAGGATTGCCCTAGGAAAGGAAGACCAAGAGTCACCTCTGCTTCTGAGGATAAGTTTATCCGAGTCACCAGCCTCAGAAATCGCAGGTTAACAGCAGCTCAGATTAGAGACCAGGTCAATGCCACATAGAGTTCTAGCAGCAGACAAATCTCTACAACTGTTAAGAGGAGACTTTGTGCAGCAAGCCATCATGGTAAAATAGCTGCTAGGAAACCACTGCTAAGGACAGGCAACAAGCAGAAGAGACTTGTTTGGGCTAAAGAACACAAGGAATGGACATCAGACCAGTGGAAATCTGTGCTTTGGTCTGATGAGTCCAAATTTGAGATCTTTGGTTCCAACCACCATGTCTTTGTGCGATGCAGAAAAGGTGAACGGATGGGCTCTACATGCCTGGTTACCACCATGAAGCATGGAGGAAGTATGATGGTGTGGGGGTACTTTGCTGGTGACACTGTTGGGGATTTATTCAAAATTGAAGGCATACTGAACCAGCATGGCTACCACAGCATCTTGCAGCGGCATGCTATTCCATCCTGTTTGCGTTTAGTTGGACCATCATTTATTTTTCAACAGGACAATGACCACAAACACGCCTCCAGGCTGTGTAGGGGCTATTTGACCAAGAAGGAGAGTGATGAGGTGCTACACCAGATGACCTGGCCTCCACAGTCACCAAACCTGAACCCAATGGAGATGGTTTGGGGTGAGCTGGACCGCAAAGTGAAGGCAAAAGGGCCAACAAGTGCTAGGCATCTCTGGGAACTCCTTCAAGATTGTTGGAAGACCATTTACGGTGACTACCTCTTGAAGCTCATCAAGAGAATGCCAAGAGTGTGCAAAGCAGTTATCAAAGCAAAAGGTGGCTACTTTGAAGGACCTAGAATATAAGACATATTTTCAGTTGTTTCACACTTTTTGTTAAGTATAGAATTCTAGTGAAACAATGGGGAGCAGACCTAGCACCACACTAAATTTATGTTATATATTTGTGCCAATGTCCCCATAAATGCAAAAGAGCATAAAAGGAAATAGAGGAAGATTGGGACAACTCAAGGGCACCAAATATAATAAATTATCAAATATAGGATTAACAATATATGAATATGTACAAAATTGTATTATTCTCAAGACAAAAAACATGAAACATTCTTATAAAAAACATGATTAAAAACACATAGGACAAAAAAACAGAAAGAAAACATCACCCAAAAGGAAAAATTTGGAAATAGATATATCAATAATATATTATGGATCTGTGCAAAATAGATATAAATCAATAATAATGGTACATAATTCCAAAGATTACTAAAGCATATATAGCATGGTACGAATAAATAAATTAATCAAGAAGCGTAATAAAAATATATAAACATCACTAAGCCCATAAATTAATTCAAATATACAAAAATAATGATATTGGAATAAGGACAGTACCAAATAAATATTGGAGATGCACAGAAAAAAGGAAGAAGAAAGTATAAATAACCAGTAAGTATATAATTCCACGTGTTAATTCATAGTTTTGATGTCTTCAGTGTGAATGTACAATTTTCAAAGTCATGAAAATACAGAAAAAATTTTAAATGAGGTGTGTCCAAACTTTTGGTCTGTACTGTATCTCTCCAATTTAAGGGTAGAAAAATTATAATTTTGAAAATTGTGAAATTTTCTACATTTTCGCCAAATTTCCTATTTTTTCACAAATAAACGCAAGTGATATTGAATAAATGCTACCACTATCATGAAGTACAATATGTCACGAAAAAACAATCTCAGAATCAGCGGGATCCGTTGAAGCGTTCCAGAGTAATTAGCTCATAAAGTGACAGTTGTCAGAATTGTAAAAATTGGCCTGTTCATTAACGTGCAAACCACCCTCGGGGGTAAAGGGGTTAAAGCTTATTATTTGTTGGGGCAGAAAGATCAAAATCCAACCTCAGTATGCTGCATTATAGGTGTAAATTCTGAGATCACATAAAATACTCGTATAACACCTACTACATTATCAAAACTCAAAGAGATATCACTGTGTCATTAGTAGTGTTACATAGGACTGCAGAAAAATGTGCCTTTAATTTTGGTTACCAATACTTTTATATTATGAGTGAGGGAAGATGTGTGTAAATGGGTGTGGTTAAAAATTGGTGTTAAAAATTAAAACCCAATTTGTAAAAAATTTTATTTCATTCTGAACTACAGAATATAGTGGCAAAGAGGACTCTGGCAATAAAGTGAACTAAACAGTCTTAGCTGCGTCATGGAAGAGTTACTTAAAAATGATGTTTAACCAGATGTACTATAAATAAAACATGTTTCCATTCAATCTCAATTGGTCAGACTGCCTTATTATTCCATTATACCTTGTTATAGCGCATTAATAAAATGCATTAAGTTATGAAAGGTAAAATAGGTTTGGGGAGCTAATATACCCAGAGAATCAATACAACCGAACGATGACATGCAATTCTGCTGTAAAAGGCAGAGACCGTTCTGCTCAAGTAGCTGTGTGGGTTTTCTGACATTTTCTACTTTCTATTAAGGGAAAGTTGGCTTGCTGGTAAATGTGTAATGGGCTGATTACTTGTAAGTTCTGCTTCGGCATAAGTGGAAAATAACCTACTGTATTGCATGGAACCGATTGAACATAAGAGGTAAAGAAATAATTGAAGGATTTTTACCAAACATTAAGAAAGCCAGCAAGTAACAACTGTATATTTCTTGTAACTGGTTAGTAAAAAGTTTTAAAAAGCCTACTTTTTTATTATATAAAAGAATTACTAATTGTTGTCATCATTATGACCTGAATAAAGGAAAAGTTTTAGCAAATAATTTTACTCCCTGTATTATAAAAATGTTGTAGCTTTGCATGTTGCCATTACACCTTCTAGAGATGTATAAGAAAAAAAATTGAAAACTAGTTTAGGGTGTGTCCCTACACCATCATGTGATGTCCAATCAAGGCTGGCAATGTCAGCCTATGTTGGAACACAACCTTTTAACAAGGAGAGTGTCACTGCGATAATTTGCATGGCTCCTCAGCGCCGCTCTGCTCTTCTCCTGTCAGGCCATCTCACTGAGTTTGCCTCTAGCAGCACTCCTCAGTAGTGATGAGCAAGCATGCTCGCTACTGCTTGTTGCTCACCCAAGCATCTCACTGCTCAAGTTACTTGGCGCTCGCCGAGTATTTCCGGAGTTGATCAGCGGGAGCTCGGGTCCCCTCCCTGCATGTTTGGCACTCTTTACAGAGCCAATAAACATGCAGGGATTGGCTGCCACTCACTGTAATGCCGCAGCCATGTTGTTGTGGCATTACAGTGATTGCCTGGCCGCACAGCGTCATCAGGTCTATATCAGACCTGGCGCCGTCGTGCTCGTCACAGTCACTCCGGAATCAGACAGTGTAGGGAGAGGTGCTGCTGCGTCAGGGAGAGATTTGCTTGTTTATTAGGTAGTGTAGGTAGAACAGAAGTATATTACACATATCCATCTCAACAAACAGTCCATCTGAGGACTAATCCATCTGCAGAGACATCAGGCAGGCAGTGTATATAGGCAGGTAGGCAGTGTATATAGCAGACTGCAGTGCATATAGCACAAGAGGCTCTATTCCAGTTTTGTCTGCTGCTGCTGTTAGATATTTCTAGACATAGGCTCAGGTCTCAGGGGCCAGGAATAATTTTTTTTGGATCTTAATCCTCATTATTTGCTTAAAAAACAGTCCAGAAAACACCATTTTTCTGCGCCATTTGCTTGTTGGCACTGCAGAGTACAGTCAGGTCCTTTCCATATTACAGCGCTAAAAATCCAGCTATTTAAAATTGTGTTTTCTCCGTCACACGGATCACATATACGTTTTCAGAAAATACTGCCATTTCTGGCCTCCATTAAAAATTTGTTTCAGTGTGTTAGCGAAGTTTTTGACACCGGTTTGCTGTTCAAAATAGTTAACTACAGGCAACCTATTTAAAACTGTGGTTTGTCCGTCACACAGATCACATATAAGTTCTCTCCAAATTCAGCCATTTGTAGTGAGCGTGGAAGATATTGTCCTCCATTTAAAATGGGCAAGGCACGTGGCAAGGGACAGGGAACTGGATGTGATGGAGATGGTTCATGCAGAGACCGAGGCAGTGGGCAAGCTGAAATTGTGCCACAAAAACACCCACATATTCTTGCTCGACCTTCCTGTCCCAATTAATAGGGGACCGCAGAGCACCACTATTGAACACAGAGCAGTGTGAAAAGGTTATTGGTTGGATAGAAGTTAATGCTTCCAGTCACTTAGCCACCACCACCACTGGCCTGCCTTCCACACAGTCAAGTCTCAGTAGCCGTGAGTCTGGACCACATATTCCTCACCCTGATCCTCCTTCCTCCCACCATGCCGAGTGCCCAGAGACAACTGATCCCACACTTGGACACTCCGAAGAGCTGTTCACTTTTCCATTCATAGATTCGGGCCTCTCGCCCTGTCCACTTGAAGCAGAGCAAGAGGAGATAGCATGTGGCGATGCCCAAATATTTGAGCAGCCATGGTTACATAAAGGCAACGGTGGGAAAGTGTCACAAGAGGTGGACGATGATGAGACACAATTGCCAGAAAGTCAGGAGGAGGACCAGAGTGCGGAAGTGGAAGACGAGATGGTGGATGATATAGTAACTGACCCAACCTTGCAGGAGGACACGCAGAGTGAGGACAGCAACACACAGGGGGAGGGAGGCAGAGCACCCCAACAGGCAGGAAGAAGCAGTGTGTTGGCCGCAGGCAACCGTTCCCCGTAACACCAACACAATGGAAGTTGCCAGTACAATTGTTAGGTCTTCCCAAGTCTGGTTGTTTTATAAAGACTCTGCCGATAACCCCAAAAATGCCATTTGCACCACCAACCAGGCCATCATCAGCAGGGGTAGCAAGACTACCAGCCTAACCACCACCAGCATGATCAGGCACAAG
This sequence comes from Phyllobates terribilis, assembly GCF_046119375.1. NCBI lineage: Eukaryota > Metazoa > Chordata > Amphibia > Anura > Dendrobatidae > Phyllobates > Phyllobates terribilis. The sequence goes on along the minus strand of NW_027362762.1, from coordinate 890,665,816 downwards.
GCAGCAAAGCACCACAACTGCTTCCTCTCGAAATGTTGCCTTTTAGGCTCGTGGAGACAGAAGCGTCTGACTTTGTGGACCGAACCCCAGGGTCCAGAAACAGTGTCTGCAGGTGGCACCACTGCTTCTTTCGCTGTTGTGCATGGAAGCCAATCCACTGTCCATAGTGCATGCGAAGAAGCCTCCTGCCCTGCACCTGTCGTTGTACACTCTCAAGTAGCAGCATCAGGAAGCACGTCCACGTCCTTGTCCCTGCACAGTTGTCCATACCCCAGTCCTTAAAATGCAAGCGCAAATACGCAGCCAACGCCCCACAGGCCACACTATTAAATTCCCACATTTCGCGAATGCTTACGCTCGAACTGTTGCCTTTTAGTATCTTGGAGACGGAAGCATTCCGCAACCTGGTTGCGGCCGCCGTCCCTCGGTACCCAGTCCCCAGCCGCCACTATTTCTCCCGGTGTGCCGGCCCCGCATTACACAAGCACGTGTCCAAAACATTAATCATGCCCTCAACAACGCAGTTACCGGGAAAGTCCACCTAACCACGGACACGTGAATAAGTGCTTGTGGGCAGGGATGGTACACCTCGCTGACGGCACACTGGGTTAACATAGTGGAAGCCGGGTCCCAGTCGGACCTTGGGATGGAACACGCCCTCCCAACGACAAGGATTGCGGGCCTTAGGTCAGTCAGGGTTTCCCCCCACAGTCTACAGCTCCTGCACCTCATCATTCTTAGCCTCCTCCTCCTCTTCAGCCTCCATCTCCGAAATGACCACATCAGTCACAAGCTGGAAGCACTGCAGCACTGCCTCGGCCAAGCGGCAACAGACTGTGCTGAAGCTAATAGGCTTAGGTGACAAACCGCACAATCCTGAAAAGTTGTGGACAGCTCTGAAAGAGCAGGCAGATCTGTGGCTCACACCGCTGAACCTACAGCCAGGCATGGTCATGTGTGACAATGGCAGGAACCTGGTGGCGGCTTTGAGGCGAAGCAAGCTCACACACGTACCATGCCTGGCCCATGTGCTTAACCTCATGGTTCAGCTGTTTCTCAAATCCTACCCGGAGCTGCCGGATCTGCTTGTTAAAGTACGCCGCCTGTGTGCCCATTTTAGAAAGTCGCTTAAAGCTTCCGCCGCCCTTGCATTGTTTCAGCAGCGTTTGCAGCTTCCGGCTCACAGACTGGTGTGTGATGTCACCACGTGTTGGGACTCTACACTGCAGATGTTGGGAAGGATTTGTGAGCAGAAGAGGGCAGTTTTTGAGTAACAGCATCATCAAGGCTGTCGGTATTCAGTTCAGACTCCACACATAAGACCTCAGGAGTGGACATGGATGTCAAACATATGTACCATCCTCCAAAACTTTGAGGACTCCACCAAGATGGTGAGCGGCGATGACGCCGTAATTAGCGTCACCATCACGCTTCTCTGTCTTCTGAACCGCTCTCTGCTCACAATCAAAGAGGATGCATTGCAGGCGGAGCATGATGAGATGAAGAAAGGAACCATACAGGGTGATTACACACAGCCAAGCCTCATTTCATCCCAACGTGGATTGGGTGACAATGAGGAAGAGGAGGAGGAGGAGGAAGAACAGGAGCTAGTTTCATGCACTATAGATGGTACTACCTGCAAAACTGTCATACCATCTGTTCAGCGTGGATGGCCTGAGGACAGAGAGGAGGAGGAGGAGGAGGAGAGCATGGTCAGTCATCCTCTTGGTGAGGACACGGAAGTCTTGCCTGTTAGCAGTCGAGCACACATGGCTGAGTTTATGTTATGCTGCCTTTCCCATGACCCTCGCATTCTCAAAATTTTGAGTGACAGTCAATACTGGTTGGTGACACTTCTAGACCCATGCTACAAGGAGAACTTTATATCTCTTATTCCTGAGGCGGACAGGTCTACAAAAATGGGGCAGTACCAGAAGGCCCTTGTTGCGGAACTATTAAAAAAATTCCCATCTGAAAATACTAGCGACAGAGTTCACAGTTCCTTGGACAACTAAGGACTACAGGAGAGAGAGACACAACTCCAATCCAGCAGATGCAGGGGAACACTGTCAAAGTTCTGGGAGAATTTTCTCAACCCCTCTTCTATGCCTTATAATTAATGGGTATCCAAGCTGGATACGTGGAATGAACTGGCTCTCTACGCCTTGGAGGTCCTGACCTGCCCTGCCACTAGCGTTTTATCAAAGCAGGTTTTTAGTGCCGCTGGTGGAATTATAACTGATAAGAGCATCCGCCGGTCAACTGAAAATGCTGACAGGCTGACTCTTATAAAAATGAATAAGGGCTGGATTGGGCCAGACTTCTCAACACTACCGAATGATAGTAGAATAACATAAACTCCAATCCAGTGTCTTTTCTTGGGAGGTAAATTCCAATGCACCTTTTCACACCCACACATGGGTATATGCTTCCTGATTTTGGCCATTTGCTCTTGTCCTCCTCCTTCTTCTCATCCTCATCCTCCACCCCCATATCACCACGGTGACCGTGGTCCGTGATGCAACACCCACATAATTTTTTTAAAGGGTGTTTATGATGCCCGTAAAAAAAATCTTTTATACAGTATGTTCATGTATACCCCCCAGGGGTAAATGTTTGTCAGCCCATACACTTAGTGCATGGGAATTACAAGTATAGGAGATCCACTCCTTTCTAATGGGAACATTTTTTTAAGAGTTCCTCTTCTACGTCTCTTCCAAGGGGCATTGGAGTGCCTCACAATTTTTGGCAGCCCTTGCATTCAGTGCATAGGCCAAAACTATGGAAGACCCACTTCCTTATAATGGGAACATTGTTTTTAGGAGGCTCTCCGACCTCTACGTCTCTTGCAAGGGGAATTGGAGTTCCTCCAAATTTTTGGCAGCCATTGCTTCACTGCATAGTCAAACAGTATGGGAGACTCTCTCCTTTCTAATGGGAATTTGTCGTTACTGTGGCCCTGCTCTATGTGTCTTTAAATTGTTAGTTGGGTTTTTCACAAATTTTGGCAACCCTTGCAGTTACAGCATGGGCATTACCACTATAGGAGACCCGCTCCTTTATAATGGGAACATTTCTTTTACTGAGACCCTCCTCTATGTCTCTTCAAAGGGATATTGGGTTGCGTTCAAATTTTTGGCAGCCCTTGCTGTCACTGCATTCGCAATAACAGTATAGGAGACCCACTTGTAAATAATGGGAACAACAAAGCATAGCCAGCTGATGGCTCTCTAACAATAGCGAGGGCCGACTGCTGGCCCTTTAAGAATAGTAAGGGCCGCCTGATGGCCCTATAAAAATAGGCTTTGTGACTTTCAGAGTCCCTCCTTCATAAATGAAACAGGATGTGTCTGATGATGTGTCACACACCACATGGCCAGATAAGGTTGTAAAATGTTAAAATGACATTTCCCGGTGAATGCATTTGTCTTAAAAAATAATGTAAAACAAAAAACAGTAGATCCTTTCTTTAGTATAAATAACAGTCGCCAATGTAACCTTAATGTAACCTCAATGTTATCATATTGTTCAGCTCCTGCACCTCCTCCTCCATCTCTGAAATGACCACATCAGTCACAAGCTGAAAGAACTGCAGCACTGTCTTGGCCAAGCGGCAACAGGCTGTGCTGAAGATAACATGCTTAATGCTTAGTTGACAAACCGCCCAGTGCTGCAGAGTTGTTGAAAGCAGTAACACAGCAGCCTGATCTGTGGCTCTCACCGATGAACATACAGCCAGGCATGGTCTTGTATGACAATGGGCGGAACCTGGTGATGGAGAAATGAGGGCGGAAGTAGATACAGTTCCCTCTATGCCAGTCCTTTCACCGAGCTAAAGAATATGGCAGTGGTGAAATACAACTCCAACTGAGAAACAGTTTCAAATTGAAAAACATTGGGCCCACCAGAGGATTTGATGCTGAGGGCTCACCTTTTTCCCCCGCTCAAGAGCCCCATAGCTGCTGCAAAGTTTGCGCTATCATGAACTCTCCTGATGGAGAAACCAGGGCCCACCCAAGGACTCTCTGGTGGGACTGTCCAACCCTGTCGAGAAACAGAACCGGCTAAGAAAAGTGTATGGGAAGGTTTCCGGACACTCTATGGCTCCTTTTTTACTGAGGTGGAAACCCACGCAAACACGGGGAGAACATACAAAATCCTTGCAGATGTTGTCCTTGCTGGGATTTGAACCCAGGATCTCAGCACTGCAAGGCTTCAGTGCTATCCACTGAGCCAATGTGCTGCCATTCACCCTGTGATTTCTAACAGGCTGGAGAAACTTGCACCTATTGCCACTCTATCTTCAGCTCCTTTGTTAGAAATGAATTTATTTGGGCAGCAACTCAGTCTACCAAATAGAATTCCTAAGAAAGAAATTGGGGATGGCGATGCTACTGGTACTCGGGGCAGTGCTAATACCATGGCATTGTACCATAGTTCAATGGAAATATTAGAGGCTGGTAGGAGGCAAGCAGATTCAAACAGAAAAGTACCAGCAGTAATGTTGTGGGACCTTTGCTTGTAGAAGGCGGAGACGATACCAAGAGAAATAGTGGCGGATGGGGACTGAATATGGACACCCGGCCATCGCCGGCATGAGGTTGTGGACAGCTAGCACCTCCACGAGCCTAAAAGGCCACATTTCAAGTGCAAGCAGCTTTAGAGGACTTCCTGGGAGAAATGACAGCTGGAGTAGATACGGTTTCCAAAGTCCTTTCACCAAGCTAAAGAATATGGCTGTGGTGAAATACAACTCACTGACAATCTGTAGACTGGCTCCATATGGTCCCTGGCCACATTCATTTGACCACATGTTTGTGGGTAGGTGGTCCTTCCCAGTAAGTCCACTGGGGAGGGCACAGGTAATGTTATGGGACACGTGTTTGTGGAAGGCGGAGACGACTCCGGGAGAAATAGTGGCCGCTGGGGACCGAATATGGACACCCGGCCACCACCGGCATGAGGTTGTAAAAAGCTTCTGCCTCCAGGAGCCTAAAAGGCTACATTTCAAGTGCAAGCAGCTTTAGAGGACTTCCTGGGAGAAATGACAGCTGGAGTAGATACGGTTTCCCAAGTTATTTCACCAAGCTAAAAAATATGGCTGTGGTGAAATACAACTCACAGACAAGCTGTGAACTGGCTCCGTACCGTCCCTGGCCACATTCACTTGTCTACGTGTTTGTGGTTAGGCTGTCTTTCCCAGTAAGTAAACTGGGGAGGGTACAGATAATGTTGTAGGACCCGTGCTTGTGGAAGGCGGAGACGACAGTGGGACAAATAGCGGTGGATGGAGACCGAGTATGGATACCCGGTCGCCGCCGCCATAAGGATGTGGACAGCTTCCGCCTCCATGAGCCTAAAAGGCCTCATTTCGAGTGCAAGCAGCTGTCATAAATATTGGAAATATAGTATTGAAGCCTGTGGGTGGGTGGCTAGCCGCATACTTGCACTTACATTCTAAGGTATGGGGTAGGGACAACTGAATGCTGCACTGGGACAAGGACGTGGACGGGGATTGTTGCAAGTCTGCAATGACAGGTGCATGGTGTGAGGCATCTTCGCATGCGCCTACGATCACTTATGATGGGCACACTTTTAGGCAGTGACCGGGGAGTCGGAGAGGCTTCCAGGGGTCTTCCCCATGCTGTTTCCATGTCTTTTCAGCACTGTATGCATGTGTTTGATGACTTGTCACACACCACATGGCCAGATAAGGTTGTAAAATGTTAAAACGACATTTCCCAGTGAATGCATTTGTCTTGGTTGAAAGCAATGCAAAAGTGCAAAAACACATCAAAAATGCTACGTGTGAACATAGCCCAAGGTGTGGAGGAGCATTTTTGTTTTTGTATATTTATTTTGCCTTATAAAAGTCATTACCCTGGAAAGGATGTTCCTTAAAAGGTTCCCGACCGCCCACTGTAGATAAACGTCGGCGCTGCCTGGGCTCTGTGCAGCGCCGACGTTTAAAAATGGTGGGTGGTCCCGCAGCGCTCAGGGCCCCGAGGGTCCTGCAAGCGCTACGGGTGCGGTGCAGAGCGATAGCTCTGACAGGGAACATCATCGGGACCTGATTGGATCAGGTCCCAGTGATGTTAACCCTTTACTATTTTCTATATGCCGTGATCTATAGTGATCGCGGCATATAGAAGATAGCAAGAGGAGAGGGGGTCGTCTACTTACCTCTACGACGACCCCTGATACCTTCCAGGACCTGGCGTTGTTATGGCAGCTGGAGGTCACATGACCGCCTCCAGATCTGCCATATATGGTGTCCTGCTAGGCTCAGCCTGCAAGCTGAGTCCAGCAGGAGACACAGTGTGAAAGTGTCAGCAGTGGTCTCATACAATGTAATATATATCTATTACATTGGATGAGATCAGTGATCAGAAAAATAAAAATTAATGTCCCATACAGGGACTAAGCAAAAATGTAGAAAAAAGTCAAAAAAATGTTTTCAAACTGTTTAAAAAAAATCACAAAATAAATAAAAATAAATAAATAAAATATTAAACCGATAAATCCGTATATTTATGCAAAAACAAAAAAAGTACACATATTTGGTATCGCCGCGTCCGAAACAACCCGAGCTATAAAACTGTCACACTAAATAACTCCTTCTGTGCACACCGTAATAAAAATAAATAAAAAACGGAGCAAAAAACTACTTTTTCCTCATATCGCCAAACAAAAAGTGGAAAAAAATGCGATCAAAAAGCAAAATGGAAATAAAAATGGTACCACTGAAAACGTCTTCTTGTTCCACAAAAAAAAAGACACTATACAGCTCCATCAGCCGAAAAATAAAAAAGTTATAGCTCTCAGAATAAAGTGATGCAAAAAAATTATTTTTTCTATAAAATTGTTTTATTGTGAAAAAGCGCCAAAACATAAAAAAAAAAACAGTAAGTGTAGTATCGCTGTAAACATACTGACCCGAAGAATAATGCTGCTTTATCACTTTTACCACACGCAGAACGGCATAAAAAAAAACCTCAAAAAACAATTCCTGAATTGTTGGTTTTTGTTAATTTTACCTCCCAAAAAACGGAATAGAAAGCGATCAAAAAATGTCCCATACCCAAAAATGGTACCAATAAAAATGTCAACTCATCCCGCAAAAAACAAGCCATCAAATGACTCTGTCGGCCGAAATATGGAAAAATTATAGCTCTCAAAATATGACGATGCAAAAACTAGATTTTGCAAAAATCTTTTAGTGTGTGACAGCTGTCAATCATAAAAACCCGATATAAATCTGGTATCTCTGTAATCGCACCGACCTGAAGAATAAAGTAATCTCAACTTATACCGCACGAGGAACGGAGTAAAAAATAGATAAAACCAATTCTTCACCTGCTACTGATTTGTTTATTATGTCTCCCAATGTGCTCACCACACATCTAGATAAGTTCCCTAAGGGGTCTGGTTTACAAAATTGTGTCACTTATGGGGGGTTGCCACTGTTTAGGCACATTAGGGGCTCCCCAAATGCGACATGGCGTCCGCTAATTATTCAAACAAATTTTACATTCAAAAAGTCAAATGGCGCTCCTTCCCTTCTGAACCCTGCAGTGTACCCAAATAGTGGTTTTTCCCCACATATGGGGTATCGGCATACTCAGGAGAAATTGCTCAGCAAATTTAATGGTGAAATTTCTCCTGTTACCCTTATGATAATGCAAAATTAGGGGATGAAAAACATTTTTTGTGTGAAAAATGTGAAAATTTTATTTTTACGGCTCAATATTATAAACTTCTGTGAAGCACCTGGGGGTGCAAAGTGCCCACCACACATCTAGATAAGTTCCCTAAGGGGTCTAGTTTCCAAAATGGTGTCACTTGTGGGGGGTTTCCACTGTTTAGGCACATCAGGAGCTCTCCAAACGCAACATGGCGTCTGCTAATTATTCAAACAAATTTTACATTCAAAAAGTCTAATGGCGCTCCTTCCCTTCCGAACCCTGCAGTGCGCCCAAACAGTGCTTTTCCCTCACATATGGGGTATCAGCGTGCTCAAGAGAAATTGCACAAAAAATTTTGGGGTCCATTTTTTCCTTTTACCCCTGCAAAAATAAAAAAATTTGGGTCTAAAGTAACATTTTTGTGAAAAAAGTTAAATGTTAATTTTTTTCTTCCACATTCCAAAAATTCCTGTGAAGCACCTGAAGGGTTAATAAAGTTCTTGAATGTGCTTTTGAGCACCTTGAGGGGTGCAGTTTTTAGAAAGGTGTCACTTTTGGGTATTTTCTGTCATAAAGACCCCTCAAAGTGACTTCAAATATGATGTGGTCCCTAAAAAAATGTTTTTATAAATTTTGTTGGAAAAATTAGAAAACGCTGGTCAACTTTTAACCCTTATAGCTCCCTAACAAAAAAAATTTTGGTTCCAAAATTGTGCTGATGTAAAGTAGACATGTGGGAAATGTTATTTATTAACTATTTTGTGTGACATATCTCTCTGATTTAAGGGCATGAAAATTCAAAGTTTGAAAATTGCAAAATTTTCAAAATTTTCGCTAAATTTCTGATTTTTTCACAAATAAACGCAAGTGATATCAAAGAAATTTTACCACTATCATGAAGTACAATATGTCACAAAAAAACAATCTCAGAATCAGGGGAATCCGTTGAAGCGTTCCAGAGTAATTACTTCATAAATTGACAGTGGTCAGAATTTAAAAAATTGGCTCAGTCACGAAGGCAAAAACAGGCTCTGGCGCGAAGTGGTTAACATATTTCCCAGGAAAATCCATTTTGGTTTCGTTTTTGTATGTTTTATTGTGAGTCTGTAAAAGTGGCGTAATACCTCTGACAACGTTGTTGACAGCAGTGACCTGGGAGTCAGAAATGCTTCCAGGCGTCTCCCCCATGCTGTTCCCAGGTCATTTGAGCACTGTTCCCATCAATTTGGGCAATTTTTAGGGCCTCTGCAGAATGCCGAGGGGAGCTGCCAGAAAAATGCTCAAGTTTCTCATAGACTTACATTGGGCTCGTTGCTCGGGTCAAACACCCGAGTATTCCAATTTGCTCGACCCGAGCATCGAGCACCCGAGCATTTTCATGCTCGCCCATCACTACTCCTCAGAACTATTGCATCTGTATGTTGTTTCGATTTGGCTTTAGTGGGGCGTGGCCGGTTTCTGCAGGAATTTAACCCTACTGTGTCCTGCAGAGACTAAGTTCCCTGGCCTATCCCATACCAACAGGAATGGTGGCAGTTTCTCCCATCATTTCTTGCCCGAATGTTGGCTCCTAGCCTGGTAGCACCTGTTTACACTTATCTCCGTATTCTGTCTCCCATTTTCGACCCAGCCTGTTTACCCGCTCAGTTTGACTTCTCCATCCCTGACTCCTGCTTTGTATAGAAAACCCATGCTGCCTGCATTGACCTCGGACTGTCTGACTATGTTTCTGTTTTGCCCTCCTGTACTTCATACACGTGCCTCTGACCCTCCTATGAGATGCTGCATACCCTGGCACTACCCTGGAGTGGTACCTGGTGTTTACCTGTAGCCGAATCTATCCTCACCATCAGAGGCCCCAGTGAAGACCCAGTAGACACTTAGTCACGCCCTTCCAGGGTAAGCCCGGCCTATGGCGCAGTGGGTCCACACCCTCCAGTGTTACAGAGAGTGGTAACACCCAGTTGTCAACAAATCCATACAGAGTTATTAAAAAATATGCATTAGAATTGTTTTTTTATAGAGATTACAAAATGTGTCAGGAGAGCGCAAGGGTTTTCTTTACAGTGGCATAGCATGGGTTTCCATATCTTGGACAGGTCAAGAGAATGCCAAGAGTGTGCAAAGCAGTTATCAAAGCAAAAGGTGGCTACTTTGAAGAACCTAGAATATAAGACATATTTTCAGTTGTTTCACACTTTTTTGTTAAGTATATAATTCCACATGTGTTTATTCATAGTTTTGATGCCTTCAGTGTGAATGTACAATTTTCATAGTCATGAAAATACAGAAAAATCTTTAAATGAGAAAGTGTGTCCAAACTTTTGGTCTGTACTGTATATTATATATTATTATTGTTATTATATTGCTTTTTAGGGATTGGCTTCGGCCCTTGAATTTCAGTGAGGTGAATTCACGACGTTTCAGGAGACCATGACTTTTTCGACAATTGTAGCTTCCAACTTTGTATGAACAGTTTTGAAAGGACATTATTTTGTTCCCCATGACTGTGCCCAGTGCAAAAAGTATGGTCCATAAATTCCACATGTGTTAATTCATAGTTTTGATGCCTTCAGTGTGAATGTACAATTTTCAAAGTCATGAAAATAAAGAAAAATCTTTAAATGAGAAGGTGTGTCCAAACTTTTGGACTGTACTGTATATATATATATATATATATATATATATATATATATATATTGATGAATAAATGGGTGATAGATAAATAAATAAATGGATAGATAGATAGATAGATAGATAGATGGATAAGTAAATATATAGACAGTCATTCTTTAATATAAATTTACCCAACTAGCCTTTTTAATATGTAAATGATGGTATTTTGTTTTGTTTTTAACACAATCATATTTATTTCTCTAAGTAATCCTGCAACCAAGACATTTCTAAATTGTTGAAACTGCTAATAAAGGGATTTTATAATCATGCCATGTTAAACTCCAGTTGAACTGATAAGGTACAATGTACTACTCATAAATGACTACAGTAATGGAAATTTCAGTATAGAGGTTGGTTCAAATAATAGAAAAACTAGATTGTACTGCTCAGATCAGTTTTGGCCGAGCACTTCAGAGCAACAAACGCTCATTTCTGTAGGTATTCAATGCATGGATTGTTCTTCAAGTTATCTGCATATACACGCTATTCATTAACAAGTAGAAACCTTTCTTATACCATCTAAGAAGAACAGAATGCAGCCCATTAGTCTGAGGAAGTTACAGCCAAAAAACAATAAGATCGTGGGTGTGAGTGTAGGCAGCAAAGAGTTCATCTAACCCCAAGAGCTGACTTAAATGTATGCTTTTACAAAGACACGCAGAGACCCACAGCAGCCAATAATGGATACATACAGGCAATACAAAAAGTCTTCCCGCCCTTATTAAAATACCTCAATTTTATCATGTAAAAAAATCATACCAAGAAGAATCATTTCAGAACTTTTGCCAGCTTCATTGTCACCCATAATCTGTACAATTCAATTGAAAAGCAAACTAAAATGTTTTTGGGCGGAAAAGAAAAAAAAGAACTAAAATAATGTTGCATAAATATGCACACCCTTTAACTAATACTTTTTGAACTACTCTATAAATTTATGATGGCATTTGTGGCACCCCTGTGCGTCCAGTTGCCACAGAGGTACTGCATCTCAGCCAGAGGTGTAGTACCCCACTCTCAGGTAAGGAGGGAGTACTACCCGGGACCTACATTCAACACTACACCACTCCAGATGAGCAGGCGGGGCAAGATGCACTTGTTCACTGCTGAGCCCTGTCCCTGGCTGGAAAGGGGGGAACCAAGAGAGGGGGAACCGTGTAGTGGGTGTGGATGGAGGAAGAAGTTGAGTGGAGCACAGAGGGTAGGAGTATAAAAAGAAGGGTAGAAAGTTCTAGAGAGAGTTATGTTCTGAAGTTTGGAGGAGAGGCAGTTGGGAGCTCAGGAGAGCAGAGGAGTGGGGCCTAGTGAGAGAGGCCCAGGAGGAAGAAAGTGAGGAAAGAAGACAGGAGCAGTGAGGAGGGCTCCAGAGAGACAAAAGGGATCCCAGGGGCACGGCGAGAGCAGGATGCCACCCGTGCGCCCGAATTCACGCCGACGTCGAGGGATCAGGCCTCAGTAGGGGACCTGCCCCAGCCTAGTGGAGTACTTTAGGTCTCAGCTAGCAAACCGGAGGTTGCAGCATTTCAGGTGCTGTAGCCACACTCCACAATTACATCGCTGAAAAGGTGGCCACATAGGGTCCAGGGGACTGAGAATAAGTCGCCCGACAAGGCCCGAGGCCACTGGCTTGGGACACTGATTGTGAGGCGCAGGGCAGGAGGGCGAGAGCCAGTGCAGAGAAGACGACCTGGAGAGGTACACAGTCAGAGGTTTCCCGTTCAAGTGCTTTCAAGGTACCTGAGAGTTGGCTGGATCGCTTCCCCGGAGGACACAGGACGACGTGGGTGGTTATAACTTAGCATTGTAACTTGGAGCAGCTTAACAACTGTAAGTAAAGCCTGAAGACTGCACCCCACTGTGTCCTTGACTAATTCTGTGCGCCCTCAGCCCTGCATTACACCGCACCAACCAACATCTACCTCGACAATTCATCATATACTGCCCTGGAGCTTAGCTCTGCCTGCGGAGAGCTGAACCAACTCTGCTGCGTCACCATCAGCTCCAGTGGATCTGCACCACAGCGGCGGCCCCATATAGCCACATACCACAGGTGGCGTCATGAACATTATCTCCAAAAACTTTATTCCCCTTTTTCTTTTCCTTTAATTGACTGCCCTGGGTCACGGACCAGGTCACTACCACCGTGACTTCCCCAGCACCGACTGGTCCATCACCGAGTACCCCATGCCCCAGGGGGCACGTAACATTCAGTTTTTTGGGTAGGGGTTTACCACAATGACAAATCTAGAATTGCCAATCTTTGCCCACTCTTCCTTGCAGTAGCATCTCCTGTTTACATTGCCCTTGTCAATTCACCCACAGATTTTCAATTGGATTCAGGTCTGGGCTATATTTGGGCCATTCCAAAACTTTAGAATAGAAAAGGGGGTTTGTGTCAGCTCACCTATTAGGAGTCCGGAGCACGGATATCCTGCAGTGTCGCAGGAAAATCAATCAATAGTAAAAAAAAAATGTCCAGCTTCGGAAGTTCCATAAAAGTGAAAAATTTATTGCAAAAATTTTGGAAAGACTTCAACAATAGCATAATAGTCACAGCCCTATGCGGTGAAGCTACAAAGCAGACGCGTTTCAGATCATCAGGTCTTTAATCACTGCAATCATTTATGATCTCAAAGTTGGTGTTTTTTAGTGCTTCCTGTCAGAAACATCTGATTCACCTATGCCAGGGATGTCAAACTCAAACACACAGAGGGCAAAAATGAAAAACTTCAAAGTTGCGTGCCAACCAGTATACAGTATAATGGGCCCCACAAAGTTCTCCATACAGAATAATGGGCCCCATATAGTCTTCCATACAGAATAATGGGCCCACATAGTCCTCCATACAGAATAATGGGCACCACATAGTCCACCATACAGAATAATGGGCACCACATAGTCCTCCATACAAAATAATGGCACCACATAGTCATCCATACAGAATAATGGGCCCCATATAGTCTTAACAAGGTACAGCAATAGGGGTTCAAGAAAACCACACAGAAAAATGAGTATTAAAGCGAGTGTAGTGCTACAAAGAGTTAAAACTTAATATTTAAGTTTTAACTCTTTGTAGCACTACACTTGCCCCATATAGTCTTCCATACAGAATAATGGGCCCACATAGTCCTCGATACAGAATAATGGGCACCACATAGTCCTCCGTAAAGAATAATGGGCACCACATAGTCCTTCATACACAATAATGGGCCTCACATAGTCCTCCATACAGAATAATGGGCCCCACATAGTCCTCCATACAGAATAATGGGCCCAACATAGTCCTCCATACAGAATAATGAGCCGCGCATACTCCTCCATGCAGAATAATGGCCCCACATAGCTCTTTAAACAGAATAATGGGCCCCACATAGTTCTCCATACAAAATAATGGGCCCCACATAGTCCTCCATACAGAATAATGGGCCCCACATAGTCCTCTATACAGAATAATGGGCCCCACATAGTCCTCCATGCAGAATAATGGGCCCCACGCAGTCCTCTATACAAAATAATGGACCCCACATAGTCCACCATACAGAATAATGGGCCCCATATAGTATTCCATACAGAATAATGGGCCCACATAGTCCTCCGTACAGAATAATGGGCACCACATAGTCCACCGTACAGAATAATGGGCACCACATAATTCTCCATACAAAATAATGGCACCACATAGTCTTCCATACAGAATAATGGGCCCACATAGTCCTCCGTACAGAATAATGGGCACCACATAGTCCTCCATACAGAATAATGGGCCCCACATAGTGCTCCATACAGAATAATGGCCCCCACATAGTCCTCCATACAGAATAATGGGCCCTACCTAGTCCTCCATACAGAATAATGGCCCCACATAGGGGTGGTGGTTCTGGTGTCACGGGCCAACTAAAACCACCCTGTGGGTCAGATTTGGCACACGGGACAATGTTTGACATGTATGGTCTATGCCAATCAAATGGAAAAAACAATGAATGAAACAATTAAATCAATTAAAATCACACAATACATAAAGTTAAAATATCAGAACAAATTATAAGTGCAGACGAATATGCTCAATGAAGAAACAAAAGAAAAAATGGGTAAAAGAATGTAAAATGTATCAAAATAAGTGTAGATAGAGACACTATTAATAATGAAAGATACGATTTTGTTCATTCAGTCCCTGTGGTGTCCTAGTCTGAAGTAGATAAATCCACCAGGACTCACGATTAAGGAGTTTCCTATGGTGGTTCCCTTCTCGGTGCGGTTTATTTACTTTTCAATACCCGCAACTCTGCAGTGGGAGGTATCCCCGTTATGATGAACACAGAAGTGCTTGGATGCCGCTGAACATTTAAAAATTAACTTATTAGCGGCGTCTGATAAGTGCCTTCTAATCCTTATTTTTAGGGGGCCTGTGGTGCAGCCAACGTACTGGACATTACAAGACAAGCAGGTAAGTAGGTATACAACATAACATGAGCTGCAATTAATGAAGTTGTTAATTTTATACTTTTTTTTGTACTTGTACATGTAAAATGGGTGGTGTTAATAATATGTCTACAGCATGTGCAAACACTTTGGCCACATTTAAAAAAAAACAGGATATGTGTAGCCAAGTTTTTCTTTGTTTGAGATTATCCTTTAAATAAAGACTAGATTCCAAATCTTTGATCTTCTTGTCGCAAAGCCATTCTTTTGTTGATTTGAAGATATGCTTAGGGTTGTTGTCATGCTGAAAGGTGTTTTTTAGCAGAGGCCTGAAGGTTTTGTTGTAATATTGACTGATATTTGGAACTGTTCATAATGCCCTCCACATTGACTAAAGCCCCAGTTCCAGCTGCCAAAACATAACCATAAAATATAATGCTCCCTCCACCCTGCTTCATTGTGAGTATGGTGTTCTTTTGGTGATGTGCAGTGTTGGCTTCATGCCAAACATACTTTTGTGGCAAAAAAGTTTAACATTTATCTCATCAGACCATGACATGTTTTCCCACATGATTTTGGCAGACATGAGGTAAGTTTTGACAAAACATAGTTGGGCATGGCTGTTGTTTTTTGTAAGAAAGTTACGTGCCATAATGGGCAGAAATGGTGTTATTTCTTGTCTACTCAAACAAGACAGATTGTTCAGAATAGTTAAATAAAAGTATAGATGCATTTTAAAGAGTTATTTAACGTTTAACTATAGGAGGTGATACTGCCCATAAGTGTCAATACACCGATTCCTGCAGTGAAACAAAGGCTCTTGGAGGCTAGCCTGGTGTCAAGAAGGGCAACAAAGAAGCCACTTCTCTCCAAGAAAAACATTAAAGCACCACTCCAGTGTTTTTCTTTTACTGCGGCGCTGGAGAAGTGCAACTATGGCATTATACTTACAAGCCACTGTCTTCATCTTTTATCAGCGCTGCTCCAGTTTGTCTTATACAGGTTATAACCTGCCCTGCCGTATTGCTCCAGTGCTTGTTGGGCAATTCATAAGTCACAAATCAACGTAAGTCCATGAGAGCCAGAATGAGTCTAGAACGAGGCTCACAAAAACTTATATTAAGAGATTGTGATTGTTACCTCTACAGAAGGACAGTCAGAAGTTGCAGTCACAAGATGGCGACGTGGGACCGGAGCAGCGCCAGGAACAGCTGAATATGGTGGCTAGTAAGTATAATACCAGGGTCAGAGAACTTAAAGTAGTTTCAACACTCCAGCACTGAAAAAAAAACGCTGGAGTGGTGCTTTAAGGACAGTCTGACTTTCTGCAGAAAATACAGGGATTGGACTGCAGAGGACTGGGATAAAATTATTTTTTTCCCATGAAGCCATCTTAAATTTGTTTGGGTCACCTGGAAGAATAATTGTTCAAAAAAGAAAAGGTGAGCACGACCATGAGTCCTGGGTCATACTAACAGTAAAGCTTCCAGAGACCATTCATATGTGGTATTGATTTTCATCCATTTTCATCCAGAAGAGTTGGCTCACTCATAATTTTGCCTAAGAACAGTGTCATGAATAAAGAATGGGATTTAAACATCCCCCTAAGAGCAACCTCTCCCAATGATCTAGGATAGAACAATGCAAAACTGATAACTAAGTGACTTAGTGAACAAAATGTTGACATTTGGGTACATAACCAGGAAACTCCCGAGATCTCAATCTCATTGAGAACCTGTGATAAATCCTCAAAAATCCTCAAAAAGCAGGTGAACAACAACACAGAAATTGTGAAAACTCCAAGTACTGATGAGGCATCAGTCAGGATTTAGCCCGGGTACTGATATCCAGCATGCCAGCGTAAAATTCAGAAGTGTTGAAAAATAAGGCTCAAAATTGTAAATATTTAGTCTTCGCATAAACTTGGTCTATTTGTCAATAAAAGTTTCAAAACTTCTGAAATGCCTAAAATTGCACTTCAGTAACCATGTAAACATCTAAGAACTAACAACGAACAAGATTTTGAAAACGAAAATTTGTGTGAGTCTCAAAACTTTAGGTCACCACACAGTAAATTAAATGATCATGGCTTGCCTGAAAAAATAACAAATAGGCTGGAGACATGAAGCATTAGTTATAGAGAGAAATGATGTATGATATTGGGTTATCAGTGGGTATTTATCTTTCAAGTATAAACTGTAGAGGAGGCTGCTTATGCGTTTTTTTTCGCAATAACTATCAAAATCATGAACCCTCTTCCCCAAGGAAAGTCTTTACTACTAAACAATCGGCGTTACTTCACTAGTCGAGAGTCGTGATTAGATATTTGGACACAACTTAATTTTGGGAAGAAAAGGATGGAAGGGAAGAGAAAAGAGGAATACATGTCCTTCTATCCTTATTCTGCACCCAGAAAAATAAAAATGTGAACCAGCTCATTATCGTGCCATTAGGATTGTTTTCCTGTTTATAATGAGGTTTTTGCATGGATATAATTACAGACCACTAAATAATCCAAACGAATAACCTGCACGGAGATACTTGTGAACGAAATAATGGTCTAAAAAAAAATCAACAGCGTAGATTGGGATGTGATGAGATATCATTCAGCAGAACACCATGCAGAAAATTTATATTCTAAAGTGCCATTAAAAACACAAGGATCTATTAAGTGGCTGAGAGGATTTTGAACATAATATGCGAAATGAAGGAGAGGTCTTCTTCTCATATTGCGTCTCTCTTATATACAAACAGAAAACTGTACAATGGTCAGTCCTATACAAAAGGATCAGACAGAACACAAGACCAACCACTACTCCCAAACATCTTCACTGATACAAGAGGGAACGCTAAGCTTTATGAGTGATTCTTAATTGCTAGACTATTCTTATCAAAGCTGCCAGTAGTCAGTCTACGGTATTGGAACCATCTTGTAGACTTCAGGGGGCACCAGCCTTGTCTAAGATTGGGGGGCACAACCTGAGCGCCAAGATGCCAACATGTCCGTTAGCAAAATATCACAATGCGTTATCAAAATTTCACAATACAAATTGCGAACATTATTAAATAGATTTCTCAAACCTGAAGAGGCTGGTGTACTTCCTTTTAAATTTCATGTCAGACTACCTATATAATCCTGAAAATAAAATGAACATTTTATGAGTCAAGTCAGACTCAGACTGATAAAATGCTTATTTTAATATTAAGCAAGGAAATAGATTATCTAGCCATTCAACAGTTTTTCAAAAGTGAGTACACCAGCCCCATCAGGTCTAAGATATCTGTTTAATAATGCATGCAGTTTGTATTTTGAAATATCCATGAACTGGACACGGATACCCATTTTGGATAAGGTTTTACACAAAATTTGCATCTTTTCAGTCCAGTACACCTTAATTTACTAACACAATCATCCAAAATTGGCGTAACTCCTGGAAAATTTCTTGCCATCTATGCTTATGTCATTCAATGCCATTCTCTGCATCCTCCAGTTTTAGGACATATACAGTTATATGAAAAAGTTTGGGCACCCCTATTAATCTTAAGCTTAATGTTTTATAAAAATTGGTGTTTTTGCAACAGCTATTTCAGTTTGATATATCTAATAACTGTTGGACACAGTAATGTTTCTGCCTTGAAATGAGGTTTATTGTACTAACAGAAAATGTGCAATCTGCATTCAAACAAAATTTGACAGGTGCATAAGTATGGGCACCCTTATCATTTTCTTGTTTTAAATACTCCTACCTTGAATCTCCTTTGAAGAGTGGCATCATGGGCTCCTCAAAACAACTGTCAAATGATCTGAAAACAAAGATTATTCAACATAGTTGTTCAGGGGAAGGATACAAAAAGCTGTCTCAGAGATTTAACCTGTCAGTTTCCGCTGTGAGGAACATAGTAAGGAAATGGAAGAACACAGGGACAGTTCTTGTTAAGGCCAGAAGTGGCAGGCCAAGAAAAACATCAGAAAGGCAGAGAAGAAGAATGGTGAGATCAGTCAAGGACAATCCTCAGACCACCTCCAGAGAGCTGCAGCATCAACTTGCTGCAGATGGTGTCACTGTGCATCGGTCAACTATACAACGCACTTTGCACAAGGAGAAGCTGTATAGGAGAGTGATGAGAAAGAAGCCGTTTCTGCAAGCACGCCACAAACAGAGTCGGCTGAGGTATGCAAAAGCACATTTGGAGAAGCCAATTTCTTTTTGGAAGAAGGTCCTGTGGACTGATGAAACCAAGATTGAGTTGTTTGGTCATACAAAAAGGCATTATGCATTGCTGCAAAAAAACACAGCATTCCAAGAAAAACACTTGCTACCCACAGTAAAATTTGGTGGAGGTTCCATCATGCTTTGGGGCTGTGTGGCCAATGCCGGCACCAGGAATCTTGTTAAAGTTGAGGGACGCATGGATTCCACTCAGTATCAGCAGATTCTTGACAATAATGTTCAAGAATCAGTGACAAAGTTGAAGTTACGCAGGGGATGGATCTTTCAGCAATACAATGATCCAAAACACCGCTCCAAATCTACTCAGGCATTCATGCAGAGGAACAATTACAATGTTCTGGAATGGCCATCCCAGTCCCCAGACCTGAATATCATTGAACATCTGTGGGATCATTTGAAGAGGGCTGTCCATGCTCGGCGACCATCAAACTTAACTGAACTGGAATTGTTTTGTTAAGAGGAATGGTCAAAATACCTTCATCCAGGATCCAGGAAATCATTAAAAGCTACAGGAAGCGACTAGAGGCTGTTATTTTTGCAAAAGGAGGATCTACTAAATATTAATGTCACTTTTCTGGTGAGGTGCCCATACTTATGCACCTGTCAAATTTTGTTTGAATGCAGATTGCACATTTTCTGTTAGTACAATAAACCTCATTTCAAGGCAGAAACATTACTGTGTCCAACAGTTATTACATATATCAAACTGAAATAGCTGTTGGAAAAACACCAATTTTCATAAAACATTAAGCTTAAGATTAATAGGGGTGCCCAAACTTTTTCATATAACTGTACATGCTTGTCACTGTTATGATAGTTTTGAAAGACACTTGTATTAAGGGACAGCTACATTCTTCTGATGCATAGAGCGGAGAGCTGTTCTCTGCTCCTTGCACTGATCATTCATATCATTGCTGGTCTTACACGATACGTGTGAGCGCCCTCTGGTTGCTACTCACACTTGTTTTCAATATTAGGGAAAGGAGGAATGGCAGGCGGCATTGGAGCAAGCACAGGTATCTGCAAGTGTGTGCAGTCAGTTTGGGTGTAGTCGGTAGAAATGTGCCAATTCTGGTGTCAATGTAAAAATATTAATTCCTTCTGTTAGGAAAATCCTACTGGAGCATCTAAACTTTATATGGGGTTAATCAGAATCACTGTATGATGGCAGCCATGTACTTACTACTATGTGAGGCCCCCTTCACACGTCTGTGTTTCTGGTATGTGTGGTGTCTGTTTTCGCACGTACCGGAGAAA
Organism: Phyllobates terribilis; assembly: GCF_046119375.1. Lineage (NCBI taxonomy): Eukaryota > Metazoa > Chordata > Amphibia > Anura > Dendrobatidae > Phyllobates > Phyllobates terribilis. The sequence continues at coordinate 890,645,550 of NW_027362762.1, read as the reverse complement.
AATGCACATGCATACCCATTATTATCTATAGGGCTGGGCACATATCCGTGTGATCCACACGCAGACATGTCCATTTTTTTCCAGCAGCACGGATGACAATACGTACCACAGATGTGCACATAGATGACATAAAGTGTGACATCTGTGTGCAGTCCGAGTAACACGTACCAGAATAGAATGCAGAATAGAAATGACAGTTTTTTATGTGTGAAAAATGTGCAAAAATAGAGATACCGTATATACTTGAGTATAAGCTGACTTTTTCAGCACATTTTTTAAGCTGAAAAAGTCCCCCCTCGGCTTACTCTTGGGTATACTTTCTATAAATATACATTCCGGTGGTGGATAGTGGTATCGGGGGTGTTGCGGCACACAGTAGCCTCTGGTGCAGCTACCACGTGTGCCCGCTGCTAAAGAGAATGAATATTCAGCTGAGAACAGGACACAGAGCTGGAGCAGAGGGGAGGAAGGTGAGTAGAAGAGTTTATTTTTTTCATGTGTGCAGTGATGGGGGCCATGCATACCAGGATTGGGGATGAGGGGGCTCATGCATACCAGGAATGGGAATGAGGGGACCCATGCATACCAGGATTGGGGATGAGGGGGCCATGCATACCAGGATTGGAGATGAGGGGGCCATGCATACCAGGATTGGGGATGAGGGGGCCATGCATACCAGGAGAGGTGATGAGGGAGCCATGCATACCAGGATGGGGGATGAGGGGGGCCATGCATACCAGGATTGGGAATGATGGGGCCATGTATACCAGGATTGGGGATGAGGGGGCCATGCATACCAGGATTGGGGATGAGGGAGCAATGGTAACCAGGATGGCGAAATTTACCAGTAGCTGCTGTATTTCCCACCCTAGTCTTATACTCAAGTCAATAAGTTTTCCCATTTTTTTGTGGTAAAATTAGGTACCCCCGCTTATATTCGGGTCGTCTTATACTCGAGTATATACGGTAGATATTTAGATGATATGAGGTAAATAGATGATAGATAGATAGATGTGCGATATATAATTAGTGCCTTGCATGAGTATCTTACTGTACATAGATTAAACTAGTGAATGAATGAATGAATGAATGAATGAATGAATGATTGAAAAAAAAATGTTTTGATAACCAGCCGTGGTAAAGCAGACAGCTGAGAGCTGATATTATCAGGCTGGGAAGGTCCTTGGTTATTGTGCCCTTCCCAGCCTAAAAATATTAACCATAAGCTGCCCCAGAAGTGTAGCATCACATTAGATGTGCCAATTCCGGCGCGTTGCCTCATCTTTTCCCGATTGCATTGGTGCGATATCAATCGGGATAATGGGGCTTGAAGTTGATATCAGCTGTGAATTGTCCAAAAACATAGCTGGCATCAAGTCCTGGTGGTAGTAATGGAAAGGTGTCTATCAGACTCTCCTATTACTAACTCAGTAATAAAAAAATTAAAAAAACACAAAAAATGATATATTTAAATACACATACCCCCCATACTTTCCCCGGTTCACCAATTTATTTGAAAAAGAAAATCCCACGCAGGTCTGACGTAGTCCAGGGGATCCAAACCCGGCGACTCGGATGAGCGGTGATGTCAGTAATGTTACTGCTCCTCACCGGGTCTCACTGAGGGCAGCGTCAGCCAGATACGGGGAATGTCGTGGGGATCGCTGTACTATGTCGAACCTGTGGGGAACTTTCTTTCTAATAAATTTTTAATAGAGAGACAGTGTCTTGTTTTTATTTCTCTCTTTTTATGTTTTTCTGGTTTCCATTTGTGGACTACGTTGGACCTTCATGGAATATTTTTTTTTAAATAAATTGGTGAACCAGGGAAAGTGTGGGGGAATGTATATTTAAATAAATTATTTTTGTGTTTCTTACTTTTTATTACTGGGTTTGCTAATGGGGGTGTCTGGTAAAGACCTCTCCATTATTAACACCAGGGCTTGAAAAATTCAAAGCTGACATCAACCACAGGCCTCATTATTCCCAATTGCCAACACAACAGTGTTATCGGGAAGAGCCAAGACGAAGCGCCAGAATTGACACATCTAATATGATGCGCCACTTCTGGGGCAGCTGCGAGCTGGTATTTTTAGATTGGGAAGGGCCCTATAACCATGGACAATTCCCAGCCTGATAATATCAGCTCTCAGTTGTCTACTTTACCTTTGCTGGTTATGAAAAATGGGGGGGGACCCTATGTCATTTTTTTCATTTATTTATTTAATAGGTTAATCCATGTACAGTAAGCTGCACATGGAAAGCACTAATTACATATGTCACGAATATCTATCTAGCTCTCTATCTACTCCATATCTATCTATTTATCTATTTTTTTGCACATCTTTAACATTTAAAAATCTGTAATTTCTGTTCTGTATTCTATTTCGGTACGTTTCACACGGACAGCACACAGATGACGCACACATAAACATGGATGCCACAGAGATGATGCACATGTACACAAATATGTCACATGGACACGCAACAGTGATTACACCGGTACTGGTTTTTCCAGTACCGGTAAAATCAGGAAGTGTGAATGTACATGAGTTTAAGGGCGCAGTCAGACTGCTATATTTCTCTTGTAAGGATTGCATCACAATCCTCGGACTGGCCATCTGCTCTCCTGACATGAGCGTGACAGCATGTATTTCTATGCAGCTGTCACGCTCAGGTCAGGAGAGCCGATGGCCAGTCCAGGAATTGCGATGCAATCCTCGCACGAGAAATATGACAGTCTGACTGCACCCTATATGTGATTAGCTAATGCTGTAAACAATCACATCCCCAATTTTAAGAGGGAGTTCACACTTATGCAACCACATTGTTTTCGTTTTGATATTTTATTTTCTCTCTCAAAATGATTTCAGTTTGTTTGTCAATGGATTTATATAGATTGGCGCTCACCGATTATGTCACAAGCACGCCAATGGGTGGATGGAATGACGGTTTGCCCCCCGCCGGCGCGCTGTAAATTCTGCAATTAGAGATTAACAGCAGCATTTAACAGCTTAACAGTCTTAGGTGGAGCTCCTAAAGCGGCTGTCAGAGGCAGATGATGACTGAATATTACAGCCATCATCTGCTGGGAAAGTTACAGGCTCAAGACACAGAGCCAGCATATGACATAACTGTACGTCATATGTCGGTAAGGGGTTAAGCCCTTACCACTTTTGTAATTTGCTTTATCATAACATTCCCTGCTGCTGTCCCTATCCTGCTAATTCCTATATGTGCTTTTTTTTTTTTTACTTTCTGTGATGTTACATTTGAGGGGAGTCACAAACGGGATGTCACAGGAGGATGTCTCTGCAGTCACTTTTACGCAGCTTCTATCACCCCCTGAAACAGGACGTCATCAGGGGGCAGTTCTGCACTCACTTACCACAGCTTCTGTCACCACATGTCCCCTGATGACATCCTGTTTTGGTGGGGTAGCGTGACAGAGAAATGACCGCAGCTTCTGTCCTTTTGCCCAGATCTTCAATCACTGCTGTCTACATCTTCAGTGTCCATTATCACACTTTTGCCGCCATCCTCACTGTCAATGCTTCTGACCACTCCACCTCTGTCCTTGAAACAAATCATCATCAGGGGGTGAAGCTGCTGTCATGATGATTCATTTCAGGGAAAAGAGGTGGCGGTGTCGCAAGCAGTGACAGTGGGAGTGGAAACAGAAGATGCCTTGGTGGTGACAAAAGTTGAGGTCACTTCTCCATCTTCGTTCCAGAAAGAGGACTTCATCAGGGGGTGGTAGTGACGGAAGATGTGGTAAGTGACAGCAACGACGCCCCCAGATGACATCCTGTTTTGGGGGTAGAGGGGTTGATAGAAGATTTGGGAACCATCCTCTTGTGATATCCTATTTGAGACTCCCCTTAAATAAAATGTCATAGGAAGTAAAGAAATAAAAGCACATATAGAGATTAGCAGTATAGGGAAAATGGTAGGGAATTTTATAATAAAGCAATTTGTAAAAGTGGTTAGAGCTTAAAGATGGGTTTATAAAGGACATTATAGGTATCGGACGACCCCTTTAACCCAATACAGCAGTTAGCATCTTGTAAGCTACATGATGTTGCCTGGTTTCTGTCGGAATAATTGTAACTTGAAATAAACAAAAATAAAATGAAACATAATTCTCTTACTGAGGTTGTGGAGTTTATACAAAGAGCAGCTGAAAGAATAATGAAAGTGCCCAGAACTCAAGTATTATTGATGAACCTAAAATCTATTACACAATCCAGAAAGTTCATCCATAAGTGAAGACAGTATGATAAAAACTTTTTTTTTAAGAACATAGACTCTTCCGTCATTTTAGACCTGGAACCTTTATAATGTTTTACCTATATCCTCCTGTGGCCAGAGTATGGACGTACCAAGATGTTGCACTTGGGGTTGCTAAATAATGACTTCATGACTCTAACAGTTTAATAGCAATTTACCATATGTGTCCCATAATAATAACCCTATGGTGCACAATGCGAGGCGCATGTGACTCGCCCCCTGGACCGTGGGGCACTCGAGACCGGACTTCAGGGCAATGCTGGGAGTAGTAGTGGCGACCCGGTCCCATGGCTCAGGGTGGTCAGACCAGTGGTAGTCAATGATGTGTTTTTAGGTAATGTCCGACTACGCCACCCGTGGATTGCGGTCAGGGAGGACCGCCGCTGCAAGGCAGACCGCTGAGGCTGGTGTTGGGGATGCAGCAGGGAATAGTACAACTCCCCACGGGAGGAGTGTAGCCTCAGGGCAGTGTGATAGGATGCTGGGGGTGATGGTGCAGGCGCAGCAGTAACCACACAGAGTCCAATAATGCAGTCCAGGGTCTTTTACTGCAGATCTTATTATAGACCCAACAGGAGTACAGGGTAGGAATGGACCTGGGTGTCTGAGGGCATTCGGGTGAGCTCCGCTGGTCAGGGTGAGTAGGTAGGCCTACCGTTCTCTTTCTGCCCTTGATGACTATCTCCCCCTTTAGTGGTATGATAGCCCATGTCCCTGAGCTTGCCGTGTACTACGCCTGTATGGCTTGCGACTCGGGCCTTAGGTACCTGTAGCTTCTCCGTGCTGTACCGGTCCCTCTGTGTGGCGAAACCTCCAGGCTTCTTGGCCAAGGGACCTAAAATCCCTCGCTGGTAGATGATCTGCTGCAGGACTTGCAATCCTGACAGCCTCGGACCCCAATGTCCGGTATATAGTTTCTCCCTCGTCGCCTCTGTCCCTGGCTTTCTGCTCCTACTTTGCCTCCTGGACTCCTCAGCTGCGGCTGACCTGTCCCTCTGTTTCTGGGAACCCTTCTAGATACTTCAGAAGTGGGTCCTGGTCTCTCTAACCCTGCCCTCAGTACCAGTTTTTATAGGGGCAGCCTGCTCCCCCTATTGGCCTGGGACAGGAGGTGCGGCATGCAAATGGTCCATGACCAGAGAACCTCCCTCCTGCTCTCAGACACAGCCTTACAAGTTTGTGGCATCCAGGCCTGGGGTGACACATTCCCCCCTAGGAAAGCTTAGTACTTCCGGGACTAAACAAGAAACACGATACAGGGTATAAATTATAACATAAACACAATAGGGAAAGAAATAACAAACAACACCACATATTGAGTTCTTTAGGTCACAGTATGGCCTGTGACCGGGTGTCCATTTCACCAACACAACGGGAGCCTTAACCAGGTGGGGGTCTGTCTTTGCCCCGAGTCCTTGACAGTCTTTATTCTTTCCTTTGGTTAGGCTCCGAACATATTTACAAGGAAGTCCCGGTTACTCAGAGTTCATAACCTTTTAGTCCATTTGTCACTATGAAAAACTGGAAAACAGTATTAATAACCAGGGTACAAACATAACACATTAAATATATACATTTTACATTTAGATCTTCCAGCGAGCTGGCATCTGACCCCTAGTGCTCCTGGTTGACCTCCTTAACCCACTGTCTGGTGGTGGACCAACCTGGCTTTCCCCACTATCATTGAGGGTATAGCTACTAGCTGGGTGTACAGGCAGGGCAGGCAGCTGTCTGTGGGTCCTTTGGCTTACCGTAGGCATGGCAGGCTCACTGTCATCAGAAGGCTGACTCTCTTGGGCTGCTGGCATGGGTTCTTCCGCCTCTGGGGCCGCTTGCTCTTCTTGTTCTTCCTGTCCTCCTGTAGGCTCCTGCTGGGTAGGCTGAAGGAAGTGTAGGACAGGTACCACTATTGCGCCATTTATCTGAATCCAGGTCCGGGGGAACTCTCCGAGAACTGTGCTGATCATCTCTTCCTTGTCCTCTGCGGGTTCAAGGTCATCTTGATCTTCACCTGGACTCTGTAGTTGCTCGGGGCACCGTTTTAGGTGGTCTCTGGAGACTGTGCTAGTGGTTTCTCCTTCATCCTTGGTAATCACACAGACCTTCAGGTTGTCATGGTCGGACTGCAGTACTGTGTACGGGTCTCTCTCCCACTGGTCATCCAGCTTGTGAAGCCTTCTCTTCCGCTTCAGGACCTGCTCACCAGGTTCCAGGGGACCAGCAGGGGCGTGTTGGTTGAAGAGCCTCTCTTGCTTTTCTCTCGCTTGAGCCAGACTCCTCTCCGCCGTTCCGTATCCCAGTCCGCGTCTGGGGAGGTGTCCTCAGGTGTCAGGACTCCCATTTCCAGGTCGATCGGCAGCTTACCTGGTCTTGCTCGCATCAGGTAAGCCGGGGTGCAATTTGTAGCATTCACCGGGATATGGTTGTACAAGTCAATCAGGTCTGGAAGCTTCTCCGGCCGCAGGCTGCGTTCTTCCAGGGGTAACGTCTTGAGGAGATCAATGACGATATTGTTCATCTTCTCACACAGCCCGTTGGTCTGCGGGTGGTAAGGCGTTCTCCGAATCTTCCTACAGCCGTAGAGGTTGCAGAACTCCTGGAATACTTCAGCCTCAAACGCTGGACCTTGATCTGTCAAGACCTGTTCCGGATACCCATGTGGACGGCAGAAGTGTTGCTGGAAGGCTCTGGCCGCTGTTTGGGCTGTCAGGTCTTTAACAGGAACCACTACCAGGAACCGGGAGTAATGGTCCACAATTCAGGCATAGACGTAGCCCGACCGGCTTGGAGCCAATTTCACATGGTCCAGAGCTACCAGCTCAAGAGGCTGCCTGGTGACGATGGGCCTCAAGGGTGTCTGCTGGCTGGTACGGTCCTTCCTTCTGAGGTGACATGGGCCGCAGTCCCTGCTCCACTTCTCGATGGCCCTTCTCATGCCGACCCAGTAGAGCCGCACTCTCTTTAGGAACTCCAGTTTCTTCCACCCGAAGTGTCCCGCTCTGTCATGGTAGGCCTCCAGGACCATTGCTGCATCTCGCCTTGGGACCACTATCTGCCAGGTCAGCTCGTGCGTCCGGTGGTTGACAAGCCTTCTGCACAGCTTACCCTCGTAGAGGAATAGCCTGCTTTTCTCCTTCCATATCTGCTTGGCTTCCTCTGGAGCGTCCAGGCCAGGGCTAGCGTCTTACTGGGTTAACATGTCTTTCACCAGGCGTATTGCAGGGTCGCTATCTTGCGTTTCAGCCTAGCCGTGGTGGGGTAAGGGATTGAACATGACGGTGGTTAAGTCCTTGTCTCTTACCCGGTGAGAATGCTGAGTGGCCCCATACTGGTGGAACGCAGAGAGCTCTATTTCCTCCAGCTCTTCCCAGTCGTCTTTTCCTTCAGGTAGGTGGGGCATTCTTGATAGGGCATCTGCGTTGGCGTTGGTTCTACCTGCCCGGTATTTGATTGTGAAGTCATAGTTACATAGTTACATAGTTACATAGTTAGTAAAGCCGAATAAAGACTTGCGTCCATCAAGTTCGACCTGTTAGTTCTGTAATTGCTAAAGTTGATCCAGAGGAGGGCAAAAACCCCAAATGATTTAGCCAATCTTCACCTGAGGAAAAATTCCCTCCCGACTCTGAAACCAGCAGTCAGAATAAATCCCTGTATCAACCTACTATTTTATTCTATTTTTAAGTATATGCAGAAATCTGCCTGGTATCTAGAAAAGCATCCAGTCCCTGCTTGAACTGGTTTAGTGAATCCGACATTACCGTCTCCTCACTCAGTGAATTCCATATTCTCACTGCTCTTACCGTAAAGAACCCCTTCCTATGCTGGTGCTGAAACCTTTTCTCTTCCAGTCTTAGTGAATGCCCTCTTGTTACCGTAATATCCCTCCTTTTGAACAAATCCCGGGCAAGGTCTCTATACTGTCCCCTAACATATTTGTACACATTTATTATGTCCCCCCTCAACCTTCTCTTTTCCAGGCTGAATAGTCCTAGTTTTGCCAACCTCTCTGGGTATTGCAGTCCCTCCATTCCCCTTATTAATTTTGTTGCCCTCCTTTGTACCTTTTCAAGCTCATTTATATCCTTTCTATATATTGGGACTCATAACTGAGCACAGTATTCCAAGTGTGGTGTGACCAGTGCTTTGTACAGTGGAAGAACAATGTTCTCATCCTTTGCAGCTATACCTCATAATTGGATAGCCGGGCCATCCACCGCTGTTCTAGGGCACCTAATCTTGCATTGTCCAGATGTGTCAACGGGTTGTTGTCCGTGTACATGGTGAACTTTGCGGAGGCCAGGTAATGCTTAAACCGTTCTGTGACGGCTAGTGTTGAGCGATACCTTCCGATATCAGGAAATATCGTATCGCATTGGATCGGGCCGATACCCAAAAAGTATCGGAAATCGCCGATTCCGATACCGGAAACCAATGCAAGTCAATGGGACACAAATATCGGAATGAAAATAAACCCTTTCTTTCCTTGTAGGTTAATTCTACATGAAGTAAAACAACTAAGAATAATGTAGAATGACATGAAAAGCCGGCAATTCATCAGCGGCATACACCGGTACCCGACAATTTACAACAGAAAGAATAGAGCTTCACACATAGATTAGGTAGATAGAACCATGTCAGTCACACATATATGAAGTACAGTGACAGTGTTGCTTAATGTACTTGTCATTTAGTGTAAAGGATTTATTTAAAAAAATATTAGTGTTTTCATGCACCGTCTCTTTAAAAAAGCCGGCCGGCAATTCAGCAGCGGTACCCGACAATTTATAACAGACAGAATAGAGCTTCACACATAGATTAGATAGATAGAAACATGTCAGTCACATATCTATGAAGCACAGTGACAGTGTTGCTTACTGTACTTGTCATTTAGTGTAAAGGATTTATTTAAAAAAATAATAGTGTTTTCATGCACTGTCTCTTTAAGAAAGCCGGCCGGCAATTCAGCATCTGTACCCGACAATTTAGAATAGAAGGAATAGAGAATCACACATAGATTAGATAGATAGAAACATGTCAGTCACATATATATGAAGTACTGTGACAGTGTTGATTACTGTACTTGTCATTTATTGTTAAAATAAAGGATTTATTTAAAAAAAAATTGGCGTGGGGTTCCCCTTAATTTTAGGCTCTAGCGGAGGTTAAGCAGACAGCTGGGGAAAATGTTTGAAGCCTGGGAAGGGGGTAATACCCACGGAGCTTCCCAGGCTACTAATATCAGCCCCCAGCTGAATACCTAGCCTTTACTAGCTATTAAAATGGGGGAACCCCCCCAAAAAAATGACGTGGGGTCCCCCCTAATTTAATAGCTAGCAAAGGCTAGGCAGACAGCTGGGGGCTGATTTTAATAGCCCAGGAAGGGTGCCATGAATATTGGCCCCCTCCCAGGCTAGAAGCACCAGCCGTCAGCCGCCCCAGAAATGGTGCATCCATAGGATGCGCCAATTCTGGCACTTAGCCTCGCTCTTCCCACTGCCCTGTAGCGGTGGCAGTGGGGTAATAGGGCTGGGGTTGATGTCAGCTTATAATGCCAGCTGACATCAAGCCCAGGTTAGTAATGGAGAGGCGTCTATAAGACACCCCCATTACTAACCCCATAGTCAAAGTTAAAGAAAAACACAAACACCCAGAATAAAGTCCTTTAATTGAAATAAACACACAATTCTTTATTGTTCTAAATTAAACCTTACTTACAGTCACGCCCATTCCAGCTGAAGCCAACGATCTCCTGCAATAAAAGAAAAATAATAAAGCAACCTCATCCTTACCTTTCCATGGTTCCCACGACAGCTTCAGCTCTGCTACATCGAGATGACAGGCTGGACCGCTGCAGAACGCTGCCATCCAGTCTGTCATCCCGCAGACACTGAGAAGCGCAGGCATGCTTGCGCTCCTCAGTGTCTGGCTGTGACAGCATCCAGATGAGCCGAGTTCATGTCCAATGAACTCAGCTCACCTCATGCACGTCACTGACAGCGTGGGAAAATTCTCCTGCACTCAGCGCTTCAGCGTGAGAATTTTCCCACGCTGTCAGTGACGTGCATGAGGTGAGCTGAGTTCATTGGACATGACCTCGGCTCATCTTTATGCCGTCACAGCCAGACACTGAGGAGTGCAAGCATGCCTGCGCTTCTCAGTGTCTGCGGGATGACAGGCTGGATGGCAGCGTTCTGCTGCGGTCCAGCCTGTCATCTCGATGTAGCAGAGCTGAAGCTGTCGTGGGAACCATGGAAAGGTAAGGATGATGTTGCTTTATTATTTTTCTTTTATTGCAGGAGATCGTTGGCTTCAGATGGAATGGGCGTGATGGTAAGTATGGTTTAATTTAGAACAATAAAGAATTGTGTGTTTATTTCAATTAAAGGACTTTATTCTGGGTGTTGTGTTTTTTTTAAATACTTTACTAGAAATTCATGGTGGTCATGTCTAATATTGGCGTGACCCCATGAATTTCGGGCTTAGGGCCAGCTGATAATGCCAAGCTGGCCTTAACCCCTTTATTACCCAGTGAGCCACCGCACCAGGGCCCTGGATGAGTTGGGTACAGCGCCAGAAGATGGCGCTTCTATGAACGCGCCATTTTCTGGGGCGGCTGCGGACTGCAATTTGCAGCGGGGGGGGGGCCCAGAAAGATTGGGCCTCCCTGCGCTGTGGATTCCAGCCCCCAGCTGCCTAGTTGTACCTGGCTGGGCACAAAAATAGGGCGAAGCCCCACGTATTTTTTTTTTAATTATTTCATGAAATTCATGGAATAATTAAGAAAAAAAGGGCTTCCCTATATTGTTGTGTCCGGCCAGGTACAAATAGGCAGCTGGTGGTTGGGGGCAGCCCGTTCCTGCCTGCTGTACCTGGCTGGACACAAATATAGGGCGAAGCCCCACATCAATTTTTTTTTAAATAAATCCTTTATTTTAACACTAAATGACATTAGAGGAGTTAATAAAGATGCAGTCCCTAAATTATTATTTATTTTTTAATTAATTTTTCCCAAAACTTTTGACGTGGGCTTCGCCATATTTTTGTATGCCAGCCAGGTACAGCATCCAGCTTCTATGAACGCGCCATTTTCCGGGGCGGCTGCGGACTGCAATTTTCAGCGGGGGGGGGGCAGAAAGCTTGGGCCTCCCTGCGCTGCAGATTCCATCCCCCAGCTGCCTAGTTGTACCTGGCTGGACACAAAAATAGGGAGAAGCTTCACGTATTTTTTTTTTTTAATTATTTCATGAAATTCATGAAATAATTAAGAAAAAAAGGGCTTCCCTATATTGTTGTGTCCGGCCAGGTACAAATAGGCAGCTGGTGGTTGGGGGCAGCCCGTTCCTGCCTGCTGTACCTGACTGGACACAAATATAGGGCAAAGCCCCACGTCAAATTTTTTTTAATTATTTCAGGAAATTCATGAAATAATTAAAAAAAATTGATGTGGGGCTTCGCCCTATATTTGTGTCCAGTCAGGTACAGCAGGCAGGAACGGGCTGCCCCCAACCACCAGCTGCCTATTTGTACCTAGCCGGACACAACAATATAGGGAAGCCCTTTTTTTCTTAATTATTCCATGAATTTCATGAATTTAAAAAAAAAATACGTGGAGCTTCGTCCTATTTTTGTGTCCAGCCAGGTACAACTAGGCAGCTGGGGGATGGAATCTGCAGCACAGGGAGGCCCAAGCTTTCTGGGCCCCACCCGCTGCAAATTGCAGTCCGCAGCCGCCCCGGAAAATGGCGCGTTCATAGAAGCGCCATCTTCTGGCGCTGTACCCAACTCATCCAGGGCCCTGGTGCGGTGGCTCACTGGGTAATAAAGGGGTTAAGGCCAGCTTGGCATTATCAGCTGGCCCTAAGCCCAAAATTCATGGGGTCACGCCAATATTAGACATGACCACCATGAATTTCTAGTAAAGTATTTAAAAAAAACACAAACACCCAGAAAAAAGTCCTTTAATTGAAATAAAGACACAATTCTTTATTGTTCTAAATTAAACCATACTTACACTCACGCCCATTCCAGCTGAAGCCAACGATCTCCTTCAATAAAAGAAAAATAATAAAGCAACCTCATCCTTACCTTTCCATGGTTCCCACGACAGCTTCAGCTCTGCTACATCGAGATAACAGGCTGGACCGCAGCAGAACGCTGCCATCCAGCCTGTCATCCCGCAGACACTGAGAAGCGCAGGCATGCTTGCGCTCCTCAGTGTCAGGCTGTGACGGCATCCAGATGAGCCGAGGTCATGTCCAATGAACTCAGCTCACCTCATGCACGTCACTGACAGCGTGGGAGAATTCTCACGCTGAAGCGCTGAGTGCAGGAGAATTTTTTTTTAATTATTTCATGAATTTCCTGAAATAATTAAAAAAAAATTGACGTGGGGCTTTGCACTATATTTGTGTCCAGCCAGGTACAGCAGGCAGGAACGGGCTGCCCCCAACCACCAGCTGCCTATTTGTACCTGGTTGGACACAACAATATAGGGAAGCCCTTTATTTCTTAATTATTCCATGAATTTCATGAAATAATTAAAAAAAAAAACAACGTGGAGCTTCTCCCTATTTTTGTGTCCAGCCAGGTACAACTAGGCAGCTGGGGGATGGAATCTGCAGCGCAGGGAGGCCCAAGCTTTCTGCCCCCCCCTCGCTGAAAATTGCAGTCTGCAGCCACCCCGGAAAATGGCGCCTTCATAGAAGCTTCAAAAGAATTCTGAATACTCAGTGCGAGAGATATATAACGTATGGGAATAAAAGGGCCAGAAATAAGAGGAAACCAATATGGTTGAATAAGAACGTAAAAGGGGCATTAAATAGCAAAAAAGAGGCATTCAAGAGATTAAAACAGGAAAACAGTAAGGAAGCACTAATGTGTTACAAGGTAAAAACGAGAACCTGTAAAAAACAAATAAAAATAGCGAAGGAGGAAACAGAGAGACATATTGCTAGGGAAAGTAGATCAAATCCCAAACTGTTCTTTACGTATATAAATAGTAAAAGGATTAAATCGGATAATATTGGACCGATAAAAAGTGAGGAAGGCAAAATCATAGAGAAAGATGAGGTTAAAGCTAATCTATTAGGGTATGTGCACACGATGCAGAAATGAAGCAGAAAATTTCTGCATCATTTCTGCATCTCCCTGGCAGAAAAAACGCATGCAGATTGTGCATGCGTTTTTCCTGCAGAATACATGCGGATCCACATGCAGATTGACATGCGTTTCCGCATGCAGATTGACAAGCGCTTTCCAGGCGATTTTAGCATCACCTGGAAAGTGCTTGACAACTAGGTCACACTATATAAATCCATGCAAACAGCATGGATTTATATAGTGTGACCCGAGAGAGTGTATATACTTACCTCTGATGGCCCGCGCTGTCCTGCTTTACAAAGTTCCCGGCTGCCGGTAACTTTGAATTGAAAGACCTGCCGACGTCAGCGTCACGTGACCCGTCACATGACTCTGACGTCACCGCAGGTCCTACAACTCACTGCAAGTGCCGGGAACCAAGCGGGAGCGCTGCGCGGGCCGACAGAAGGTAAGAATACATTTATTTTTTATTTTATTCTTTTTTTACATGAGATGAGACTCTCCTCTCCTCCACACCCGGGTACCATCCGCATATTAGAACGCGCCAATAACGCAAGTACAAATGCTGTCTTGCGGAATTGGCGCGTTCTAATGCAAGTCAATGGCGGCGAAATCGCCGCGTTTCCGCAAAATTAATTGACATGCTGCGGATTTTTGACCGCATCATGGGCACAGCACATGCGGATTTCCATTGGGGAACATTGCTTCCCTTCTACCATGCGTTTTTCATGCGTTTCCGCGGCGTTTACGCAACTGCAAAAACGCCGCGGAAACGCATGAAATACGCATCGTGTGAACTCAGCCTTTAATTCCTTTTTTTCGTCAACTTTCACAAAGGAAAAAGAACTAACAGGCGAAATGAGAAGTGACAAACTTAATCCTCCACTAAGTATGACAAATCTAACCCAAGCTGGGGTACAGAAACGCCTCAGTAACATTAAAATAAACAAATCACCAGGACCTGATGGCATACACCCACGGGTACTAAGGGAACTAAGTAATGTGATAGACAGACCGTTATATCTTATATTTAAGGACTCTGTTGAGACTGGGTCTGTACCACTTGATTGGCGACAGGCGAATGTAGTGCCAATATTCAAAAAGGGAGCGAAAAGTGACGCCGGAAACTATCGGCCGGTGAGTCTGACGTCCGTTGTGGGCAAAATTTTTGAAGGCTTTATTAATGAGGCAATCATGGAGCATCTTGATGCTAATAATCTATTAACCCCGAACCAACATGGATTCATGAGGAATCGCTCCTGCCAAACAAACCTGATTGACTTCTACGAGGAGGTTAGCTCTCGAGAAGATCAGGGGGAACCAGTGGATGTCGTGTATCTCGACTTCTCAAAAGCGCTCGATAGCGTGCCACATAATAGGTTGGTATACAAAATGAGAATGATGGGGCTGGGGGAAAATGTCTGCAAGTGGGTAGCTAACTGGCTAAAGGATAGAAGGCAGAGGGTGGTTATAAATGGAATATACTCAGATTGGCTAAGCGTCACTAGTGGGGTACCACAGGGGTCTGTACTAGGCCCAATGTTATTTAATATCTTTATTAACGACATAGTCAACGGGATAAATAGTAAAATATCAATATTTGCAGATGACACAAAGTTATGTAAAACAATTAATACAAAAGAGGACAGTGCAGACCTACAGAGGGATTTGGATAAGCTGGGTAGGTGGAGCATTAAATGGCAAATGAGGTTTAACGAGGAGAAATGTAAGGTCATACATATGGGAAGGAAAAATGGAAGTCACCAGTACTCACTGAATGGGAAATCATTGGGGAATTCAGAGATGGAGAAGGACTTGGGCATCTTGATTGATAGCAAACTAAATTGGAGTGCCCAAAGTCAGGCCGCTGCTGTAAGGGCAAACAGGGTAATGGGATGTATCAGAAGAGGTATAGCTGCAAAGGATGAGAACATTGTTCTTCCACTGTACAAAGCACTGGTCAGACCACACTTGGAATACTGTGCTCAGTTATGAGCCCCAATATATAGAAAGGATATAAATGAGCTTGAAAAGGTACTGTGGCACCCCAGGGGTCTGGTTTCCACAGTAACAGCAATGTTATGTCTGAGAGCAGGTGAGAGGTCTCTTGGTCAGGAATCCTATGCATGCCACACCTCCTGCCCAGTCCTGGGAGGGGAAGAACTTCCCCTATATAAACCTGGGGCTGAGGCAGGGTTAGGGAGTTCAGAGGGAGAGTTCAGCCAGGAGGGCTGACAGGGAGCTGTGGCTCCGGCTGGGCCCAGCTCCTGGGCCATGCCAGAAGTAGAGACAGAGAAGAGAAGCAGCTATGGGAAGAAACAACAGGAGCTCTGTGGGAGCAGTGT
Source organism: Phyllobates terribilis (assembly GCF_046119375.1). Taxonomy (NCBI): domain Eukaryota; kingdom Metazoa; phylum Chordata; class Amphibia; order Anura; family Dendrobatidae; genus Phyllobates; species Phyllobates terribilis. The sequence goes on along the minus strand of NW_027362762.1, from coordinate 890,629,813 downwards.
TACAAGGAGTCAGGGGCTGGCAGCTGCAGAGCTCACCCTGACTGAGAAGATTTCTTACCGGACGCGGAGTCCGATGCTGTGGGGACTAACTCCTACCCAGCAGCAGAATCCGTCAGGCAGGGGATTCCAGGTCCTCTGGCCAAGAAACCCGAAGGCACGGTCACACGCATGGGACCAGCACCGCCGTCGTGGAGCGGAAGCTACTAGAAGGCCCCGAGTCACCGGCCATACGGGTGAGCACCACACGGTACACTCAGGGACGTGGGCTACTTATACCCGCCTCTAGCAAGGTAGCCAGAAGAGTACAGTTAGTTTGGGAGGCCTACAACTCCGCCTGGCCAGGGGAGATCCCATCTGCTCAAGGACTGACCAGGCCCCAATCGCTAGCCAGTACTCCGGGAGGGTCTATCGCTGTCACCAGTAAAGACCCTGAACTACACCGTACCGTCTCTGAGTGGTTCCTGCTACCCCCATCATCCACGTCGGCTGCCCTGAGGCCATACCCCTCCCGTTGGGGGTTATACTATCACGCTGCACAATCCTACCACCGGCCTCAGCGGTCTGCCCTGCAGCAGCAGCTCCTTAGCTGTACTCAACGGGTGGCGTAGTCGTCCAACATCTACCGCTAATACAGCGCCACTTAGTCTGACTCCCTGGGCACGGACCGGATCACCGCCACGAGACTACAACCCTCAAGAGATCCGGCTCCGGGTAAGCTCCGGCGTGCGCAACGCAGCGCGACACAGGCCCAGGGGCGCGTCAACTTTTGGCGTAGTCGGCAGGATTTCGTGCCCGCAACCACCGGGTACTGCGTGCCTGAAAAAGACTGTTCAAACTTACCTGTGGTGAAGATTCCCGCCATCCGGCGCCATCTTCCGCTTCCTTCCCGCCATCGGTGGAGTTTTCCCGCCATCCGGCGCCATCTTCGGCCTTCTTCCCGCCATACGTGGAGTTTTCCCGCCATTGGACGCCATCTTGAGGACGCCGCGCGGGAAGAAGAGGGGCGTGGACTCCGAAAGCGCGCGAGAACTGAAGCCCCGCCTCACGTCCGGACGTTGCGTAAGGTCCTGGAAGGAGCCCAGCAGACGCCGACGTCACAGGAGCGCGACGGAAGGTCCTCAACCCTGACGATCCACTGCGGAGCCGCGGCCTACGGAAGAGGATCATCGCAAGGTAGGCCACGGTCCACTAGGGGGGAGAAGGATGTCGGATACGGAGGAGAGCTTCACTGCCTCAACCCCCGCCAGCGCCAGCGCTGCTGCAGTCATGCCTTTTACCATGCCCTATATCCCGGGAGCAGCCTGGCTACCCCAATACTCAGGGGAGTCACATACCCTGAATGACTTTAGTGAAAAGCTGGATAGCCTCTTCCAGGTGTACCCCCTCACAGAAGAGCAAAAAGTGAGCATCCTGGTGGCCCAATTAACCGGGGCAGCCCAAAGGGAGGTAAAGTCCTGGCCACCTGGGAGGAGGACTGTCGCAGAGATACTAACCCAGCTAACCGAGGAGGAGCTGCAGTACTACCAATACGAGGAAAGCCAAGAGGACCCGGACGGGTCTGAGGACTACCCTCAGGAGGGAGCACAAAGAGGACATAGCTACTGAAGGGAAGTAGCGTGAATAAAGAGCTGTAAATAGTTACCCGTAAGGGTACAAGGACTGCTGCTAATTAAAATATGGTCCCCGTTGGGATTAGTGAATTGTTCCCCATGTGCCCCTATCTTAAACCAGGCTGAGGACTGTGAGCAGCCATTCCTTATCCCCACTGGCCGAGGACTGAGAGCGGCCATATCCTGTAAATAATTATGTGTTTCTAGTAATTTATGGGAGTCTTTGGTGGATTTACCGGGAATCCTTTGTACATGGTTGGAGCGTAACCTAGGAATGGACTAAAGACTGTTAAGGACTCGGGGCAGGACAGACCCCTACCTGGTTACGTCTCCCTGTTTTGGTGAAATGGACACCTTTGTTTTCTTCAAAGACTGCACCCGGTTGCGGACACGCCGTAACCATCTTTATGTGTTTTTCTTATTGTATTATTATTGTTTATACCTTGTTATGTTTTTCTAAAAATATGTTTAGTCCCGGAGTACTAAATTTCACTAGGGGGGAATGTGGCACCCCAGGGGTCTGGTTTCCACAGTAACAGCAATGTTATGTCTGAGAGCAGGTGGGAGGTCTCTTGGTCAGGAATCCTATGCATGCCACACCTCCTGCCCAGTCCTGGGAGAGGAAGAACTTCCCCTATATAAACCTGGGGCTGAGGCAGGGTTAGGGAGTTCAGAGGGAGAGTTCAGCCAGGAGGGCTGACAGGGAGCTGTGGCTCCGGCTGGGCCCAGCTCCTGGGCCATGCCAGAAGTAGAGACAGAGAAGAGAAGCAGCTATGGGAAGAAACAACAGGAGCTCTGTGGGAGCAGTGTTACAAGGAGTCAGGGGCTGGCAGCTGCAGAGCTCGCCCTGACTGAGAAGATTTCTTACCGGACCCGGAGTCCGAGGCTGTGGGGACTAACTCCTACCCAGCAGCAGAATCCGTCAGGCAGGGGATTCCAGGTCCTCTGGCCAAGAAACCCGAAGGCACGGTCACACGCATGGGACGTCGTGGAGCGGAAGCTACTAGAAGGCCCCGAGTCACCGGCCATACGGGTGAGCACCACACGGTACACTCAGGGACGTGGGCTACTTATACCCGCCTCTAGCAAGGTAGCCAGAAGAGTACAGTTAGTTTGGGAGGCCTACAACTCCGCCTGGCCAGGGGAGATCCCATCTGCTCAAGGACTGACCAGGCCCCAATCGCTAGCCAGTACTCCGGGAGGGTCTATCGTTGTCACCAGTAAAGACCCTGAACTACACCGTACCGTCTCTGAGTGGTTCCTGCTACCCCCATCATCCACGTCGGCTGCCCTGAGGCCATACCCCTCCCGTTGGGGGTTATACTATCACGCTGCACAATCCTACCACCGGCCTCAGTGGTCTGCCCTGCAGCAGCAGCTCCTTAGCTGTACTCAACGGGTGGCGTAGTCGTCCAACATCTACCGCTAATACAGCGCCACTTAGTCTGACTCCCTGGGCACGGACCGGATCACCGCCACGAGACTACAACCCTCAAGAGATCCGGCTCCGGGTAAGCTCCCGCGTGCGCAACGCAGCGCGACACAGGCCCAGGGGCGCGTCAGTACAAAGGAGGGCAACAAAATTAATAAGGGGAATGGAGGGACTGCAATACCCAGAGAGGTTGGCAAAACTAGGACTATTCAGCCTGGAAAAGAGAAGGTTGAGGGGGGACATAATAAATGTGTACAAATATGTTAGGGGACAGTATAGAGACCTTGCCCGGGATTTGTTCAAAAGGAGGGATATTACGGTAACAAGAGGGCATTCACTAAGACTGGAAGAGAAAAGGTTTCAGCACCAGCATAGGAACGGGTTCTTTACGGTAAGAGCAGTGAGAATATGGAATTCACTGAGTGAGGAGACGGTAATGTCGGATTCACTAAACCAGTTCAAGCGGGGACTGGATGCTTTTCTAGATACCAGGCAGATTTCTGCATATACTTAAAAATAGAATAAAATAGTAGGTTGATACAGGGATTTATTCTGACTGCTGGTTTCAGAGTCGGGAGGGAATTTTTCCTCAGGTGAAGATTGGCTAAATCATTTGGGGTTTTTGCCCTCCTCTGGATCAACTTTAGCAATTACAGAACTAACAGGTCGAACTTGATGGACGCAAGTCTTTATTCGGCTTTACTAACTATGTAACTATGGATGCTGTACCTGGCTGGCATACAAAAATATGGCGAAGCCCACGTCAAAAGTTTTGGGAAAAATTAATTAAAAAATAAATAATAATTTAGGGACTGCATCTTTATTAACTCCTCAAATGTCATTTAGTGTTAAAATAAAGGATTTATTTAAAAAAAAAATGGCGTGGGATCCCCCATAATTTTAGTCTCTAGCGGAGGTTAAGCAGACGGCTGGGGCAGATGTTTGAAGCCTGGGAAGGGGGTAATACCCACGGAGCTTCCCAGACTACTAATATCAGCCCCCAGCTGAATACCTAGCCTTTACTAGCTATTAAAATGGGGGACCCCCCCAAAAAAAATGATGTGGGGTCCCCCCCTATTTTAATAGCTAGCAAAGGCTAGGCAGACAGCTGGGGGCTGATATTAATAGCCCAGGAAGGGTGCCATGAATAATGGCCCCCTCCCAGGCTAGAAACACCAGCCGTCAGCCGCCCCAGAAATGGCGCATCCATAGGATGCGCCAATTCTGGCACTTAGCCTCGCTCTTCCACGCTGCCCTGGTGCGGTGGCAGGGGGTAATAGTGGTGGGGTTCATGTCAGCGCCAGCTGCCATGAAGCCCAGGTTAGTAATGATGGGCGTCTATAAGACACCCCCATTACTAACCTACAAAGTGTTAAAAAGAAAAAACACACTACACCCAGAAAAAAATAATTTATTTGAAATAAAACAGACCATTTTATTTAATTCTTAGTTTACTAAAAAAAATAGTTACCTGTCCACGTTCCTGCGCTGATCTCCCATGCACAGCTGTCACATCTGGATATGGTGACAGCTGTGCATGGCTGCTGTAAGCTCACGCTGCCGGGAACACATCCGCTCCCGGCAGCGGGAGCCACTGACTGAGGTCACCGGAGTGCATTCAGTCAGCGCTGCTCCGGAGACCTCCTTTACGGCAGTGCTGTACCGCGGGAATTTCTCACGATACAGCAGGGCCGTAAAGGAGCTAACCGGAGCAGCGCTGCCTGAACTCCGGTGAACCCTTACGGCCCCGTCATTCTAGCGGCGGCAGCGGTTCAGAGCGGTCACATTCTATGTGGCTGCTCTGAACTGGAGATCTTCATGGGACACTCGTGGACTACTACGGAGGGGTAAGGATAAGGTTGTGGTTTATTATTTTATATTTTATTACAGGAGATCGATGGCTTCGGGGAATTAGGTGTCTAGGTGAGTATAGGTGTAGTTTTTTATTTTTTACTTTATTTTAGGTGGCGATCGGCGGGGACAGGTAATGTATGAACTAATTTATTGTAGGTAACCACTGGCCACCAATGACATGTATTTAACATTTATTGGGGACACAGTAGGGCAATTTAAATAGCAGGATCAGGCTGATGGGAACTACTGCTCCCATCGAGCTGATCCTGCTGCCACGAGTGGACGGGGGACAGACATAGGCCGATGGGAGTTTAAGTGTCACATCGGCCTATGTCTGCCTGCACGCACACACCCGCACACATCGCACAGACACCGCGCACACCCGCACAAACATCGCACAGACACCCCGCACACACACGCAGACATCGCACACACACCCCGCACACACCCGCACACATCGCACAGACACCCACACACACCAATCATGACGGGCTGATGGTCTGGGAGGTGAGGCTGACCTGTGCGGCCGTGGGAAAGTTCATGTGAGTTCATGCAGTCAAGCATGAACTCACATGAACCCTCTGAGGGCACCGCGGCTACTTCAAATGAACAGCTGATCAGCATCATCTGATACCTCAGCTGTTCATTTGAAATAACCGGCGGGAAAGTGCAGCACAGAACGGGAAAGCCAGCGGTGAAGTCTTTTCACTGCCGGCTTCCCCGCCCGGGTCCTTCGCTCCCCGCTCCTTGGTGCTGCGCTCCCCGCCCGGTCCTAACTTACGATCGGGATGGGAGGTGGCGAGGGGAGCGGAGGATCGGGGTGGGAGGCTGCGGGGAAGCAGTATGGGGCTGTGTGATTGTTTAAAAGCCGGCGGCTTTTTACCGCGCGCCGGCTTTTAAACAATCAGGAGAATTCTCCCCCGCTGGGATGGCATTCTGATGACAGGCTGGATCGCGCTGCCATCCAACTTGTCATCCTTCACAGACACTGCAGAGCGCAAGCATTATGGGAACTTCCGATTCCGGTATTCGATATTGTAAAAGTATCGGAATTAAGTATCGGAATTCCGATACCGCGAATATCGGCCGATACCCGATATTTCAGTATCGGAATGCTCAACACTAGTGACGGCCCATACCACTGCCAAGAATTCTAGCTTGAAGGAGCTGTAGTTCTCCGGGTTTCTTTCAGTGGGTCTCAGTTTCCGGCTGGCATACGCGATCACCCTTTCTCTGCCCTGTTGGTTCTGTGACAGTACGGCTCCCAGCCCCACATTACTGGCATCTGTGTGGTGGATAAAAGGCTGACCATAATCGGGGTAGGCCAGGATCTCATCCCCCGTGAGGGTCATCTTCAACTGGCAGAAGGACTCCTCTTCCGGCTTGTCCCACTTGAAGGGTGGCTTGTGACTTCTGGACTTAGACTGTCCTATCAGGAGGTCCTGCATAGGAGCTGCCATCTTAGTAAACCCGGGGATGAACCTTCGGTAGTAGCCTACCAACCCGAGGAACTGCCTCACTTCTTTGATGTTCGAGGGGCTTGGCCAGCTCTTGATTGCCGTGACCTTGTCAGGGTCGGGGGCTACTCCTTCCGCACTTACCACGTGTCCCAGGTATTGGACCTTTGGTTTTAACAGGTGGCACTTTGAAGGCTTCACTTTCAGGCCGTAGCCTGCCAGGGCTTCGAACACCTCGGCCAGGTGCTTTAGATAGTCCTCGTAAGTCTTCGAATAGAAGATCACATCGTCCAGGTAAAGCAGGACCGTCTCGAAGTTTTGGTGCCCTAGACAGCATTCCATCAGCCTCTGGAAGGTCCCTGGTGCGTTGCAGAGCCCGGAGGGCATACAGTTGAACTCACTCAGTCCCATCGGGGTGGTGAAGGCGGTCTTCTCCTTGTCAGCCTCTGCCACAGGAACCTGCCAGTACCCGCTAGTAAGGTCCAAAGTAGAGAAGAAATTAGCTGATTTTAGAGCTGCTAAAGACTCCTCTATCCTAGGTAGCGGATACGCATCTTTATGGGTGATACGATTGATTTGTCTATAGTCCATGCACATTCTCATGGTACCGTCTTTCTTTTTTACCAAAACTAAGGGAGCTGCCCAGGGGCTACAGCTATCTCTAATGACCCCAGCTTCTTTCATTTCTCTCAGCATACCCTTAGCGTTCTGATAATGTGCGGGGGGTACAGGCCTGTGTCTCTCTGTTATTGGTGGGTGGCTCCCCGTGGGGATATGGTGTTCTATCCCTTTTACTCTGCCGAAGTCTAGCGGGTGCTTACTAAAAATTCTCTCGTACTCCTGAACCACCCGGTAGACTCCTTGTTTTTGGTGCAGGGGAGTGGAGTCAGCACCCACATGGAGTTTCTGGCACCAGTCCTCCTTTTGTTTCTGGGAGCCATTACCCTCCGCCTGTGGAGATGGAGACAACAGTTCCACGGCCCTGATAGCTTTGTGCTCAACAGCAAACAGTTTGGCAAGTGTAGCGTACCTGGGTAGGTGTACCTCCCTCTCCCCAATGTTGAGAATGCGAACGGGCACCCTCCCATGACGGACATCAACCACCCCCCGGGCTGTCAAAATGGTGGGCCTGCTGTCTGAGTACACGGGTTCTACCATGGCTTGGTAGTCTCCGCCTCTCAACCCGATTGCAGTCCGACACCAGATCATCATTTCACTTTTGGGAGGCATGGAAATGGGGAATGGGTCACTCATTCTTACGCTACCGATCTCACCACCAGACAGTTCTACCTGCTGCCGTCTCATCAGGGCTCTTATCTCTTTCTGGAGGACCCTCTTTTGGCTGGAGCTCACATTCATCGCCACCTGCTGTAAAATCACAATTACTTCTGAAAGACAGTTTTCAATTACATTAGTACCCACAGTTATTTTAGGGTAACTTTCACGACGGTCAATGTCCACAATGATCACTCCCTGTGCCGGCAGTTCCACCATACCAATCTTGATGGTCATCTCTCTGAACCCCACCTGCGGCACAGGTTGGCCATTGCTGGCAATGATGCTTAAGTCATCGTCTGGGTAGCAGGTTATGTCAGCGTCACTCCAGTACCGCTTGAAAAGTACGTAGCGGATGGTAGTCACTTGAGACCCGGTGTCCAGCAGTGCACTCATGGGGATACCGTCCAGCACTACGGGTAAAACCGGGCGTCCTCCCACGTACTTATCACGCCAATTAGACGGGCCTGATGACCTTATGCCTGGGGGTTGGCCCTCTGCCCCAGGTCGGACCCATTTAAAGTACAGTACCTTGCTATGTGTCCTGGCTGACTGCAGCGGCGGCAAATTGGCTGTCCATCCTCAGCGTAGCGGTCGACGGGCCTCCATCTGAACGGTGGGATCCTCCTCTGTCGACGCCACGGGACATCCTCCGGACTGGAAGCCAGCTCGATTGGTCTTGACGGTTCCACCTGCAATGACTGTACGGTCCTGGTTAATGCAGCCACACTCTTTGTTAGCTCCTGGACCTGATGGTGCAGGTCTGCAGGCTGGGATGGATTTAGGGCCTGTGCATCAGCCCCCAGAAGGTCTGTGGGGTAGGGCGCTGCCCCCTGGTGGTAAGGGATGGCAGGACGCCGGGAAGCTACAGTGCCACCTGCTGCGGGTTTTCTGAGCACCAGGATGGCCCGATCCTTGAACTGCGCAAAAGTCAAATCGGGGTTCTGTAGGGCCATGAGGCGCAGCTGGGTTCTGTGGGAGCTGGACAGCAGACCTTCTATGAACTGGTCAGTCAACAGTCTATCAGAGTCCTGCACGCTACCAGGGTCAGCTTGTTAGATAGCTCTCAGGGCTTCTTGCAGGTTCAAGGCATAGTCTCTGATACTATCCTGGGCCCGCTGCTTACAGCCATAGAACCGCATTTTTATTTCTGCTGAGGTACGGGTATCAAAGGTACCCCGCAGCCGGGTCAGAATGTCCTTTACTGTCCTTTTCTCCTCATCTGACCATGATTTCACTTTCCGCCGGGCTGCACCGGTGAGCTGCCCCGTTAGAATGCTCACTTTCTGTTCTTCCGTCAGGGGATAACCTTTGAATAAACTGTGCAGTCTTTCCCTAAAGTCAGTTAAGGTCTGGGGGTCCCCTGAGTATTGGGGTAGCCAGGCTGCTCCGGGGATGTAGGGCATAGAGAACGGCATCACCGCTGCTGCAGCCCCGCTGGTTGTAGAAGGCCCCTCCGTGTCCGTCATCTTCCTTCCCCCTAGTTAAGCGTGGCCTACCTTCCGACGATCCTCTTCTGTAGGCCGCGGCTCCGCTGGTGCTGCTCCGGACGAGGACCTTGCGTCGCGTCCTGGTGACGTCAAAGTCGCTCTCTCTCCCTTCCAGGACTTTGCGCAGCGTCGGTGCGTAGGGCGGGGCTTCAAGTCTCACGCGCTGTGGACGTCCACGCTCCTCTTCTTCCCGCGCGGCGTCCTGAAGATGGCGTCCGATGGCGGGAAAACAGCTGAAGATGGCGGGAAAACTGCTGAAGATGGCGGGAGATGGCTGAAAACGGCGGGAAACGGCTCCGGATGGCGGGAACCTCTTCTTCAGGTACGTGCACAGTCTTTTTCAGGCACGCAATACCCGTTTGTGGCGGGTTGGTCTCAATCCTGCCGACTACGCCAAAGCTGACTCACCCCCTGGGCCGTGGGGCACTCGAGACCGGACTTCAGGGCAATGCTGGGAGTAGTAGTGGCGACCCGGTCCCGTGGCTCAGGGTGGTCAGACCAGTGGTAGTCAATGATGTGTTTTAGGTAATGTCCGACTACGCCACCCGTGGATTGCGGTCAGGGAGGACCGCCGCTGCAAGGCAGACCGCTGAGGCTGGTGTTGGGGATGCAGCAGGGAATAGTACAACTCCCCACGGGAGGAGTGTAGCCTCAGGGCAGTGTGATAGGATGCTCGGGGTGATGGTGCAGGTGCAGCAATAACCACACAGAGTCCAATAATGCAGTCCAGGGTCTTTTACTGCAGATCTTATTATAGACCCAACAGGAGTACAGGGTAGGAATGGACCTGGGTGTCTGAGGGCATTCGGGCGAGCTCCGCTGGTCAGGGTGAGTAGGTAGGCCTACCGTCCTCTTTCTGCCCTTGCTGACTATCTCCCCCTTTAGTGGTATGATAGCCCACGTGCCTGAGCTTGCCATGTACTACGCCTGTATGGCTTGCGACTCGGGCCTTAGGTACCTGTAGCTTCTCCGTGCTGTACCGGTCCATCTGTGTGGCGGAACCTCCAGGCTTCTTGGCCAAGGGACCTAAAATCCCTCGCTGGTAGATGATCTGCTGCAGGACTTGCAATCCTGACAGCCTCGGATCCCAGTGTCCGGTATGTAGTTTCTCTCTCAACCAGGACCGGCTCTCGTCGCCTCTGTCCTTGGCTTTCTGCTCCTACTTTGCCTCCTGGACTCCTCAGCTGCGGCTGACCTGTCCCTCTGCTTCTGGGAACCCTTCTGGATACTTCATAAGTGGGTCCTGGTCTCTCTAACCCTGCCCTCAGTACCAGTTTTTATAGGGGCAGCCTGCTCCCCCTACTGGCCTGGGACAGGAGGTGCGGCATGCAAATGGTCCATGACCAGAGAACCTCCCTCCTGCTCTCAGACACAGCCTTACAAGTTTGTGTCATCCAGGCCTGGGGTGACACACATGCACCATGACACCCATAGAACGCCTATTGTGAGTTACAATATGATTATTAACATGAGGCACAAAGTGTTGTGGAATAAAACTGTCTATGACCTCTGCCGGTCCTTATATGTTGACTCCAGTGCTTACATGTTGTACTAGTGGCATCATGGCTCATCATAGAGTTAATACTGGTAGTAAAAAGAGGGGTAGATGAGATGAGTTGCGGGTTTATTTTTTGGAGATGAAATTGGACAACCCTTTTTTGTAACTCCATGTACACCACATTAGAAAACCCCATATTTCAAATTAATATTTGTAACTATAATACTATTTTATTTTTTTATATTGCCTTTAAAATTCTTGAAGCTAGTCTAGTACATGGCAGAAACAAAAATAGGTACTGAAATGCGTCTGTATGACACTTTGGTATACAATTATTGCTAAAATAAAGCTTTCGCTAAGTTATTGAGCCCCTCTCTGTCCTTCTCCCCCATCCACCTCATTTTCTCCTTCTCTTCTACCACTTTCCCTCCCTAAACTGGTATGGATATAAATTGGTGGTAATTGGTACATAATGGAAGAGGATTGTTCCCCTCTGTTGCAGGTCTAGTCTGGATAGTATGGGTCTGGAGAGACAGGTTTGAGCCATGGGCTGCCAGTTTGGCACCCATGCTCTATAAATTATGTCTTGCTTTTGCATCTCCTGAACAGTTCCTCAAACTAAAGTGCACAAAATAAGTTGTCCCGTGAAGCTGAAATGACCCCTTCAGACAAGCCTAGAAGTCCAAAACATAGTATAGGGAACTCCAGTACCAGAAAATAGTAAACTTAAAGATAACTTTTAATGTTCAGCTGAATATAAACATCTTCAAATTGTGCCCATGACCAAAAAATCTCCAAAGACCTATGTGTTTCAAGATCTGCATTGATGCATGGACTCTAACGCATAGCTAAAATACCGAATGACCAACTAGACCTTATATACAGACCCAGGCATACCAATAGTGCAATAATAGTACATAAGATCAGTCCTGAAATTTAAAGTGTGAGATGTTCAAGTATCTAGTTTCCAAGTCCAATGTGCCTGACAAGATCTAATTTTACCCAGGCAATTATACTTCTCTAGGGTAATTGGCTCACCCGACCTAGCGCTTATTGACTCCACCACATCCTGAATGCGGATTACTGATTCTTGGATATACACTGAAGTTTACAACTGGCTGTGAGCGGATTCCCTCTTCTTTTGTCTAGACCTTCAATCAATTATTTGTATTAATATACAAAAGTATAAAAAAAAACTTGTAAGAAATGTATGTGAAAGGTTGTAAAACACGAATCTGCCACATAGTTGCACTTTAGCTTCGTGGATCGCCAATTTCATCAACTTGCAGCTCATCTCTCCTGGGAAAGTTTAACTCGGTTCAGCATCTACCGTCCTGTAGGTAACATGATGGGGGCCTTGGTTCTGCCATAATTATCTTGAGACAAACAAGAAAACATAATTCTGTTTCTGGGGTTGTGGAGTTTATATGAAGAGCAGCAGACAGAATAATGAAAGTGCCCATGTGTTCTAGTGGGACTTCATTTCCTACAAGTAGAAGAAATCATCATTGCTCCAGAATAAATGCGCTGAACACAAATTGCAAAAATATTTGTTCGTCCGCTTCTTATTGTCTACATCCTTTAAGTTGTCATCTTAAACAATCCTTACAGAAATCCTTTTCTCTTCGTACACAAACAAGGAAAATACTATAACTATGTAAAAACCTTAACTTACCTCTGTCAATCAGTTCTGTCTGTTTATAGATTCCATGTAGCACGATGTGTAAAACTTACGAAAACATTTACGGTAATACGTAAGATGGTAAGCAAACAATAAATAGGCTGTCAGATGCAATGCATGGTTAACAGCAAAATGGGGTGTCTCCATATTTTTTAATGTTTGTTTTTTAATATAAATTCCATAAAACATCATATTTCTGAAGTGGTGTAACAAGGGGTGACAGCACGTGGCGCAAGGCAAGGATTGTGCCCCCCAACCCAGTAATAATGCCTCCTGAGTAAACTCAAAACAAATAATGCCTGAGTATGCTGCTCGGGCATTGTGTTGTGGGCTAATGTGTCCCACAGCTGGACCAGTTCATCTGGCATTTTCCAGAATTGCTAGATGACCATGGGAGCAGAAACAAACTTATTCCATAGATTCCATAAGAGAACCAAGCTGACTACATAGATATTTTACCAGAAGCAAACCTACTACAAAAATAGGGGATCAGAATCAAGCTTACTACATAGATACCATAATAGAACCAACCTTACTACAAGGATAAATGAAGGACATGAAGCTTATTACTTAAATACGGGAACAGAACCAAGTTTATTACTAGTGTTGAGCCACCCCCATAGTGTTCGAGTTCGGTTCGGTTCGTCGAACACCCGTGTGTTCGCCGAACTGTTCGTCGAACACCTTCGAACACCGTTAAAACCAATGGCAGGCAAACAAAAACACATAGAAACACATAGAAAACACCTTCAAAGGTGTCCAAAAGCTGACAAACTGCTCAGAAGACACAACTAACACATGGAAAAGTGACAAGTACATATAGTCATGCGAAAAGAAAAGAGGTGGAGGAGTAAAAGGAGGGGGAGACACAAATATAGGCATGTCATGCCCTTCTAAAATCCAAAAAGTGAGAAGCCGACACGTTCAGTCCGCTCCTGCCCGTGCCACCTCCGTGTCGCCGGGTTTGTGCCAGAGCCGCGGTGAACCCTGACGGCCAGCCCCCCTCTCCCAATACTGGTGCCTGTCCGCTGGTGGGTCGAGCGAGCCCCCCTGTGGTGGAGGCAGCTCTAAGCTTTTTAATTTAAATTGTCTCTCTAATTTGAATAAATACACTTTAAATCCATTTACAAGGATCTATTGGAGGGCAAGTCTCATGCCAGCAGCCGCGTAATTCCAGCTCCAGTAGCGTCCACTAAAGCTGCTGCAGTTAAAAAGCTTTTATAAGGATCGAGCTCGGCTGTCCACCGCAAGGCATCCTACTGCCAGTCCCAGCCCCTATGCCTTGGGGTGCCTCCTGATGCTCTTCACTGAGTATCCCGTGGTCCCGAAGCATTTCCTTTGAAAAAATTAAGTGTCCAAACTACAGGTGGTGTAGCTTGCTTAACAGCCGGGATAATCCGCTGACTAGCAGACACTGCTACTTGGCACAAAGTATTTCCTGGGCTAGATGCAGTTAAAAATTTGTAATTAGATACTCTCGTTGGATGCTGAGAAAGCATTCCATAGAGTCTCCTGGCACGCCATATATGATTCTCTTAAAAAGCTTGGGGTAGGGGTCTAGGGGACCCTTTTATAGCCAAAATCACGGCCCTGTATCACAATACGTCACCTAGGCTGAAGATAAATGGAACTGTAGCACCCTGAGGGCTCGGTTGCTACAGAGGTATTGCACCTCACCCAGAGGTGTGATATCTCACTCTCAGGTAAGGATGGAGTGTGGATCAGGACCCGACACCTGCATGCATTACACCACATTGCCGTGGGGCAGGGGGACCAATATGCCTCTGAGATGGGCACGACAGTCCCTGTCCCTGGCTGGAGTGGGGGGAGGGAACACTGAGGAAGGGGAACCCTGTAGTGCAGGAGCAGGGAGGAAGCAGTTCCTGGGTGCATTGAGAAGGGAGTATAAAAGGTGGGCACCATCTTAGTTCAGTGCAGAGAAGTCTGAGCAGAAGTGGCAGGGAGCAGGGGCTCTGCATGAGCTCTGCTCCGGAGGCGGGCCTAGTAACAGAGGCCCAGGCCTGGAAGAGGGAGAAGGAAGGAAGAGGAGCGGAGAAGGCTCCAGGAACGAGGAATGAAGGGATCCCAGGGGTGCGGACGGGCGATTCGCCACCGCACGCCCGAATCCACCTGCGTGGAGGGGTCAGGCCAAAGAGGGAGACCGGTCCCCGAAACTAGTGGAGGCAGGAAACGACCCTCAGCTAGAAACCGGAGGCTCTGACATTTTATGTGGCGCAGCCCCTCGCTACACCCGCTAGGAAGGCACCACATAGGGTCAGGGAAACTGGCGCCAAGTTTACCAAGAGGAGGCCCGAGGCAGCCGGACAGAAGGGTTGGTAAGAAAGGCCAGACAAAGGACACACAAAGGGGGTCCTGTGAAGCGCTCCAAAGTTATCTGGGAGTTGTCTGAGCCCCTCACCTGGTGAGCACAGTATGACGTTGGCAGCCGTTACCTGCAGACGTGGTCTGGATAATAAGAACTGTGAGTAAAGGCCCTGGACTGCATCACTGACTCCGTGTCGTTACTGCTGCTGCCCTGCACCATCACCCCCATCCTCCGCATACACTGCCCTGAGGCTATACTCCTCCCGTGGGGAGTTATGCTACGCTCTGCTGCACCCACAACACCAGCCTCAGCGGTCTGCCCTGCAGCGGCGGTTCACTCTGACCGCAATCCACGGGTGGCGTAGTCGGACATTTAAACATCAAAACCACATAAATAGTTCCGCCACTGGTTTGACCACCCTGAGCCACGGAACCGGGTCGCCGCCACGAAGACTACAACCACCAGCATCCACCAAAAAGGGTCCGGCTCCGGGTGTCTCAAGGCCCATGGGGTGCATCAGAACATTTTCATCACCTTTCACAATCACCAATGGGACAAGGCAGGGATGTCCTCTGTCCCCTCTCTTATACATCCTAGTGACGGAGCACCTGC
This sequence comes from Phyllobates terribilis, assembly GCF_046119375.1. Lineage (NCBI taxonomy): Eukaryota > Metazoa > Chordata > Amphibia > Anura > Dendrobatidae > Phyllobates > Phyllobates terribilis. The sequence goes on along the minus strand of NW_027362762.1, from coordinate 890,614,578 downwards.
TCTCATCAATTCGCCATAACCCCAATATTAGGTGGATTGAGGTGGGAGGCACCGAGTACAAGTGCTCTCTATTTGCTGATGATGTCCTAGTATATATCACTCAATCACATATATCCATCCATGCTGTTATGGCTGAAATAGATCACTTTGTTACATGGTCAAATTTTAAAATCAATGCAGCGAAGTCTGAGGCCCTCGATGTCTCCCTCCCCAAATCCATATAGGATTCCATCCAGTCCAACTTTCCCTTTGCCTGGCCCTCACAGGGTATCAAATACTTAGGAATTCCTATTCATAGAGACCTCTCCCATCTATGTTATCTTAATTTTGGGCCCTTTATTGAACAACTCCATACAGACCACGGTTGGCAAGTTAGAACTGTAAGATTCACTACGTGAACCACTGGTGTTTTGTGGAAAAGCACATGTACACTGTGTTCCAAATTATTATGCAAAAAGTGTTTAAGAGTGATAAGGGAAGAATTTGTTTGTTTGTCAGTTAAACTCATTGATGGTGATGTGTGTCAGGGCTCTTTATATCACTGTAAGCAATTGCAGACACCTGTGCTAATTAGTTTGGCAGGTGTGTCCAATGAAAGGCAAGACTACTTAAGAAGGCTGTCTCACATTATTAAGCAGCCTATATTTTCTGCCAAAATGGGAAAGAAAAAGGATGTGTCGGCTGCTGAGAAGCAACAAATTGTGGAGTGTTTAGGTCAAGGCATGACTACAATCAACATTGTGCGATGATCAGGATGAAGTGTCTTGGCAATCAAGAAGTATGTAGCTGATTCACAGTACACACGTGTGCGTGCTGATAAGGGCAAATTGAGGACTCTTTCCTACAGGCAATTACGTCAGGTTAAAAGAGCAGCGGCAAAAAAGCCTTGTCATAGCAGCAGACAAGTTTTTGAAGCTGCTGGTGCCTCCAATGTCCCCCGAACAACAAGATGCAGGGTCCTTCAGAGGTTTGCAGCTGTGCATACACCATCCTGTCGACCTCCTCTATCCACTTCACACAAGCAGAAACGGCTCCAGTGGGCTAAACATTACATGAAGACTGATTTCAAAACTGTTTTGTTCACGGATGAGTGCCGTGCAGCGCTCGATGGTCCAGATGGATGGAGTGGAGGATGGCTGGTTGATGGACACCCCACGCAAACACGGCTACAGCGCCAACAAGGAGGAGCTGGAATCATGGGGAGAGAGATTGTCGGCCCCTTTAGGATCCCTGAAGGCGCTAAAGATGAACTCCATAATGTATGTGGATTTTCTCAAACAGCACTTCCTGCCATGGTTCAAGAAGAAGAACCGTGTATTTCACAGCAAGATCATTTTTTTGCATGATAATGCACCATCTCATGCTGCACATAAAACATCTGCATCTCTGGCTGATATGGGCATAAAAGGGGACAAACTTATGGTGTGACCCCCATGCTCCCCTGACCTCTACCCCATTCAGAACCTCTGGAGCATCATCAAAAGGAGTGTCTATGAAGGCGGGAGGCAGTTCACATCTAAGCAACACCTCTGGGAGGGTATTCTGTCCTCATGCAAAACAATTGAAGCAGAAACCATACAAAACCTGACAAATTCAATGGACGAGAGAGTTCAGAAGCTCCTTTCGAACAAGGGGTCCTATGTGAAAATGTAACATCACCTAGAATAAAGTTTTGAGTTGAAAACTGTTTGATTTCAGTTTCTAATAACCTGCTAATGCTTATAATTTCAAAAATGACCATTTTTTTGGTCTTTATTAAAATGAAAAGGTTGATCGAAAAGTTTGGGGGATCTAAGAGTGTGGCAACCCAGTAGTCATGATTACTTCGAATTCTGACAATATGAGGGTCATGTTGCAGGTAGTGCAGCAAGAAGGCACTTATGTGTCTTGCGCATCTCGGAGCCCCAAAATTATTTTCCGGGCTAGATGCAGCTAAAAATTATTATTAATTTTAAATCTGGTGGAGCTTAGTATAGATGGCCTAATAGGATCAGTGCTGCACACTGCTACAAAGCCCAAATTATTTTCCAGCCAAGATACAGATAAATATGATTAGTAATTTTAAATCTGGTGGAGCTTATTATAGATGGCCTAATAGAATCAGTGCTGCACACTGCTACAAAGCCCAAATTATTTTCCAGCCAAGATACAGATAAACATGATTAGTAATTTGAAAGCTTAAAACGGTTGGTAGGGTGATTTTAACCAATCATCAAGCTTTTACTCTCCCCAGGATGACACAGGGGTAGAAAAGTCGTTTCGGATTCATGATTTGTTCATCTTTATGAACGTGAGTCTGTCTACATTATCAGTGGAGAGCTGCGTGCGATTATCTGTCAGCACACCACCAGCAGCGCTGAACACACGTTCAGACAGAACGCTGGCTGCGGGGCATGACAAGATCTCCAAGGCGTAAGTGGCTAGCTCCGGCCATTTATCCAGATTGGAAGCCCAAAAAGAGCAAGGGTCCAGTGACACAGTCATGGCTTCAATGTTTACTTAGAGATACTCCTGTACCATCGTCTCTAGGCGTTGACTATGTGTCAGACTTCTTGTCTCCTGTGGCCTTGCAAAGGATGGGCTAAAAAAGTGGTGAAATGATTCCGCAAAATTGATGTTACCAGCAGATACTGTGGTTCTGTTACGGTTTGAGTGCTGAACACTTGACGGTCCCACGGTTGGCAAGTTGGAACTGTGAGATTCACTACGTGCACCACTGGTATTTTGTGGAAAAGCACATGTAAGATTCTGCAACAGTCTCTGCTGATACTCCTGCATGCGTGCATCCCTTTCTATGGCAGGAATAATTTCTGCAAATTTACTTTTGTACCGGGGATCTAACAGTGTGGCAACCCAGTAGTCAGGATAATTTCTAATTCTCACAATTCGAGGGTCATGTTGCAGGTAGTGCAGCAAGAAGGCACTCATGTGTGTTGCGCATCCAGGAGCACCAAGTCCCTGTTGTGTTGGTGGCGAGGTAACAATCATGCTTCCTTCCTCTGTCCTCTCCCCCCAACCTCGCACAACAGAAATGTGATCAAGGTCTCCCTCATCTGATGAGTCTTCCATCAGTTCGTCCTCCACTTCTTCCTGGGCTCCTGCACCTTCCTCACTAGTTTGGCTGCTACCATGCGCCCTGGTAAAACCATCTCCCCCACCCTCACATGCCTGCCGCCTTGGTGCTGCCGACCGTCTGGACCTTGCAGATGTTAGCCCTTCCGCATACAACTCCTCCTCCTCTACTTCCTCCACCTCCTCTTGTGCCACCACCTGACTCCGAATTCTATTTAACATGTGCTCCAGCATGTAAATCACCGGAATAGTCATGCTGATAATGGCATCGTCAGCACTAAACATCTTCGTCGCCATTTCAAAACTGTGCAGAAGGGTGCATAGGTCCCTGATCTGAGACCACTCCTCCAGCGTGATTTGCCCCACCTCTGGATATCGTTGGCCCAGGCTATACGTCAGAACGTATTGCACCAGGGCTTGTCGGTGCTGCCACAGTCGCTGCAACATGTGCAGAGTTGAATTCCACCGGGTAGGCACATCGCATTTTAGCCGGTGAAGTGGCAGGCCCAACGACTTCTGTAGAGATGTAAGTCGCTGAGCTGCGGATGCGAACGGCGGAAGTGAGCACACAGCGACCGTGCCCTCTGCAGAAGGCCATCTAGTCTGGGATAGTGGGCTAAAAATTGCTGGACAACCAGGTTCAACACGTGAGCCATACAAGGCACGTGTGTGACATTGCCCCGGCGAAGGGCCGCACCCAGGTTTGCAGCATTGTCGCACACGGCCTTCCCTGGTTTCAGGTCCAGTGGAGACAACCATTCATGAAATTGGTTCTCCAGAGCTGAGCAGAACTCCTCAGCTGTGTGACTCACATTTCCCAGACATTTCAAAGTAAAAACCACCTGATGACGTTGAGCCCTACTGCCAGCATAGTAAGGAGGTGTGCAGGATCCCTTCTGCGCAGTTAGAAAGCTTGTGGCATGACCAGACAGGCTTTGGGTGCAGGTGGAAGACCGAGAGGAGGTTGAGGAGGCAGAAGCAGTGGAGGAACTTTGACATAAAGAGGATTGACGCACAACTCGTGGGGACGGAAAGACTTGGACAGCAGCCCCTTATGCTGCTGTCACCATAGTTATCCAGTGCCCAGTCAGCGACATGTAACGCCCCTGTCCATGCCTACTCGTCCAAGTGTCTGTGGTGAAATGTACCCTGTCACACACAGAGTTTCTCAAAGAAGCGGTGATGTTGTGTGCGACATGCTGGTGGAGCGCAGGCACACCTTTCTTTGAGAAGTAGTGCCGACTGGGCATCTGGTACTGGGGCACTGCGAAGGACATAAGGTCTCGAAAATCCTCTGTGTCCACCAGGCGGAAAGGCAGCATTTCTGTAGACAAGAGCTTGCAGATGGTGAAATTCAACCTCTTAGCTTTCTCATGGCTAGGAGGAAATGGTCTTTTACTTGTCCACATCTGAGGGACCGAGGGCTGGCTATTGTGCTTAGACGGGGTTGATAAGGGTGTCCCCGGCAAACTGCCGGTCTGTGAGGAAGATGCAGGCGGACATGTTAGGTTGCCTTGATCCAAAGGTGGTGCTATCGATGTCGGACAGCGCTCAACACCAGCTGGTGTTACCACCTCCAAAGAAAATGATGACCTGCCAATCACGCTGGCTGTTGCGGGTAAAGAGGTGGCAGGTCTGCGCCCCAAAACAGGTGTGACTGCTGTCCCCCCAGTCACAGAGGATGAAGAGGCCGCGGATGCACAAGATATGGCAGACGGTGGTTGGCCCGGCCGGCTAGGCCGCATTGTAGCACACTGAGCTTCCCACTGCAACTTATGCTTCATGTCCATGTGCCGGTTCATGCATGAAGTACTCAAACTATGTATTTTTTGGCCTCTACTTAGTTTTTGCTGACAAATGTTACAGATAACACGAGTTGGGTCATCTTTATCGATCTGAAAAAATGCCCAGGCTATGCAAGGCTTAGCACCCATGCGACCTGAAGAGCCACCACGACTTGTGGTGAGAGGCAGAGTTGTGTTTGAGGATGCAGTTGTTGACGTGCTTCCAGTACTACGTCTCTGTCCAGGAAGGCGCAACCTGACCTCATCGTCACTAGCATCTTCCTCCACCTCCTCTGCTGACCTCATCTCTTGGCTGACTGTGGGTTGACAGTAAGTGGGATCTCCAACCTCATCATCATCACCCTGTGCGTTATCACACCCGTCGTCCTCAGAGCCAACCTGTTCCTGCCCTGACAAAAAACTAAAGTTGTCGCTCCAATCAGGTATTTGAGTCTCATCATCGTCTTCCTCATTGTCTCCACCAACAGGAGTTACAGTTTGGGAATGAGGGTCTACATTATGGTCAGAACCTTCTGCGTCTGGTCCTGGATCCGACTCATAAAGATTCTGGGCATCAGTGCAGATCATTTCCTCGTCTGGACTCACAGAAGCGCTGGAGTCGACCTCTGATTCCCAGGCTATAGTATGAGTAAACAGCTCTGCAGACTCAACCATCTGTTCTACCTCATACTCAGACGGGCAGCTGGAGATTTGGGAGCTGTGAGGAAGCAAGTGCGATTGGGGTGACACCTTTGAGGACTGGAGTATTTGTGATGTTGAAGTTGATGTGGAGGAGAGCCCACTTAAAGGAGCACTTGATATCCGTTGAAGCACCTGCTGTTTTTGTGCCTCATCTGGAATTTGTAGCGATTGGCGTGGCCGTAAGAAAGGGATCTTATCACATTGTCCGCTAAAAGAAGTAGACATTTTAGTTTGGCTGGAAGATGGTCTTTCTTCTGCAGATGTTACTGTTGCTTTAACACCTAACCCACGGACACAACCTTTTTTCCCCTTCCCAACACGCCTATTCCCCTTTCCACCAGCAGCAGGCCTTTTTCCACTCATTTTGGTGGTTAACTAATTCACAACTCTGGAGTTGTTTGCACAAAAAAACAATGGATGGGAACCGAGTAGAGCTGAGTGGCCAAACTGTGGTATTAGGCCAAAACTATTGGCTGGGTTAGATGGAGAAAAAAGAACAAGTCCCACACACAGCTAGAAGCCCAAATATTTTTTCAGAGGTAGATGCAGGAAAAAAATATATTCAGTTTGCAACCTGATGGAGGTCAGTATAGATGGACTAATAGAGAAAGTCCCACACACTGCTAGAAGGCCAAATATTTTTTCAGAGCTAGATGCAGAAAAAAATTATATTCAGTTTGCAACCTGATGGAGGTCAGTATAGATGGACTAATAGAACAAGTCCCACACACAGCTAGAAGCCCAATATGTTTTCAGAGGTAGATGCAGAAAAAAAATATATTCAGTTTGCAACCTGATGGAGATCAGTATAGATGGATTAATAGAACAAGTCCCACACACAGCTAGAAGCCCAATATTTTTTCAGATCTAGATGCAGATAAAAATTATTTTTAATTTGCAACCTGATGGAGGTCAGTATAGATGGACTAATAGACCAAGTCCCACACACTGCTAGAAGCCCAAATATTTTTTCAGAGCTAGATGCAGAAAAAAATTATATTCAATTTGCAACCTGATGGAGGTCAGTATAGATGGACTAATAGAATGATGCTATGCCCAAAAGATTTTACTTCACTAGGTGCAGTAAAAAAATTGGTATTCTATACACAGGTGGTATATCTTGCAACACAGATAGGCTACTCCACTGACTAACACACTCTGCAATAGGCCAAAAAGGATTAGCTTTGCTAGATTCAGCCAAATGCTGTGAAAAAAACTTGCACAGCACTGGCACAGACCTGCCTGGCAAAAAGTGATAGGAACTGATGTAACCTAGTCCTGAAAAGGACTCCAATTACAATTAGTCTTTACTCCCACAATCTATCTATTTAAGAGCACAGACCTGCCTGATAAGAGTCGTAGGAAATGCTGTAACCTAGTCCTTAAAAGGACTGCAATCACAACTATTCCCTACTCCCAAGCTATCTGTAGATTTGTGCGAAAATCGGCTTGAAATTAACAAGGTATAGCGCACACAGCAACAGCGGTGCCGTCTAACACGCAGCTGCAGCAGTGAGAAAATGGTGGCGACGGGGAAAATGGCTTGGTCTTATAGGGCAAGGACATGTGACATACACTGCCAATGACACATGCCCTTGCTTGTGTGAAAAAAAGCAGTTCGCTCCGTGTGTGCGCTGCTCATAGGCTGACAGATTGCACCTCCCCACTGTAAATGCGTTAAAGAGAAAAAAAAATGGAGATCTTCATTATTCCTGCAGAGATCCATCCCCTGCCCCTCCCCCCACCCCGCTGTACACTCAAACTGCGTATTAACATTAATTTTCATCATTACTGAGAAAAAATCCAGTTATGATTTTGGTGCACGAACAGTTATCGAACATAACCTCGAACAGCCGAATTTTTCTCAAATCGTTCGTGTTCGCCGAACGGCTCGAACACCGCCCAAAACAGCTCAAATTTGAGATTGGCGAACAGTTCGAGTAGAACAACGCTCATCTCTATTTATTACAGAGATACCCTAACAGAACCAAGCTTAATTTAATAGATATTGGAACACAGCCAAGGTTACTATATAGATAGAGAAACAGAACCAAGTTTACTTTATAGATACTGGAACAGAACTAAACTTACTACACAGATATCATAAAAGAACCAAGGTTACTACATAGATACAGAAACAGAACCAAGCTTACTACATATTGGAACAGAACCAAAATTACTACATAGATACTGTAACAGAACCAAACTTACTGCTTACTTACTGTGACAGAACCAAGCTTTTTGCATAGATATAGGAACAGAACCATAGATATCATAACCAAACCAAGCTTAGTACATAGTTAGAGGAATATAACCAAGCTTACTATATAGATACAGGAAGCAAAACCAAAAAAATGACCTGACACATCTGTTGGTATTAGTGCAATGCGTTGGTGCACTGTCACACTGTGGTCATTAACAAACAAAACCTAGAAACAAACAATGAGCAAATACATTACAGTAAGAGTAAATAAATAGTAGTAGTGCATGTAAATGTTATGGGGTTTATAGTTAGAAACAGGGGGAGACACCAAGCGCAATACAGTCTTATCTGTGTGGGATGCCTGCACGTGTCTTCTTGCGCAAAGTGTCCATCGGCGCTAAGTGTGCAGTTACTTCAGAGGCAATAGACTAACACTCATCTTCTCTCTTCACACAGGTACAATATCTGTACAATATCTCTGCTTGCTGTATGTGTCATCTGCTGCTATTACCCCCTGAAACAATATAATGGTACAATATCTCTGCTCCATGTATTTCTGCTATATGTTATCTGTTGCATTCCATTCAATACTCACTGATATATGTCTGTCCTTCCCTCATTATCTGATGGTGTAAGTGTTATACTGTGTCGCCAGGCATGGTGTTAGTTTTGTCTTTGATCATCTAGGCATCCTCTGGTGTGTTGATCAGCTGCTAATTTATCCACAAGCAGCTCCCACAGTGCCCCTCACCTAATGCTATAGTCTGCTCTATAAATCTAGAAGCAGCATAAGGGGTGCACGTGTGTGGGGTGCATGCACGTGTCTTCTTGCGCAAAGTGTCATCGGCACTAAATGTGCAGTTATTTTAGCAGCAGTTAGTCAGGGCAGGTGTCAGGTAACCCACACTTTGCTTACTCTTCTAAGCACATTGTTTACTTTTGTACTCTCTTTTAACTATGTTTTTGTTAGTTTTCACTGGCGTTATAACAATAAATGATAATAATAATATTCTGGTGGAGAAATTGCTCTATGTGAGAGGTATAGGAATTGCTAACCTTTTGGGGTTGTTTAACCCACAACTGAGGAATCAAGGTTTGACAGCTGCTGCAGCACCTTCAGGTCGGGAAATCCCGTTGTGTAGAACAATTGGTGGGAGGATAGGAGAACCACAGTGTTCACAGCAAATTGTGGTCTCCTGATGAAGTTGGTTCAATTTTAAAACGCGTTGAAAATAAACTGCGTGATCAAATCCCTCATCATCTCCTCTGGATTTCTTGAATCTAGCACAGCAGCGCAGCTACTACTTCTATCCTCCCACGAAATGGGATCACTATTTTGATCAAAAGAGCAGAAAAACTGTCCCCATTCAGGATGATCCATGTGCCAAAAGGCCTCAAAATAGATTGGGGCAGAGCAGGGCCTAGACCTGACTGTTTAACGCCTGCCTGTCACGGGTGTGTCAGATGTGAGACAGTCGCCTTGCAGTTGGTTGCAAAAGATCTCTTTGTTTGGCATTACACACACCTTCTTAGATCTATCTCACTCTAGGACCCAGCGGCGATCTCCCTCTGGCTAATTGAACACCCAGGCCTGGATTTTTAAATACTTCCTGTTTGCTATAGGGAGGTGCCAGTGATATTCACATGACTTGCGAAGGCTTGGAGCTGTTGCAGTCTGCTTACTTCCTCTTTGGTGCTAAGTGGGTGTGTGTAATCTCTCTGAAGGCGGCTCAAGCTAAGTTACTTCCCCCGTGTCTGTCTCCCCTTGCTGTCTTTAGTTGTTAGTGGGGACTGACTAGCACTCATCCACCCAGGTTCTAGCTCTAGGGAGATACAGGATTTTTGGTTCCTGATCAGCGAATGGTGAGAAATCAATATAGGGACTGTAGGGAAGACAGGGTGATATCAGTTCAGCCTAGGAGGTTTCCACCCCCTCTTTCCGTAGTGTCTGGGCTCCCTTACCCTCATCCCATCATGTTGCACTTTGTCTTTCCTACACTGTGTGTGACACTGCCTGCAAAAAACTAAATAGACAAGAAGGAGGGGGAGCATGTGAGAAGCAATCTTACTACACAAATACAGGAACAGAATCAAACTTACTACATAGATACCTTAGCAGAACTAAATTTACTGCATAAAAGCTGTAATAGAACCAAGTTTATTACATAGATACAGGAACAATACCAAACTTACGTCATGCATACAGGAGCAGAACTGAGCATACTACATAGTTACTGTAACAGAAGCAAGTTTACTACATAGAAACTGTGACAACCAAAGTCAATGCAATGATACTTTTAAACTCACAAAAAATAAAAATTGTGCTGCCAAAAACTGTGATATATGGCAGCACATAGTAACTCCTCTCCTCAAGAGCCCAATGCCATTGCTTGCTTGTTTCAAGACCTTGTATTCTTGGCAGCGCCTAGCCCATATAATTAGATGTGCTGGCAGCACTATATATGCACTGGTGACCGGCCAGGAGTGTCCTGCTCCCTGATTAATCCCTCCAAAAGTAACAATGCAGCCTATGGCTCCCCACTATTGTATCCAACTTTATCAGTGTCATGTTGGCACCAATACAGTCCAATTCAGAAGTTTGAGGCACATGCACTGCTCCAGATCTTTGGTCCTAGTCATGTTCGGGGCTAAAAAGAAAAATAAGGAAAGTGGTATTTTTTTTTTTTATTTCCACCCCCACACGCAACGCCATAGTAAACACAGTTTGTGACCAATAAAATTCAAAATTGAATATAAGAAAAATATAAGAAAAATACCCTGCTCTTTCTTGAGTGACACTTTTCTCAGTACGATTACAGCCAAGATTGCAACTTCAACTCTGACCAGCCACTGCTGTAGCTCCACCTACATGACTATTGGAGAGTGTGGCGCGGTCAAGGTAAAACTTCATCTTCTCTCCCTTGTAAAGCTGTGGTATGTCTAAAAGCCAAGTACACCGCTCAAAAAAATAAAGGGACACTCAAATAACACATCCTAGATCTGAATGAATACTTTGTTCAATACAAAGTTGAATGTGCTGACAACAAAATCACACAAAAATCATCAATGGAAATCAAGTGTATTAACCAATGAAGGCCTAGATTTTGAGTCACCCCCAAAATTAAAGTGGAAAAACACACTACAGGCTGATCCAACTTTGATGTAATGTCTTTAAAACAAGTCAAAATGAGGCTCAGTATTGTGTGTGGCCTCCACGTGCCTGTATGACCTCCCTACAACGCCTGGGCATGCTCCTGATGAGGCTCAGTATTGTGTGTGGCCTCCACGTGCCTGTATGACCTCCCTACAATGCCTGGGCATGCTCCTGATGAGGCTCAGTATTGTGTGTGGCCTCCATGTGCCTGTATGACCTCCCTACAACGCCTGGGCATGCTCCTGATGAGGTTGCGGATGGTCTCCTGTGGGATCTCCTCCCAGACCTGGACTAAAGCATCCGCCAACTCCTGGACAGTTTGTGGTGCAACGTGACGTTGGATGGAGCGAGACATGATGTCCCAGATGTGCTCACCCGAATTCAGGTCTGGGGAACGGGCGGGCCAGTCCATAGCTTCAATGCCTTCATCTTGCAGCAACTGCTGACACACTCCAGCCACATGAGGTCTGGCATTGTCCTGCTTAGGAGGAACCCAGGGCCAACCGCACCAGCATATGGTCTCACAAGGGGTCTGAGGATCTCATCTCGGTACCTAATGGCAGTCAGGCTACCTCTGGCGAGCACATGGAGGGCTATGCGGCCCCCTAAAGAAATGCCACAGAACACCAAAAAGCAGTAATGTGCGACAAATTTGTGCTAAATGAAAACTAATTTTAAATATTTGATGGGCTGTATAGTGAGTCGGTTCCAATTTTTTTCATCATGGTGCAGGTGACACAGTGTGTGTTAGATTGTCAGGTCTCTTCCTATGAGCATGTATAGGGTTTACCTCTCAGTCAAGGTGAGCGGGGCAGAGAGAAGCTGCCAAGCACCTGCCTCTTGGACTAGACTTCTGAGACACATTGTTTCCAGCTGGATGTTCACGGTATATTTTTTCTGAAAGCTGCATTTCAGAGTAAAATAAACAAGGCTGCAATAGCAAAGCCAGTCTCTGATTTGTGCTGCTCCTGGTTCAGGTAGCATGAATCAGCTGACATGTTCCCTTTAAAAATGGGACATCAGTACTGTATCGCCTTCACTTAAGTTGGTGAGCAATTTAGTCAGTGGGCTATTCTGCTATATAAAGTGTTTGATATTGAGATTGTGGACTTTTCTTTTATATTTTCTATACATAACATGGGCTAACCACCAACTTACCAAACTACAAATAGACATTTAAATGGAATCCGTCTGCAGATTTTTCTATTTAGGGGGCAGTCAGACGACCGTATTACTCGTGCGAGGATCGCATCACAATCTTCGGACTGGCCGTCAGCTCTCCTGAGCGTGACAGCATGTATTTCAAATAATACAGCCATTTGACTGCACTCTTAATGTGATTTAGGAGCAGAGAGCCTGATTACAGTGATGTGTCACTTATTAGGCTGTGTGCTGTAGTGTCAGTACAATCAGTGTTTTATCAGCAGGAGATTATCACTGCAGGACGAGGTCTCACATGCAGGCCAGTCTGGGTAGTCTGTGTAACCCCGCCCCCATCATTGATTGCCAGCTTGCTTACAATCTACAGTGTACACAGACAGCTGCCAATCAGTGATATGGGCAGAGTTGTACACAGCTCAGCATTCTGACCACTCCTACATCTACAACAGAAAAAACTGAGATTCTATCCAAACTGCACCATGCAGTCCAGTACATGATAAATTGCTGGAATCAGGCTCTCAACCCCTAGATCATGCTGCTCTTGTGGCACCCTGCTGTGCACAGGTACCACAGGACCCAGGGTGCATGGACGGACTTCTCCACAAGAGGCCCTCATTACATACAAACACCTCCACCCTTCCACCTCACACCACTAGAGGGAGCCCGTTAGGGATATATATATAGGGGGAGTGGAGCCAGGCAGCTCAGTTAATTCAGTGAGAGCAGTCAGACTGAGAGAGAGTCTGAGAGCGTGCTGACGCTGAGAGCAGCGAAGACACAGCTCGTCTGCTGCTGAGTTCTGAGGGCCCCGAGTGTGGCCGAATTCAAGAGGAGAAAGGAGAGAGGAGTTGAGGGGGCAGAGGAGCATCATAGGCTCACCCCAGTATGCAAACCGGACACCGGGTCAGCGCCTACAGGGTCCCTTTATACCCAGTAGGGACCACCGGCATTCCAGGAGGACTACAAGTCCCTGGCAGACCTGAAGCTAGACCCACACAGGACCAGGAACCACGAAGGCCCCAGCATTACCAGGGATAGTGGTTGCCAGCAGAATGTAATACTACCGAGCGACAGGTGAAGGAACAGCATGACACAGAGAGGCAGACACGGATCAGGAGGCCTTATACCCGCTCACTGGGGAGAAGTCCTGAAGTGCACCCATCCTACTGAGTACACTGGACCGTACCTGATATCCGCACCAGTAAAGGTATTGAAGCGAATCCCCTGTCTCTGTCAATTACTCCTGCTGCGCCATCCCGCCTGCACTACAAGTCCCAGCATCACCACCCACCAAACTCCACACTGCCCCGGGGGCCCGCTCCACCTGTGGGGAGCAGAAACACCTAAGCTGCCATCCCAACACCCCTAGAGGTCTGAAGCAGCGCTGGTAATCCTTACCAGGTACCACAGGTGGCGTCACAAACTATTTATTTTATTTTTCCTGTCCAAGTTCCAATCCCCCTTTTTGGTTGACCGCCCTGGGCCACGGATCGGGCCAGCCACTGTGACATATCCCTCCCCAGTATCCATAGGCCCGGCTGCCGAGTACCCCATTGCCCTGGGGGCGCGTCACTCTCAGAATTGATTGCAAAAATTTGCTGAAAGAATCCCTTTAAAAAAGCACTCCTCCAATCAAAGTTTTTATCCTGTTAATTTATTGCATTAATCATATTATATAGCACTGTTTACTCACAATTGCTCATTTTGCCTTTCTACCCAGCTAATTCTTCTCTTTTCTCCAATATATGTAGAAACAGGAAGTCTTTTTTCTGCATTTATCATTCCCCTCTTCATCTCCTGACCTAGCTGCTCTGCTCCTCCTCCCTGCCAGGGACTTTTACAGTGATGACTCATACAGGAAAATTTGACCTCCTGTTTCTACATAGAGTTTAGAAGGACTCAGCTAGTCAGTTTTTAATCACGTGATGTCATAGAGTTGGGTAGAAAGATAAAATGAGCAATTGTAAGTACACAATGCTATATAATATGATGACTGCAATATATTGAGAGGATAAACACTTTGATGGGAGGAGTGCTTCTTTAAGCCTTTTCCTAGGACTACCTGGGAATGCCCTGAATGTCCAATAATGCCCCCTACATTTCTAGCATGACTTTGATAAGACTTTTGCCACTGGAACTGGCAAAATTGATATGTCGACAAGTACGGTATGTGTAACCATACACCTGAGAAGATGATCTGAGCTGTGTGCAGCTTTACAGCAGCCACAAAAGCAGAAGAAAGTTCAGAACAAAGGGTCTTTTGGCTTCAGGGTATTCGTGGCAGGCTTTGTGACATAGTCAAAGGTCACTGTGCAGGGAGGGGAAAAACATCTATTGTCTATGAGCCTGACATGACAAATCTGCTGCCGAGACCATGATACAGTGTTTCCTCTTTATTCTTTCTACATAGTAATAAGAATTTACAATATTTGGATATTTTGTGCCATTGCTATACTTGCACCTCTATTGTATGAGCCTCTTATGTGGGTTATAAAGAATGATGTAAGGGTAGATGAAAGGTCAGGGGTTATGCTCCTAGTACAAATCTTATTACATCAGACTTTTCAGTTGTGCCACCTGCAGAATATCTGCATGATGAAAAGAAAAAAAAATCTCAATTACCGGACACTAAACAATTTTAAGCCAGCAATTAACCCATACTTGCATGCTTGCACTGAACAATATAATTAGTCTCCACTGAACTAATTAGACAAAATTGCTAGTCTGTTTAGTCGAGCAACCCATAACAAAACTGATTACGTGGAAAATTCAACTTTTCAGTTCACATATGTCCATGGTACAGAAAAATGCCTGCTGGACAATGGGCAACATCTGCATGGAGATTATTCTTCTTGGCTGACATAGGCTTCCAGCTTCATCCCACACTCCAGACACAAAGGGATTATCTTCCTATGGAATTGGCCCTATTGTGTAACGGGCAGAACGAGTGTGCAGTACTGTCCCTACAGGGATATAGAAACACCCATTGCTGATGAAAACAAGTCACAAGCCTAATTCGGTCATTATGGCACATTTTTTACTGGTTATTGTCACCATTATGAAAGCAAAGCTTAGTGGTTCTTTTCCCAACTACATGGGAGTTGCAGCTCATGTTGGCAGCGTTGTTGCTTGATGTTGATTTGCCTCTGCTATGTTGGAAGCCAAGTGAGAGCGAGCCAGGATTGGGAGCTAACACTGGGCTCCAGAGATCTCAGCCAACCTCAGTGCAGTGCTTAGAAGCTCAATAAAAAAGAGGATGTAAGCACTGCACATGTTCGGCCACCGCTCCCTGGTAGCACTAGCAGCTGTCCCCTTTACAAAGAACTGTAAACAGTACATCACAATAATAAATCACAAACTTGCATTTTTCACTTTGTCTACTTGACTATATCAATTAGATATAAGATTGGTTAATCTTTAAAGGATTATTCCATTGTTTTAATTTTTATTTTTTTATTTCATAAATCAACAGTAAACATGAAAATAAGAAACTTTGTATTGTATCTTACCAGAGAAATCTGCTTCTTTTTCCTACTGGACTTATACATTCTCAAAATTCTCAATTCACAGGTAAAATCTGTGTTCAGTGAAGACAGATTTCTACATTACTGAGATAGGAGATGGCAGCTGCTACTGATATGATTTTATGTAGAAGGGAGGAGGAAGGAGCTAGAGATAGAGTTTCTCCCTCCTCCCCTCTATATAAAGTCTTATCAATAGTAACTGCCATCTCCTATTTCAGTAATGTAATAGTCGATCTTCACTGAATACAGATTTTACCTGGGAACTGAGAAATTTGAGAATGATTGATTCGTCCAGGTGGAGAAAGAAGCAGATTTCTCTCATAAGATACATTACAAAGTTGGTTATTTTCGTGTCTACTATCGATTTCTGAAATAAAAATTAAAACAACTGATACACTTTAACTAGTACAACAGCAATGGTCCCTGGCGGTAAGAATGCAATTTCTAGAGCAGTTAGCACCAGTCAAATGAATTGGCCATTCGGTGGTGGCTTTCCCTGCGTCTCAGGGTCTCTCTAGCAGAGAAGTTCCTTCTGTCATCCACATTAGGCCTTTGGGCCTTCATGTGTTAGAGCTCTGTTATTGCCACACTTACAGTCTCTACGTAGCACTCACTGAGGCCGCTCTAACCTGTATCGATCTTATCTCTTTCTTGCTGTATATTACTCTCTTTTCACAGTCTATATTTGTTTCTCTATAGGGGCGGACAAACCATTGGTGCAACCTGAGCAGTCGCACAGGGGCCCAAGAGGTAAGGGGGCCACTACCACCTCCAAAGAAGGTGGAATTGTGCATTATGATGAGATATTGGACTTCAAAGGGCCCATATATTATTCTTGCTCAGGAGTCCTCTTTTGTATGTGCCCGCTTCTGCGTCTGTGCAACACAGGCTTTTTTGCCAAGAAAAGTCCATCATATTTTGAACTATATTCTTTTAAACTTGCTTTCCTTTCTTGGATTAGATAGATAAATCAATAGATAGACCAATAGAAAGACTGATAGATCGATAGACAGACCGACAGACCGATAGGTAGACTGATAGACCGATAGGTAGACTGATAGATCAATAGATAGACCGATAGGTAAACCGACAGATCAATAGATAGACCGATACGCAGACCGATAGACCGATGGGTAGACCTAATTTAGACCGACAGATAGGTCAATAGACCGACCGATAGACCGACAGGTAGACCGATAGGTAGACAGAGAGAGAGACCAATGGACCGATAGATAGGCTGATAGACATGGAGATAAATAGATAGATAGCTACAGTGGATAGATAGATGTCTCCCTTTTGTCTAGTAGCATAGAGGATCTTCTGCTCATTCAGGGTTGATGATGGAAATATGATACACTGCAGAAAGCGTCCATGTTCTGTCGCTTCAGGCCAGGTGTGCTTTATGTAATAATTAATTCTGAAAATGACAATGACATGAAAATTACACCCCACATAATGAAGGCAAATGAGAAACAGTAATTTGGGGCAGAAAAAAATAAATAGCGTAAACATTAACTTTCATGCTTTGAGCTAAATGAAGAAGAAATAACTTGCAGCTGTAGAGCTAAATCTGATCCATAAATTGCACTGAAGGTATTTCTTTGTGATAAGACGCGCTCAGCCCACGGGGACTCTCTAGTCCTTCCTAAGCCAAAGAAGAATCATGGCTGGCTGCGAGATACCAGTGATGAAGCCAAGATGAACGTGTAGCACTAGAGGACACGTACATTGGCACAACATGGAACAGAGAATTAGGCTTTCTATGTAGTGAGGGCGTTTTAATAGGCAACCATTTTGATAAATTGCAAACATATAAACACGTAGACAAGAAAAATTCATGGAACACAGTACAGATGTGATAATTGCTGTGTACATTCTTATTTCACTGTACACACCCAGCACGGATTGCTGCTTCATGGGTGTGCTGCAAGTTATCTCAAATCCGATGCCAAATGAAACGTAAATCCATAATTATTTGTTCAGAGTGAATCTCCACCTTGTAGCATCATGTCATCCAGAACCATTTTCCACATGTACTAAAAGCAGTCAGAGCTTATTGCATAATACGCTATTATGGAGTTCAATGCATAGATAGTTTTCAGGAACCTCATCGGTTCCCCCTAGTGGTGGTTGTAGGCAGACAGAATTGTATTATCTGCAAACAATTTGAATGAAAGGTATGTGGAGCTCTCATAAAAAGTAAATAAAAATGAAAAAATAAAAAAATTAATTTAGAACCAAATTATTAGCTTTATTTTTGGACAGATAACAATAAAACACAAATCAAATACATACTTATTTTCTGGACCAGTGACACTGCAGCCTTGCAGGATTACATTAGAATGGAAGTGTAACATACCTGGTGGCGTTCTTGCATGGTGCTCCATCTCCCACTATGCAATATCGCAAACTTGATCACCAGTGCAGTCTGCTAGCCTGGCTTCCCTCCATGCTGTCTGCTTGCCTCTGTTCTGGCTGCTTAAGGGCGGCGCCCGATCACTTCCTGCTTCTTATAGCTGCTGTGGGCACACCCCTAATGCGTCCTCAGCCTATTGCTGTCTGTCACTGGGTATTTAAACCAGCTTCACCTGGAAGCTAGTGCCTGAGCATCTCGTTCCTTCAGAGGGCTTCTTGCCCCTGATGTGCCAGGTCCTGTCTGAACTATCTCCTAGCCTGTTGTCTGTCCGCCTTCCTGAGGCTGTATTTCCAGCCCAGTCTGAACACACTCCTAGCATGTTCATCCCGCCTTCTAGGGGCCGCATACCTAGATCTGTTTCTGTGTCTTCTCGCCTGTCTTTCCACCTTCCTGGAGGCTGTATTTCCAGGCCAGTCTGAACACGCTCCTAGCCTGTCTGTCCCGCCTTTCTGGGAGCCACATACCCAGACTTGCTCTTGTTTCTCGCAGCAGTGTCAGTTCCTGTCTGAACACTCAGTTCCTGTCTGAACGCTCTCCTAGCCTTTTTCCTGTTTTGTCTCTATGTCCGTCCCTTCCCTTTTTCTGCATTGTCTGAACCTGCACCTAACTCCTACTCGCTGTCACTGTACTCCCGTTTATGAGTTTAGAGTCCACTCGCTACTTCATTGCAAGTACCTTGTGTATATCTGGTTCTGCCTTTCCCTTCCAGTCTGTTCCGTGTGAACAAAGCCCTGTCTCCTCTGCTCTGCCTTGCTCACTGCTCCTGCGGTTTCCGTTCTGCTTTGCCTTGCTCACCGCTCCGGCGGTTCCTCTTTGCTCAGCCTTGTCCACCGCTCCTGCGGTTTCCGCTCTGCTCTGCCTTGCTCGTCGCTCCTGCGGTTTCCGCTCTGCTCTTCCTTGCTCGCCGCTCCTGCGGTTTCCGCTCTGCTCTGCCTTGCTCGCCGCTCCTGCGGTTTCCGCTCTGCTTTGCCTTGCTCGCCGCTCCTGCGGTTTCCGCTCTGCTCTGCCTTGCTTACCGCTCCTGCGGTTTCCGCTCTGCTCTGCCTTGCTCGCTGCTTCTGCGGTTTCCGCTTTGCTCTGCCTTGCTCACCGCTCCTGTGGTTTCCGCTCTGCTCTGCCTTGCTCATTGCTCCTGCGGTTTCCGCTCTGTTCTGCCTTGCTCACCACTCCTGCGGTTTCCGCTCTGCTCTGCCTTGCTCACCGCTCCTGCGGTTTCCGCTCTGCTCTGCCTTTGCTCACCGCTCTGGCAGTCTCGCCCCGCTCTGCTCTTGCTCACCACTCCAGGCGGCCTCGTCCGCTCTGCTCTTGCTCACCGCTCCGGCGGTCTCACCCTGCTTTGCTCTTGCTCACCGCTCCGGCGGTCTCGCCCCGCTCTGCTCTTGCTCACCGCTCCGGCGGCCTCGCTCTGCTCTGCTTGTCTACTGCATCTGCGGTTCTGTTCCTGAGTCCCAGTCTGTATTGGACCTTATTCCGTCTGTGCTCCAACCTGCTAGTGCCTCCCTGTCTTCACTCTAGCCGTGCTTGCCTGTACCCCCTGCCTTCATACCAGTCGTGCCTGCCTATACCCACCAGTCAGTGTGCCAGCGGAACCTGCCTGTTCCTGTATTCCCCGGTGTGGGTCAACAGCCGTGTCTGGGGTCTGACCTGGAGTAGCACCTGGTCCCTCTGCTCGGTTCCTCCCTGGTGCACTGGCGTCGTATGCCGTCGTGCGACCTTGGTCGGATCGGGCAGATACTTAGTTACGCCCCTCCAGGCACTCCCCGGTTCATGGTCCAGTGGGATCACTAAACACGCACACGCCTGTCAGTCCGGGCGTGTGCATAACAGTATGCTCAGGCCATGGTTCCCTTTGAGCCCCACGGCCTTTCGCCCTCAGAGACCTTTTTGAATCCGGGTCCGGCAAATATGTGCATCATGAAAAAAAAATTTTTCCCTCTAGCCGAGGTCCAGATGGAGCTTTCTGCACCTGTTCCCGCGGATCCGCCACGGTACTATGGGGATCCAAAACAAAGCCATGCGTTTGTATGGCAATGCATTCTGCTGTTCCAGTTCTTTGCTCCCGCTTTTTCTACTGATCGGATTAAAGTGGGATTTATGATGTCCTACCTAGCGGGTGATGACTTGAAATGGATCACCCCCCCCCCTATGGGAAGCACAGGATCCCATCGTACTTGACCTGCAGGCCTTCCTGGTGGCCTTTCTAATGGTTTTCGATGACCCTAATCCTGGGGCCTCTGCTGAAGCTTCCCTTCCAAGTGTCCCGGAGCAGCCCCGATGGGTGATGTGTGTGGGTAGCTCACCAGTTCTCCTGCCCGAAGAGACTGCTGCCCACCCAGAAACTGGACTGAACATGGTCCCAAAGCAGGGACTCTCCATCTTTAATGAATCTGGTGATACGTCCATCGAGGAGGAGGATACTCCCACGTCTCTGCACTCCTCTGACCAGGCGGAGGACCTCCAGTTGCCTCCTGAATCCTCCGGGATACCACCTGATGGCAAATGGAGAGAGACTTTCCTACACCCGGTACCCGATACATTGCCCGCTCCATCCAGTGAGCTCGACAAAGCGTACTCCAAAACAGTGGTTACCCCCGAGTCCCTGCACTACTCCAACCTGGCGGAGGACACCCTGTTGTCTCCTGAATCCTCCGGGATACCACCTGATGGCAAATGGAGAGAGACTTTCCTACACCCGGTACCCGATACTTCGCCCGCTCCGTCCAGTCAGCTTGACAATGGGTACTTCAAAGCAGTGGTTACCCCCGAGTCCCTGCACCCCCCGAACCTGGCGGAGGACCCCCTGTTGTCTCCTGAATCCTCCGGGGTACCACCTGATGACAAATGGAGATAGACTTTCCTACACCCGGTACCAGATACTTCGCCCGCTCCGTCCAGTGACCTTGACAACGGGTACCTTAAAGCTGTGGTTACCCCCGAGTCTCTGCACCCCTCCAACCAGGCGGAGGACCTTCAGTTCTCTCCTGAACCCTTCGGGATGCTACCTGATAGCAAATGGACAAAGACTTTCTTACACTCTGTACCTGGTGCTTCGCCCACTTCATCCAGTGAGCTGGACCAAGTGCTGTCCAAAGCAATGGTTACCCCTGAGTCTCTGCACCCCTCCAACCAGCTGGAGGACCTCCAGTTGTCTCCTGAATTCATCGGGGTGCTATCTGATAATAAATGGAGAGAGACTTTTCTGTGTGCTGTTCCCGGTACTTCACCCATCTCATCTGTTGCTAAGGATGGCTTGATGGGAGGAAGCATCCTAGTTACCAGGATAATGAAACCAGGTTTGTTTCCTCTGGTGGACAGAAGAAGAGGTAGTCCTCTTGAAGAGAAGGATTGGCCTCCAAATTCTCTGTGGAACACCCTTGCAGGCTTGAAGAAGAGGGGGCGTAAAGGAGGGGGTACTGTAACATACCTGGTGGCGTTTTTGCATGGTGCTCCATCCCCCACTATGCAAGATCGCAAACTTGATCACCAGTCCAGTCTGCTAGCCTGGCTTCCCTCCATGATGTCTGCTTGCCTCTGTTCTGGCTGCTTAAGGGCAGCGCCCGATCACTTCCTGCTTCTTATAGCTGCTGTGGGCACACCCCTAATGCGTCCTCAGCCTATTGCTTTCTGTCACTGGGTATTTAAACCAGCTTCACCTGGAAGCTAGTGCCTGAGCATCTCGTTCCTTCAGAGGGCTTCTTGCCCCTGATGTGCCAGGTCCTGTCTGAACTATCTCCTAGCCTGTTGTTTGTCCATCTTCCTGAGGCTGTATTTCCAGGCCAGTCTGAACACGCTCCTAGCCTGTTCACCCCGCCTTCTAGGGGCCGCATACCTAGATCTGTTTCTGTGTCTTCTTGCCTGTATTTCTGCCTTCCTGGAGGCTGTATTTCCAGGCCAGTCTGAACACGCTCCTAGCCTGTCCATCCCGCCTTTCTGGGAGCCGCATACCCAGACTTGCTCTTGTTTCTCGGTGCAGTGTCAGTTCCTGTCTGAACACTCAGTTCCTGTCTGAAAACTCTCCTAGCCTTTTACCTGTTTTGTCTCTATGTCCGTCCCTTCCCTTTTTCTGCATTGTCTGAACCTGCACCTAACTCCTATTCGCTGTCACTGTACTCCCGTTTGTGAGTTTAGAGTCCACTCGCTACTTCATTGCAAGTACCTTGTGTGTATCTGGCTCAGCCTTTCCCTTCCAGTCTGTTCCGTGTGAACAGAGCCCTGTCTCCTCTGCTCTGCCTTGCTCACCGCTCCTGCGGTTTCCGCTCTGCTTTGCCTTGCTCACCGCTCCGGCGGTTTCTCTCTGCTCAGCCTTGTCCACCGCTCCTGCGGTTTCCGCTCTGCTTTGCCTTGCTCACTGCTCCTGCGGTTTCCGCTCTGCTCTGCCTTGCTCGCCACTCCTGCGGTTTCTGCTCTGCTCTGCCTTGCTCGCCGCTCCTGCGGTTTCCGCTCTGCTCTGCCTTGCTCGTCGCTCCTGCGGTTTCCGCTCTGCTCTGCCTTGCTCGCCGCTCCTGCGGTTTCCGCTCTGCCTTGCTCACCGCTTCTGTGGTTTCCGCTCTGCTCTGCCTTGCTCACCGCTCCGGCGGTTTCCGCTCTGCTCTGCCTTGCTCACCGCTCCTGTGGTTTCCGCTCTGCTCTGCCTTGCTCACCATTCCTGCGGTTTCCGCTCTGCTCTGCCTTGCTCACCGCTCCTGTGGTTTCCGCTCTGCTCTGCCTTTGCTCACCACTCTGGCGGTCTGCCCCGCTCTGCTCTTGCTCACCGCTCCAGGCGGCCTCGTCCCGCTCTGCTCTTGCTCACCGCTCCGGCGGCCTCGCTCTGTTCTGTTTGTCTACCGCATCTGCAGTTCTGTTCCTGAGTAGTGTTGAGCCACCCCCGTAGTGTTCGAGTTCGGTTCGGTTCGTCGAACACCCATGTGTTCGCAGAACTGTTCATCGAACTGTTCGTCGAACACCTTCGAACACCGTTAAAACCAATGGCAGGCAAACAAAAACACATAGAAACACATAGAAAACACCTTCAAAGGTGTCCAAAAGCTGACAAACTGCTCAGAAGACATAACTAACACATGGAAAAGTGACAAGTACATATAGTCATGCGAAAAGAAAAGAGGTGGCGGAGTAAAAGGAGGGGGAGACAGATATAGGCATGTCATGCCCTTCTAAAATCCAAAAAGTGAGAAGCCGACATGGCCAGTCCGTTCCTGCCCGTGCCACCTCCGTGTCGCCGGGTTTGTGCTAGAGCCGCGGTGGACCCTGATGGCCAGCCCCCCTCTCCCAATACTGGTGCCTGTCCGATGGTAGGTCGAGCCCCCCCGCGTTGGGGGGAGAGTAACATCTGCAGAAGAAAGACCATCTTCCAGCCAAACTAACATGTCGACTTCTTTTCGTGGACAATGTGATACGATCCCTTTGTTACGGATACGCCCATCGCTACAAATTCCAGATGAGTCACAAAAACAGCAGGTGCTTCAGCGGATATCAAGTGCTCCTTCAAGTGGGCTCTCCTCCACCTCAATTTCAACATCACAAATACTCCAGTCCTCAGAGGTGTCACCCCAATCGCACTTGCTTCCTCACAGCTCCCAAGTCTCCAGCTGCCCGTCTGAGTATGGGGTAACACAGATGGTTGAGTCTGCAGAGCTGTTTACTCATACTATAGCCTGGGAAACGGCGGTCTGCTCCAGAGCTTCTGTTAATCCAGATGAGGAAATGATCTGCACTGATGCCCAGAATCTTTATAAGTCGGATCCAGGACCAGATGAAGAAGGTTCTGAGCATAATGTAGACTCTTGTTCCCAACCTGTAACTCCTGTTGGTGGAGACAATGATGAAGACGATGATGAGACTCAAATACCTGATTGGAGCGACAACTTGACTTTTCGGTCAGGGCAGAAAGAGGTTGGCTTTGAGGACGATGGGTGTGATAACACACAGGGTGATGATGACAAGGTTGGAGATCCCACTTACTGTCAACCCATAGTCAGCCAGTCGATGAGGTCACCCGGGCCTTTGCCTGGCCTTGGGGATGTCGCGGTGGTCGGCTCCCTGGCCCGTACCCTGGGGTCACTCTTTAAAAGGGTGGATAATTGTTAATTTTATAAGAGTTCGTGACGCCACCTGTGGTATCTGGTGAGAAGCACCAGGGCTGCAGCAGTCCACTGAGGCCCGTGATAAGGCAGCTCGATGGTATAGCTCCCCACAGGTGGAGCTAGGTCTCAGGGCAGCGTATGCAGGGGGAATGCAGGACTGACGAGACCCAGCTGGGTCATAGCAAGAACAGGGAAAGGACACGGTAGTCACTTCAGTACCTTTTACTGGAGGAAATTCAGGCACATCCCGGAGCACTGTAGGGTGAAGGGTTCATATCAGGATCCTCCCCAATGAGCGGGTGTAGGGCCTCCGGTTTCTTGCCTCTGCATAGTAAGTTTCTGACCTGCCTGGAGCTAGGCCTAACTTTGTCTCTGTCCTGTGCTGGCTGACCTTGTGGTAGGGCCTTCTCTTGGAGTTCACGCTCCCAGTGTGCGGGGCCTAAGCGTCTCCTGGCTCTGTTACGTATCAGCACCTTAGCGATCCTGGGACTTGTAGTTCTCCAGGGATTCCGGTTATGCCTAACTGGGTCATAGAGATCCCGGTAAGCTCGGATCCGGTGTCCGGTAAATGCTTTGGGGTGAGCTGGTTAAGCTCCTCTGCCCCTTATGTACTAACTCGCCACTCGCCTTCGGCCTACTCGGGCCCTCACTAGGCTATACACACTAACGGCAGCTTGCCACGCTTCACCGATCTTATGGCGCCGGCACACCTTAAGCTCCATATGGGCTCCCTGAATCTAGCTAGCAGGAGCCTCGTGCTCCACTGCTGAACTATTAACTGAGTTCTCTAGACTAGACTGAGCTCCACTGCAGACTGACCTCTCTTAGGCTTCTCTACTGCAGGAACTCTTCAGAGGAACTGAACTGCCTAGCTCCACCTTCCCTATTTATATCCCTAACGGGCTCCCTCTGCTGGTCTGAGGTGGAAGGTGGAGAAGTGTGAATGTTTATGGGGGCCTCTTGCGGAGGATTCCATCAATACACTCTTCTAGGATCTGTGATACCAAGCGCAGCGGGGCGTCACAGATGCTATTGACGACGAGGTTAGGTTGTGCCTTCCTGGACAGAGACGGAGTACTGGAAGCACATCAACAACTGCATCCTCAACCACAACTCTGCCTCTGACC
Organism: Phyllobates terribilis; assembly: GCF_046119375.1. NCBI lineage: Eukaryota > Metazoa > Chordata > Amphibia > Anura > Dendrobatidae > Phyllobates > Phyllobates terribilis. The sequence continues at coordinate 890,589,355 of NW_027362762.1, read as the reverse complement.
ACAAGTCGTAGTGGATCTTCAGGTCGCATGGGCTATAAGCCTTGCATAGCCTGGGCATTTATTCAGATCGATAAGGATGACCCAACTCGTGTTATCTGTAATATTTGTCACCAAAAGCTAAGTAGAGGCCAAAAAATCCATAGTTTGAGTACTTCATGCATGTACCGTCACATGGATATGAAGCATAAGTTGCAGTGGGAAGCTCACTGTGCTACAATGCGGCCTATCAGGCTGGGCCAACCACCGTCTGCCCCATCTTGTGCATCCGCGGCCTCTTAATCCTCTGTGACTGGGGGGACAGCAGTCACACATGTTTGTGGACGCAGACCTGCCACCTCTTTACCTGCAACAGCCAGTGTGATTGGCAGGTCGTCAGTTCATTGGGAAGTGGAAACACCTGCTGGTGTTGAGCGCTCTCTGACATCGAGAGCACCACCTTTGGATCAAGGCAACCTAACATGTCCGCCTGCATCTTCCTCACAGACCGGGGACACCCTACTCAACCCCATCAAAGCACAATAGCCAGCCCTCGGTCCCTCAGATGTGGACAAGTAAAAGACCATTTCCTCCTAGCCATGAGAAAGCTAAGAGGTTGAATTTCACTATCTGCAAGCTGTTGGCTACAGAAATGCTGCCTTTCCGCCTGGAGGACACAGTGGATTTTAGAGACCTTATGTCCGTCGCAGTGCCCCAGTACCAGATGCCCAGTCGGCACTACTTCTCAAAGAAAGGTGTGCCTGCGCTCCACCAGCATGTCGCACACAACATCACCGCTTCTTTGAGAAACTCTGTGTGTGACAGGGTGCATTTCACCACAGACACTTGGACGAGTAGGCATGGACAGGGGCGTTACATGTCGCTGACTGGGCACTGGGTAACTATGGTGACAGCAGGACAAGGGGCTGCTGTCCAAGTCTTACCGTCCCCACGAGTTTTGCGTCAATCCTCTTTATCTCGAAGTTTCTCCACTGCTTCTGCCTCCTCAACCTCCTCTCGGTCCTCCACCTGCACCCAAAGCCTGTCTGGTAATGCCACCTGCTTTCTAACTGCGCAGAAGGAATTCTGCACACCTCCTTACTATGCTGGCAGCAGGGCTCAACGGCATCAGTGTTTACTTTGAAATCTCTGGGAAATGTGAGTCACACAGCTGAGGACTTGTGGTCAGCTCTGGAGACCCAGTTTCATGAATGGTTGTCTCCACTGGACCTGCAACCAGGGAAGGCCGTGTGCGACAGTGCTGCAAACCTGGGTGCGGCCTTTCACCGGGGCAATGTCACACACGTGCCTTGTATGGCTCACATGTTGAACCTGGTGGTCCATAAATTTTTAGCCCACTATCACGGACTAGATGGCCTTCTGCAGAGGGCACGGTCGCTGTGTGCTCACTTCCGCCGTTCGCATCCCGCAGCTCAACGACTTACATCTCTACAGAAGTCGTTGGCCTGCCAGTTCACCGGCTGAAATGCGATGTGCCGACACGGTGGAATTCAACTCTGCACATGTTGCAGCGACTGTGGCAGCACCGACAAGCCCTGGTGCAATACGTTCTGACGTATAGCCTGGGCCAACGAGATCCAGAGGTGGGGCAAATCACACAGCAGGAGTGGTCTCAGATCAGGGACCTATGAAGTTGATGCGCCCCCTGGGCCGTGGGGTACCCGGAGCCGGGCCGGTAGACGCTGGGGGTTGTAGTCACTGTGGCGGTGACCCGGTCCGTGACCCAGGGCGGTCAATCCAATGGTAATTTGTATATATGGATTTTATAATGTCCGACTACGCCACCTGTGGAGTGCTGCCAAAGGGGCTGCCCCTGCGGAACAGTCCTCTGAAGCTGGTGGTTTTGCACCAATGGTATTATTACTCACCACAGGAAGAGTGTAGCTTCAGGGCAGTGTGGGTGGATGATGGTGGTTGTAGTGCAGGGAGTCAGTAATGAACACAGAGTCCGTGTGATGCAGTCCCAAGATCTTTACTCACAGTTGTTGCAGTCCAGATTACAGGTACCAGAGCAATCTCACCCGTCGTGCTGTGCGTACTCAGTGAGGGGCTCAGTCCACCCCCAGATAGCTCAGGAGTACTTAGCAGGACCCCCTTCTGTGTGTCCTTTCTCTGGCCTTCTCCCTGCACGTCACACCCAGTGACACTTCTATCCCGTATCCTCGGGCCTTGGCGGGTGACTTGTGTTCCGTCCCCTGGGTCCTATGTGGCTACCTTCTTAGTGAGACTGGTGTGGACTTTTGCCTGCAGTACATGAAATGCTGCAGCCTCCGGTTTCTAGTTGAGCCTTGCTGTTTCTCCTCTAGTTGAGGGACCGGTTCCCCTTATCTGGCCTGACCCATCTACCTCATGGTAGCTGCGGGAGTACAGGTGGCCTTCTGCACGGCCCGTAGCCCTAGGGTCCCTTCGGTTCCTGGAGCCTTCCTGCTCCCCCTCCCCTCTTCTCTCCTTCAGTCCTGGGCCTCCCAGGCTAGGCCCGCCTCCGGAGCAGAGCTCATGCCGAGCCTCTGCTCCTGTCACTTTTCCTCCTCTGACTGGCTTGCTCTTTCTAAGATGGCTTCCTATTTATATTCTCCCTGTCATGTTGTCCCCTAAGCTGCTCCCCTAAGCACCCACTACATAGGACCCTCCCACCAGCTAGGGACCTGGGACTGTGCTCTCCCTTAGGAGCAATCTCGCCCTACCCCCACTGCGGGTATGTGTTGGATGCAGGTGTTAGAGTCCCGAGCCATGCGCCTTCCTTACCTGAGGATGAGATACCACACCTCTGGGTGAGATGCAGTAACTCTGTGGCGACTGAACCCTCAGGGGCGCCACACACCCTTCTGCACAGTTTTGAAATGGCGACGAAGATGTTTAGTGCTGACGACGATGCCATTATCAGCATGACTATTCCGGTGATTTACATGCTGGAGCACACATTAAACAGAATTCAGAGTCAGGTGGTGGGACAAGAGGAGGTGTAGGAAGTAGAGGAGGAGTCGTATGCGGTAGGGATAACATCTCCAAGGTCCAGACGGTTGGCAGCACCAAGGCGGCAGGCATGGGAGGGTGGGGGAGAGGGATTAACCAGGGAGCATGGTAGCAGCCAAACTGTTGAGGAAGGTGCAGGAGCCGAGGAAGAAGTGGAGGATGAACTGGCGATGGGCATGGAAGACTCATCAGATGAGGGAGACTTTGATCACATTTCTGTTGTGCGAGGTTGGGGGGAGAGGGCAGAGGAAGGAAGCATGATTCTTACCTCGCTACCAACACAACAAGGACTTGGTCCTCCTGGATGCGCAAGACACATGAGTGCCTTCTTGTTGCACTACCTGCAACATGACCCTCAGATTGCAGAATTCGAAGTAATCCTGACTGCTGGGTTGCCACACTCTTAGATCCCCGGTACAAAAGTAAATTTGCCGAAATAATTCCTGACATAAAAAGGGATTGACGCATGCAGGAGTATCTGCAGACGCTGTTCCAGAATCTTACATGTGCTTTTCCACAAAACACCAGTGGTTCACGAAGTGAATCTCACAGTTCTAACTTGCCAACCGTGGGACTGTCGAGTCTTCATCACTCAAATCGTAACAGTAACACAGTATCAGCTGGTAACAGCAATTTTGTGGAATCGTTTCGCCACTTTTTTAGACCATCCTTTGCAAGGCCACAGGAGACAAGAAGTCTGACACATAGTCAATGCCTAGAGAGGATGGTGCAGGAGTATCTCCAAGTGAACATCGAAGCCATGACTCTGTCACTGGACCCTTGCTTATTTTGGTATTCCAATCTGGAAAAAAGGCCGGAGCTCGCCACTCACGCCTTGGAGATCTTGTCATGCCCTGGAGCCAGTGTTCTCTCTGAACGTGTGTTCAGCGCTGCTGATGGTGTGCTGACAGGTAAGCGCACGCGGCTGTCCACTGAGAATGTAGACAGACTCACGTTCATAAAGATGAACAAATCATGGATTCGCAAGGACTTTTCTAACCCTGTGTTATCCTTGGGAGACTAAAAGCTTGAGGATTTGGTAATATCACCTCACCAACCATTTTAAGCAACTGTGGGGCAATTGATGCCACTTAACCCTAGAACGCATGACCATAAAAATCTACACTTTCATATACCTGGGGCCTTTTAGGCCAGTGTGCAAATAATATGGAATAACTCAAACTCAAATGACAAACAACTATATACATGAAGAATACCTAGAGTTTCAAAATTCTAACTAAAGTAATCTTGCAGAAAATAGAAAACAATTAACAGGGCGGGACTGCGAGGCCCCAGGTATGTGTTCTAGGGTTAAGTGGTGTCTGTGCCACAATTTTGGGAAAAAATGGAGACTCTTTTTGGAGTCCCCTTGCTGTGTCTTACGTGACGTTGGCATCGTCAATTCCAGGTGGGTTAGGTCGCTCCCCCCCCTTTTAACTGTAAGAAACTACATACACTATGGCTTGGGGTAACACAGGTGGTTGAGTCTGAAGAGCTGTTTACTCAGAGGTCTGCTCCAAATCTTCAGTGTCTGCTGGTCAGCGTAGAATTTTTAACTGCATCTAGCCTAGGCAATACTTTGGGCGTAGTAGCCCAGCTGCGAAGCAAGCTGCACCGCCTGTGTATCTAATAAGAATTTTTAAATGCATCTAGCCTAGGCAGACTGTGGGGACCCCCAACCAAACCCAGACGCTCAGCCCCCCTACAGCCCCCCTTTCCTTGACAATACAATAATGTAACTCTTACAACTTAATGGGTGAGGATCGGTCACAGCTTTATTAACTCTTTATACTCACTCCATTAGAAAGGCATTTTATTTCTAAAATAATTCAGCTTGTTGCAGCATGCCCTGGGTCTCCACTCCGGCAACTTGGCCAACAAGTGTAACTCTCCAACATGTCCTTTCTATTTCCAGGCCACGGAGGATCCTGCGTACTCGTATGCTGGACTCTGACCCCCACCCATCACTCTTAACGCTTGTTCCACTCCGTCCTGGAGTCCTGTCAGGAATATGTTCAGTCCAATATCCATTAAGCGAACACCGTCGGGCCGTATGAGGCCTGCTTTATCTCCTTCCAGTTGTCGGTGTCGTACCACTACACCGCCTCTGTCTCTTCTAAATTTTGCCATCCGAATATTTATTACCTGCCTTGTCCGTTCGATGGCCGTGATGTCTCGCACACCTTGCCATACCGCTATCGGCACAATCTCTGACCATACTATAGCTAGTTTTGTGAAAAATTCTCTGAAGCGCTCAGTGTCTAGTTTCATTATTGCCATTAGTTATGCGCTCTTGTGATGACCTAGGTTGTTTCCCCCGGCCTGTATAACTAAGATGACCAGACATCTTGCCTACCTTGATTAACTCCATTAGTACCTGTGGCCATAGCAGGCCTCTAATACCTCTCCAGTTGAAATATGTGTTATGAAACTCTAATTCCCTCCCGCCTGGGCGGACATTCGCCCTTTTTTCTGCCCAATATACAGTACAGACCAAAAGTTTGGACACACCTTCTCATTTAAAGATTTTTCTGTATTTTCATGACTATGAAAATTGTACATTCACACTGAAGGCATCAAAACTATGAATTAACACATGTGGAATTATATACTTAACAAAAAAGTGTGAAACAACTAAAAATATGTCTTATATTCTAGGTTCTTCAAAGTAGCCACCTTTTGCTTTGATGACTGCTTTGCACACTTTTGGCATTCTCTTGATGAACTTCAAGAGGTAGTCACCGGAAATGGTCTTCCAACAATCTTGAAGGAGTTCCCAGAGATACTTAGCACTTGTTGGCCCTTTTGCCTTCACTCTGCGGTCAAGCTCACCCCAAACCATCTCGATTGGGTTCAGGTCTGGTGACTGTGGAGGCCAGGTCATCTGGCGTAGCACCCCATCACTCTCCTTCTTGGTCAAATAGCCATTACACAGCCTGGAGGTGTGTTTGGGGTCATTGTCCTGCTGAAAAATAAATGATGGTCCAACTAAACGCAAATCGGATGGAATAGCATGCCGCTGCAAGATGCTGTGGTAGACATGCTGGGTCAGTATGCCTTCAATTTTGAATAAATCCCCAACAGTGTCACCAGCAAAGCACCCCGACACCATCACACCTCCTCCTCCATGCTTCACGGTGGGAACCAGGCATGTAGAGTCCATCCGTTCACCTTTTCTGCATCGCACAAAGACACGATGGTTTGAACCAAAGATCTCAAATTTCGACTCATCAGACCAAAGCACAGATTTCCACTGGTCTAATGTCCATTCCTTGTGTTCTTTAGCCCAAACAAGTCTCTTCTGCTTGTTGCCTGTCCTTAGCAGTGGTTTCCTAGCAGCTATTTTACCATGAAGGCCTGCTGCACAAAGTCTCCTCTTAACAGTTGTTGAAGAGATGTGTCTGCTGCTAGAACTCTGTGTGGCATTGACCTGGTCTCTAATCTGAGCTGCTGTTAACCTGCGATTTCTGAGGCTGGTGACTCGGATAAACTTATCCTCAGAAGCAGAGGTGACTCTTGGTCTTCCTTTCCTGGGGCGGTCCTCAAGTGAGCCAGTTTCTTTGTAGCGCTTGATGGTTTTTGCAATTGCACTTGGGGACACTTTCATAGTTTCCCAATTTTTCGTACTGACTGACCTTCATTTCTTAAAGTAATGATGGCCACTCGTTTTTCTTTACTTAGCTGCTTTTTTCTTGCCATAATACAAATTCTAACAGTCTATTTAGTAGGACTATCAGCTGTGTATCCACTAGACTTCTGCACAACACAACTGATGGTCCCAACCCCATTTATAAGGCAAGAAATCCTACTTATTAAACCTGAAAGGGCACACCTGTGAAGTGAAAACCATTTCCGGTGACTACCTCTTGAAACTCATCAAGAGAATGCCAAGAGTGTGCAAAGCAGTCATCAAAGCAAAAGGTGGCTACTTTGAAGAACCTAGAATATAAGACATATTTTCAGTTGTTTCACACTTTTTTGCTAAGTATATAATTCCACATGTGTTAATTCATAGTTTTGATGCCTTCAGTGTGAATGTACAATTTTCATAGTCATGAAAATACAGAAAAATCTTTAAATGAGAAGGTGTGTCCAAACTTTTGGTCTGTACTGTATATACGAGTGGCCTATCACCCACACTGTTGGCTTAGCGTCACCTGTAAAAGAAACAAACCACGTTAGGATAACAAGTCCGGTCTTATGTATCTTGCCAAACACGTGGATCGCCATCTCCCTATCCTCTAAACTTCCATTTCTGACAGTCCTGCTCTTGCTGCTTCCATGGCCACGCCTATGCGGAATGAGTGTGTCCCGTAATCTTTGGGGTGGTTCCCTGCTGATGTTATGCATTTATTAAATATAGCTTGGAACTGGAATCTTGATAATGGCGTCCCATCAATGTGTGATAGGAAGAAATTACTTTGTGATCTGATGGTTAGATATGTTTTTACTATTGTTATCCGACTCAGTGTACCGTTTGTGGGTTGTAGAAGTACCCAAGTGCCCCTGCCCGCTGGAACCGTTTTCGATTTGTGTATGCGTAGACGTATTGCATTATTGGCTATGACTACGTCCTGGTGTAATAAGCCTCCACTGGTGCTAATTTTGGATTGAGGGACTAATTCGCTTATGCATAGCGCCCCGAAGAAGGCGATCACAAATGCAGTAGACAGTAGTGTTGCTTCAAATTGTGAGTGTCATGTTAATGATGTTAGGGATATCATGTGAGAAATCAGTTTTAGTGACACGGGACGGGACGTCTACACTCCTGACTTGGCTGACCCCTTTTCCACCCTTTTATGGATTGTCTGATGATGAATCTTTGTCACATCTCCCCAATTCAGTAGTTGGAAGTGAAATGCTACTCCGGTCAGACACCGCTGCGCTGACGCCCCTGATATGCCCCTCATCATTAGCTGGTGGAGAAATTCTATGGTGACTTGTGATCTGGCTTGTTCACATTGGTCAACCCGTCTGCCTGCTACTAGTCGTGTCCACTCTTCCCATGCCTTACCGTATGCTTGCCACGTCGACGGGGCAACTGACGCTCTGATTAATGGCATCAACTATTCGCCACTAGATCCCATAGGGAAGGTGGGCAACTGTTGTCCCGATGGGTGGGCGTTGTGGAAGAGCTCTGTGAAAATCTGCCAATTGAATTGTTATAAAGCGTTAGCAGCAGCTTTAGGCCCCTCAGCATAGTGGCTAGCGCGGACCCATACATTGTGTTTTAGGCACAGGAATGCTAGCCTGGGTAGTAGGCCTAGCACTGGGAGAGACGATGATGCCATCTTATTAATGCAGTGCGCTAGGCTGGTGTTTTTTGTTATGAAGCGTATATTTTTGTAAGCCAGGAGCGTGCCCCATATTTCTATTGCTACCACTATTGGGAAGAAAAATTATTTTCAGGGCTAGATGCAGCTAAAAATTATTATTAATTTAAAAGCTTGTGGAGCTTAGTATAGATGGCCTAATACAATGAGTCCCACACACTGCTAGAAGGCCAAATATTTTTTCAGAGGTAGATGCAGAAAAATATTATATTCAGTTTGCAACCTGATGGAGGTCAGTATAGATGGACTAATAGAACAAGTCCCACACACAGCTAGAAGGCCAAATATTTTTTCAGATCTAGATGCAGATAAAAATGATTTTTAATTTGCAACCTGATGGAGGTCAGTATAGATGGACTAATAGAACAAGTCCCACACACTGCTAGAAGGCCAAATATTTTTTCAGAGCAAGATGCAGAAAAATATTATATTCAGTTTGCAACCTGATGGAGGTCAGTATAGATGGACTAATAGAACAAGTCCCACACACAGCTAGAAGGCCAAATATTTTTTCAGATCTAGATGCAGATAAAAATGATTTTTAATTTGCAACCTGATGGAGGTTTGTATAGATGGACTAATAGAACAAGTCCCACACACTGCTAGAAGGCCAAATATTTTTTCAGAGCTAGATGCAGAAAAATATTATGTTCAGTTTGCAACCTGATGGAGGTCAGTATAGATGGACTAATAGAACAAGTCCCACACACAGCTAGAAGCCCAAATATTTTTTCAGAGGTAGATGCAGAAAAAAATTATATTCAGTTTGCAACCTGATGGAGGTCAGTATAGATGGACTAATAGAACAAGTCCCACACACAGCTAGAAGCCCAAATATTTTTTCAGAGGTAGATGCAGAAAAAATTATATTCAGTTTGCAACCTGATGGAGGTCAGTATAAATGGACTAATAGAACAAGTCCCACACACTGCTAGAAGGCCAAATATTTTTTCAGAGCTAGATGCAGATAAAAATTATTTTTAATTTGCAACCTGATGGAGGTCAGTATAGATGGACTAATAGAACAAGTCCCACACACTGCTAGAAGGCCAAATATTTTTTCAGAGGTAGATGCAGAAAAATATTATATTCAGTTTGCAACCTGATGGAGGTCAGTATAGATGGACTAATAGAACAAGTCCCACACACAGCTAGAAGGCCAAATATTTTTTCAGATCTAGATGCAGATAAAAATGATTTTTAATTTGCAACCTGATGGAGGTTTGTATAGATGGACTAATAGAACAAGTCCCACACACTGCTAGAAGGCCAAATATTTTTTCAGAGCTAGATGCAGAAAAATATTATGTTCAGTTTGCAACCTGATGGAGGTCAGTATAGATGGACTAATAGAACAAGTCCCACACACAGCTAGAAGCCCAAATATTTTTTCAGAGGTAGATGCAGAAAAAAATTATATTCAGTTTGCAACCTGATGGAGGTCAGTATAGATGGACTAATAGAACAAGTCCCACACACAGCTAGAAGCCCAAATATTTTTTCAGAGGTAGATGCAGAAAAAATTATATTCAGTTTGCAACCTGATGGAGGTCAGTATAAATGGACTAATAGAACAAGTCCCACACACAGCTAGAAGGCCAAATATTTTTTCAGAGCTAGATGCAGATAAAAATTATTTTTAATTTGCAACCTGATGGAGGTCAGTATAGATGGACTAATAGAACAAGTCCCACACACTGCTAGAAGGCCAAATATTTTTTCAGAGCTAGATGCAGAAAAATATTATATTCAATTTGCAACCTGATGGAGGTCAGTATAGATGGACTAATAGAACAAGTCCCACACACAGCTAGAAGCCCAAATATTTTTTCAGAGGTAGATGCAGAAAAAAATTATATTTAATTTGCAACCTGATGGAGGTCAGTATAGATGGACTAATAGAACAAGTCCCACACACAGCTAGAAGGCCAAATATTTTTTCAGAGCTAGATGCAGATAAAAATTATTTTGAATTTGCAACCTGATGGAGGTCAGTATAGATGGACTAATAGAACAAGTCCCACACACTGCTAGAAGGCCAAATATTTTTTCAGAGCTAGATGCAGAAAAAAATTATATTCAATTTGCAACCTGATGGAGGTCAGTATAGATGGACTAATAGAACAAGTCCCACACACAGCTAGAAGCCCAAATACTTTTTCAGAGCTAGATGCAGAAAAAAATTATATTCAATTTGCAACCTGATGGAGGTCAGTATAGATGGACAAATAGAATGATGCTATGCCCAAAAGGTTTTACTTCACTAGGTGCAGTAAAAAAATTGGTATTCTATACACAGGTGGTGTAGCTTGCAACACAGATACGCTACTCCACTGACTAACACACTCTGCAATAGGCCAAAAAGGTTTAGCTTTGCTAGATTTAGCCAAATGCTGTGAAAAAAACTTGCACAGCACTGGCACAGACCTGCCTGGCAAAAACTGATAGGAACTGATGTAACTTAGTCCTGAAAAGGACTCCAATTACAATTAGTCTTTACTCCCGCAACCTATCTATTTAAGAGCACAGACCTGCCTGATAAAAGTCGTAGGAAATGCTGTAACCTAGTCCTTAAAAGCACTGCAATCACAACTCTTCCCTACTCCCAAGCTATCTGTAGATTTGTGCGAAAATTGGCTTGAAATTAACAAGGTATAGCGCACACAGCAACAGCGGTGCCGTCTAACACGCAGCTGCAGCAGTGAGAAAATGGTGGCGATGGAAAATGGCTGGGTCTTATAGGGCAAGGACATGTGACATACACTGCCAATCACACATGCCCTTGCTTGTGTGAAAAAAAGCACTTCGCTCCGTGTGTGCGCTGCTGATAGGCTGACAGATTGCACCTCCTCACTGTAAATGCGGGAAAGAGAAAAAAAAATGGAGATCTTCATTATTCCTGCAGAGATCCATCCCCTGCCCCTCCCCCTGCCCCGCTGTACACTCAAACTGCGTATTAACATTAATTTTCATCATTACTGAGAGAAAATCCAGCTATGATTTTGGTGCACGAACAGTTATCGAACATAACCTCGAACAGCCGAATTTTTTTCAAATCGTTCGTGTTCGCCGAACGGCTCGAACACCGCCCAAAACAGCTCGAATTTGAGATTGGCGAGCAGTTTGAGTCGAACAACGCTCATCTCTATTCCTGAGTCCCAGTCTGTATTGGACCTTATCCCGCCTGTGCTCCAACCTGCTAGTGCCTCCCTGTCTGCATTCTAGCCGTGCTTGCCTGTACCCCCTGCCTTCATACCTGCCTGCCTGCATACCAGTCGTGCCTGCCTGTACCCACCAGTCAGTGTGCCAGCCGAACCTGCCTGTTCCTGTATTCCCCGGTGTGGGTCAACAGCCGTGTCCGGGGTCTGACCTGGAGTAGCACTTGGTCCCTCTGCTCGGTTCCTCCCTGGTGCACTGCCGTCGTATGCCGTCATGCGACCTTGGTCGGATCGGGCAGATACTTAGTTACGCCCCTCCAGGCACTCCCCGGTTCATGGTCCAGTGGGATCACTAAACACGCACACGCCTGTCAGTCCGGGTGTGTGCATAACAGTAATTTTGCTTGAATGGAATATAGAAGGCTGCGGCTGATCATGGGCTGCTGATTGGCTGCAGTGGTTAAATGACATAGCAATGTCAGAGGTAGCTTCAGGATCGTAGAAGCAGCTCCAGTCCAGAAGGTAAGTATGTCAATTTTTTATTTTCTGGTTCAGAGTGCAGTCACTAAAGGAAACCTGTCATCTGATTCAAGCTGCCCAAAGCGTAGGCAGTATGAATCAGAGCCTGGATGCACGACTGCAGCCAGGAACATTTTCCTGTGAATATTTTTCTCTCAACTGCTTCAGCGTGTCAGAGAAAATATAGTTAGAAAATCTGGCCAGAAAAACATCAGACGAGGGAAATATAGTTAGAATGTCCGACCAGGGACCATAGCCGGAGACTAGTCTGGCCCTGCCCGTCGCAAACGACTGGTTTAACCGCTTCCCGACCGCCCACTGTAGATAAACGTCCGCGCTGCCTGGGCTCTGTGCAGCGCCGACGTTTAAAAACGGTGGGTGGTCCCGTAGCGCTCAGGACCCCCAGGGTGCTGCAAGCGCTGCAGGAGCAGTGCAGAGCGATAGCTCTGACAGGGAACATCATTGGGACCTGATTAGATCAGGTCCCAGTGATGTTAACCCTTTGCTGTCTTCTATATGCCGCGATCTATAGTGATCGCGGCATATAGAAGACAGCAGGAGGAGAGGGGGTCGTCCACTTACCTCTCCGACGACCCCTTGATTCCTTTCAGGACCTGGTGTTGCTATGGCAGCTGGAGGTCACATGACCGCCTCCAGCTCTGCCATATATGGTGTCCTTCCTGCTTGGCTTCAGCCTGCAAGCTGATGCCAGGCAGGAGACCGTGAAACAGTCAGTGAAGATCTCATATAATGTAATACATGTCTATTACATTACATGAGATCAGGGATCAGAAAAATAAAAATTAATGTCCGATACAGGGACTAAGTAAAAATGTAAAAAAAAGTAAAAAAAACGTTTTGAAACATACAAAATAAATAAAAATAGATAAATAAAATATTAAACCGATAAATTTATATATTTATGCAAAAATAAAAAAAGTACACATGTTTGGAATTGCCGTGTCCGAAACAACCCGAGCTATAAAACTGTCACACTAATTAACTCCTTCTGTGCACACAGTAATAAAAATAAATAAAAAACGGAGCAAAAAACTATGCTTTTTCCTCATATCGCCAAACAAAAAGTGGAAAAAAATGCGATCCAAAAGCAAAATGGAAATAAAAATGGTACCTCTGAAAACGTCATCTTGTTCCACAAAAAACAAGCCGCCATACAGCTCCATCAGCCAAAAAATAAAAAAGTTATAGCGCTCAGAATAAAGCAATGCAAAAAAAATATTTTTTCTATAAAATTGTTTTATTGTGTAAAAGCACCAAAACATAAAAAAATATACAGTACGTGTAGTATCGCTGTAAACCTACTGACCCGAAGAATAACGCTGCCTGATCACTTTTACCACACGCAGAACGGCATAAAAAAAAACCTCAAAAAACAATTCCTGAATTGTTGGTTTTTGTTAATTTTACCTCCCAAAAAATGGAATAGAAAGCGATCAAAAAATGTCAGGTACCCAAAAATGGTACCAATAAAAATGTCAACTCGTCCCACAAAAAACAAGCCGTCACATGACTCTGTCGGCCGAAATATGGAAAAATTATAGCTCTCAAAATATGGCGATGCAAAAACTAGATTTTGCAAAAAAAAAGCGTCTCTTAGTGTGTGACAGCTGTCAGTCATAAAAACCCGATATAAATCTGGTATCTCTGTAATCGCACCGACCCGAAGAATAAAGTAATCTAATCAGTTATATCACACTAGGAACGGCATAAAAAAATTAATAAAAACAATTCTTCACCTGCTACTGATTTGTTTATTATGTCTCCCAAAGATCGCAGTATGGCTCGGCAGACATTTATCCTGCGCTCTGCGCTGAGCACTTACGCCAGAGTTTCCGCGTAAATCTCTGAAATATGTGATTCAGCTGGAACCCATGACAGAAAATTCCCTGTAATGAGGCAGATATAGGCCACTGTGGATGCCGTCTGGCCTCTGATCCCACGGTGTCATTTGTTTTAGGCGTGCATAAAAGTGCGGTTGGCCACAGTTTTGTGCACTTCTGAAAAAAAGGACACCGCTAAACAGAGGCCAGACGAGGTCCAGAGTAACTCTGCTGCCTCATTACAGTGAATGGATCCCGCAGGGGTTTCATCTGAATTACATCACTTGGAAATTTAGATGGAAACCCCGATGTAAGTGCTCAGCCTAGAGCGCCGGAAAAATGTTACGTAAAATGTTCCCAATAAAGGCTTCAACTCAGTGCTCAAAAAAGCTAGTCCCCACTCAGGTCCGTCATCTGTTAAAAATATAAGGGACTTTCAAGTTACTTGTAGCAGAAAGGCTCTGGAAAAGTGAAATGGCCCTTGCCCCCCAAAAGAAATTCAGAAAATTTTGTGCTCCCAAATCCAAATGCCTATTCTACAATAATTTGTTCTCCAATTGTCAAATAGCACTCTGTCCCCCCCAGATCTCGCCGTATGGCTGAGCGGTACGATACAGCCACATATGGGGTATTGCCACTTTTAGAAGAAATTGTGTGACACATTTCGAAACCATTTTTACCCATTGCCCTGTGTGAAAATGTAAAATCTGAGGGTAAAACATTTTTTTGTGGTAAAAATATAATTATACTTTTTTCACTGCCCAATGGTATAAATTTAAAAATTAAAAAATACTCACTACTTCCCTAGATGAATTCCTTGGGGTTTCTGCTGTTTCGGCATGTCAGCGACTATTCAAATGTGACATGGTGTCTGCTGCCTATCCCAGCCAACATAGCGCTCCTTTCTCTTCCGAACCCTGCCGTACACAAAGCAGTGGTTTTCCCCCACATATGGGGTATCGGTGTGTTCAGGAGAAATTGAGCAACAAATTTCATGGTGCAATTTATCCTGTTACCCTTATGATAATGCAAAATTAGGGAATGAAAAACATTTTTTGTGGGAAAAATGTGAAAATTTTATTTTTATGGCTCAATATTATAAACTTCTGTGAAGCAGCTGGGGGTGCAAGGTGCTCACCACACATCTATATAAGTTCCCTAAGGGGTCTAGTTTCCAAAATGGTGTCACTTGTGGGGGGTTTCCACTGTTTAGGCACATCAGGGGCTCCCCAAATGCAACATGGCGTCCGCTAATTATTCAAACAAATTTTACATTCAAAAAGTCAAATGGCGCTCCTTCTCTTCCGAGCCCTGCCGTGCGCCCAAACAGTGGTTTTCATCCACATATGGGGTATCGGCGTGTTCAGGAGAAATTGCACAACAAATTTCATGGTGCAATTTATCCTATTACCCTTATGATAATGCAAAATTAAGGGATGAAAAACGTTTTTGCGGGAAAAATGTGAAAATTTTATTTTTACAGCTAATTATTATAAACTTCTGTGAAGCACCTTGGGGTTCAAGGTGCTCACCACACATCTAGATAAGTTCCCTAAGGGGTCTAGTTTCCAAAATGGTATCACTTGTGGGGGGTTTCCACTGTTTAGGAACATCAGGGGCTCTCCAAACGCAATATGGCGTCTGCTAATTATTCAGACAAATTTTACATTCAAAAAGTCAAATGGCGCTCCTTCCCTTCCAAACCCTGCCGTGCGCCCAAACAGTGGTTTTCCCCCACATATGGGGTATCGGCGTGTTCAGGAGAAATTGCACAACAAATTTCATGGTGCAATTTATCCTATTACCCTTATGATAATGCAAAATTAAGGGATGAAAAACGTTTTTGTGGGAAAAATGTGAAAGTTTTATTTTTACAGCTCAATATTATAAACTTCTGTGAAGCACCTTGGGGTTCAAGGTGCTCACCACACATCTAGATATGTTCCCTAAGGGGTCTAGTTTCCAAAATGGTGTCACTTGTGGGGGGTTTGCACTGTTTAGGAACATCAGGGGCTCTCCAAACGCAACATGGCGTCCGCTAATTATTCAGACAAATTTTACATTCAAAAAGTCAAATGGCGCTCCTTCCCTTCCAAACCCTGCCGTGCGCCCAAACAGTGGTTTTCCCCCACATATGGGGTATCGGCGTGTTCAGGAGAAATTTCACAACAAATTTCATGGTGCAATTTATCCTATTACCCTTATGATAATGCAAAATTAAGGGATGAAAAACGTTTTTGTGGGAAAAATGTGAAAATTTTATTTTTACAGCTGATTATTATAAACTTCTGTGAAGCACCTTGGGGTTCAAGGTGCTCACCACACATCTAGATAAGTTCCCTAAGGGGTCTAGTTTCCAAAATGGTGTCACTTGTGGGGGGTTTCCACTGTTTAGGAACATCAGGGGCTCTCCAAACGCAACATGGCGTCTGCTAATTATTCAGACAAATTTTACATTCAAAAAGTCAAATGGCGCTCCTTCCCTTCCAAACCCTGCCGTGCGCCCAAACAGTGGTTTTCCCCCACATATGGGGTATCGGCGTGTTCAGGAGAAATTGCACAACAAATTTCATGGTGCAATTTATCCTATTACCCTTATGATAATGCAAAATTAAGGGATGAAAATCGTTTTTGTGGGAAAAATGTGAAAGTTTTATTTTTACAGCTCAATATTATAAACTTCTGTGAAGCACCTTGGGGTTCAAGGTGCTCACCACACATCTAGATATGTTCCCTAAGGGGTCTAGTTTCCAAAATGGTGTCATTTGTGGGGGGTTTCCACTGTTTAGGAACATCAGGGGCTCTCCAAACGCAACATGGCGTCTGCTAATTATTCAGACAAATTTTACATTCAAAAAGTCAAATGGCGCTCCTTCCATTCCGAACCCTGCAGTGCGCCCAAACAGTGGTTTTCCCTCACATATGGGGTATCAGCGCGCTCAAGAGAAATTGCACAAAAAATTTTGGGGTCCATTTTTTCCTGTTACCCCTGTGAAAATAAAAAAAATTGGGTCTAAAGTAACATTTTTGTGAAAAAAGTTAAATGTTAATTTTTTTCTTCCACATTCCAAAAATTCCTGTGAAGCACCTGAAGGGTTAATAAAGTTCTTGAATGTGGTTTTGAGCACCTTGAGCGGTGCAGTTTTTAGAACGGTGTCACTTTTCGGTATTTTCTGTCATAAAGACCCCTCAAAGTGACTTCAAATATGATGTGGTCCCTAAAAAAATGTTTTTGTGAATTTTGTTGGAAAAATGAGAAATCGCTGGTCAACTTTTAACCCTTATAGCTCCCTAACAAAAAAAAATTTTGGTTCCAAAATTGTGCTGATGTAAAGTAGACATGTGGGAAATGTTATTTATTAACTATTTTGTGTGACATATCTCTCTGATTTAAGGGCATGAAAATTCAAAGTTTGAAAATTGCAAAATTTTTGCCAAATTTCTGATTTTTTCACAAATAAACGCATGTGATATCAAAGAAATGTTACCACTATCATGAAGTACAATATGTCACGAAAAAAACAATCTCAGAATGAGGGGAATTCGTTGAAGCGTTCCAGAGTAATTGCTTCATAAAGTGACAGTGGTCAGAATTGAAAAAATTGGCCCGGTCACGAAGGCAAAAACAGGCTCTGGTGCG
Organism: Phyllobates terribilis; assembly: GCF_046119375.1. Classification (NCBI taxonomy): domain Eukaryota; kingdom Metazoa; phylum Chordata; class Amphibia; order Anura; family Dendrobatidae; genus Phyllobates; species Phyllobates terribilis. The sequence continues at coordinate 890,571,894 of NW_027362762.1, read as the reverse complement.
AAGTGGTTAAAAACACACAATGCTCAATGACGTCACATATTGAAAGCAACTGAGATGCAATGTGCCAACCCTAAGATAGGAAATCATGGATTTGCACATATCCCAAATTGTATACATCAATGAAATAAATTAAAAAATAAATTCTCAAGAAAATAAATACATAACATAACTCCAACCTAAATGAAAACAAGGAATAAAAATACATAACATATGAAATGACTTGATGGCATTATTAAAGAGGTTATCCACTATTTTAGCATTGATGACCTATCCTCAGGTTACATCACCAATGTCTGATTGGTTGTGCGACACTCGGCACCCCCGCCGATCAGCTGTTATCAGTGTTCGCGGCAGCCACCGGCTGGAAGTGCTCACTTGCGGAGCTGCCCGTCTTCTGATAGTGGCCGCCGCAGGGTACTACACATCCGCCTCCTATTGATTTGAATAGGAGGCGGATGTGTAGTTCCCTGCGACGGCCACTATCGGTAGAAGGCCAGCTCCGCAAGTGAGCACTTCCGACTGGCGACGGTTGCCGCCAACACCGATAACAGCTGATTGGCAGGGGTGCTGAGTGTCGGACAACCAATCAGATATTGATGACTTATCCTATGGATGGGTCATCAATGCTAAAGTAGTGGACAACTTCTTTCAGCCCCTTCTTTGAATGTAGGCTCGATGTTCTATTATGTGGTGCCTACTTGTCGCAACTATGTGAATTCGATTTTAAAACACTATGGAATGAAAACCATGAATACAATTGCTAGACTAGCCTGCTAATGGCATTAATTACAGTGAAGAGCAAAAGGGTAACAATGTTTTGAACTTTTGACTTCCAGACTCCATAATTCACCCTCCAGTACTGCTTAGAATGTGAGACTAACATCATTTTATAATTATAATTTATTATTTTATAAACCTTCATCTTGCCTATCTCATGCATAAATTTGACTTGCAACTATTTAGCATATGATTAGTTATGCAGATTCCTGTCATGTCACTGCATTGTTCCTGTTTTGCTCCTGATGGTTGAAAAATCTTTTTCTTCCTGAATACTACAAAATACTGCCTGTTCTCACATTCCCGAATAGCTCAGTGTGTCCTTAAGTTGATTCCCAAGGGAAATGTCACTGGTTTGAATCGAGGAGCGGCCGTGAAGAAGATTTCCCAAGAAAAGAGAAATTGCATCATCCAGCTGATCAATAGCGGTCTCTCGGCCAAGAAAATTGCCACACTGCACCCTGTGAGTGCCATGACAGTTGGAAGAATATGAAATGAAGTCCGTCCATCAATTCAAAAGCCAAGAGGTGGATATCCAGGCAAAATATTGATGTCAACAAGTCAGCTCATCGCAAGGTCTATCAGTTCTGGCTCGACAAACACGGCAGTGAAGGTGGCTCATATGCTTCGTAATAGTGAGATCACAGACATACATGAAATCACCGTGCAATGCATGTTACAAAAGTCTTGAATGGTGGCTCAAAAAAAGATGAAGAAGCCTCAACTTCAATATCGTCATGAGAAGCGTCGGCCCGAGTTTGCAAAAAAGTACAAAAAGTGAACCGTAGAAGATAGGAAACTGGTGAATTAGAGCGATGAAACACAAGTCAATAGATTAGGCTCTGATGGGTGCAAATGGGTCTGAAAGAAATAAGGGAAAAAGGAGCTAACAGATGGAGAAATAGAAGGAACTGTCAAGTTCGGTGAAGGAAGCCTGATGGTATGGGGTTGTTTCACAGCCAAAGGCCTTGGATACTTGACCAGGATTGATAGTGGTCTCAATACTGAGCTATATGTGAGTATCCTACAAGACAAATTACTTTGTGTACTCGAGTACTATGGGTATGAAAAGGACAACATAGTGTTCCAGCAGGACAATGACCAGAAGCATACATCGAGATTGGCAAAGAAATGGTTCAATGACAATGAAGTAGAGGTGCTGAATTGGCTCCCACAGTCCCCAGACCTCAACCTACTTGCGGGTAGAGTTGAAATAAAAACTGTATACATACCCAAGTGTGTCGGCCAGTATACACCAACTTTGGGAACATGTAAAAGGGACTTGGGATCAGATGTCAGTCGAGATATGTTTGAATCTGATCGAGAGCATGCCCAGAAGGATTCAGGCAGTGTTGAAACCAAGGTGGATTTATCAAATACTAACAGAATAATAAAAATTAAAATTTAGATTTTTAGGAGCAAAACAGGAACAATGCAGTGACATGACAAGAATCAGCATAACTAATCATAT